>NC_036450.1:11492554-12115631 GCF_002775205.1 Xiphophorus maculatus | reverse complement strand
AGCGGGAGCAGCAGCAGCCAGGGAGCGACGAGAGACGCGGTGCAACCGGAGAAGGAGCCGAGTCCAGAGCAGGAGGCACGCAGCCGTGTGGAGTCAACAGGTACAGTCACTGGTGGAGGGGGGTGAACTGTTGTCTTTAAAAGATAACAAAAAATATTATGTTTTTGCTTAAATGTCTTTTGAACTACATGGGTCATTTATACCCTAAAACTGTACCCCCCATGTCTCTGAGCATGATGGAAGTGGTAAAAGTTTTCTTAATTTCCACCTAGTATTAACTATTAATTTGAACTGACTGATAATACACGGCAAATGTTCTCTTATTTATTTATTTATTTCTCCTTCTACTCTTGTGAGTTGGCACGAACACAATTTGGGCTTCTCCTTTGGTCTCCTTACACGTGAAGTTATCTATTTCCTCCCTGAAGATGTGTATTTCAAATGCTTAAGGAAAACGATATGGATTACAACTATTTAAAGTAGTTACGCTGTTGTAGGTGTAATGACCTCTTTTTAAAATAAATTAATTTGACAAATGTTGTAGTGCAATTAAGATTATGCCTCTGTCAAATTTGCAACCATTGATGTTAAATTTATTAAACCATCCACCCAGAATGAATTTATTTTGGTTTTAGTTAAGTTTTTTTATATATATAACTTTTTGACTTTTTATAACAGCTCCTGTGATTTACTAGTAACTTTCATATTAACTTTTCAAGTAAATATGGAATATGTTTAGCTAATATTTCTTGTTGCTCAGCAAATATTTAACAACCAAATCATGTGAAAACCCACCCCAGGACAAATGGCATACAGAGTTTTCTCTTGGCAAACAATTGAAGCAAACCTTGGCTCACTTTTTGATCTTAATCAATTTATTTTGTGGTCTTGAATATAAAGGGAAACATTAAGTTTTAAAAAGACCTGTGCAACTTGCAGATTATCTTTTTTTTCAAAGCTGGGCAAGTAACATTTGCATATTGAACAGACTGGGTCAAATATTTTGTCAAAAGGACCCAATATGATTAAAAAGTATCCTAACATGGCAATTTCTTTCTTTAATGTAGACCTAATTTGTCATTCCTGAAAAGAAACTTAAGTCACCATTTGCTTCTGAAAAAAGTTTGTCCTCACCTTTGATGCCCTTCCATCATATTTGCGCAGATATTTGTTAAAGATGTTCAATGTTAAAAGTTGGGTAATGGCAATATTTCATAAACGTGTAGTTTTAATCAAATTGAGTACCAACTTTTATAAATACATGGAAAATAAATGATGTAATTGACCCCCATTTGTTAAAGTAGCAAATACTTTTGATGAATACAGTCTTTATTTGCTCCAGTTTCAAATGAATTTTTTTTGCATCATAATTAGGAGTCGGTAATATGTTAAACTTCATTCTCAACTTTATTCTTCTAGAAACTTTGACATTGTCACAAATCTGAAACTGGACAACTTTTGATGTAGATTGAGTTGAATATATGGGTTAAATGGAAGTCCAAACAGGCACCACATCTGAAGTTGTGGTCTCAAGATTGCAACCCAAACATCTGTCAAAGTTAAAATGGGTTCCATTTTATCTTCTAGATGTGATTGAGGAGGTTTCAAATGTGAGGGATGGAGCTGTAATTCGAAGTCGGCATAAACTGAAGAATCGTCGTGCCACCGCTGAAGAAAGTCCTCAGTCTTCTAGTCCGCCAATCGTAGTGGAACCAGAGAAACTCCAGAATGCCCCGCGTGTGGAGGACACTTCCGGTGTTACTCAAACAAATGTGGAGGAGACCATTAAGAGCCTTCAAGATGACATTTGTGAAGTGAGGAATTTGAATGTGGAAGATGAAGGGTACAAACATAACCTTGTTGAAATGCCAAATGATGCAGAGGGAAAACATAGTGACTCCTTGGAGCCTGTAATGGTTTGTGAGAGTCTTGCAAATGAAGAAAAGGTGAGTACCAAATTTAGACAATTGTCATGAGCTGATGTTGGTGGGAGACCAATTGTGCTCTGTAGTATACTTGGTCTGTAACTAACTGGGTGTAAATTTTTGCTGTTTAGGTACAAAAATCCCAGAAAGAGGAGGTGACTGTGGAAGATGTGTCAACTGAAATTCCCTGTAAGGATGAAGAAAGTCTGTGTGCTTTAAAAAGTCCAATCTGCCATGAAGAAAATGCTTCAGTGAGTTTAAATGTAAACTATAAACTAAATCAGGCCACCTCAGATTCAATCAAGGCTGGGGGTTATGTTGAAGAGCCTTCCGTACACATGGATGAGTCCCTCTCTACCAAAACTGAAGATGAGATTTCAGTACTTGAAATCTCTAGCTTAAATAAACCACACCCTGCCAGTGAGGACTCTCAAAATGTGGCACTGCAGAAGCACATCAATAACCAATATATGACTATCAAAAGTCCAGCCTTTGATTGTGCAACTTCTGAACAGAGTCCAAATAGTGATGTGACTGAAAACAATCTTGTAGACTTGTCAGCTTACTGTGCTGTGCTACTTTCTAGCAAAGAACTGAAACATGAACAAGATTCTTCTACCTGCAGTAAGGATGTTGAGATGGCTTCATTTAGTGAACCACAGGAAACTGCTGTGTTCAGTCCTGTCCTATCATGTTTGTCAGTTGAGCCAGAAATTATTAATCACGAATATGAAGCCCTGCCACTAGTTGGTCTACAGCCAGAAGACAAAGGTAAAGATGTTACTTCTGAATTTTCTAAAGCAACAATTGATACCCTCTGTGGTCTTGCATATCCTCACGGTGAAGTTGATGAAACTATAACTGATATCCTGGTTTCTAAAGAAAATGTGGAAATTCTGTCTTCACCTGATGCAGTTGTTAGTGATGTCAGTTCTGCTGCATCTGTGTCAAAAGAAATGTCTTGTCCAGATGATTCTTCCTTCCAAGATCTAGAAGGTGAACAAATGCAAAATGCAGATCTTCTTGAGGTCTGTAATGATCCTGCCCCAGTCATGGCTGAGACTGTGGAACCTCTTCCTAATGAAGTCCAACCGTTTTATGAAAATCCATGCAATTTAATTTGGTGCTCTTCTGATGTTGGAGTAGAGAGCGGGATTTCGAGCATGGCCGTCAGTCCTGATTTGCCTGATGTTGAGAATCCCTTAATCTCTGAAATCTTGTTGCCAGTGGCATTGGGTGTTCCTCTACAGTCAGAGGACCAGGCTGAACTTCAAACTGCAATGGCTGAGTCATATGCTGTCATCAAAGAACCATCAGATGCAATACCTGAATCTTCAAATGATTCACAACCCCACATCAAGAACACTGATGAAGCCAATGATGACTCTTGTACAGTCAGTGAGATGTGGATTGAGATTGAAAGTTTCAACACAACAGTTGGGAAACTTGCAAAAGAAGCAACCACTGATTTCTGCTTGAATAAAGACCTGGGAAAGATGGGCACAAAGATTGTCATTGAAGGTAAGCGTGAGATAGAAGGCAAGGAAGAGGACAAAACTACAGAAATAAATATCATGGAGGCAACTATGGACAACAATGAGTGGATCACAGATGGTACTGATCAAGTCCTTCCTTGGATAAAGCCTTCCAGTCCACAAATCAATCCAGTGTCTATAGAAAAATCTCAAGCTTCCTCTTCTGTAAATGCTGCTTGCACATATGCAGATGTTCCACCTGTCAATGAGTGTGAAGAAGACAACACAGTTCCCCTTTCTGATGAAGCCACAGAAACTAGCAAGAGGGTGCTGGCAGTTCAGCCTATGCCCCAAAATGTCAGTGTGACCTTCCAGATCCACTATCTCACGCACTCTCCATACCAGAAGGTGGCTATCACAGGAAACCATTTTGATTTGGGGAACTGGAAGGATTTTGTTCCCCTAGAAAAGGTGAAAGATGGGTTTTGGGCTACTGTGGTCAACCTGCCTGCAGAGAGTCATGTGGAGTGGAAGTTTGTAATAGTGGAGAGGGGAGAAGTGTTCCGCTGGGAGGAGTGTGGCAATCGCTTCTTGGATACAGGCAACAGAGAGACCCTCCTTGTGCACAAATGCTGGGGTTTCTTGTAAAAGGTGTTAAGGCGAACACTGAGGCTAGAAGGGTCAATGAGCGTATGGACTGGACCAGGTAAATGACTCATTTACTCATTGATTTTTAACTTCTATCAAGCATTGATTTTTGAGTAACATTTCCTGATAACTGGGCCAGATCTGGTTGAAAGAATTATCTGGCTTGCTTGTAAACATTATTTCAAAGGTTAAGTTGGTGTATTTTAGGGCTCAATCAATTACACTCACAATAGTTTTTAAAACTTTCAACATTTATTTGAGTTGTCTTAGACTACACTTGTTCTACCAATAGGGATGATTTTATAGATGTATGATCAAATTTCCATAATCTTGACTCTATATACACTTTTTCTTGAGTTGTATTTTTATAATGGTACATTTTGGGTTTTTCTATTGTACATTTCAACCAGACTTGGCCCATCAGTGTTGGAAGGAATACCTCTACATGCCCTACCAATGGGATGTCTTAGAATTCTGTACATTGCGATTGGAGGGTTCTGTTTGAACTGGTAACATGTACTACAAAGTCACTGCTGTGGCAATATCTACAATTATGCAAATGGTTCTTTTTTAAAAAAGTGTCTTGCAAGTGTTTAGCTTCAGTCTGTGTTCTACATGCTGCTTCAATACTTACTGTGAGAAATGCACATAGTTCACTTTTATTACAGCAATAATCAAAGCAATAATTGTTCTATATGCTGTGACAAGTGTTAAATCAGGTACAATGTGTTTACCACTGAACTGTGGAGGTGCAACTACTGCTTTTATTTAATGGGATCTTGTGCATGTATATATATCCCCCTGTTCTGTAGGTGTGCCTTTAAAAAGAAAAATTGTCATTACAACTTTATTGAATTGCTGTTAATATTTTTCCTTGTCTTAGAATATGTTGAATGTAATTAAACTTAAATAAACTAATCTTTTCAAATGTGCATGTTGTCACTGAAACTTTACTGGGAGAGTCCAATTTTAGGTGTTCATACTTGCATTATCTAAGCAGCTTTAGAAATATGTGACTCATTAAACTGACCATGGTCACCAAATGAACTCTGGTTTTAATCTTAACACTGCTTGATAGGTGGATATGTGATCCCTAATGCAAAACTATTAAAGTGCTAACATGAGCTGCATCTGAAGAACAGAAAATTATTAACCAATATTGAAATAGACTAACAACCCCAAACAAACATTGTGAGCTGACTCACTAAGAAAACCTCAGCCAGTGTTATTCAAACCAAGGGACATAGTTCTGTCCTGGTTGAGTCCAGCTGGCTTGGAAAAGGCTCATGAAGGGAGAGACCATAATTGGCAGATATTTTCATGTCCTGCTCAAATCTTCTGCATGCCAAAGGTAACCATCAGGGAGGGGGAAAGTGCTTTTTCTAACTGGGTTGCCTGGAGTACTTATGTAGTTGGGTTTTAGAGCTGAATGCATGATAGAATTCCATGTTAAAGAGTACAAAACTACTGAATTTTAAATAACCCAAAAGTGAAAAGTTTCTATTTTTAGTTTTCTGTCAAACTAATTGGGAACTCATGCACAATAATTCCAAACAAAAGCTTTTCAAAGTGTTTCAAAGCAACATTGTCCCCCCCAACTCCTGTTGGGTGGGAAGACAAACAGTCCTTTTATAAAGGTCCTGCAATTTGTGTGGTGTCAACATGTGTTCAGTCTGTGAAATGTGATATTTTTAGTGGTTCACATTTGGAAGTCTCCTAGGTCCAAAGGGAGCTCCCCCTCTAAGCAGACAGATCAATATTAAGCAACTCTCAGCCAAACAAGGCCTCAGAATCTTTTGACCTCATTTCAAATGAGGACATGGCCTGGCTGGAAGTCACCTGATTCTTCTGGTCATTTGGGTTTCATGGTTTATTTATCTAGACTTCTTTTAGAGGCATTCACTTTAGAGTCCTTCAATAGAAATGACAAAGGTAGATCATGTAAATTTAAAAACTGCTAAAGGGGATGGCTCTGGGGAAAAATTATTTCAGAATTTAACCCCAGGATTTGAAATTACTCAAACCTACATGCCAATTGGAAGAAAAGACTGAAGGAACCTTTGAGGCATGGAAATAGGCAGATGTATCAAAACATGTTTTATAGAAGTGATAAAACCAATTGATGAAAATGTATGCTTAAAAGATTAGCTTTGAAGTTTTTTGTTTTTTTAAGTCCTGACTGTAATGAAAAGTACAAATAAATGAAATGTCACAAGACCTCAATGCAAGTAAAAAAAACAAAACTCTTCTACATGAATGCTGATTTTGTATGTGGATCAATCCCCCCACTGACCCCTGACTGGTGCTAATGTGGCAGGTGGTTGGGTTGTCTTTCCACAGCTAACTGTAAATTGTACAAGGATTACAGCTGACATTTGTATTCACTTTCTCTCAGCTATATTTATACATCTCTTCTGTCATACAGACTTCTTAGGCCTTTGTCAATGCATTGGTTAATCTCAGAGCAGTTAATAAAGGAGTCTTCCCTTTTTTTCTCTTTACATCCAGATTTAGACTTATAAGAGGGAACAAAGCCCTCAAATCAACACCCTAAAATGATTTTTTCAGCTGTTGTGTGCCCCTGTCATCAGTATCCATGTGCCATGGAGCATAAATAGTGCATCACATGCAAATGCAGCTATTTGAGACTATGGTTTACAATTATTGTGAAAGGGAATCCTCCAAATGGCATCTAATAAAATGTGAATGCTTGTGGATGAGAAAAAAGCAGAACTGATTCAGTTAGTTTTGATCAAATCGAATGTAAATTCAGCAATACTGCTTTATGACAAATTTTAGAAAAATCTGGAATATTTTACCAATGCTTTCTGTAAGATGAGAAACTGTTTTCTCAGATTTTATCCAAAATTGTATCAATGCATTATAAAGACCTGATGCACAATTTGTCTATTCTCTCTATGTTGGTATTTAATATTCACCTTTGTCTTCCCTTAACAGATCCAGTTATTTACTAACAGGAATCTTCCAATGTCATCCCAAGATTACCAATCAAGGTTGTCTTAAATTGTTTCACAGGCCATGACTAAACTCAACTCCCAAACTTGTTATTGGAGTACTATGTTCATCGATTCATCGATTTTAAGGTGCATGGCTTGAAAACCTGCATTACTGGCCATCCAGTAATGCAGGATCAAGAATCAGATTTGTTTGATTCTTGATCAAACAAATCTGAGTTTTCCAAACCGTCTTAATGTTTTTCCACCTTTACAGTGACAATCATTGTAACAGAGAGACCATATTGGTTGGTTCAAGTTGATGTGTGTCAATGATGTGACCTGCACTGTGCAACATTTGCCAAAGTTGATTTAACACAAAGTACAAGCATATATATCAGAACAACATTTTTCCCAAGTTTTGTCCACAGATGACTGATTCACCCTCTATCTCTTTTGTCTGATAAAGGCCACTGGAAATGTAGCATGACAGCAGGTTAACTCAACAAAATATTTAATTTTATTATGAGAATTATCAGTTCTTATCTTTCAGTGGTCTGCTTTTACTACAGAAAAACAATAAATGAGGAAAAAAAAAACATTTGGCATAAGCTTTGAATATGAATGCCCCCTCTATGTTTTCAGAGTCTAATATTGTTTCCTCAGAGTAGCTCCCTCTTCTAGTGAGGCTATAATGTGTCAGTCCAGCTTGAACTGCTGCTATGTGTGAAATTCTCTTTCTCTTATATATAAGACCACTGTATCTTCTTACACTCAGTAAAAACCAGGCTGCTGCTTTTCTCTTGATCTTTGACCTAGACGGATTGTGTAATACTATCAGAGAGACTCCATGTATATGAGTGCTCATGTTCATTTGGACTTTACTTTGTCATTGCAGCATGTTGCCTTTTGGTTTTCCAAAAAAAAAAACTGTTGAAACTCGGTCTCTTTCAGTCCCCCTTTCTTCTATCTATCCTAGTTTCTGAAGCTGTATGGTGATGTTTTAAGAGACACTAATAGTTTTCTTCCAGGTTACAATAGGATAGTAAAACCCATACAATTATATTTTATTTGCTATTTTTACAATGCTTCGTTTGGAAAAATGAGGAAGACCGCTGTTGTAATTCATGTCATCGATAGGAAAGTGCTACACATGGAGGCTATTAATACAACATGCCAGTTCTCATTCCTATTTCATTCTGGGGGATCACACAGTGACCTTCACTGGAGACGGTCAAGCCTGCTGACAGTGCTACATGGCCCTATGGGAAGGAGTAATGAGTGGGGCTTAAGCTAAATGAGGAAAGAATGTTATATAAATTCATGAAAAACATTTAAAATTTTTGTATTTAAGTCAGTGTTTTTATTGCTAGACGACATATAAACCTTGATGCTGGTGTCCTTTGTCTGCCAACCGAGACCTCGCTGTGTTTCTTCATTATGCATGTCTGCACAGCGCCATGAAGTGTGATCTACACCATCTGCTCTGGTGAAGCTGCGAGCAAAATGAAAGCTCTTCTGGAAGTGTGCCATAGTGGGACAGCTTCCACCAGTGAGGTCATCATTTACTGGCTTAGAGGACACTGCAGTTGTGGGCTGAATGGAGTTATGATCGGCTCTACAAATGCACAGTGCAGTAAGGATATGTGGGAGGAGATGGAGAGAACAGAGTGAGTGGGAGAGGAGGAGAAAGAACAGGGAAGAGAGCTTGTAGCTGCATGCAGTATGCAAAGAAAGCCTAGCAGAGCTATGTGTATTGGTTTTCCAAACAATATCTTGTTCATAAATCTTTATGATAACCAAACAAATTTCCGATGCTTTCATCAGTCAGCCTACATGAATGGAGAAAACAGAATCAATTTTGTGGAAGAAGAAAAAAAATGTTCATGTATAAGCTTCAGATAAAACTTGTAGTAAATGTGATGTTTTATAATTCAATAGAAAATGAGTCAGTAAAAGTGGCAACATATTGGTTTCTGTATGAAACAAAGATTTATGATGAAAATTGATTGAATATACATTAAATTAGAAGAATGACATGCAGCCTGTTGGATGTATTATTTTAACAGCATGGGAATTAAACTTTAGTTCATCTACATTCTGATGTAATAGGCTTAAAATTGAGTTGAAAAGACAATACTGCCCCCTGTCTGTACTGTAGAAACACAATTACTGTTCGACATGGTCACATTACAACTTCTTTAACAGTATTAGATTAGAATAAACAAAATAAAAATACAAAACATTAACACTCAGTTGTATCTCAAGTATTTTTAGGAAAAAGAAATGCATGCATCCAGAATGCCAAAAAAAATTAGTAGTGCTGCATTCTGCAGGAAATGGAAGTTAAACCGGTAAAAACAAACCATACCAGAGCTAACACTTAAGGCATTAGGTTTTCACAGTGATGCCATTCATTGAAGAAGAAACATTAAGCAGAAAGTGTTCCAACCAATGTACCCTGTTACGTGTTTGTTACGTAAATACTATTAGTATCGGTTTTCTGCAAGATGTTAGTCCCTACATAATTTTTCCTAATTCTGGGAGCTCTGTGACCCCTTTTACTCCACTGGAATGGGACGGAAGAGCTTAGGCTGAGGCGTGTCTGTTTGGACAGAAAAGGCAAGACGACCTTTCATTGGTCGCTTAAACAGGAATCTTTCTGAAGTGACCAAAGCACCGTAGCCTTGAGAATGGGAGAACGCGTAGCCTGATCGGCGGGTGCTGACACGCCTCACTGGACGGCGAGGAGCTGGTGCTGGCGGCGCTTCCATTTGAGTCTTATATCTCACCTGTAGAAGAATTAAAAGTAATACGACTTTCTGTAAAAACACATCCTTTCCTAGGTTTGTTGTGTTGTGGCTCATGAGGCTGTATTCATAACCACAGAATGCATACACAATATTCGGTCTCAGGTGTTTTTTCACCTTGTCATTGATAGTTGGACGAATCTGTATGAGGATGAAGCGCAGAGCCACCACAGGCAGCACGCAGAGAAGGGAAGCCAGGAATATGGTCAACCAGACATTTGGCTGATTTAAGGAATTCCTTACGGTTCCTAAACTCAATGAAAGAAAAGCCAAGAAAAAAACAAAAAGAACATATGTCCTTAAGCATTACAAACTTACTAGGCAGAAAAAAGTAGTTCCAATCAACCCTTTCTCATTTAGGCAAGATCTCAATAATTTTGTTACTTTCTGATGTTCCCTTGTTAAGATAAGTTATCTTAAATGACTTAAGTATTGGACATATTGAACTTGAACTTGAAAATTGATAAGAATTGATCAAAAGGTCTGGCATAGGAAATATCAATATTTCAGTATTAATCCACACATCACTAGTTGTGAAGTGGTAGAGTGGTTGAAGGTGCTGCAAAACTAAAGGTTAAAGCTGGCAAATTCCAACCAAATGAATAATAATTTTGCATACACTGTGGCTGAGTGACTGCTTTTATATTTAGTGTCCATAAATCATTACTTTTGCATTATATTGTAATGATAACAAAATAATGGAGCAAAGAGTGATCAGACATTTTATATTCCATATTCCTGTTTTATATTTACTTGTTACTACATATATATTAAAACTGGTTCAGAAGATTTTATTTTGTTAGGAAATCTTGCCTATTAGGACACTTCTTTTTTTTTCAAATTCTAATGTTTGATTATTGTAAACTTCAAAAATCTCTCTGTCATGTCTTGAAAATATCCGTTGCTGATGAGGAAGAATGTCATAAAAGAAAACATGTACAGATTCTTGAGGTTATTTTCTCATATACAAACAGATGTACCAGAAGCTATTGTTATATGATATTTGTGCTAAATGTACTCACCAACGAAGGGGAAAATGGAGGTGAAGATCAGAAACATGCCACTGCTGTACATGGTGAACGTGATAGCAAAGTAGGCAGCCAAGCTACCCCACACAAAAAACTGGTTGACGGTTGTCCAGGAATAGGTGTCAATACATAGCTGAAATGTTAAAGTTGGAGTTGTTCAATCTTTTTTTAAAATATCATTTTTTACATGCATAGAATATTTCTGAGGCTAAGCATTACAAGGGCCATTTAAATAAAATGCTAGTTTTCACTAAACAGTTGTTGCCAAAGATTTTGAGACTTAAGGAAATCTTGCTCAATACACACATCATAAAATTACTGTGCAATGACCTTAGGTTGCAAAGACATTACAGAAAATATTTAAAGGAAATCTGCACCAAACAATGCTTTCATTCCTGATTTAAAGCACCCAACAATTTCTGCACATTCCATATTTTCAGGGAGTTGGTTTTTGAGACTGAAGAGAAAAGACAATAAATACTGCCTCCATTTGTGTAAAAGAGCTTTGGAAACAACTGTGTCTTTTCCATAACACTCGTCTTTCAACTCTCATCATCATCATTTAGAATGTCCTGAGACAAGAACTGTTTTTTTCTCACCTGAATGCTCACCACGACAAGCAGACAGGTTTGTGCCAGCAAAGCAAATGACTGATAGTCTGCAAGATCTCTGCCGTCATCTCTGACTGTATCGTGAATTGCTCCCCAGGGGATAAAGAAGAGGACCAGGGAGCAGTAGCAGCTGTGCAACATGCAGTGCACGAATGCCTTTTTACTGAAGTACATGTTGAGCTGGCCAGGAGAGTAGAGCTGAGGATACTCAAAACTCCAGCGGTCATTTACATCCTGCAGAAAAGAGAGAAAAAAGGATGTTAAACCTTGAATAAATCATGGAATTTTTCATAATTTTCAGGAAATTACTTATTTTCTATTTGGTGTATACCTGGTCAAATAGGCCCAAGCTCAGGATTGGGAGAGATGTGTAGACCAAGTTGTACAAAGTGATGAACCATTCATCATACACAGTCTAACAAAGACATTTAAATCATTAGTAAACATTAGCTTTATAGATCTTATTTGGAGTCCATTTTTTGTAGAAAGAGATTTCAAATATTTGCAGTTTTACAATACTATGTCATAGTGTAACATATGCCATATGTTACACTATGACAATAATATGAACCTTAAAGCTAAACCTCAGCACGTTTCACTTACCTGGGCAGAGAATCCACAAAAGAAGGCATACCAGAAGTGTACAAATGTGAAGGTGAAGTTTTTGTAAAAGAAATATTGTAGGAACTTGCACATGCGAAGGTACGACCAGCGCCCGTGCACAAGCAGGAGGCGTTGAAGGTAACGGAACTGGGCAAAGGAGAAATCACTAGAGAGAACTGCCTGCATTCCCTCTTGACCACTAATTCCTACACCTATATGAGCAGCTGAAAGACAAAAGAACAAGATCATGTTACGGGTAGATTATAAGATCTGCCGTAGCCTTTTGGCAAAACTGAAAATACAAATTTTACCCTTAATCATGCTGACATCATTAGCTCCGTCTCCAATAGCCAGAGTGATGGCCTGCTTGTATTTCTTGACCAGCTCAACAACCTGGGCTTTCTGAAGAGGAGTGACCCTGCAGCAAATCACTGTCTGACACATGCATGCTGTTCTCAGCAACTCTAACTCCAAGTCCTTCTCCAGTGCAAAGGCCTAAAGATGAAACAGGAAGAGGACATACAGTTATACAGATTTAATATTAGGGAGGTAAAGAGATTAAAAAATCTGCCATAATGACGCGTCTAGGACAGTTACTATCATAATCTGCGGTGAACTAAGTCTAAGCTAGTTAATGTTCTGCTAATATACACCAAGTCCCCAAGTAGCACTAAAGGATTAGATGAGTACAGGCCCTTTGCCCTGACATCTGTGATCATGGAATTCATTTGAGCCACTGGTGTTGAACCATCTGAAGAACATTACAGGACACCTGCTGGATACAGTGCAGTTTGCATCATGGGCAAACAGGTCAGCGGATTATGCAGTCAATTTGGGATAACACGTTTTCTTTCACCACATTAACCACCCAGGAATGTACACCAGGATCCTTTTTGTGTATGTCAACTCAGCCTTCAACACCATCAAGAAGAAACTTACCTAGGATGGCAATCAAACATGGTTTGACACACTATTGACTTGGATAGTTTTAAACACCTTTTTGGAGATTTAAAGACAAATAAAACAAAATTGCATATCTACCAAGCTGTGTCCATTTATTATCAGAGCATAATCCCCTTCAACTTGTTCATCCTGCACCGTCTCTGTTTTCTGAAGCCAGAACAGGCCTGCACGAGCTTTAGCCACCGATGGCTCCTCTGCTGATCCGGGACACATTTTCCTTCTGGCATACCTAGAAAAAGGTGTCTTATTTTACAAACAGTTACTCAACAAAAATTATTCTGTTGGAGTTTAATTTTTGGGTATTTTGTGTTTTTATCTTTAGAACAACAAGATATCTAATTATGAAAATAACTTAATTTGCAGTGGTTCATTCAAACAATTTTTTGGAGTACAGGCTTAGTGGGGCTAAGACAAACATTTTTTTAACGCTACACACTCACTTCATTGCGATAGTAAGTTAAGGATTGACTTACTGGAGCTCCTGTTTGACCCCTTCAGGTGTATTGGCAGCCACAATAAAAACCTCCTTCATCTCCTCCCTTAGCATGTTGCAAGAATAGCCAATGTTTTCTGCTGTCTCTGTTTAAGAATGACAATGAAAGTAATTGTGGTATGAATAATTCCTCAGCTTTGGAAACTCTACAGGTGTTGAACATTTGTTCCGTTGTAGTTTATGACATAATATACCAGCAAAGTTTTAGCAATCCTTAAATACTTGATGTAATCAGTTATATGTAGTAGGGCTGAAATGATTCCTCGTTTTGAGTACCTCGATTATTACAATTCCTTGAGGAAATTTTACCTGCCTCGAAGGTTCGTTAAGTTATGTTTTATTTTTTAATGCACCGTGTACTGACCAGGTTATTATTTGTGTTGCACAGCGCTCTCACTTCCACCTGAGTTGTTGACGAAAGCTAAGTGCTAGCAGCATGATGTCCAATTTTCAAGTTCGACCTGGGAGGATTTTATTGATTCATGATAATGTCCGGGTTTTTGTTGTTTCTCGGGAGACCAATAAGCATCCTTAAAATGACGGGAGCGATGATTGGAGTACGACAGCTTTTCTCCTCCTGAGAGTAGCTTTACTGACTAACAAGAAAATATTTCATATCATCCCGGTCACAGCAAATGGTGGTGTAGTGCATCGTGACGGTATAGATGCAGCCAGGTGTCAAATCCCGTCGCTAACATGGACACAAAAGCTATAAATGGCTGGGAAAGGTGAGAGTTAATCTATTAAATTGACTGAAGATGAATACAGAAAAGAAAAAATCTGGAGTATAGACATTTTTTTACAAGCATATTTGTGAGCCTCCCTCTTTATTATTAAATTGAATATAATTTCAGATTTTTGTATAACTTTTCTTCAAGTTAACTTACAAAGTGAGCTATTATTGTTACAAGTTAATTTTCTAAACTACAGAAAAGTTATTGTTAGGGACGCTCAAATGTGAAAAATTGGACTGATGTTAATTTTAATATAATACTGCTGTTATATTAGATTTACCAATGTTTTATTTTATGCTTTCTTAAAATCTGATTACTCGATTAATTGTAAGAATAATTGATAGATTACTCAATTGCTAAAATATTCATTTACAATAGCCCTAATATGTAGCAACTCCTACCTTGCTTATCACCAGTCAGCACCCAGATTTTGATGTCAGCTTTAGCCAGCTGCTCAATAGTCTGTGGTACACCGTCTTGCAACTTGTCTTCAACAGCTGTCGCTCCCAACAGCTGGAAACCAAAAGTTAATAGTAAGTGAGATCATGATGGAAATTCGGTTTAGCCTTTTATTACAACTATTTAAACTTTTAGTCCTCAATGTACTTTGCAGATGAACTAACAATCATGTCTTTCTCAATCTCTTCATACAGTTCATCGAGTCTCTCCTCTCGTCCATCCAGGGCTGTGCTAGCCTCATGGTGGCGCTGTGTCCACTCCTCCATGTAGTTCTCCTTTAAGTGCTTGTAGGCCAGAACAAGAGTGCGTAGCCCATCTCCTGCATATTCCTAGATTATTCATAGAATTCAGAGGACTTAAAAAGAAGCAAAATATATAAAAAGTTTAAATAAGAATCACAAAAAAAACATTGCTTACATTTAGGTGTCCTGTAGTAACTTTCATCAACTTTTTACAAGAGTGGTCTAATCTTTCATAGATGATGGTGTCAGCACCTTTGCAGTACAGTGTCATCTTGCCATCAGGGCTGCGTACTAAGAAAAATAACAAAAAACACTTGACAAAAATATGAGAAAATACTCTGATTTTGCTTATTTTCTGACTTTAAAATGCAGCTGTTGAATGCTACATAATGCTTCTTGCAGAGAGATGATAAAATCAGAAAATGCATTTTCTCTACAGAAAAAAATTACAATTTTCTCTGACCTATTACTGACATCCTCTTTCGTACATTATTAAAGTCCAGAACAGCCAGAAGTTCGTATGTGACTTTCTCGCCCATTTCCATGATGGTGATGGTCTCAGGTGTGCGAGAGCGGAACACAAATCCAAAGTTCCTTGCTGCGGTGACCAGAGAGCCCTCGTCAGGAGACTGCGCCTGGTAGTTTAGCTCACCTACCAGGTTGTTCAGAAGACAAGACAGGAACTTATTGAGGAGAGAGGCATAAAAAATATTAAAAGTTGTATATTTTAAAATTATCCTTGACTTCACTCATTCTGTGAAGATTATAACTGTGTTAAAAGGCTTCTCTCACTAAATATCACTTTAACGGTGGACTGTCAGGTAATTTATTCCTGATAAGTTACAAAAAGATTTAATGTAGTAGGGCTGAACATTTATAAACAAAAATGTTTTTTTGTGTATATACTTTTAAAACCCCTTTTTAAATGTCTTTAATTTTGACTTCAAGCAGTTTCTCCTTTTAAAAATTAGTGTTGTTTGTAAAAACTGTGATGGTCTGACCCTCTTTCTTTTCTTCAGGCATGACGGTGTGGCACAGAGCCAGCAGGCGGAAGAAGGCCTGAGCTTCAGGGTTTCCCTCTCTCACAGTCTCCAGTAGACTATAATCATGGAAGTCAAACTTCGGATCTGCCAGCTTGTTCCAGGAGAAGTCCACTTTTTGTGTTTTCTACAAAAAAAAAAGTATAAGTAGGCAATATTGTTAGATCCTGTTAAATACATTCATGAAGAAACACTGGAATGTGCCTACTTGCCTCTGTTATTTCAACTCTTTGTCCAGAAAAATCATACAGCTCCCCTAAATAAGAGAGACATACTGTATGTTAAAGAATCAGACATCCAACCAACCTCAGGGTGACTTTATTCAAACTGCCTACCATAGTTTTTTCCATTGATGGAGCACTTGTTGAATGTCATGATGTTCTGTGTCAGAGTGCCAGTCTTGTCACTGAAGATGTATTTAATCTGGCCTAACTCCTCGTTGAGTGTGGTGGTCCTCGCCTGAGCAGGAGTGTCATTCTTGGGGTAATACATCTTCCTGTCCCAGTTTATAAAGAAGCTGTTCCCAAGACGGATAACCTCCACACTGACATTCATACACAACCAGATGTTAAAATCTCAGATACATACATGGAAAAGTAAAATAAGGACTAAATTCACTACTTGTTTCTGTTTGACTCCAATCTCTTTCTGTTTTAAAGTTTACCTGACATAGAGGGAAATGGGCACCACTGCGTTTAGGACAATGACATAGGACCAGAAGGAGAGGAAGGAGGAGAGGCCAGCATTAACACCCGGTTCCCGTGGAAGGAACACGGTGAACACAGAGCCCTCCTTTACCTCCCAGATCGCATTGCCGATGGCCAGAATGAAGCACAACGTAAACAGGAAACCAAAGATCTAGGGAAATACACACATTGCTAAACTTATTATTGTAAAAAAAACAAACATGTACAGCTCACAAAGATAAAAAAGAATACTTTCAACTTGATAACAACAAAATTAGATGTATAATTGGATGTATTCCCATTCTAACTTAATTTCAAAGTGTTGAGAAGTCATCCATAAGGTATAAATGACTATTTTAGACATACTCTGCTGATGTTAGTTAACTGTTTTAGGTAAATGCTTAGTGGCACAGAAAATCAATAGTTTCGGTGTATTTGTGTGTGCGGACACTTACACACAACACAAGGACGTTCATCAGATGATCAATGCTGGTGCGTTTGAATTTTGTCTTTCCACTGTTTTGCATTAGCTTGGTGTCAGGACCTAAGAACATTCTCCGTTAGGATCAGACATACACATGATTCTGCAGAGGACGTCCAATCCTTTTTTTTTTTTTTGATAGTAATTTTATGTTTTTGTTAAATATAGAATAAAATTACCATCTTTTTTGCCTTTTATTACTGGTTTCTGGTGAGAACACAACTGTCAAAAACATGTATTGACTGATCTGCTCAGCACTTGATCACTTTAGTTGTTTCCATATTTCCAAAGTTTAAAGACAAGTTAGTATACATTTAATAATTTAGTATTCAAACGTTAAAAAATACATCCCTTGAATTATTGCTATCTTAATTGTTACCTTTATCGAGTCCTCAAAAGCACATGGGCATTCCAGTATAGAATTAGTGCCCTCTGGTGGGCTTATGTAGACTTGAAGATTAAGAGATTTGGTTTCTTTCCCCACATGAGGATTGCCAAGATTCTTATCTTAAACAGCTAGGCTCAAACAAGTATATCTCTCAGCAAAATGAGACACTACACAACAAGCCCTTTTTCACTTGAGGAATTTTGACTTTGCACAGTAGGACAAGCAGGTGTGTTAATGAGGGCTACATTTCAGTAGATTTACCTCCAAAGATGACCAGACCGAAGCACCACTCTGTGTTTCTCAGCGTGCATCCTCTCAGCAGTATCTTATCATTGTCCAGGCCATAATTCTGTCCGTTCATGGTCAAGGTTCCCTTGAATTTGTCTAAGCGATTGTTTGGAGGCTCACAACGCACTTCACCTGAAAACCATAGGTGTCAGCAATATGTTGCACACAGAAGTTAGCAAGTCTTTCGATTATGTAATATGGTGTTTGGTCAAAATCAAAAAGGCCCATTATAAATACTTCTCACTATTAGTTTGCATGGAAAACCAGTCTCACCATACACTGGGTTTGTAATTACCAGGTGTGCTAACTGAAGTTTGTGTTTTTGTTTTTCTCCAGCTGCTAAGCTAACATTTATGTAATTAGCATTGCTCCAAATACAAGGAAAATCTTAACAATTTGCTCTGCATCTTGAAGAAAATCTTGTTTGATCTTGTTTTATTATTTTTAAAGTGTAGGTCAGATTTATATATAGTACATCATTGTTGAGTTATTTTCTTTTTGCCTTGATATTTGTTTTGAATCTTAAATGCATAATTACATGAGGTAATTTCTTACCTTTAAAGGCAGAAAGAGCTTCAATGGAGTCTCCCATCTCTCCTGTGGGAGTCAAGGCTTGTTTCACTTTCAGGTTTGTTTCACTGGGGATTACCAATATGGGATGTAAGAAGTTTGCAACTAAAGGGAAATCATATAATCTGTGAAAGGAAAGCAACTTGCACCATACTCACCCATCTAACTCAGCCGTTTCCACATAGACTAGATTGAGTGGTTCACTGCTGGACAGCAGCAGGAGGTCTGCCTGGAAGATAGTAGTCTTCATGAAAGCTTTTATTGAAACTTAAAATAAAAGTTCAGTTGACATTAATAAAGTCAGTATTGTAGGGTGAGTGACATGGGGTTACTTTTTCTAAAATTTTGAAATCTCTTTTCCAAGCTTTGATTAAGCAAATACTTACTGTAACAAATTGATTGCTCTCGAGTTTAATTATGTCCCCAACCTGAACATTCATCCATTTTTCATTTTTCAGTCTGTAAAGATAAAGCAAAACAAATTCAAATCATTCTTCAAAAAGGTGCTGAACACATCCCCTTTAATAAATACTTCCTCATAAACTGTAAATAATTAACGCATCTGTAATCTAATGTTTGACTATTAAAATGACTCACACTCCATCGATGAGGATGTTCACCATGCGGTTATTCACTTGCCGATCACTTTTGTGTCTGTTCTATTCAGTTGGCAGAAAAAAATAAAATATTTGCTCAGATGTTTGTTCTTTCGGCTCTGAGCAGGTTAGGGTTAGAACAATGCTTTTATCTTACTATGTCATCATTGGCATCTTTGACCGCTGTCATGGACAGCACCAAAATTAACGGCAGCGCTGTGGTAAACCAGGACAGAGAGGATACTTGTGGGATTAACTGTGAATACAGGAAACAACGCAGAGTTAGCACTTTGTTCCATTTACAATGAATGTAAACACTAAGAGAAAATGGGAAATTTGTTAACTTGAAATGAAAAAGTTTCACTCACAAAATGATCAATTTATGCTTATGTTAGAAAATGTTTCTTTGAAAATATAGAAACTAATTTGTATCGATAATCAGTGGCACACTGGCATTTAATGATAAAGTTAGATGTTGACATGCAGAGACAGAGAAAGGGGAAAAGGTACCTGAAGGACGAGGAGGAAGAGGAAGTAGGCATTAGCCAGCCTCCTGAACTGCTCAAACAAATTAAGAGGCAGAAAGGTGAATATGTTGTACTTGGAGGTCCGGATGGCATTGTTCTGAGAAAGAGGAAGTGACATAATAGTCAGTTCATCAGAAAATACCTACAGCACACATCATAGTATATGAATACTTAGGACTTACACTGACCTTTAACATTTTGCTACAAACATAAACTTTTTTGACATTTTATGCAGCAAACAGACACAAAACATTGGATACTTGTGCACTGCAAGGAATATGTGGTTTTTACTTTACTGAATAGAAATACATGCCACACTTTTCAGATTTTATATTTCTAAATAAGCCTGTAAAGTCCACCAAAAGATGGGATTTTATGAAGACAAATTGAGAAATCTGCGTTGCAGCTACAAAATTTGAATCAAATGTGAAAAGTGTAAATACTTCCAGTAGTGGGGACCTACAGCATAGTTGTAAGACAGGTTGGAAGGTCTGTCGTTGGCTCGAACATATCTCTCCTCCTCTGAGAAAAACATGAGAGCAACAATGGGATTAAGGTGCTTTACAGCAGCAGCAGGAAAACAAATGCTAATTTTAATCTCAGTTGACAGAAGTTTACTATGCATGTCAAAAGCCTTATCTCAGTGATGAATACTTACTTGACATGTAATACAAAAGTAGACCTTACCTTGCTTTTTCTCTTTTACACACAAGCTGCCAAAATATGACTGCACTGATCCCATCTTCAGCTCAGATTTCCATTATTTACCCCTAAAAAAGCAAAAGCGTTCACATCAAATATATTAGAATTACATGGCACAGGACATTGTGATCTGAGGCTTCTGCAGTGTTGGAAGTGACTGATTGCTCTGCTTCTTGTGTAAGAACGATAGAAAAATTAACGTTTGAATTCTTACCATGGAGGGTGGAATAGTAATGCCCTACACGTACCATACAACAGTTCAATTGAAAATAAAACCTTTAACATCGTCTTCAGTTAAACAGAAAGTGCAATAACTATAACTTGGACATAATTTTCATCACTTTCTCTTGATCTTTCAACTTCTCAGAAAAATCAATGCTAACTCAAACCCAATCTCATGTTTTAGACATTGTATGACTCAAACAATTCAGGATGATGACTTATCACAATACATGACATCAATATTTTTCTAGAGTTAGAAACTAATTAAAGTCATTGTCTTACCTCAAGAGAAAAATGTGGATTTCCTGTCAGACATGGGCACATGGGCACTGGGTCAAATAAAGATGAGGAAGTGTTTCAGGTCTCCACCCTCTCTTTGCTTGTCTGGCACTAAAAGGAAGGTCTGGCACCAAATTGGCTCCACACGGTAAAATGTCTTTTTATTGACCCTCTGGCAAAATCTAAGATGGTGCAGTCGACAGCTGAGATGCTACAGAGGTTGATAGGAGCACCTTACGAGTTGGACGAGCAAAGAACCAGAATCCTTCTGCCCCTAGCAGCTCGGGCCTAATGCAAACAATGCAGCGATCTTTGGACCAGGATGGTGAGTCAGTGAAAAGGCGATAACAGAAGAGAAAGAGTGAAGTGCTGTGGCCAATCAGAGCCAACACCTCGCTTGCAGTCAGGTCGGTCAGGTGTGTAATTCACCCTTTGAACGACACGCATGCTCAGACTGCCATAATTAACTAATTTTACAACAAGCTTCAACAGTTTAAATGCTTTTCTCTGAAAACACAGTGTTAAAAACTAAATATATCTAAGAAACATTCTAAAAAATCACATTAAGAAGTTCCTTAGCAGTTAACAATGCTGTTTAAGGCTGTTCTGCAGAGCGTTGGACTAAGAAGTATTTTCCATGATAAACTCAACAGATGTGCACTTCCTCCAGGTGTTTGCTAATAGCTGCTGCTGCTAGTCTGGAGGAGCTTGTTTGGAAAAGGTGTGGGGGAAGGGTTGTCTGCGAGGCACGCTTTGTGTGAGGAAGTGTTTCTACCCGTGGGTGGTTGCCACAGGAGATTCAAGAATTAATCCCCCAAAATGTAGGCTATAATTGACAAACTGGCACATTTTAAGCATTAGCTATATTCTTAAGCAGGGTTTTGTAGGTTATAGAATTTACTCACTTTCTGAAATCTGAAAAGTGAAATGTGGAGGCATGGAGCTAGAAGAAAATTAATTTCATAAGTAAGTTATGAGGATGCATGAATTCATTTTATTTGCCGAGGCCTGGAAGGTAATAAAATTAAAAGTTCTTAAAATGCCAGGGTTCTACCCCGTCTGTCCTTTTGTACTTTGCAAATAATAAATTGTTCACAATATTTGCTTCGTGAAATTAAGATTTAATTATGTAATTTCCTGTGTCAAAGTTCACAAACATAAAGTGGTAGCATCTAGTTTTCTTCTAAGCTTTGTGGACATTAAATAAATCATATTTGTTCAATATTTGTTGTTTCTGACCTTTCACCTTAATTAGAAATCCAATTTGGATCTTGGATATGTACTTTGGGAAAGTATGGGCAGAATCAAAGTTCTAGTGATCATTAAATGGCCACTAGATGTCAGGCATATGCAAACGTGTCATCAGGAGAGCTGTAAAACTTCTCCAAAACTTGTAAAACAACTGCCAGAGATGGCGAAATAACACTGAGCAACCTCTCCCAGTGGAGGTCATGGGACTTTCACAGTTTCCATTAAAAAAACCACTAATATTATAAAATAAGTCTCTGTATTCAAAATTGTATACTTTTTTTTTTTCTTGAGTCAGTTCTGCGTCACTACATTTCAGATAGAAACTTTCTTACAGATATCAGGTTTTTTTGTTTTTTCCCCCTCACAACACAATTAACTTATTCAGGACAATACTCAGAAGTTTAATCCCTGATGGGAACACCCTTTGCTTCTCGCAACACAACATAACACGGCCCACCCATTTTTCTCTGACTTGAACTCCATTGTTCCAAAGTTAATGTCAGCCATTACCACGGGTGCTTTGGCTCTCTCTGGCTCCCATCAGGCCGTCAGGGCTTGTCTGTTCCAAGAATAGACGGATTGCCCCATAAACGTGGCAAAACTGAGTTGGATGAGGGGAACTGCATTTAGTTACAGCTTTCTATGTATTTTCTATTTGTGGAACTGGCCTTTGTTTTTCACTACGGTGCTGGTGGAATGTTTATTTATACGTTTAAATATCAGAATTTTGTTTTTTCCCTCACTTTCTCAATTTCTCCCAGTGGAGTATTTTTTTTCCCTACCTCCTTGCATGTGCTCTGCTGTCAGTACATTCAGAAAATCAGGTCTACATCATTGCTAAATCTTGCAGATTACATATATATTTTTTCGCTATTCACTTGCAACATTATGAGTTTTTTTATATATATATTTTCAGATGTCCTCTGCCACTTTCCTCTAAAGTTAAATAATTATCTTATCACCCCATTTCTCAAATAAAAGTCACATTATCAATATTTTCTCATCTCTTTTGCCTTTTTACCCTGTGGTTTTAGACATGTGTTTGAGTCAGACAGCTTTTATTCACGCTACAAACCTCCCTATGTCAAACTTGCTTTTAACAGTGCAGTTTTGTGTGGTTTCTGTCCTTACTTATAAACAGTTATCAAGATAGCATGGGAAAACTATGTCTGATGGCATACAGTTCAGTATTTGCAGCTCACATCTGAAGTTGCATGTGAAAAGGGCCGAAAAGGTCCGAATGCATATAAAGCCAAAACCTGACACATGCTCTTTGCAGTTTGATGACCAATATCACACCTAATAAAACCGTCAGTTTGGCTTTCCTCCAGTAAGGTGACGAGAACGATAAAAGGCTTGAATGTTTGAGAGCTGTGTCAGAGGGAAGTGTAATGTCGCATGTCTTCAGATTATCGTCATGCGGAAACAGTTCTCATCGTAGTTAACAGAATTCTGTGAATTTTCTTCAGTTTTAGCAAGTAAATGGTAGTTGAGGAATTAACATTTCTCTCTCTCACTGGGAGTCAACACACTCATAAAAAGTACATAGCAGATACATAGCTGTGTCCAGCATATTGAAGACCTAAAGAAAAACATGAAAAATAACCCACACACAGCAAAGAATTAAATTAATATAACACAAGCCAGAAAAATTTTATGTAACTTGAATAAACATTTATCAAATACAGGACAACCAGCTGCTTTCAGGAGTCACTTAATACGTCTAATTTCATCTTAGTAAAAATACAGCTCTGCTGTAAAGGCCCCAGAAATTTCTTTGAGGACATTTATGAACACACGACATCATAAAGATCAGGAATCACACTAATGCTGCATATCAAGAGGTTTAATTACTTTACATTTACTTAAGTAACTTTTGTAAAAAAAAAGAAAAAAAAACCCCAAAAAAACCCTTCTTGACATTGTACTTTTTTTGTCTGCATAATTCTCACAAAATACATAAGATAAAATGATGAGTTTCCCAGTGTTTGAGTAACTTGTTTTACAAAACATTTTTTTACTCTTTCGTGGGTAATTTGTTGGATGGCTAACTTGTACATCTGCTTGAAAAATCTATCAATATTTTTGAAAGGATTCTGAGTTTTGATGCTTAAGCTTAGATTTTAAAAAATCATTCAGAAAGGAATATTTTGAGACAGTCACATGACCTAGGCACAGCCTGTAGAGAACAATACGGTGGTTAAAGTAGCCATACAACAGAATTTATTTTTAAACAAATAGGTCATTCTCTATGGACCAGTATTGCAATTACACAATGTGTGCAGGGTTAGATGAAATCCTACTTCTATCATGGGAGGAGATGTGAAGGTGGTAGAGAAAAATAAATACCGTGGTGTTCATCTGGACAAAAGACTGGACTGAAGACCCAACAGTGAAGCGTCTACAAGAAAGGACAAAGCAGCCTGTACATTTTGAGGAAGTCAAGATCATTCAAGGCTTGCACCAAGATGCTCCATATCTTTAATTAGTTTGTTGTTGAGTGTGTGATCTCTTCTACAGTAGTGTCACCTGCTGAGGGTAGCATTATCTGTGCTGGGGACTACTGCAGAACATCTGGAGATGATGGTACAAAGAAGGATTTTACATCAAGACAATTATAGACAACCTTGAGCATTCTCTTCATAGGAGTGTCAGGAAAAACAGTGTGTCTTCAGTCAGAGGCTTCTTATGAAATACAAAAGATGCTACCTGCCCACAGCCATCAATGTCTACAATAACTGTTTGAAAAATCTTGACTTAATATGAATTACATTTATTTTCCCTTTGGGATCAAGAAAGTATTTTTGAATGAAACTCAGTTGAATTGAACTGCCATTGATCATGTCTTTTGGTTTATGCTTAATAAACATCATATTAATATCTCTGCACAGTGCTCTAACTGTTGACCTTATCTCTTTGCATTTGAGAATTTACAGTACTTTTTTTCTCACGCATCTCATCTGTTCGCAGTGTGAACTGAACTGCAGTGAACGAGGCACACAACCCTGAGGGGTCCCAGTGCCCACCATGACAGATTTGGAGATGTTATTTCAAGTAAGGAATGACTGTGGTTTCACAGTAGCAAAGTTCCGAATCAAGAGACAAGGAGGGTTGTTCAGACTAAAGAAAAGTTTCAAAGCTACCTTTAGTTGTCAGTGATGTGCTTTCTCAGCATTAGTGTGCTTTTTTCTTTCAGAGCATGTACAGTAGATGACTGGTTTTCTTTAGTTTTGTGGGAACAGGTTGTGCAGAGAAAGGTCAAATAATTGTATAATCTGCTCTCACAAAGAACCTATTCTGTATCATTCACACACACATGCATATATGTGCTCTCATTTCCTGTGAGGCTTTGACAGCCTTCGGTATTTGAACAGATGTGGGCAGACTAAGTGTGGGTATATCTCCCCTCCTTTCTGACCTGAAGGTGCACTTCCTGCTCCGAAAGCTAACACCCAGAGAGAACAATCATAGTCTGTACCTTCTGAACACACACTCACACACGCAGCGTGCCCAAACACCGGCAGTCAATGTCGCATATTGGGACGCTATGGGCAAGCCATGAACACACGCAAAAACAATCTTTTACACAGGAGTTACTGTGTATAAATTTTTGATGAGGGAATAGGAATTACTCTCCCAAGATGCTCACCTCACATTTCATTGTGCAATATTCTTTTTTATTAACTATTTGTGGGACTTCTGTTTTGCTTTGTGGTTTTGAGCTCAAATATAGAGACAAAAACACCTCAAGTTTGTGCTCATATTTATGTTGGCTTCTGTTAAATGTCAAGGGAAGTTCGTAGTGGCTGACATGGTTCAGCTCACTTCTACATTAAACAGAAGCAAATTGTACTGTGCCAGCACAGAGAGTAAAGAAAACTGAAGTAAGGGAGGCGGCACCAATTTGAAAAAACACCTAACCAGGTCAAAGAAGCTTTCTCCCTCTTTCTGATCAGCCACTCTTAACATTTTACAATTGTGCTGCTGAAATCACTACGACATTCTATTGAGTCAATGAAGAGTCAACTATATGAATGGCCTAGTCAAAACATTTCCCTTGAGATTTTTTAGCTTTGTAAAGCCATTTTGCCCTCCAAAATCCTGAATCAGTAACTACATTAAAAAGGCCTTCTACAAAGTATTGGGCACAGGCATTTGTATGCCACACTTTAAGATTTTTATTTCAAAATATTTAAATAATTTATAATAATAAGGGATATTTTTATTGCTTAAATTTCATATTAAATGTATTGAGCTTCAAAGTTGCAATGTGAAACGATGTGAGATGTTAAATCATAAGGTTTTCCTCCATAAATGATTCCACGTGTTTGTGTTTTGAGAATGGAAAGAATGAAGAACAGAATAACCAAGCACACGTGAGGTTACAGCATGTGGATAGATGGCCACCAGAAAGAGTGTGAGCAGAGATGAAGAAAAAAAAACTCTGAAAGAAAACAACATATAATGTAAAATTACATAGAAAAGCAGAATCAAATAAGCTAAGTTTGATAATAGAGACAAAAACGAAGAAGAATATGAAAGAATGAAAGAAAACCACAAGCAGCAGGAAAATAACAAAGAGGTCATGGGCTGTAAAATAAAACTGTGGCAGTTGAGGGAATTTAAATGTCTGATCCAACAACAACAGAAGGGTAAAGAAAATAACAGCATAAAGATATTAGCAGAAGAAGAAGCAGGGGTGAATGACTGGAGCAGGATACAGGCTAATCTTGGAAGAAAACTTGCTTGAGACTATAGTGGAACAGATCAAAGGGTTGTTCATGGCATTGCTTTCAATGTCATGAAAACAGATGTAACTTTTCAGTAAGAGAAAAACATCTTGTCAGAGGAAATGTCTGACAAAACCAAACTTAAAGGTTTGAGCCTCAATTTTGGTACAGAGACAGCACACTATATCACAGAAGGAGCCAATATTCTGCTTCTTTAACTGATTAACTACCTTATTTTCCAGTATTTTGATAATTGTCACTGGATCATTAACTCTTCAAGTTCAACTTCAAATTAAGGCAGTTTCAAACAGTTGTAGCAAGTAGCAAAGTATTTCTATAAAATACTTATAACATTATTTATAAAAGGCAGAATGTTGACAGGAAAGTGGCTGATTCCATTAAGTGCTTTTAAATTCAGATTAATGAAGTCAATTATTCAAGTATTTCACACTTGTTTAATTTACTAATTAAGAATCCGTTTTTGTATCACATTGTGTTTTTTTGCATGTCCATCTGGTGTTTCAGTTGTCACTTTATCAATTGTGTTACGCTATTGTGCCATTCTTGAAAATTTTCTGATCAGGCGAGCCGTGGTGGCGTAGTGGTTAACGCGGCTCATTTTTGGAGGCCTTCAGTCCTCGACGTGGCCGTCGCGGGTTCGACTCCCGGACTCTCCTTCCCCCTTTCCCGTCAGCCTACTTTCATATAAGGGACACTAGAGCCCACAAAAGACCCCCTGGAGGGGTAAAAAAAAACATTCTGATCTCATTTGTACATTACCTGTTAAAATACTTTGCAATTTCTCAAATATAGGATAAGTTAGCTTGAATGTTAAAATGATTTATGTTTTAACGAATGCATAAATTTCAGTTAAAAAGTAAACAACTCCACTTGTTTCATTACATATTCTAATATGTAACTATTTCTTAAATATTAATATATTTAAGTGATCTAAAGATCCTTGCTGACAAGTAGCAAGAGAAGGCTATGAATTAATCCTGCAAGTACTTCAGAAATATAAATTCAGTGTGACACTAATATGCTATGGCTCAATATAGAGGCAGTGACTCATCCTGACTGTGATGTACAATTTATGTATATTTCATATCTATACCACTGGACATTATAGTTCCCAAAATAGTAAATTGCTACACCAAAAAACCGGAGACTCCAGAAAATTGGACAAAAGCAAAAATAATTAAAATTCAGCTGACTGCATTTCATATTTTGTTCAAATAATAATAATGTCAAAACATAAAAAAATACTGTCTACTCCTTGGACAACAGTTTTTCTGTGGCTAAGCACTCTCAGATTAATTGCATTGTGAAACATTCTTCCACAAACACTGTAATAAAGTCTCCAACAATAAAACAGGGCTGTATACAGCTCAGCTGAAGGCTATGTTAATGACATTAACAGAGTGTTTGCTAGAAGAAGCAGATTTATACAGACAATGTCTGTGTGTTTGCGCATGCTTGAGTGCGTGAGAGACTGAAAAGTAGATTACCGTGACATCACTGTTTTCCACAGGAAATCATGTTTCCAAAAACCCTGGTTTTTCACTCATGGCCTACCTCATACACAACCTTTCTCTGACTATATTCTCTTCCCTGTGAATATTGTTGCACAGTAGATCATGTATCTCAGATTTCTTAGGCTCAGTCAGCAGAGATGATGATGGAAAGTTTTCTTTTTTATGTGTGTAAATAACAAGATCCCCTTCAGACTTATTCCTACCGCTAGTAAAGATGTGTGCAGACTTCGTACTGATCAAGCTTTTTTTGAAGTGCTAGAATTGAACATCAAATAAAAAAACTGTTAAGTCCTAAAAAGAATTCAGACTCTAATGCAATACTTTCTGTGAAATGAATCTGACATAAAACATTTCAAGTTTATTATGTAATCCTTGATGTGCTTCTCATACAAATTACTTCTCAGTCCAACTCTCCTCATAATGGAAAGTCTTTGTTGTCATGACGTTTTGAAGGCGGGGTCTTGGGAAAGAGCAGGAGTTTCTTAAAGTGACAATTTCAATCCATCAAATTGCAAAGTCAAATTTCTAAGTAATGTTTGACATATATACAGCATTTTTAGAACAACTAGAGGTAACATAGTTACTTAATTGTGCTATAAAATGATACTATGTGGTTGGAAAATATATATTACTGCCCCTTTAACATCTGCCAGACAGATGATAATAGGTTTCTAATGGGTCTTTCAGTAGAACATGGTCCTCTGGTTCATTGGACACAAAACCAATATCATTCTGTGGTCATGCACATCCTCAAGTTCCTAACCCCAAAATATTCCTCCCCTTGTCTGTCTTTTCTTGAAATTTGCAAAATCTTACAGGGAAAGCCTGTTACTGTTACATGGGTGAAAGGAACTTTGTTTTTGCACATAAACTCTTTAGCTACACTCATCAAAACTCCTGCTTGGACAAGGAAAAACACACCAATAATATATTTCCCAACATATTATTTTCATATGCAACAGCAATTTGAAAACAAATGAGTTTTATGTTATTTCTTTTTAAATTTTCCCCAAGGGCATCAATGATTGTGTAAGGGACATTAATAGAGGGATTTTGCATTTATTTTTCTCTTCTTTTTTCTTTTCACAGAAGACATTTCGATTAATGATGGGAGAAAATATGCATTTCATATTTCTAGTTTTTCTAACTCTTACATAAACAACAGAGACATGAATACATCAAATTGATTTGTGGCTGATGGTCCATTAAGTCCTAGTTGAAACAAATCCTGGATATCTGTCATTTGTGTATGAAGCTCACATGTGAGATGGAACCTGCAATCACTTGACCAAGTAATGAATGCTTAGTTCTTCCTAGTAACACTTCAATAATATCTGGTTACTTTGTGCAGCTGATTCAGGGGTTTCTTCTCTGTGAAAGATGAGCTCTGGGTGAGACATGGCAGATGGTGGTGGAAAGTAAAACAGAGGGGAAGGGAGGGTGGAGCAAATTCAGCTAAATGAGTGGCGTCCTGTCCTGTAGTTCCTGACACAGAAACTGATTGAACATTTAAAAGTGTCTCCAGAGTGGCAACTGAGGCGAATCCCAAAGGAAAACCAGATGTATCCTCTAAAAAGTGGGGTGGAAAATAACAACCAAATAACAAAACAGAAGGAACAAGAAAAATAATGTTACAGTGGGATAGCTACATGATTACTCATGTTATTTTAATAAAATTGATCTTTTTTATTGCACTTTCTTAGTTTTGTCCATATTTTTTTTTATTTATGTACAGACTTTTTCCTTCTTGATGCAAGAAAGGATACAAGATTACAAGATTTAGACCATTTCTTTTAGACTGCATTGGATTTTAATTACACAATATCCATATCAATAAATATCAACAAAACTTGCTTACTCACATATTGTTAATCCTTTATCTTTGTATTGCATTTGATAATCTAAAGATTTTACACACAAAAAATATTTACATACTGTATAAAAAGTTATAAGTTGGTAATAAAAAAAGTTAATACATTAAATGATTTGCAATGTTTGTCTGCAAATCATTCTTATAGCACTTCCTCCATTAGTGACAGATTTTTTTTTATATGCATTTGCATCTTCTCAATATTATATTAGCAGAGATTATTTAGAAAGGACTGTTTTAATATGTCAGGGGTTGCCTGCTGTGTGCAGCTCCCTCACTGTGAGCAGGGTTAGGCTGTAAAACAGTATTCCTGTAATTATCCTTGGGTTTGCTGTGTGCGTGTGGTCTTCTTGCTCTTAGATAAAATAGCTAAATCAAAAGCAACACAACACTCTGCCTGAAATAATGTACTTTAAAATAAAACAACTGCATGAGTGTAACTTGCTAAATGTACTTGCTGACCATGATTTGCAGTGAGGGAGGACAGTTGATCGATAAACAAGTTTTTATATAAAGCGTTTTTTTTTGGGGGGGGGGGGGGGGTTCTAGAATAAGGGGTTATTTTCAGTCTCAGTCATTTCCACTGTGATGATGACTTCATGAGTTATCATGGCTGTTATATCTGTTCTGATACAATCGCCCACCTTCATTCTTTTTTCTCTCTTTCTATTAGTTGGTGAACGCATCTTCATGAAATTTTATTCAGACCGTCCGTATTAGGTTCAATTTAATTCTATGTTTATGGAATCCATATTGGTATAACTCCATAGTTCTTATCTTAAACGACAGGCAGTGACACTCCCATCTTCCCAATTCTGGGAAAGCTCATGCAAGGTCGGATGAATAAATTTAGATGGAAGGTCAGTTTTCTGTCTGTATGGACTCGCAGAAAGCAAATGCACATACGGGAAACTAAGCTGGGAAGGATGCATAAATTTTCTTCTGTAAATATTTACAGTTCTGCTATATAACTCGATTGTTGTAGCCACAAAGAGTTGTTTGGGTCAAACAGACTTTCAAGCCAAACCCTAAACTCGGCTAACCTAATCAGATTTCCTTTCTAATTAAATCTACGTTTGCTATGAGTTGCTCTGGGACAAAATGTTGTCTTGCTTGGATGCTTTCAGTAAGATGTACAACAATATGATCTGGTTCCTGGGGAATCTAAAGTGGTTTAGCAGAATCCAAAGGATAAATTACAACATTTCATTTGTGTCCCTCAGGTGGGACTGAACACAGATTTAGTACCATATTTTGGGCTTTCTGGAGGTTGTATAAAGGTTTTTCAGTGTGATTGGTTGTCTCGGAGGTATGGACATTTTGTTGGCTTAGCCTCTTAAGACCGAGCTGTAAGATACTGAAAAGAAGCAGTGTTGCTGCAATGAATATAAAGAAGGGAGACGAGACAAAAGGTACAGTCTCGAAGGTATTCCTCATTGAAATGACTGTTGGAACAGGAACAACACTGTAACCCCATGTTTGCCTCTTTAGTCTGTGTGTGTAAATGGGAATAAATCGGTCAGTTGCTACAATATTCATAGACAACTTTACAGGTAGTATTGAAGGCTCATTTTAACAGAGAACCATGAAGACATACTCCTACTTCCTTCCTCTTCTCTAATAAAGACCTCACACTTGCAAACACACATATGCAAAATAATGAGTGACATTCTCATCTCCACTTTGTCAGTGGGTGTTCTGACCGGGTTGACCTCTTATTGAAGCAAAGAGCAAAATGTCACCACTTTGATGTATCGGCAAAGCCCCTCCTCGGTGTGTGCATGTGTGCGTGTAAAAATTGATGCCTACCGAAACAATAGAACTATTTGTAAATATACTTACCAATTTTGAGATACCGCAGAAAAACATGACTACATGACTCCTGAGGCAATCCCCAGATTGACTAGTCCAGACTTGGTCTCTATAGAATCAATCTATTTGAACAATAGAGATGAAGGATGCTACAAACAGATTGTACTCATATGTCAATGCTTCAAAAGAAGATAACTGGACTTTTTCTGCATTCTTATAAGTTGTTGGCCCAAGCAAGAACCTACAATCCAGAAACTCCTAAATCCTTAAAAAAGCAAGAAAGCCTAGTGTTCAGGCATGTGAGATTAGTTCTGATACCATTTTAGGTACTGCTGGCAGTCAACCCAGGTTAGTCCAATTGACTGGCCTGCCTTGGAGCATTTTTATCCTGTCTGAAACACTGCAGGGAAGGAAAATCTCTCAGCGGCTGTTTGATCTAGCAATCTTATACAAGTAAGAAGTTTCTTGAATGCTCAAATCTGTTCTATTTTGTTTACTTTTCTATGCATCCGTTTCACTTATGCATATCTAAAGCAACACAACACTAAATTGCAAGGCTTGGTTAATCAGTTTAAACTGTATGTTTAGCTGGGTATTATTTCTGTAGTTTCCTGATCAACTGAAGTGACATCAGATATCAAATATTTATTTTTCAGCCGGGCCAATTCATTCTGCTATCTTACATAGAACTTGTCAAATTTGTCTTTTAGAGAATAAGACCAACAATATCTTGTTGTATTTAGTGATGCTGAAATAAATATGAAACACTGGGAAAAGTGGAATAAGTGAAAACCTGTACTAAAGTGATTGAATGAGAAGAGAGCTGAAATGTTACTTTGTTGAAACAGACAAGGGTTTCTTTTACCTCTTTGGGCAGGGATCATTTCCTTTTCCCCCTCTTCCTCCTCCTTCCTTCTTCTCACACTCCCATAACTTCTCTTTTATATCTGTCGGCTCCTTAAACCTTTCTTGTGCCATCTGCCATCTATTGACTTAAAGTCTTCCTGTATCTGTTAGCATTTTGATAGGCTGACTCCATTTAGTTTGCTGGCATGCATGCAGACAATCTAAACTTATGTCAATGGGCTCTCTGTCAGATTGTGTGGGTTGGTTAGATGCTCTGAGGTTGGTTCAACTTCAAAGCTGAAACTGGTGTCTTTCCACCGTCTGCAACTTCTCTCTTTATCTCATTAACTGTACTGCAGGAAACATAAATTTACCTGTCCACAGCCACTACAAAGAAGCAGGGGAGGACTTGGTAAAAAGTACATCAGAATGTAAACAAACACTGTAGGAAGATGCAAAGAGGTGGAGGATAAACCAAAATTTAAATCCAAAACAGGGTCAGACTAGAATTAAATAGAGAAGATGAAAGAGTAGTGTAACATGAGAAAAAAGCCAGTCTTTCATTAAATTTCTCATAGAATAAACAGGGTGTTGCCAGTCAAGCCCTAAGTAACTTTATTTTTGCAGCAAGAATTTCACTACTTCTATGTTGCTATGCAGCCAAATGAAACATATCTTGTGGGACATAAAGGCAAAATCATTTCTCCTGATGGGAGACAAAGCACAAATCATGGGTAGTATTTGAATCATTCATCCTGAGCATCTGTGGCAAAACTAACCTTTATGTTTACACATATTCTTAATCCAATTTTTAATCCAATTTGACCAGGTTTGAACAATTTAGCAACAATATAATGTCCAAAAACATCGTGCTCTAAATGTGAAAATCTAGGGACACACCCTCAAACAGATTAGCAGCCACACTTTTTAGATTCCCTTTTCTTGTAAAAAGAAAAATTGAATGCCTCTACCATTTTTCTTCCATATCGTAACCCTGCAGTCCTTTGTGATGGTGTGTCACAGTGAAATACATAATGTTTTCGTTGCAATTTTACAACGTGTGAAAAAGTTCAAGAGGTGTGACTACTTTTTTCCAGCTGTTTCTGCGCAGTGTACGTGGAGTCGAGTGTCTGCAAAGTACATTTTTAAGGGCCAATTTTCAACACACATTATCAGAGAACTGCAGAAGTCAGCAGACAAACACAATGGGAGGTAGATACACATCCACCCGTCTGCTAGTAAAACAGCTGCTCTTTGTCCAAGCTTGTGTGTGTTTTCGTGAGAGCTTTCTGTTTCTGAAGGAAAGGTTTATAAAATAGCACTCGGTCTGTGCTTGAAATATAGAGTGCTCTTAGTATTTCAGTATGTTTCTTTAAGCACACAGATCTGTTTTTATTTTGGATTTATTTACTCTGACACAAACCAAGGAGAAGAGGGTGAAATGAACGGCTGAAAACTGGAGGATTAGAGCCTCATCCAACCACAGTGCCTAAACCTTTTCCCTTCATCACAAGTGTTGAGAGAATACTTTTGTGATGTGATATATATATGTATATATATATATATATATATATATATATATATATATATATATATATATAAAATTCCCTTCTCACCCACCGCGGGTGGTTCTTATCCTCTGAGCTCGGGTCCTCTACCAGAGGCCTGGGAGCTTGAGGGTTCTGCGCAGTATCTTGGCTGTGCCAAGGACTGCACATTTCTGGACTGAGATGTCTGATGTTGTTCCTGGGATCTGTTGTAGCCATTGGTCCAGTTTGGGGGTGACTGCCCCGAGGGCCCCGATGACCACAGGCACCACTGTGGTCTTCACCTTCCAGGCCCTCTCCAGTTCCTCCCTGAGGCCCTGGTATTTCTCTAGTTTCTCGTGCTCCTTTTTCCTGATGTTGCAGTCGCTTGGTATTGCTACATCTACCACAACGGCTTTCCTCTGTTGTTTATCCACTACGACAATGTCTGGTTGGTTCGCCATTACCATTTTGTCTGTCTGGATCTGGAAGTCCCACAGGATCTTAGCTCTGGCGTTCTCCGCCACCTTTGGGGGTGTTTCCCACTTTGATCTCGGGGTTTCCAGTCCATATTCTGCACAGATGTTTCTGTACACTATGCCTGCAACTTGGTTATGTCGTTCCATGTACGCTTTCCCTGCCAGTATCTTGCACCCTGCTGTTATGTGCTGGACTGTCTCAGGGGCCTCCTTGCACAACCTGCACCTTGGGTCTTGTCTGGGGTGGTATATCTGGGCCTCTATTGCTCTGGTGTTTAGGGCAGCCAGGATGAGGGCCTCTGTGCTGTCCTTGAGTCCAGCTTTTTCCAGCCATTGGTAGGATTTACTGATATCAGCCACTAGGGTTATTTGCTGGTGGTACATCCCATGTAGGGGCTTGTCCTCCCATGCCCTGCCAGTAATCAGATATATATATATATATATATATATATATATATATATATATATATATATATATATATATATATATATATATACTGCTCAAAAAAATAAAGGGAACACTCAAATAACACATCCTAGATCTGAATGAAAGAAATATTCTCATTGAATACTTTGTTCTGTACAAAGTTCCATTTGCACAACAGCAGGTGACATTGATTGTCAATCAGTGTTGCTTCCTAAGTGGACAGTTTGATTTCACAGAAGTTTGATTTACTTGGAGTTATATTGTGTTGTTTAAGTGTTCCCTTTATTTTTTTGAGCAGTGTATATATATAATTATTTAAAGAAATAAATTTAAACAGAACAACATGTAAAGCTCTTTGTTAAGTCTTTTTATTACCATTTTAAGTGACAAATACATATTTCAGGTAGGAAATGTTCACATCAAATGACAAATGAAAAAATTAAAATAGAGCCACTTTGCCAATTAACAAAAGAAAGAATAAGTGAAAAAGAAATATAGACAGAACAGTAAGTACCATGTGGAGTGTGAGAATTGCCACAACTATACCACAGAGTGGTACGCTCGTTGCTCACATACTACCAAACCACAAGGCTTTTTGCCACAGATTGCCACAGAACTGCTCCATGTGTCTCAGTGTGCAGTCTATCCGGTTTTACTGAAACAGTGACCACATGTAAACCCTTTGATTTTATTGCCAAAACCCTGTTTTGGCTAAGTTAGGGGCTAATTTTCGTTCCCAGGCAGGTGAAGTCTGGGCCACAAGGCCTTCCAGTCGTGTGTCAATCACTAGTGATGCTGCTAAAAGCCTGTGTGTTTGGAATTTTCACAAGAAATAGAAGCATAATTGTGTCCTTTGTCTTTTCCCACAGAGCAGACTTCTCCTCAGTTGTTTGGCACATTAGCTTTGTATGGCATAAAATATTCTGTTAAGTCCTTTCTTGGTTTTAAAAAAGTACTTTATAACCTTCTATTTTGGGGGGATTTCCCTTCTAAAAGTGTCGCTCTTAGAAGAACTTATGACCCAGACTGATGTTTTCCTAGGATTTTTGGGTTCTCCAAAATGTGCTAGTTGGACATCACTAAGATGACACTTGAAAAGGCTCATCCAATCAGTTTTTTAGACTCTGTGACGCCACATGTCCTCACAGAAAGACATTATCAACAGACGGGAAGAGCTTACACAATATTTCCAAGAAGTGGCCAATCCCATGTGCTGACAAAGCATGCTGACCTTCATAAGAGATGTGAAGAATGTTGTGTGAAAGTTTGTGCTAAACTAAAACAATCAGCTGAGTTGCATTAGACCAAGTGTTCAGCAGAAAGAACACTTTATCTCCTATTGGGAGTGCAGGTGGAAGCTCAGTGTGAAGGACAAGCTTAGTTTCTGCAGTTCACCGTAGTTAGAAATTAGAATTACAGATTGACATTACCCAATTTAGTCATTTAGCACTGTCACACAGAGAAAAGTTAGGAATACCATCAATAATTATTATTATTTTTTACAATTGAAGCTTGGGAAAAAGGAAACTTTTAGTAAACAAAAGTAAAAAATCAGTTGCATATCGGGTCCAGAAAGAGGTGTTCACTCAGAGCAACATTCATGCAAAAACCACTAATTAGATGTTATAACATAGAACTCTTAAGCAGTGTAAAAGATGTCCAGTTTGGTGGAACAGGAGAAAATTGGAAAAGTCTGGAATTACTTCCATTTTTAAAAAAGTTACAGAAAAATTAAGGGAAACACATGGTGTAAGGTGAGCTAGCAGGATAGGGTGGGGTAGAAAAGAGTGAAAGCACATTTTAGGGAGAGACAGGAAGGAAAAAGGAGGGTTTGCTTAAAAACAAAAGTAGAGCCAGCAGGACAGAAGGCAACAGACAGGGAAGAAGACAGGAAGGAAAAGAAGGAACACTGCTGAGAGACAGAGAAAAGGTGGGGGAGGGATGCAGAAGAAGGTAGACGTGGGGCAGGGGGAGGGGTCTGCATCTGCTCTCTGAAGACGGCAGTTGTAGGTAATTGATTCCTGATGTGAACCTGAGCTCAGCTCTCCAAATAAAAGGTCTTTCTATCAGCTGTAATGGCTTTTCCATGCCACACTGCTCTAGTGGGGACTATGTTAGAACCTTTGGCTGACAATAAGAGAAAGAGAGAAAATAACCCGCTCCCATTGGCATGATTAGCATCTTGCTCTGATGACGTTATTGAACAAAGTGGTAACTAGGCAAATTGTTGAAGCATTACTTCAGATACGGCTGTGCAACAAAATACAGCTGCTACAACACAGCATTGATGAATTCTGCAGGTTTTGTTGCTATGTTTGGTGTTTTGTAGCGAAGTACTGTTTGATTCAACATGGGGAAGGTTTATTATGTCATCAGAAAAGATGGATGGGAGGAATGTCAAGTTTGTTTGTTTGTTTGCGGATGGCCTGTGGAAATGATCGAAAGGAAAAACAGTCACAAAAACAAACAAGCCTGCAGATTTTTCTGTCCTGATTTGTCAGTATCTCTATAGCAATATGCCTGTACTGTGATGCCTCTACATTACACCAATAATTATATATTTTCATGTTGTCAAAATACGTAATTATGTTATGTTTTGATAGCATGAATACAGTTTCTTGTTTTATGCTTCATATGTAAAATCTATTAGGATAAATAAAATAAAATATTTGAATTGAAGTCTAGCTCACTGTTTTAATTCAGGCACAAGCTGGGAATGCTCTATTCTGAAATATTTAAAAAGGAAATGGATAAGCGTGTGTGAACATTACACACACACTAAAGTGAAGTGACCCTGAAGCCACAATGAAAGTTTGAGCCACAAACACCAGACCCCACTGACCTTACTGACTCAATAACAAACAGCTGTCATGCCAGCAGCCTGGGTGTGTGTTGGGGTGTGTGCAGCGGTGTATATTCACACATGGTTAAAGGCTTGCGTTCTTCACTGTGAATGCAAATAATGAATAAGATGCACATATATGCACCTTTATGTTTTTGGATTGAAGAAAGTCAAAAAAAAATCTATCATGTTATAAAGCTGGTCATTTTTCTGCTACCAGAATAAATAATACAGTTATTAGAAGTTTTGGTTATGAAAAATGTCTGCAAAATCGCTTTCAAACATTTAACATATGATGTGACATTTATAGTATTATACAATGACATTTATGCAAGTGGAGATCCTGAATCTTCCAAACAATAATGCAAAATGGCACAAAACTGATAAAGACTCTCCCATTTATTTGATTTTTTAAAAAATATAATGTGCTCATGTAAAATAAAATATAAAGTATAAAGAGAAAGATGACTTTTGAGCCAGTAGTGAAATCGATAAGATGAAAAACAGAGAACATTAGCACTCAGTTTAGTATAGAAAGACAGCACATATTTTAAAGCACAGCTAGCACTTGTTGGAAATTCTTCTAAATCTTCAGCGCTGCCATGGCACTCTTGGCAACCTCCCTAAACAGTTTCAGGCTCATCTTTACTTGGCTTTAGGGAAATACTTCATATTTTTACAGGGCTTCATTTTAACAGGGGTGTGAACACATTGGGGAGCCGTGGTACGGTAGGTTTTTGATAACAATGCAATAAAATTAAACTTGACTTGGAAAAACCAAAAGGGCTTTCAGGTACATTTTTATCCATTTTGTTGGTTCATAGATTCCATTCCACATCAGGTTTAGCTGGCCATTTTTTCTTTCACAGTGACACAATGGAGATGAAAATAACAATAAAGGAAAACCGTTACAACACCAACATACTGCTTCATCTAAATTTTCCATACATGAGAAGTAGGTCCACTGATGGCCATTGGAGCTGCCACCTAAATCTTGAAGAAAAGTAAAATAAAATAGTGAATAAGGCAAACACAGAAAGATGGAAAAGTTCGTCCAACACATAAATCATGGCACAACAAAATCAGCTATGGCAAAAGGAAATTATTAATGTTATATTTGCATTGTTTCCAAGTCCTTTGAGAGCAGAGCTTCTACCCACAAGTCCTCTCCGTCAAGAACTGGAAATTATTTAATCTGTTGCTTAGAACAAAAGATATGAAGAACAATAAACGACTCCCGATACGTGCGTTGCTCAATAAACCTTCATTTGGAATCAAGCATGAGGTCATAAACCACATTAGACATAATGATGATGACATTGGCTCTTTGTTCTTCTGGACTTATTACCCACCACTTTCCATAACCAAACACATACATGATAGCTCAAATTCACAGTTTTTTTCAGTTCTGGCGCAGAGTTTTGTTTACATTGTGATGTCATTCACCCCACTGCTCCTGAGTTGTTTATGTACCCCCACACCCCTCCTTTTTTCTCCCTCCATTTCACCCAAACTAACCCCCTCTGCTTTTTGAGACAGAAACTCAACTCTCTTTCCAAACCTCTGAGCCTCTGTCTCTTTTTTCATCTCTTGCTGGTCCAGACTAATTTAAACTCTGTATGCTTTTCCTTAGAGTTATCTCATGGTCAATACGGTGTCAATGTGTCATGTTAATTGATACCTGCCTTTTAAAGCACACAATTACGACCTTACTTATCTCTGAGAACTGCAGTGGGGTTATGATGATCAGAACTGTAGCTAAATCCAAGGCAGAGACCTTTATCTAATATAAACACACTGAAAATGTCAACTGCTTATGTGTGTAGCTAAATGTCACAAGGAGAGAGCAAGACAGAGAATGAGTACCTTCTTAAGACATTATGTTTGTGTGAGCCACATGCAGTGAGCTAAAAAAATATATATTAATAATCACAAACTCCTCTTTATTTTATATTATACTGGGACTTTATGTAATAAGCCAATGCAAAGGAGTGCACACTTGTGAAGCAAAAAACAATTCCTTTGACAGAAGAAAAATCTGAAAACTGTGGCGTGACTTAATATTTAGCCCAGCTAGGTTAATGCTTTTGAAACAGTGTTTTGCTGTGTTAAAAGTAAGTCTGTAAATATTGTCTGTTCTCTTGAACCTGCCCCAAGTTATTTTTAGCTTTTCTTCCAGAATTGTCCCATATTTAGTTCCATCCCTCTTCCTGTTAACTTTGATGAGCTTCCCTGTTGCTAAATTAAAAGTCTTGCCATTGTGTCATCCTCTCTATGTTTGGGTGATGAAATAAACTTGAGATTTTCGGGCTTAGTAATGAAATCAACTGGTTGCACTAGATTTTGTTTTGTTTAGGGATATTTTTAAAACCTTTGTTTGCATGTGTAAGGTTAATTTTTGAAGGTGTTCCAGCTGTGTATTGCGTATTTGTCTTGGGCCTCTTAAAGCCAGTGGATTATTCAAGATATGGTTCAAAAGTACAGATTTAAAAGCTAAACAAACATTTCCTTAAAAGCACCTGCACTACTACACTAGACCGGAAAATTGTTTAAAAATAGTTTTTTGACTGAAAATGTGCAAGACTAGGACAAAGTGAAAGCTGGAAATCCCAAAAATATATAGTTAAAAAAATGTCCATACACAAAAGTAGCATTTCGTAATACAAAATGATGCAACAAGACATAACTCAGTAAAAAAAAAAAAAGCAGCCGAGCTCCAGTCAATCTCAAAAGCAGGAACAAAAAAACAGGCAAGGAGAAGAAACAGCAAAGTTCCTGCAGTGCTGAGGCAACAGGTCTACATTTCCCACAGTCTTTATTCCTGGCCTAGTGTTTACTAGGTGATTTAGTGAACCACACATAATGGCTTGTTTTTCCACCATCTGCTCAAACTGAGGGTTAATGCCCAATGGCCCTTCCTATTTATTAAGAGCTACATACAATAGGGAGCTAAAGACGAAAACTGCATCTTCTCGATAAAAAACATGTTTAAGCTATTTTGTTTTTTTTTAGATCTACAGTATTGGCAGTATGTCACAAAGTGCAGTTAGTGGTTTTGAGTAACAAATAGCATAGTGTCGTTCAATAACATCATCTCAATTGACTTCCACTAGAGCTCTTAGTGGAGTAAAAGAGGCTATGTGGGGACTTTTTTTTCTTCCATGTTGAGATTTATATCAGCAAGTCAAACTGAATCAAATAAGGATCTGGAATCTACTTGATTTTTTCATAGAAAACTATCACAGACAAATGATCTCAAACAAACTATGATGTATGTATTATTGGCCTTGAATAAAAACTGTACAGTTTCCTTTTATTGGCGTAAGGATCATTTTCTTCAAGTAAATGAATCTCGTTCTTTGAGGCGTATAACTGTTCTCTTAGATTCTTGAAATTATGGTGGTTTTATTTACTACCAACACCTCTATAAATGTTACCAGATGCTGCAAATGTCAGTGGGTGTGCCGGCTTAGAAACAATACATGTAGTTGGGGCTACTGGTCCATGTGTCTGCAGAAGAATGCCCGGCTTCCTCGATAACTATTTTAACCACAATCTAATGTAAATGGTCTTCATTACTGAAGCTGTCCTCACACAAAACTCGGTGTCCATCAAATTTTACACAGCATGGCGTCTTTTAGGTCTAGACTAGCAGTCGTTGTGGGAGTGGCTAATTTAAAGATCTCAAAATGGTGGAAGGAAGTAATATAAGCCTTCCTGTCTTCAGCTGTAGAGCTTATGTTACAGGAACCAAAACGGTATGTTAGTTCACTCCCAGCACAGGCATGACAGAAGGCCAGCAGCAGTTTCTTGTTCAGATTGTTTTTCCTCAGGACACGCAGAAAATGTATCACTTGCTGGACCTTAACAAAGGCGTTGTTGTTGTGGGACCATTAATGTCTGGCAGAGTTGAGGATGCTCGGGAATCTGAGGTTATGCGACTTTCCAAATGCTCTCCGGTTTCAAGGAAGGGTTGTGGTCTTGTCTCTTCTTTCTGAAGTCTGTGGTAAATTATTTTGTTTTATGAATTTGAAGATTCAGGTTGTTTTCTGGTCACCAGAGAAATGTTTTTCCCTCCTTAAGCCCTTGGGCCATCTAATCTCAGAGACGAAGCGAAACCCAGTGGTATTTGTTGATGGCTGTGTTTGTGTGTGTTGAATATCAAAGATGGCCAAAGTAAATATAAGATTTCAAATGATGATTTTACTGATAAGAACTACCAAAACCCCAATGTAAAAAATGATTTTCTAGTCAACTTTAGTTTCTCATGTTGACAGGTAAAAAAAGAATTCTGTATTAGGAAACCCAGCCAACTGAATTGAGTGAGAGATTTTCTAGAAATCCCCACTCCAATCAGTTGGTGACAGTAATCAATGTATTTCATCAGGTGAGTAACTTTGAGAAATTTCCTCATACTAAGCAAACACTGCAGCATAAATTTCAAGCTTCCTGTGTGAGATTAGGATTCAGCAAAAAGCAATAATTTGATTTCAAGACAATTTTCATATTTTTAATGGGTACAAACTATAGAATGTGTAATTTTTGTAGTCTAATGTTTCCTTTTTTTATTTGTACCTTTCAGGAACCAAATTTTAAATGTTATAAATGTCGATGTACTAAGGTTTCAATTTTGTTCACAAAGATTTTCTATAAAATTGGCAGAACACATTTACCATACATACGCAAACTCCACATTCCTCATTTAAAATAAGACATTAATAGTCAAGTTCTGCTTCACAGTATTTCTGGGATGTAGCTGGGTCATAATAATTTCAAGAAAAAAAAGTAACATTTGTACAGGAGCACAGCTTAGCATACATAGGCCTGCAGCAGTGTGAGCATGGGCTTCAACTAGCACAGTAGGTGGGATTATTCTGTGGCCAACACATAGATGTTTGCCTTTCATTGTGGGACACCATGGTTTAAATTTGGTCTGTTAGACTCATGTGAAATAGTGGGGCTTCTGTAACAACACAAGCCCAAATGCAGCACAGTGGTTATGGAAGTATTTCTACAAATCACTCAAAGCAAACAAATCCCCCCACCGCCTCCCCTCCTGAAAGCCCCATCATCACTGACTTCTTTGTGGTTGCTTTCATTCCTCTGCAAACCTTGGCTGCTCTTCACTACACTTCAAGTGACTCTGCAGAGTATGCCATCCAATTTTTGGTATTCACATTTTGCGAAATGCATTGTGATGTTGTATCTTTTCATAAGCTGCATTTTGCCATTTTCACTATGCAAACTTCTACAGGTTTTGAGCCAAACCACAAAGGAATACAAGAGAAGATGAAGGCCACAAACTGAAGTCACACTGGGTTTTGGGCCGAGTTCAGAGATTTAAATTCTAACAGATGAAGTGATCTCTGTACTTTTATACCTCATTCAGAAGATAAATACTACGTTATTCAATATAGTCCTGAGACAAACAAAGTGCCGCCTTACTTATTACAACAAACTTAAGACGGAAAGAAGCAGCCGGATGCTGTTAAATAAATGCACTTTAATTACCTACCATCAGAAGATGTGACTAGGTGTGTGCTAACAATGCTATAAAGGAAAGACATCAGCAATGACCTACAGTATGAGAAGCAATGACAAAGTTACGCACCAGTACATAGACAGTAGACATGTTTGTAGGTACAGTTAAAAAAAATAAATAAATAAGAGGCATTCTCTCATATAATATTAAATAGCAAATACATGCTTCCCATTTCTCTGTTAAGGTGCAGTCTTGTTGCCTGAAACTGTAGAAAATATAAATATCATGAAAGTGATTCAAATGCAAAGTCTTCCAATACAGAGAGCTTCTCACAAGGTTTGACTGGAGGTTGCCTTGTTGTCAAGAAAAAAAATGCAACAAATCAACACCTCATACTAAATATTTGCCGCAGTGGAAGATGTTTGGTCATCTATATGTAAAATTGCCTCTGATACTCATAATACTCATGCAAAAATTGTTGGTTGGTTTAGTCCTAACACCTCACTAAGTGTTCACAGATGGTATGAATTGTGCAGACATGGCAGTTCTTGCCAAACGCTCTCTTGAGATCTCCACATGTGAAAGTTTTACCTTCAGAGACAGCAGCACCAAGTCCAGGCTGAAGGACACTTTATAAAACAACAATAATAAAAAGGTTCATTTGTCAGTTTATGTCTTTAAATCTCCCTGTGTAAGTCTCATGGTTGCTTTTCATCTCTTTCTCGCTCCACCCCTCTTAGCCCTCTCCCTGTCTTTTTTTTTCTTTACAAGCTGCTGACAAAATGTGTTTCCAATTAGGCAGGGAGAAGAGAACGACTCTCAGATATTCTCTTGGTAGCCGGACTTTTGCTTGACAACATCTATGCACTTGTTGCTTATGTCTTCACTTGTTTTAACTTGGAAGAGATTTACAACAAACTCTCTTTTGTTGACCTGAAAAAGGCAAACGAAACGAGGTGTTTGACTCATTAAACTGATTAAATAAAACAAAGGTGCCCAACGATCCTCAGCTGTGGCATCTTTAATTACCCTGTGCAAGTGCGTGTATGTGACGTCACTTGCACACCCTTCTCGTGCTCTGTGTATGCGTGCGTGTGTGTCGTGTGTAGGGGTGTGTGCGTGTGTGTGGCAGTCGTTTCAGTGAGGAAAGGAGAGAGACGAGCCAGCGCAGAGAGGCACGGAGCCGGAGCGGAGAGCATCAAGTTGACTACATTTGGGGAAAATCCTAAACCAGCGCAGGAATCAAGAAAAGTAACACAAATACTAACAACTCTAAAGCACCGATAGGACGCGTTAGTGTGGGGACTGTGTTGGTATTTGGACGTAAAATGAAAGGTTTACCTGTCTCTTTATTGGATTTGGAGTCCTATTTGCGGCGGCTTTGACAGAGGAGTTGCGCATGCAGAGTGGGCTTTCGAATCGAACTTGACTTGGACATCCAGGATCCCTAAACGTCCTAAAAAAAAACCCCGCTGGACATCATTAAACTGTAAGCATTAATGTTTAATTTCAATATCTTCACTTCTGATGAATTTACATAAAGTGCGGAAAACTGTTTTTTTTGTTTGTTTTTTTTGCATTTGAAAATATTTAATCTAATTTCGCACAGCCCGCATGAATAATGTAGGCATCTGTAGATAATCAAAGCATACCTGCCACGTAGACGCAGCGAGGCAGTGTGCGGTTCAGATAAGGGTTTTAATGCCACCGGCAGGTACTTGATGGGCGAACCGTTATTTTAGCATGGGATATGGTGTGGCATGGCCAGTGAGGCACTTTACTGAGGACTTGTTGCGCCAGAACATGGCTCTTCCTCAAACCTCTGGGAGTAGAACAGCACTTGAATGAGGGAGGAAGCGGAGGGAGGAAAAGAAAAACGAGCTCTGGGACTTTATAAAAAAAAAATTTGACATCTGTCTGTTATTTGTGCAGAAAGGAATTTGTTCTAAACATATTTTCTCAGATTCCTCCTCTGCTAAATCCACGAGCCATCCTGGAGTTGTAAAAATTATGTTTTTTTTCCCCCAACATTCAGCATTAGTTAGCCAAGAGGAAACCCTTAGTGGTGGGCTGAAAAATCACAGAAACACAATGGCCATGCCAGAAACATCTCTAAACTCTTTCTTGTGGTGCTGGGACCCCCTTTAATACTGTCAACTGTTTGTGGGAGTTAGAAAACCCCAACCGAGCTGTGAAATTTGGCCATTTTATGAACTGTTTTTCATTACAGTCAGCTGGAATTGCAGCACAGCTAAAACTGACATTTCTTTGAAGTCAAGATAAGGAACTCAAGATGTATGAGCCAGCAAGGAAAGCTGGCCAGGGTGGAATAAGGATAGAGATAACTAGAGCTTCTTTCTATTTCACGAAGGGGATTCTTAAATATTTGTAGTAATGAAAACCTTTATATAGTAAATTGAAAACAATGCTGTGTTGGATCCTGTTTCCCCTTCAGATATGCCTCAATAAAGGTGATGGATATATTATGGACAGCAACAACAATCATGCAGGCTGTGGTGTTTGAACAATGCTTTGTTGGTACCAAGAGGCTCAGAGTGCCAACAAAATATCTATTACATCACCACATCCTCTACCACTGATGCAACGCAAGGTGGAATACAATTTAAATTTCCTTTTTTTTAATTAATTTTTTTTCTGTTCTGATGAGACTGTGCCACTGTAGCCTTAGTTTCCTGTTCTTAGCTGTCAGGAGTGGCACTCAGTGTGGTCTCCGGCTGCTGTCGGTCATCTGCTTCCAAGTACGACATGTAGTGCATTCTGAGGTGGTGGTCTGCATATCTCAGTTGTGACAAGCGGTTATTTGAAAAAAAAAAAAATTAAACCAATCTCCCCAATTCTCTTTGATCTCTTATTTTAATGAGGTATTTTAGTTAACGCAATTGTTAACAAATTTACCATTTTTGGACCGTTCTGTAAAACCGAGAGATGGTTGCGTGTGGAAAGTCCCTAGTAAATAAGTAATAAATTCTCAGATCACCAACAACCAACACATGTTCAAAGTAAATTTATTCCCCTTTTTTTACAATTCTGATTCACTTTTTTTATTTTCTTTTTTTTACTTCAGCAAATCATCTGTACTATGTCTAGATGCACCAAGTTGGATTCATGTGTCTCACTGATTGGGTATTTTTTCTATGAAGCCACTGAACAAACCCAATAAAGACACTGTTGAGTGAATATCATTGATCTTCTTCTTACATTAGAGTGGAAGAAGGTAAAAAACAAAAAGCATGGCTACTGAGAAGCCAGTAGAGGGTTTAGATGTGATCAGTAAACCAAATCAACCTCTGTGATAACATCAGTAGCATAAAACACACTAGATATTTATGCCTGATGGTGAAGTTTGATTGCATATTGGTGAGGGGAAAAAAGAAACAGTTTTGAAACTATGGGAATTTGGGTAAATATAAATGTGCATTTTCCACAAAAGAGACTGAACATTTTTGTGTAACACAAAAAAATCAAAGGCTAGATGAAGGAAAAACAGTTCTGTAGAAAAAAGATCTGCAGGCAATTGTTTTCCCAGCAGGAGTTTGTCTTGCTGTTGTGGGGTTGTCGTATATCATTTTAAATTGGCACGCATGGAATGCACAGATGTTTGCAGAACTATCCATGACTAAATGTCAGAATTAATAAAGCTATGGGAGCATCTGCAAAACTCAGTAAGTCCACATAGAGGGATGCAAGAAATGTGTTTGTATGCGATATCCCATTGTTTGATATTTCAAGCTGTGATGTGAATTACAACCATGTCTCACCTTTGGTTAAGAATTTGCCTGGTCATGCATTCCAAAAACAATCAATTGCCATATTGTCTTGCTGGAAACCTGAGGAGTCTCAACATTGATGCAACAGAAATATGTTTTCCTCATTGTGAAGAGTTAGTTTCCAGTAGCATCAGTAACTTCTGATCTCTGTTGCCAGCTTCTTAATTTTTCAACAAATTAATCTCTTGGCTCACAAAAAAACAAACAAATGGTGTGGTTTATCTCACATGTTGCTTTCTGTAGGTTAAATTAGGATGAATATGAAAACATCATAAGAATATATGTGTGCTCTGTTTCAGCTATAAGTGTTAGCGTTGAACAAATTTCATAACGTAGTGAATTCCCAGTATTGTCAGCTTAAGCTTGCTATCTACTATAGTCATTATTTTTGATGTAACTTAATGAGTGTTATCTCTTCATGACCTCAAGCAGTACTTGTTCAAATAGCTGAGTGTGTTTATTAGTTTGTTCACAAGAGAACGAGAGGACACTGTTTTCCGCCACCCACTGCCAAAGACCGCAGGGGGTCTTTGATGCCACAGGCGTCTGTGAGGGTCATTTGCACTTTGGCAGATAAAGTAGGTCAGTCACTTTCAAGCTGGTTTAATTGGAGGTTACATGATTTATTTCTCAAATTATCCACATTTGTTCGCATTGGTTTTGAAGTTAAAGCGAGTGAGCTAGAAGGACATTTTGAGTTAAAATACTTGTAGTTTGAGGTAGAATATGTCACTCTGAAATCATTTCCTCAGCTTTTTCAACATTAAAAAGCATTTCACCTTTTTGACAGTTTTGACCTATTGGAACATTCCTAAGATGTAATTAATGCTACTGGCCAATTGATGACAAGTTCTGTTACTAAACAGATATTTACATTACCTTTCTGAATGTACAGGCACAAATTACAGCGTATTTTACTGAAATTTTCTGTAATTGGCCAATAGAAAGTACTTTCAAAGTGAAAATAAATAATGCATGTTTGTTAAGGGTTTTTTATTTATTTTTTGCCATTTGGACATGTAGGGACCAAATTGTTTCCCGTATATTTTTAGTTCAAATTTATGTCATGCCTTTTACATTTTTATTTGTGGAAAAAATAATTACCTCAATCCATTTCCTTTATTTTCAGAATTAGTTTTCCTTTTTTATTGTATCTCTCATAAAATAACAGTTACATAAATTGAAGTTTGTGGTTAGCATACGACAAAAAAGTAACGAGTCTTAATTACTGGTGCATTAGCCCTTTACTACCATCTCAGCCATTGTGGAGGTTCATAAAAATAGAACATGGAGTAAGTGAGAGGTAGAGTTGATAAGGCATATTTTTTAGTATTTCACAGGGCATGTCTTGGTAATGTTATATATATATATATTTAACTTAAGTTAATTTTAACAACCTTGAAAACAGTTGGGTGTCTTATATTCCACATGTGAGAAAAAAACATTAAATGCACATAGGGTCAGGATACTACGCAGCAGCTCATTGGTTTTCTGATTTGCTATTGAGCAATACAGGCAGAGAGTCCTTAACATACTCACCGGAAGACCTGAAAGGATTACAAATGCTTGCTCATCTGGGAGTTATTCTGCAACTTGCACGAGGCTTTAAAAGGAAAACAAAATTCGAAGAGTGAAGTTGATGCTTCTGACTTTTGACCTCCTTACCGAAGCTAAACAAAACTCCTGTTGCTAAGATGTGGTATCTCCCCTGCAGACAACTGCTTTATGTTTCCCTACATGAGCCCTGACATTCGTCAAGCAAAAGGGTCCTTGAAACATCTGTGCTGTGATTGCTGAAGAGCTTGATCTTTCCTCCCCCTTGTCTAAAAACTTGCATTCCACCCATTCTTAAGCCAGAGGTCCAGATTACTTCAGCACTCGTGCAGGTAAGAGTGCGTTTTGTGAGCAAGTGTTGCAAAATTAGATTTCCCTCAAGAGCAGAGAGATGACTCAGGGAAAATGCTTCTGTCCAAATAGTTTCACTTCTACGTGCATATTCTCATTAGAATACTTACATTTACAGTACTGCAAAATTGCCAGATACTGATATTGTTGAACAACTTCAGCTTAGTTTTAATAGATTACAGCAGGCGTTTTCCATCTACAATGAAATACATACACTACTGATATGATGAATTCTATACTGAATTCATTCATTTATCTTTATGCTGCTGACAGAGTTCTCTACTCTACTGCTCAATCGCCAGATGTAGGTGTTGAACAACTTCAGCTTAGTATCAGGAGACCACAACAAGCTTTCTCCAAATTGCATCTACAGGTGAAGTCATGTGGTTTGGCGAGAATGACTGTCAAAACGCCCAAGTGTCTCCACTCATGGCGGGATTCCTGTGTGCTAGATTACTGGGTTATACACCCTGCTGTCCATTTCAGAAAAGTCTGACAAATTATAAACCAAGGTTCAATCAAGGTCAAACTAGAAACTTATCTTTCTCTGTGGAAGCCATACCTTTCCACTTCTTCTATTAAAAAACCAAGACATTTATTCAAATGACCGTCCTTTCCATTTTAGATTATGGTGATGTCATGTACAGCAGCATGTAAACACTTTGAAAACACAACCTCCTGGAACAGTCTGCAATTGATTTTTAGCTTTTAGCTCTCTTCGAAACTTGCTACTGTACTCTATATTCTTTCCTCAGCTGGTCATTAAGACCTTCTGGAACATTATGAAACTTTTTATGGACAAACGTGGTTGTTCAGACTGCTAGCCCACTGTTTCTTAGTCTATTTGGTTGACTGTATATGTTTTTATTGTCTTTGGTAATGATTGCTTTGTGTAATGTTTATATTCTTTTGTTTGCTGTTGTTTACATTTTGTCGGCTCTTACAGTTTATAGCCATTTCTTGCTTTTTGCCTGGCTGCAATTGCAAGTGCCAAATTGTTCTGATTGTGTCCTGCCTGCCTGTATGCATACATTACGTGACATCAGTTCTTAGTTGTCGTTTGTATCATTTCAAAGTGAAACACCTGATGTTAACTGATGTTAATTTGCTGCCAAACTATATTGAACCTAAATTTTACATTACATAAATTCCTATGTGTCCTATGTATGCATTAGTGTTCTAGGAGATGGAGGAATTGGTCTACCCTTGTAAACATAAAGAGACATCACAATGGTGAAACATTTGGTCGAAGTGTACACAAATCCACATCTTGATGACAGAAATTGCAAATGGTGAATCAGTACATTTCATGCAGACAAAATATCTATATTTGCAGTAAGAGCACACTTTCTATGGCGTTATATTGGCAAGCACTGGACCAAATGCTCTTTTGTTCTTGTGCTCTTGTGGTTTGACATATAGAAACCTCAAAATCACCCATTATTTCTCTGCTAGCCACCCATTAACTTCTCTTATTCCAATTTCTACATCTTCAACATGTTTTGATATTATGTGAAGGGTTCAAATTACAAAAGGCAGCTGATGTCAGTCATGAGAAAGACAAAAAGAGGAACCAGAATATATCAAAAGGAAACTCTTTCAGTACAGCAAAATCACAAATATGTATTAGATTATTGTATTATCATTCTTTATTTGCTTCTACATTTCAGCGATTTTTAGTTAGGAAGCTGTGGCAGTGTTTTTAAACGGATTCTTGAGTTTTTAATCAACAGTTACATTTTTGTAAAAAGGGACATATTTTGTCAGATTCCTTAATATTTAAACAAAACAAAAAACTGACATCCAAAAAGTTTATTTCCCAGCGGTTGCTGTGGCACAGGAAGCTGACCATCTACAATTTGGAATGTTGATGGTTTTGTCTTCCATGTGTTGAAGTGTGCATCCGCGAGATACTGACTGCCCTGCTGCCCCTTCATGCTTGAGCATGTTTGTGAAAACAACTTGTTTTTTAGAGCGTTATTGTTCTGCTGCAGTAGTGCTCAAAGAAAGCTCCTGACTGTGCAAAGACACATTGATAGTTTCTCCACGGGTACCAGGCCTTGTTTTGTAGGATGATTATGCGGGTAAACAAGCTAGAACTGCAACATAACAACCACAGTCTTGTAAATTGTCACTTTGTGTCTTTGTCATATGAAGTAAATTTACACTTTTTACAGTGGACCTCATGATGTCATTCTGTCAAATACTGTAAATTAGATTACAGTATAGTGGAAATAAGATGCATCAACATTCTGGTCGTTAAGTTCATAGTAGGTAAATTTTATGACTAAATTCATGCTGAGAATGGGTAAAATTTTGGGAGATTGAAATTTGATCAGTGTGACATCTGTGTCTTTTGTTATACTGTAGTTGCAGAAACATTACTGTGTGAGCACTCTTAGCAACAAATTATCTTTCACATATTTCTCTTAACTTTTTCAACAAGAATTTAGACAGTTAGGGGAAGTAAACAGCTCATTAACACAGACTGTACTTTATAAGCTTTGTACCATGGACAACTTTTGTCTTTGTAACTATTTGTGTTTGGAAGACACTTAGGCATGTGTTGTTTTTTTTTCTTCTTTGGTTGATAAAATGTAGCGCATGTGTACAAAATTTCTTGCGTGTAGCATTAAGATATGTGTATCAGCTAGTAATGTATTTTTCTTTCTGCTATGCTTCAGTTGAAACAATACTTTGAGTGTTTCATTAAGATGAGTATATAAGCTAGACGGTAACATATATTTTTCCCTTTTCTTGTATTTCAGGTACAAAAATCCATCTGTAAAAGATATTCAGCTAAGAAAAGGAATCCTTGTGTAGAGAGAGCTTTTATTAGATGTTTGCTGACTGCCTACCTACACACAGTCACGTATTGTGACAGACCCAGACTCCAAAATCACACAGTTTGAGATTATGACTACTTTATTCTGTTTGTGAAAATACAAAAGGGAGAATTCTTCTTATTTTTTGGCAATTGAAATTAGATAAATATTACCATATATAGACAGAAATAGACTGGAATATAGTACTTTAATTAGACTCAGGACTTCCGGTTATGATTTATCGAGCCTGTACTCTTTTTGTTAAAATAAGGTTTGTTTAGAACTCTATGATATTACTAGAATGTTTTTGAGTTTTGTGAACTCAACATTGTGTTTTGTCTTGTCTCTTGAGTTAAATGTTGTGCAATTGAAAATAGTAGCTTTGTGTCTTTTGTGTACATTTAGGAATGTTAGACACACTTATCAATTCTTATGAAATACTATGTTTCTCTTTTACATAAAAATTCATCTTGTAAGCCGCTAAGCCTTACCAAACTTAACCTTTTGAATCTCGGCCCTATTGCAGAACTTCACTTTTTTATTTACTGAAAAGCAGTAGTACTTTTGAAAAGTTAGAGCATTACATGAGTGATGAATATGAATACTTTTGAGTCAAACATTTTGTGGGATACATCACTGATGCAATGCTTTATTGCATCCAGGCCCATGTGATGTAATCTGTGTCAAAGAGTGTGATTTCAATACAGGATGGCTGAGCACACCCTACAATAAACCGAGGTTGACACATATGGTAAAAGCTGTTTATTAGAAGAACTGTGGTTGTAACCTAGTAGATGGAATGATCTGAAATTCCAGATATCAGATTGGAGAAAATTGCATTTACACACGTTTATATTGCTTAAACTAGCTGCCACAAATGTTGTGTTTTAGTGTATAGTGTGCGAAAAAAATCCCTGTATTGTTCTCCTTATGTATTGTGTGGCTGGCAAAGGGTTGTTCTGGAAAATTCCCAGTGAACATGTGCATTTCTGCAAGGTGTTTTATGCGTTTCATTTCTCAGTTCCCTGCTTTTAGGGTTTTTCCATTCTGATAAATGATTTATTTTTTTTCATGCAAGTTGACCAAACAGAGCTAACTCGAGAGTCAAATATAAGCACTTTTCGTACTTTGTCCATAATTTAATATGAAATATTGGTTAAAATATAAGGCAAAATGCAAACAAGAACACATTAACCAATGAAAGAAAATCTCCAAAAAACAAACCAAAAGCTTTTAGATATTGATAGATGATGTCACTAGATAATATTATTTGGCATTTGCTACTTTCCCTGTTGTGTAAATTATATTGTTTTTATCACAAGACAGAAAACTTTTAAATTTTGTCCTGTACTAGGATTATGTAAAATCAACCTTTTTGAGTTTTGGATTATGTGATAATCTTATTCCCTGATCAAAAACTTACCTAGAGTGTCATTTGATTTTTTCATGCATATTTGAAAAATTAGGTCATTGTGATTGATAATTAGTACTGCATCACACTCACTGCTGGTATTTATGTGATATAAATGGGGGAAAAAATGATTTTGGAAATAGCAGCTAGTAGCTAACATATAAGGGGACGCTTATATTGTTGTTCGTCACCATTGTCAGTGAAAAGCTGCATAAATGTCACAATATTCAACCAAACTGGAGTTCTTTTTTAGGGAATAAGTTCATATTCCCCTGGCCGGCTGCCTTTTAGACTTAAAGCCTGCTTGATACAAACATTTGAAACAGATGGGCCTGACTGTAGCGAAAACATGTTTTAAACTCTACACTACTCGGCTGATAATAACCCATAAACTGCAAGTTTTGTTATCACTGTTTTACATTTTTAAAAAGATTTTATTTATTTATTTTTCAACCCACTCTGTCTGTGGCCTTGAACAAACCAATGCTACACTGAATCTAACAAACCTCATTTACGTGCAGCTACAAGGTAACTCCTCTGTGCTGATAAAGAATAACATTTTATCTTGCCAGAATGCATCCAAGGAGGCCTCCCAATGAGCTACTGTTTTCGAAGGGTGACAATATTCTGATTTAATGGCCTGCAGTGAGATTCCACTTGATCAACAGGACTTTATTTTTCATAGCTACAAAATAGGTCTTGTCACTTCATAATGGTAATTATTTATGGCTTTGGCTCCATCAACACTCACAAACCAATAGTGCTTAAAATAGATCTAGCCTTTCCCCAGCAATAAGTCACTTTGTGTTCTTATTGAAGTAGTCACATTTAATGACAGTTTCGGGCTTTATGTATGGAAGTGCTCAAGTGTTTGCAGGATATCATCCACGGACATGCAGTGACTCAGCAGCTGCTCCATGACACTGTGCCAACTCTCTATCCATTCCTTGTCTGGGGTTTTTCGACGCATTCCAAGTGTCTGACAGTGTATGCTGGTGTGAGATGGCTGGGTGCATGTTGTTAAAGAGAAAGTTGTAGAATGAAAGCTTCTATGTGAGCGTTTGAGTTATGTGCTTGCAGACATCCTTTTTTCTTTGCTTTCTGGGGAACGACCGAGGGAACAATGGGCACATTGTGTGGACTTCTGGCAAAAGGCAGGAAGAGAGGGGGAGACGTCGGGGGTGATGTGTAGAAGAGTAGTGAAAACTGTAGAAGAGTGAAATGACATGAGATTTTATAGGCCACGAAGGAGACACATGAAAAGAGATGAAAACAGAAGACGGAGGGAAAATAAATGTTCACTTTTACCTCACGTACCTCATTTTAACCTAGTGTACCAGGTTAAAATAATGTCAAATGAAATTACATGTCCATAAATGGTTTACATACACTGATTAGAGCAATTAACGTCATTTTGCTCCTTAAATTATGCATTTGAGCTGTGATGTTTGAAACATCTTCAGTTAATTTCAAAAGCTAAACTCTGAAAATCTGGTGTACAAAAATTAACATGTTGTGAGTTTTCATTAATTCACACAATTCCCAATTATACTGATGGGCCTAAATTAAAACATACAATGCGACTAATGTTTTCAATAAAAATTCACTAATTTCAGATGGCAGAAACTCAACTTTTATTAGTCTCAACTACATAATCAGTCCAGTAATAATCATTTCCTGCCTTAACAATTTCAAAACCAGTTTTGATCTATTTGTCTTGTCGGAACGCTCTTTTGTTTCTGTTACGAAAGTGTAGCTGTTTTATGTGAAGCCAGAGAATTTAGAAATAGTCTTTGTTCATTATGCCATCCATTGACTAATGAACCAGTATCACTGGCAGTAAAACAGCCCCACGGCATGATACTCCCATCACCATGCTTGACAGGGGGTACAATGTTTTAAAACTTAAGTGCCTTACCTGAGCTTCTAAAAACATACGGCTTCTTAGTGGGGCCAAATAGGTCACACTAATATGATACTTTTGTCTTGTGATAATATTCTCTTAAAACATTGAAATAGATTAAAATTTCAATTATATTTCGATTTATTAAGATGTTTTACAAATTTTATGGTATGACTGAAGTAAAGGTTATGTAGAAGCAGGGCCATGACAGAGATAGAGACAAACCCCAATACCAATAATTCAAAATGCCCTGATCACAATCAAGATTAAAATATTTTTGGAAAATTTGTTGCAACTATTCATGCATGTAAACTTTTGGTTATAGTTGTAGCTTTAAAGTATTGAGTCTGAAATGTTGTCATTTCCATGTTTTTTGGAACTTATTGTGACCTTATTTGGGTTGTTTTTTTGTTTTGTTTGTTTTCCCCTCTAGCCATCCGGATATCTTGTTTACTTTTTTGCCATCATAATTTTATTCTCAATGGATTTAAAAGAGGAAGGTTTTTTTTTCCTCACTTTCTAATTAATACTACTTATTTTTGTTATTTAATAAAGTCTAGACCTATTTTTTTTCTCCATGATACCCAAACAACTGTCCACATAATCAGAAGTTGTGTTTACCGACTTTAGATAAATTAAGCTTCTTGTCGCGGGAAAAGTCATAACGCTGAAAATGATATTTCCTTTTGAGTAGAATAATTCATAATTCTTCATGTTTTCTGCAGTTGTATTGAAAGACATAGTCTCAGATATTTCTGTGGAGTTGGTTTTAAACAGCACAGCTGCAGGCTAAGTTGGAGACTTATTACCAATTGACTGGATGAAGTTCCTGTTTTGTTTTTATTGTTTTTACACACATTATAGAGTTGCTGTAACTTTTTTGCATGTTGAATTTTACAGCATGCCCACAATGTCGTAAACACATCTACGTATAACATACATGGATGTTGCACAGATTGTACTGCAAAAAAGCATTCTTATATTCGCTGTGCAGTGAATATAACACCGGATGATTTTAGCTATCTAAAGTACTTTCAATTCAAAACACCTAAATGCTTAGTGTAGACAAGCTGCTCACAGAAATATTTGTATTTTACACAAAAAGTAGCTGCCATGTGTTTTAATTTGAAATAGAGATGTTTTACTTGTTCCAAAATATAGTTAATTGCAAATGTAAACACATCTACAGAACAGTTTGGAGCTCTACAAATGAGCTATAGAGGCTGTGTGAATAAAAATATCAAGAAACATAAATACTGACTTCTTTAATTTGCAAGTTGCATTTGTGTAATAATTTCACCCTTGGCATAGCTTTGAAACGAATCATCACCAGCTTATCTGTAAGAGCACTGTGACCCAAAGCTTCTAAAAGATCCAATATTAAGAGGTCTAAGATTAAAAGATTATTAAAATGTCAAAACTATTTCAGGAGTGTCTGAAACACCAGCTAGCACATTGTTGCCCCTCCATCACCTGCTGCTATATCCAAACTTAGTCTAAACAGAAACACTAGAAGTGCTTGATTAGCTTATTTGATCTTTCCTTATAGATTGTCAGCATAATTTTGATATCAGTAGACATTATAATATAATATAATATAATATCCATTATACCCCATTGTCCAAATATAAGTATGATATTGAAACAATATAATACTTTTCACCTGTTGAACGACTTTGATGGCCATCTCAATATGGTTCCTAAGACAGTATCTGTTTCAACACAAACTGAAACAACAAGCTAAGTGAAAGTAATAAAACATTAATAATAACTAATCATGAGCATGGGGGGTTTCATTGTCAAAATCTAGACATTATGGCAATGAAACATTTAATATGCATGACTTTTAGATTTAATGCCATCTTCTCAAGTAACAAATTATTGGTGTTTAAATCCCAATAAAATCCAGCAATTTTACAGAATTCATAAAAATGCAAATATATTTCATTAAAACCAGAAAATAATGCTAATGTGTTTTTTTATACTATGCCACCAATTCTATACCATGTAAAAATGCTTAAATAATAATAAAAGCCACACAATGCCTTTTTGGTCACATGTATTGTTGGCAGTTTTGTCTTTTCTGTGTTTTACCAATAAATCTTAGCTTTTACTTTACAATGAAAAGTTGACAGACCATTACCATAACTGACATGCTCAACATGATATTCTATTTCAGCCAGAATGAGACATTTCAGTGGATAATGACTACAAACAGCTAATGTGAACTACCAGGTAAACAAGATTTTAGTTTCCTCTTTCATATGCAACCTTTAGGATAGCACAAGCATAAAAATTCACACTGTGAATCTATGATGATGTGTGTGTGTGAGTGTGAATTGTCCTTATTGTTCAGATGCAGCCTTGCTGTCAGTGCTTGAGTAATGACCTCACTCATATGGATTCCAGAGTGGTCCTTTCATAGCCCGTTGGACACACTTCCACACACAAAACACACGTGCCCCCTTTCTCCCACCTAGCCAGAGATTAGCAGACCTCACTAACAAGTATGAAGTGTGTACACATAATAAAATGTTGTCCTCTATCTAATAACACTGATTCTCTCACTTCTACAAAATTCCTTCTTTCATTTCCACAAAAAAACATCAGGTTACACCTAAATATGTCTCTGAAATTTTCATTTTTCAAAACATGTACATGCACACACCCAGGTTGGAGAAAGTTGGAGAAACCAAAATCCCCTTTCTTGCTTGGCCCGTGTCTTGCACAATCACGCTCTCTTTTACAAGACACACTCCCCAGCTGTTGGACACAAACACAGTGACATGATCTGCTTTTGCAGGCTCCAAGAGGCTGATGAAAGTGTTGGGAATGTGGACCAAATGGCCACTGACACTTCATCCAGTTTGTACTACTGGCTTTTGACCTATATCAAGCGTCTAATACCTCCCTGACTCCTCCCAGATGTTTAGTGGCCTTACACCACACAAGACAAGCAGAATAGATTAGCTTTTATCTCCTCTGGTAGTTGTCACTGAGGCTCCCTTGTTCTGGATTTATAGCGGGTTGGGGTTGCTGATACTATTGAGATGCTGCTTGTACCGTCTTCTTATTGCTGATGCTGCTTCATCAAGATATAATGGTTGTTGGAAAACCTCAAAACTTAACCTCAGGTTAAGAAATGCCTTGTATAACTCTGTTTATGTACACAGTTAATATATCCATACTAAGAGAAAGTGAATCTTGAGACTATGGAGCTTGTTCCCTATATGTATCTCTGAAATGCATGTGGAAAAAATCTACTGTATTGTCAAGTACTAACCTGAGAAAATATAAAAGCTGATTGAATTTTCAGTGCTGCCAGGCTTCCTGGCAAGAGCTCAAGAGAACAAATTATTTTTAGCAAGGGTAAAAATAAGTTTAAAATGTGTAAATTCATTCGTCACTAAATGAAACAGCGACCGCTGTCTAAGAAAAGCACAACACATCACATAGGACACTTCTCACCCCAGACATTCTCTGTTTACACTGCTGCCTTCAGGCAGAAGATGCAGAGCAACCAGAACAAGAACCAACCGTCTCAGAGACAGTTTTTACCCGATAGCAATAACAAAACTAAATGCAATCAAAAACAACCATTAACCATCATAAATGATGTATGTGAGAATGTGGCTATTCTTATTTATTAGTTTCTTTTTTTATCTTCTTTTTTTTAACCAGTTATTTGTTATTTCTTACATTGTGTGTGAATTGTGAGACAGTTATTGTTTGTTTTTAAGCATATGCACTGACTGATGGCACTTTTTAAATGTCGTTGTTCTTGTGACAATGACAATAAAGATTTATCTTATCTTATCTAAATGACAATCCACATCCAGGTAATTTAACCTCAGTATAGTGCAGCATGAACACCACTTCCTAAAAAGCTGAAGACAAGTTATTTAAAGATGCACTGAAGAGGCCCTTTGTTCCTCTAGAGAAGTTGTAAAAATCAGTGGGAGAATCTGTCAGCATGACAAGTATTCACTCTACAAATTTGACATTTTGAAAGAATGGCACATCACTGTTTAAAAAATAAAAAAAAAAGTAATAGAAAAACAATATAATATAAATAAATAATATAGTTTAAATAATATTTGTTTGTTGTTATTTTACAATAAGATATGTTAAGATGGTAAAAAAATGTTTAAACCCAATCATTTATAAAACCAATTCCCATACTCTGAAGGTTCCTCTCTCGAATTGTGACCTATGGAGAAAGCTGTTACAGATGACTGATGGGTGGAATTCCAGCACGTTTGCATATATGTCGATGTACCATATAAATCATATAGTATTGCGCTGACGTCCTAGTCAAATGCATCTGCAGATGTTTTGTATAAGTCAGTGCCAGGAAATATGAGAAATGAACTGCATCTACAAAGCCCTGATTTGACTTACTTGGACTTCCTTCATACTGCCATTGGGGCACTTCAGTGCCTAAGCACTTGTTACAGATCCGCAGAGTAAGCATTTTTTCCACAATGTCAATATGCTGAGGAAGTTTGTAGCTCATGCAGCGCTGACTTCAACTGAGAGGCTTCAAACTGTATCAGCTTTTGTTTATGCAGCACTGACCCCTGAGGAAAAGGTCGTGATCTCTATTGTGGGTTAAAGTCACTTTTCTGAACTATGTGACAATTCCCCTTCAAAACATTTCCTACAAATGACATTTGCACCTAAGGTTAAGGATAATTATCGGCACACTTCAGCCTGTGTTCTCTGTTGTTTTTGTAATGCTAACATGTTTTCGTTGTATAACAGCAAGCAAATGCAGCCTTTATAGATTTTCATATCCATCAAAAGGAAACTTATGTTTAAACACCAAACGCTGACCTTTGACCAAAAACCTTTAAATCTTATCTTCTAATCTTGCCTTTCTATTCCCCTTCATTTTTTGCAATGCTGTACTCGCTGCACACTCTTTGCCTGTCTAATTTACACACAAACAAACAACCCTCTTCCAGCCCTGAGGTCCTGGTTCCGGTCTGGGGTGTGTGAGAGAGCAGCCTACGTCTGTGTAGGACTGGAGCTTATTACACCAGCACACACACACACGTTTCTGCGTGCCATGTTTGTTTGCGTGAATGAGCTGACACTAAGCAGTAGGCTCCTGGTTCTGCTTAGTTTCCTTAGGGTCCTGAGAAGCATCTTACAAGGATAGATGCTCACAGTCTTAGACTTGATGAGAAAAACATTTCTAGCTCAATTTTACACCAAAATTTATTGACACAGCTCAAACACATACACACACAAACACGTAGCCACAAGTTTATGGCTTGTCGCACATACTGGGGATTCATCCATGCACAAAAACACACCAGTCTTGTGCAGCCTTGCTGTAAACTTTGACTTGCAGACAGCAGCCAATAGACAATCATTTCAGACGCCTTGCTCTTATAAAGCTACTGCTTCTGACTTAATGGTAGCTGTTTTCCATATGTGAAGCAGTCAGGGTACCACACACACGCCCTCACATTAACAGCAAGCAAATAAACTGAGTGTAAAGCCAGAAGGATTTTTTTTTCTCCATGCTTAAGGTCTGGCTTACCAATATATACATAAAACTGTACCTAATGAAGAAGGAATCTCTTTTCCTAAAAAGAGACAAAATCATAGTTTAAGAAAGGTTACTCTGTGGAAAACAGAGACATTTTGACAGCTATTACTTGATTTAAAATATTTAGTCTGAATGCACTTTTTAACCATATGATAAACATGGACTGAAATTAATGGGATAAAGGGAGATTCACAAGATTATTCTGGTAAATTTGTATCAGACTAGTACAGACTCAAAAATTGAGATGCTTAATTACTTTGTCACCAATAGTATACTGGTTTCTAGTATTATATACATAGCCCTGCTCAAACCAGTCATTATCATCAATGTCTGTGACTAACTACTCCGGATTTACACTAAATCAAGCCGTGTCACTCAAGTATTTTTCCAAGATGCCAAAAATCTGTAATGAACTTAGCCTACCTATCATTTGCCATTATCTAAATCAGGGGTGGGCACTCCTGGTCCTCGAGGGCCGGTGTCCTGCAACTTTTAGATGCATCTCTACTTCAACACACCTGAGTCAAATAATGAGGTCGTTAACAGGACTCTGGAGAACTTGACTGCACTTAGGAGGAGATTCAGCTGTTGGATTCAGGTGTGTTGGACCAGGGAGACATCTAAGAGTTGCAGGACACCGGCCCTCGAGGACCAGGAGTGCCCACCCCTGATCTAAATACTATTCTGAATTAGGATAATGGCCATTTGCTTAATCGAATTTGAAATCCATCCATCGACTCATTTTCGTCCACTTATCTGGGGTTGGGTCGCAGCCTAAGCAGGGAGACCCAAACGTCCCTCTCCCCATGCATTTGGACCAGCTCCTCCAGGGGATTCCCAATGTGTTCCCGGGCCAGCCGAGAACCACTGTGCCTCCACTGTGTTCTGAGTCTTCCTCGGGGTCTCCTCCTGATGGGACATGCCCGGAACATTTCACCAGTGAGGCATCCTGGAGGAATCCTAACCAGATGCCCAAGCCAATATTGAATCAAAAGATTTTACTATGTAAATGGGCCGGGGTATTAATCCCAATGAAATGGTCCTTAATGTCATTTTTTTAAAGTCAGGTTCTATGGAGGTGATATCAGCAGTTGAAGTACTTTCATTGGATGCATAATTCAAAATCAAAACTTGACTTGCTTGATGAAGGTGATATGTATTCATTGCCAACTAAAACACAAAAAAGATATTCTGCTTTATACTAAAGTGAATGAAAACTTTTCTCTTTTTGTAAATCCAAAATTTTGAAATATAAAAGCATTACTTTAATAAAATGTCAATGAACCTCAATTTTAAGTTTTTTTTTTTATCCTTTCAGCAACGATCACCACCACCATGGATGAAGAGCAGTGCTACTACAACGAGACCATTGCCTTTTTCTACAACCGCAGTGAAAAGCACCTGGTTACCACCTGGAACACCGTGAGCAGGCTGGTGATGGGGCTGGGCGTCACTGTGTGCATCTTCATCATGCTCGCCAACCTTCTGGTAATGGTCGCCATCTACGTCAACAGGAGATTCCACTTCCCAATCTACTACCTGATGGCCAACCTAGCGGCTGCTGACTTTTTTGCTGGACTGGCCTACTTGTACTTAATGTTCAACACAGGACCAAACACAAGGTGGCTGAGTGTTTCAACATGGTTGTTGCGTCAAGGCTTGATCGATACCAGTCTTACAGCTTCGGTGGCCAACCTGCTGGCCATCGCCATAGAGCGTCACATCACTGTCTTCCGCATGCAGCTACATACACGTATGAGTAACCGACGTGTAGTGGTGGTGATCGTTATAATCTGGACTATGTCCATAGTGATGGGGGCAATCCCCAGTTTGGGCTGGAACTGTATCTGCGCCCTGCATAGTTGCTCCAGTATGGCACCGCTTTACAGCAACTCCTACTTGATCTTCTGGGCGGTGTTTAACCTGGTGACGTTTGTCGTGATGGTGACTCTTTACGCCCACATTTTTGTCTATGTGCGACAGAGGACCATGAGGATGTCGCGGCACAGCTCTGGGCCACGGCGCAACCGAGACACAATGATGTCTCTGCTCAAAACTGTGGTCATCGTGTTGGGTAAGAATGATCTCTTAACATTTACCTGTTTCCTTCCCTGTTTCTCTTAATCTACCCATTGTACCCTCCAAGACTATGTATGCTTCCCAAGTTGTTTTACCTTATCATGTGTTACACCATAATGAGCACCAACTAAGTTTCCATCCAAATTTTTGACTTTCTTGCTGGACTGAAATAAGAATATAGAGGGAACTTTTAAAATGTCTCAAAAATAAGAAAGAGAAAACCATTCATATTAGTCATATTTTCATCTAATGCTTTGGAACAAGCTCTATTCAATAACTTTGAAAGCATTCGTCTTAAATGGTTTTGATGAAAAGGTACACATATAAGGTTGGAAGACATTGTACCAAATTTCTTAAATTTGTGTTTAAACAGAAAATCATTTAAAATCAAGCAACATTTTCACAATTATGGAAAACTTTGAATGGATCTCTTCCATAAAAACTTAGTAAAATATACTTAAGTGTGTGTTTGCAATTAAAATCTCACAAGGTCTAAATGTCATGAAACCCTTTTCAAGCCAATACAGTGATCTGTCTTTGTGTATTTTAACTGCATAGCTTATTTCTATTGTTTTTGGGGGGGATTTTCAAAGAAAGGATCATTTTAAGACCTCCATCCTTTAATGAAATATTACTCTGAGATGAGGTTACTATGTCCCTGCTCAAAATACGTTTATGAAGCCGATTACATAGAATGTCAGACAGCATTTTCAGCCAAAATTGAGACATCAAATCTAGCGCACAATTGAGGCCCTCAATCCGATTCAAATTGCAGTAATTTTTCCCTCTGGATTCACAACAATAATGAGACAGCCCATACTCCATTTTCTGTTGATTCCCAGTGATGTTGAAAGATCTACATTTATCTGTTGATGTTCATTTAGCAGTAAATGTCTGTATCTCTGTCTAATTAGACATTTTGTTTATCATTCTAGCACTGAGTGCTACTACTGTCATCAGTCATCAGTTTCACCAAAACAATGAAAGTGTTGAATGGTTCATCTGCAAAGCTTCGGCATTCAGACCAAACACAGTGTCTGCCTAGTACGAATACAGGCGTCACATACAGTGATCTCATTCTGTGCTGTCTTTTCTCAGATATGTCACAGAGTTGGGATTCATCATGAGCAGTTAACAATGAATGTGTTCTCGATGTGTTGGGTTTTTCTAAGAACACTTTTCATTGCTATTTATCAGTGTAAGTCCAGCTACAGTCTCAAGTAAAGTATTAGACACATGTGAAATGGGACAGATTCATAGTCGAGATCTCTTTTATCCAAAATGTTAAGTGTTTTAGTAGAAAACTGATCAAATAATTAGTTTCACCTGTGACATGTGAAGCCATGTACCAAGTTGGCAATCCCAACTTACAAATTTTTTGGTGTTGGAAAAAGGCGCGACTAGAAAACGTCATAATTTACATGATACGGTCCTATCTTGGTATTTTGGTCAATAGAATTTGCAACAGTTACAAAAACACATTAAAACATGTACAGTTTCTCATCATAACACACACAAAAAAATAAGAAACCAAAGACAACAGATGAAAATCCTTTCTTTCCCAATTTTAACAGCATACCGACCAAACATAAAAGAACAGCAAAATAAAACCAACTGTTCAGGGCCATATTGTACAGAACTCCCCTAGGCCATAAAGATGTCACACACTTTCTTCAGCATTTGCAGCAGAGTTCCTCCAGCTTATCCAAAACAGACACAACCCCCTTCAGAAGGCCAAAATCATTACTTCAGCATAACCACTGTTCAAATGTGCAAATCCCTGATCTCCTACTGAGAGATCTCAGGACACACACTCCAGTGTGGAAAATTTCTGCACTACTGTAGCGCTGAAAGTTCAGAGTTCCTTCCTTTAAATGTAGTTCTAGATTGTGGTATATTAATATTATATGTTTTGAAAGACTAAAGAACTGATAATCCCGTCAGGTTTTGTGGCGAGAAATGGCTAGCACTTGTTAAATTGCCTTACATGCTGGTCATGACCTTGTTGCTTAGTATGTTTAAATAGTCTAATTCAGTGGCACCACAGATCAAATAAATTACATGGTTTGAAGTAAACAGTGATTCCCAGGAATCCTGAGTTCAGTCACTAAAAATAATTCAGAAAGGAGGAACTGTAGTAAGTTTAGTTTACTTTTGTTTATTTGTTCCTATTTCCTTTTGAAATCCACAATTTTCTTTTTCTTCTTTGAGCTCAGGTCTACTGCAATTGGAGAAAAAAAATAATGGAAATCATTAATCAAACATGACAAAACACGCTTTATGAAATGGGAATATGGTCTTAAAGCTCAATATACTTGTGTTTAAACAGATAAATTCCAGTTTCTTTGTAAAACTGACAATAGATATTTTTTTTCTGGTTGATAAATGACAGTCCTACTAAGAAGGACATTTTACCTAATATTGTTGTGTCTAAGTTGATTTTGTGCCTGCCAGTGCATGGGTTAGATGGCATCCATTTCTAATCAACATGGTCTGTTTTGAATTTAAGTTCAGAAGTGAGCAGAGTCTGACATTTTCATGTCTGAACATTTACCAGAGCAATGTTTCCATTTTGAAGGCCCCAGGACTCTTCAGTGTATAAGATTGCTTTTAGTCTTATTTTATTCATTTATCTTTTGCGTAGATTCACTCAAACCTCATAGTCGGCCAGCTCAGTGGCTACAAAGTAAGTTAGTGCAAGATTTGTGGGAAAAAGGGCTTCGGAGTGCCTGAAAACAGGATATGTTGGACCCAGACAAAACATACCAAAGGATTCCACACGATTTGTCTCCGGTGTTCTATGTTATCTCATCTTGATGTATTTGTTGTCTTTGCAGCCAGTTTTAATACAAAACAGTAGAGAGTAGAATGTTCTCTCAGTAGTAGCAGAAAACATATATTCTCAGCTGCTGGAGAGATGCTTGGTTTTATTTTTGCTTGTTTAACCCAAGAGGAAAGGGGTTTCGCTTTCTGCCTGATGGTGTGTTCTCTTTATGTTTGTGGGGTCCAGATGTGGCAAAATGTTAAATATGAAACATGTGAGTGCTTTATTTTTGCACTGCGTTTTAAAAATGTAAGCGGATGGTGAGAGGAAATATACCATAGTCTGTGTTAAGGCACTAAGAGTTACCGCTTTCTCTGTTGTCATATCTTCTTTTGAAATTATTTCAGCGAAACGTTACAAAAACTCACTAGAAACTTTACACATTGGGGTAAATGAAAATCTAAACTCATCCCAGCGTCTCTCCAGCTGCTTCTGCCTTCAGCTTCCCAAATGCCTATGTGAATCAGTTACCCTTGAAGCAATGCTAAAACTTTCCTGATAAATTATTGCACACATGTTTCAGATTCAGAGCCAACAGCTGTTGATTCCTGAGAATAGAACTTTTGGTTCATGAGATCTTTTTTTTTTTGTCTTATTAGACACACTAAGTCATAACATAAAACAGATTTGAAATAATTTGGTAGAATCTGATTACGCTTTTACATTTTGGCAAGGACTGTTTCCTTTTTACATGGATTAATTATTTCCCACTGCTACTTGAAACTGTTGTACCAAAAAGGATGTGTTTTACTTGATCAAATTTTCTACAGTAATATGAATTAAAAAACCCTCCTGGGTTGAGATTGAACATATATTAAAGAACAAAACAAAATTTAGCTAAAAAAAAACAAATCAGATTTTAACCAGTTTGTTTAATTTTGCTAACTTGTGGCAATCATAATTTATGCTTGACTTAAGACTTGAACTGTATCCTATCTCAAACTCATTTGAAAATTTTAATTTAAATTAAAATTTTATGACTTTTAGATTTTATTATCTAAATGATTACACAATTTACGGAAAATGTTTCTGTAGCTTTTTGCATCTCTGTAAACAGTGATGGCATAGTTACTTTGAAAAAAGTAATTTTAATCGAATTACTGATTACTCCTTGAAAAAGTAACTTAGTTAGATTAAAAGTAACTTTTTTTAGTTACTTTCAGCAGCTGTTAACAACAACGCCCTGCCGCCTGTGAAAATTACATTGATCTTTGCCAATACTTAATTGCAAGTTATTTTATAATGGTAACATCAACAATGTGTCTCTACTTATAAGGTTGAACTGAAGGGGAGATTGTTGTTACAACAGTACAAAAAAAAAACTGTAGTATTTTGTGTGTTCCAGTATTGTTTGGAAAACTATAAATAGGATTACAAATTACAAAATAGTAGCGCAAAATAATTTCGATGAGTAACTCCAGTCTGACTACTGGATTTGAAGTAGCAACGTGTTGGATTACTCATTACTGAAAAGTGGTCCGACGTCAGTAATGTTACTGACATCACTGCCCATGACCTCAGCGATATTAGCACCACACTCTGACGAGTTGAGCTAACCTACCATACATAATGATGAGTTTTCATCGATTTTAAGAAAAACTTACATGATCTTGACAAAAGTGGTCATATTCTCATGTTTTTCAAAATCAATATGCATAATGGTTTAATTTAAAGCCTTCTACTATTTTGAAGTGTTGATTTTCTGAAAGCCTTTATGTTTCAGTTGGCCAGTATGGGGATTGAACCCATAAAGCATCATTTTTTTATAGTAGTGTGTAGCACATTACTGTATTTAGAGAAGATCAAACATCACAAGTAACAAGACTTTATATATAAAACTGCTCATACAAAAGGAACGGACCAGTGTTACTTTATTTTTTTTTTATTTAAAGCAAGTTTCTACAGAGTTGCACTTATTTCATGTCACTGGAAGTAAAATATTACTGGCAAATTAAAGCTTCCCCGAGAGGGTGTGATCTGTTTTTATTCAGCCAGGAATCCTCTCCAGGTTCTGAGTGAGCTCATTTGGAAATACCACAGGGGATGCTGGATATTATGTCTCCTGCTCCATCTATCACTCTCCTCTGCCAACTTTGACTGAGTAGTGAGTCACATCTGTATTAACATTGCTCCTGGACTCTTTGACAGGCATTAGAGGATTTATTAAAACAAAAAAAATATCACATGATGTCAAATCTCCTATGACGTAACAACCTTATGTTACTGGTTTTGATAAATTGCTTCTCAGAGAAGAACTGCTGTAACTTCTCCTATAATCACTGCTGCCCTCCTGACTTTTGTCCTTCCTTCAGTTGTCCCTTGGGGAAACTGAGGAGAAAAATAAAATTTTGGTTACACAAATGCGCACATCTGCATAAACAGGGGTAGAAAAAACCGTGCAAAAATAAAGTCTCCCACAGTCACATAAACCTCTGAGCTTAATGGAGAACAGTCCAACAACAGATTGGCTTCATTCACGTAAAACTGATGGAAAAAAAAGAAAAACAGAACCACAATGTTGTTTATCTGTGTTGTTTACGTAACAGATGAATACACATCTGGAAATAAAACAGAAACACAAGTCAAAATAAATGTATGAAGAAAATGGAAAAAAAAAATCTTGGACTTTTGAAAATACTTTGTTGTTTTATAAAGGTCTAAATGGTCGAATTATTGAGTCATGGAGTATTTTTTGAAGAAAGATTATACAATCACTTTGTGAACAGAATTACATGGTAGTGGAAGGTATTGCAGCTCATGTTGACTCATTAAGATGCAAGTAATTCATCTAGCAGAGAGGACACATCAACACAATTCACTGTTTTTCATCAAAGAGGAAAGATGAGAAGGGAACATCAATGGATCAGGAGGTTGAGCTTTATCTGTAAACTCTATTTCTGTCTTTATAAGATGATTCAAGTTATTTAAAAAAGCTTTGTAAATAGAATAAAGAAGGATAGTGGAGCAAACAGTGGTGTTAAAGAGGGATTAGTAGGTTGAGTGGAGTGAAAAGGAGTCAGAGGTGGATGAGAGGGATGGTTGCAATAAAGAGGGTTCGTAAAGAAGGATTTGGTAGATGAAAGTGGGATGAAGAAGGATCGTAAAGAGGAATGATGAGAATGAGTAAAACAAAAGGAGAAGTGGAAAAGAGCGGTCTTAAAAAGAGAGAACAAGAATGAGTACAAAGAAAAGGGGTCAGATGGAATATAAACGGTCACACAGGTAATATTCAGCTTTCCTTCTCTCTTTTTTCTTAGCTATCACAAAATCTATGCTAAACATAATCCAGCTGTACTTCCTATTAATGTCTAAGCAGAGTATATTTTTTTTCAACTTTATTTCTTCACAGGATCACTGCATGCAAAATAACATTTGGACTACAGTTAGCTAATTTATAGGCATTGCACATTAAGTTAGTTACATTAAGTTAGTGACATTAACTTTTACATTTTTAAAAGTTGCTTTTTGTCTTATTTTATTCATTTATCTTTTACGTAGATTCACTCAAACCTCATAGTCGGCCAGCTCAGTGGTTACAAAGTAACAACAAGTAACCACTGAGCTACTTTTTACTTTTTAAAAGTAAAAAGTTGTTTTAGGTGGACCTGAAGATGATTTTATGCAGTAATCAATAAATGGCAAGCAAGTCATATTATTGCTAAAATTGCAGATATAACCATATATAGTGCTTTTATATGTACAATGAACAAACAATGATACTTTAGTTGACTTTTACAATTAATGTCTGTTTCTTTAAATCCAAGTCTCTGCTTGCAGCTTCAGGTTTGACTGAGAATATTGCTTTGCGTGAAAACGCAAAACGGTCCAATACGACAAATCTGTATCACAAGAAAACCAAAGTTCTGAAATGCAAAACACTTGGTAAATCTGACTACAGTTGAAGTGGATTAGTTGACAGCGATATTGTTACAGTAGCAAACTTTTGTTGGTTGAGTCATCCAATGGGGCCACCCATTTACAATAGAACAGTTACATGTCCCACTGCTACAATTTGGCAATCCATCAGGAGAACATTTTGTTTGAATGACCTGAACAGATACCCTTTACATTCATCTCCGCTAACCCAACAGCCCTTTCTAATTAACCATGGCAATTCCTGAATGTGTGGGCGTCTGTGTGTCAGTTGTTGGTGGTTGCAAGGGTCTTTTTTGTGAATGATTTGATTATCTTAAAGCTTGTGGTGCAGTATAAAGTCACAGTATCAGCCAATGTGGCATGCCAAGTCATACCATCCCCAAACACATGCAGCCAGATGGCATATCACTAACTTACATTTGTTTCAAAATCTCTCAGTTCGAGTGAACAGAAACAAACCAAGAACTCTTTTATGTCTGGATTTCAAAGGGAGGACTGAAAGAAATTGTTAGATGGTCCCAAATGTGTCTTCCAGACCCAGGCAATTATGTGATTTCTTTTCTGCAGTTGCATATGTGGTTTCTGGCAAACTGAGACCTGAACCAATCAGGGCTGCTTGTGAGTCAAACTCTACAATCCAGCATAAGCGTTCAAACGCGCCTGGTATGTTGATCATAATGTCACCTGTTTTCCGTGTGCTTCTGTGAATGTTTGGGTGTTGCCAAGAAGTCTTTTTTTGCACAGTGAGGCTTTTCTAATCTCTAACAATGGCTGCATCTGTCTGTTAGAGTCCCGTTTCAGCAGCATCAGTCGCTCATTTAGCCAAACTCCAAGTGCTGCCTGAACATTGATGTGGTTCTTAAAGTTTTCATGGAAAATTCTGTGTGTTTTGGGTCAAACCTTGAACCACTGTGAGGTGTCTTAATAATTCAGGAATACATATTTGGTTTACAATTAATCTCCCCAATTTGCTGTTTTTACTGTTGACCTCTTTTAATATCAGTTTTTTTTCCTTGCATTAATTTTGACAACCTATTTTACAGGTATTGTGGTGAAATATATTCTGTTTTATACAGTTGTTGAAATGGAAATAAACAGCTGGCCACTTACTTTAAGAATAAGATGTTTAACTCAGTAAATAATTAATATGTTATGAGATCTATTTTAACTTTGATAACTGATGGCATTGGTTAAGTTAATCAAGTTAAAGATATTTAAAGAGATGGATAATTTCTGATTGGTATAAGCTCTGAACATCCTGAATTGATTAGGTTTTAAAGGCAGACGGCATGATCTTCTGAACTTTGTTGGGTTATTTACATTATGTTGTTCCATCTTATGTTGCTTTTTATTTCTGTTCCTGATTAATAATCAAACCTTTACCTTACCTGTGTTGCATCCAGTAATCAAGTCCTTAGTATATAACCACTCTACAGTTTGTTCACTCGATGTCTGATCCTCCTGTTTTCCTCATTCCGTCCTACATGGTCTGTTATTAAAATATTAAAATATTCTTTACCATCTATATCATCACCCCCTGGGTCTTTTGGGGTTCTCCACAACGTCAAATTGTGACACCAACGTTTGAAACTTGGCTTTTGTATTCTTTGCTGTCTGAATACAAAAGCCAAGTGCGTTCGTAGTAAGGCACTTATGGTTGCATTGCATAGACTCAGAGTAGAAACCACAAGCACATACATAAAACCACCCACAGAATCAAGAAGTTGCAGCAAAGTGTTTGATATGTAGGCAAAAATTTAAGTAATGCTTCAAATCACCTTTGGAAAATAGGCACAATTTGCAAGCTATATTTGTCGAACTCAAAAGATACCATTACTCTGAATTTGTTTTTGTTTGCTTGCTTTGAACAAAAATTCAAAAGTCGGGTTCAAAAACCAGAAGCTTCACTTGCAAATGAGTCACTGCTGAGCAACAACTCTGCAGATAAATTATGCACTGAGGGGAAGAACAAAATATTACCGTAAAGGAAGTCGGTATACTTGGAGCCAAAAACATGATTCTGAGTTTGACACTTTGTTCATTGGTGAAACCATTACAAGAACCCCCTCTCACAGCACACCATAATCCCCTTTATCATTAACTAAACACCCAGTGACTAAACATGAACTTTTATTTAAGCTTCATTTTGTTTGGAAACCCTGATATAGAAAAGAGTAGGAAAGAGAAAAAAACATTTCTGCAGAGAAGCCACTGAGCTATATAGAGATGATGGTCACAACCACAGAGGATAGCGTGGTTTAAAAAAATGAGCTAAATTGAGAGTGAGATAGACAAAAAATGACAGAATGAGGCAAAAGATTATGGACAGAGAAGTAACTTGAGTAGGCAGGGGATGACATGAAAAACTGAAAATAAAAAAGCAAGCAGTAGATAAGACAGGAAACCAAAGCAGCTGCGGAAAAGAGGCAGAAAACGGCAAACAAAAATATAAGTGGAAGGAGAACAAGAGAGCAGTAATGCAATAATGAGTTCTTATGGATTTAAGCATGAGGGAGTAATCACTTTAGCTGAAACCTTAGCTAACATGACACATGAGAAATAATTGGAAAGCTTCATTAAGGGAAAATATTGCCAAGATAGCAGTTTGAGTCAAAAGCTCTTCATTGACTCAAACTTGTGTTTTATGTTTCACATTAACTTATTTGATTTTTGAGTTAGAAATAAAAATTTATTTGTATATTGGATTAGCTTTGGAAATATGGAGGATTAAATTCTGCCAAGTTACGCAAATCCTAAGCACATCTTTTCGTAATTCTATAAAAACACTTATCAGCACATATCCTTGTATATAACACAACAGGAGCAAAGTGAGTTTAGCTCACTGGACCTACCAGAACACGGACAGATCCGATTAACTGTCAACATTAATGTCTTTTGCCATGACCACGATGTTTTCCTGTTATTTGCAGGGTAATATGTGCCTGGTTCAGACTGTTAGCTGCAGGGCACTGACAATGGGAGTGGGGATGGATGTTTGTCACACAATGGATGCAACATCCACATTACCTTATAGTGATTATCATGGATTTTGCTTCAGACAAAAACTGTCAAATATTTCCCTGTAATGTCAAATGCAGTATTGTGTTGACCAATTTTGTTGTATTTTCTTTTATCACAACCACAGCCCATCATAAGTAACTTGTAAGTGAATTTCTGCAACTGTTGGCATCAGTGTTTAATCTGAGTTCAATACTTAATGCTTAGCCATTTCTAAAGCCTCTTTGTATTAAGGAATCTAAAATCTACTATGTTTATCCCAACATGAAGTTAAATATTGTCGTAGCTCACATCATCCAAGTAGCTAGAAAATGATTATGGGTGGTGATTTTGTGGGCAGAAAGATTTTCCAGTACAGTCAGTCTTGCGCTGTTGTTGGCAAACACTGCTAATCCACCTCATTTGCTTTTGCAGCTCCTCTCTGTTTCTGTACATCTCTCTCTGGTCATGTGGCTATAAGGCCAGGCAGAAAGATGCTGTAGTCGGGGATATGCTGATGGCTTGAATGTCATCCTTTTCTCTCTGGTACTGATCTACATCAAAGAATAATCATTTTAAACTTGTCTTATAAACTTCTATGTATTTTATTGTGATTTTACACTGTATTACAGACCAAGACAGTAAGTAGCAGTACTAAGCAATGGGTTATTTTATCTTTAATCTGTTTTAAAGGCTAACAAGATAGAAAAAAAGTACCTACAGTCATAGCAAAGAGTATGTGACTGTAAATCAAGAGATGAACAATAGCTACAGTGTCTGGTAGCAACACTTATTAGGCCTAACAACAGATTGTCTATTGGATTTTAAGCCACCCTTGGAGTTGTCTGTTCTCTCTCGACTGTTTCTTAAAATCCTAATAAACACTTTGAAACCACATGTAGTCATGTGGCATAACATGTAAAGGTTGAAGGTGAATAGACAGCTTTGCACTCAAACATTCTTGAAGCTTTGCCAAACAGATTTATTCCATATTCTTAGGGTATTTCAGGAAACAAAAGGCTGATGTCTCGTAAAAGGAGAAATAAATGCATTCCTGAAATATGAGCGGTCACTGTGACTGAACCGAACCACATTTCAGTAACAGATAAGACATCAAAACGATGAAAAGCAGAAGGAACACAATGATTCAGCTATTGGAGAAAAGCTGTTGCTGTAAGTGCCAAAACAGATCTCCTTTTAACAACAGCAGCAATAACTACTTAGTGATTAATTTTCTAATGAAACGAAGATTTATCTGATATCTGTACGACTTGCAGATGTTCTTCCTTCTCTGTATGCGCCATGTTTTTGCATCGCTACACTTCTCTCCGTTCAGAAAGTGCTGCTGTATTTCAATAGGTTGTGACTGCATGGTGTTATATCACATTGGTCTCTATTATTTCTGTGACATCATGCCCACTTCTGTTTAATATTTATTCATTTTGAGTTTTCTTCTGTCAATGTTGCTTTCAAAGTAGTTCAGGTCTTTCTAAGAAGCTCTAAAGGTTCTTTCCAGACACTAACAGCATGCAAAGTAGATTACCATACATTTCAACCTTTTCCACACCAGCTTCAGTATGTTTATTTACTTTTCTCCAGTGACTTTCCACTTAGCCTGCCCCTTTTCCCTCCTTGTGGCATTTTCAAGAGGTAACGAGGGAAAAGGAGAAAAAAAGTTGTTTTTTTTTTCTTTACACTTTGTGAGGAAAGGTACTTTTTTATTATATATCACAAGGTAAACAAACTCATTGTAAATATTTGATTAAAAGTTGTCTTTTATTTTATTCCAAAAGATAAACATGTTTCATTCTTTCGCAGCGCAAGAGTACATTATTAGGTTTCTTCTCTTTTCCTTATTCATTTCTTTATTTTTGACCATGTTGTGTTCAAATGTAAGCTGTTTCCTTGGTGATTCAAATAGTACTTGAGATATTTTGTATACTGGGTTGTGAAGCATTCAGGAAATGCAACTACTTCTGCAGAATCTGGAGAGTCTGCTTGCATAGCTGGGAAGTGAGATCAAGCCTTTTTACTGCAGCTGCTGCCTAAACAGCACAAACGGATAACAGGCTGGACCGTCGGCTCTCTCTTTCCCAACTCTTTCTCCACTTGCACAATTCCTAATTGAGTTTTTCTTTTATAGTCTCAAGAGACTAATGTCCTGCAGTTGTCTTGCAGAAATGACAAAGACATGACAGAAATGACAGATCTAAAAGAAAAAAAATGGAATTGGGAAAAAAAAGATGCAACAGTAAAAGAATGTTTGAAAATTGTTTGGAAACAACATACATTTGAATATTAGTAGAACAAAGTAGAAGTCCAGATTCATTATGTCTTAAAGTGGTAGAAGTGTCTATTATTCAAAATGTTTTATCTCAGGGGGTTATGAGGACTCAAAAGTTTAAAAGGCTGGTAACATCCAAGCAGTTTGTGGAAAAAAATAATCAAGACAATAAAATGACACTTTCTGTATTATACTATCCTCAATCAGCTTCAGTGTACACAGGTTGCACATATGTAAACAATTTCACAGAATTATCCCAAAAGAAAACTACTGGGCCGTCCCAAAAAAAAAGTGTAAAACATGGGCTGTGTGTCCATATTTTACTAGTTACAAGAAAAGCTTTCAGTGCTGTTTTGCACTTATGGAGCATTATAAATACCCACTAATGTATTGCAGCCATAATTCAAAACATTTCAAAGGCACTTTGAAACAAAATCACTTTCCTTTCATTCTACATTATTAGAAGTGACTCAGATGAGGTCAGAGAGTGTTGCAGGTTCCTTGTATTGTCAATAACAATGTGGTTATTAAGTGGTGGAGATCTATTGACAATAATCTTGTTTGCTAGCAACAGACAAAAAAAGAATTTCCTTAGTTGATACTGTGGCTTCCTGTTGACTGACACCTAAATCATTGTTTGGAAGCATGTTCTCAATTATTACAAATGAATCTAGTCTGTTATTTTTTTAGCACACTCCTAATGACAGCTTTGATACTTGCACACACATCTAATACATGTTTTGTGTCTTTAGGTGCCTTTATAATCTGTTGGACCCCAGGCTTGGTCCTCATACTTCTCGATGTCTTCTGCTCCAGCTGCACTGTCCTCAACTATGAGAAGTTCTTCCTGCTCCTTGCCGAGTTCAACTCGGCTATGAATCCTATCATCTACTCATACCGGGACAAGGAGATGAGCGCCACCTTCAAGCAGATCTTGTGCTGCCAGCGGCAGGAGAACGTCAATGGGACGGTGGTGGATGGATCCGACCGCTCGGCGTCTTCGGTCAACCATACGGTGCTGGGCACTGGCAGCGTCCATCACCATCACAATGAGCACTCGGTGGTTTGAAATGATTGCAAAAAGGAAGTCTGAAAGTTGCAGCTGTTCTGCCTGAGACTAGGTAAATATTAAACGAGGGGTGTGAATGTGACAGATCATAGACTGCTGTTTGAATTTACGAACAGATGACACAAACTGATGATCAGCATGATGGCGAGATCAATGAAGAAACAGCAGGAAAAGAAGAATGGAAGTAAAAAGAATGATGGAAAGACCATATGAAGGAAGAGGGGAAGTCTAATGTTCGGGGACTCTGACAGGGTGTTCGTATTTTTGTTTAGCTGTATGTTGTTTTTTTTGTGTTAAGTGTTTTTTTTTACAAGCAAAGATGATATGAATTATTTAAGTAATCTGTGAAATGGTAATGCCAGTATAACCATTCTATTTCTCCATTCAGTCTGTTTAACTGTGGAACTACTACACTTCTAGACACACCAAGACAAAACTGTTGAGACCCATTTCCATGTTACCTTTCCCCATAACAGAGGCATAAATAGACTCCTCATAGATTCACCGTCATTCTAGTATCTGAACAGAAGCTGCTTCATGATTATGTCATGTGATGGAGCAGATGGACTGTACGGTTAATAATAAAAACAGTATCAACTTCACACATCATCAGTTTCAATCTTTGATCATTTTTTGACAGTCTTGAAAAAGTCTAGCATCTGTGAGATTAGATTAAAATTCCAAATACCAAAAGAAACCTAGATTTTTTTTCTTTAGTTCTGTTACACAGTTTTGATTTGTCCGATATATTTGTTGCATTGATTAGCTCAAGTCTCCAGAGAAAAATAGTCTTTTCATTTGCAGAACCAGCAGTGAATTTGGAGACATTTGTGCCATTTTGCTCTTTACTTAACCTATTTCATTTCTATGTTCATAAGCCGTTGCATAAAATCTTATTTCTTTGCAAGTAAGTAAAACCACATAAACAATGGACAATAAACCAGACTTTAATTCTCCCTACCTATGTCAGTTAGAATTACCAAAATAATTTCTTATTTCAGCATTTGGCAAATGGTAAAAATTGTATGATTATTTCAGATTTATCACAGTTCTTGTTCAGACAGTGTCAAACTATATATTTTTTCTTATTACTATGCTGGCCTTACAACCACAGTGTATAAAGATTCAGTTGTGTGTGTTTCTTTATGCTAGTTATGAAGACATTAAGGGATTGTTTAAGGGATTCCACTGCATTGCAGTAAAATGCAGTGACAAGTTAATATCGTAGATGGCAACAAACCGGTAAATGTGCTCAGTTGGCTACATCATTAGACCTGTTCTGATGTGTTTTTTACCTCTAGAGATAAACATGGCTATGTTCCTAGTGTTTTTAATCTGATTTAACCTACTGGGCTGTATATTTTAAAGAAATATTGGTTTCTCCAATACCTATAACTTGGTTATTCCAACTTATAGGTAGGGTTATACTTTACCAAAGCATTTACATTACATTTTCTATCATCTGTTTAGAAACAAACTGAAGATGATGCTGAGATGACTCTCTGCTTAAACGTTTGTCTCAACATGACATCAGGTCGAGTGAAATAAATAAGCATAAACAAATTTGCACTCAGACAAAATAATGACAAAATTCTCAGAAAATGGAAGGCTTATAAAGTCACCTACTGGCAGAGTAGAAGCCTGACTAAGACTCTGCAGTCATGCTTGGAGCTGTGTCACACTTACTTCAGACAGAGTGGTGCTGTGACTGTGCCACTAGCAGAGCCAATAAAACTCCAGTCACACATAGTTCTGATGAGCAATTTCCTCAAAGGTCTGCTGTTTCAAGATGATTCGCAGTCAGTTAGTGTCGCAAGCATTATGCCAGGCTTAAACAAAAACCATTTCACCTTTCTATGGAAATGTATGTTCTAATTATGGTCTCAGCAACTGTTCCTCCAGGGGGACCACAAGCTTGTGTTAAATACACTCTGTTGAATGTTGTTAAGTTACAAGAAAGGGAATTCCCTAAACGTTTGCTGTAACGTTGTTACTAATCACATAAGCAAGGTCACATGTATATAAAAGTATGTAGTTTGATTAAGTAGCAGCAGATGAGATGACAAACTCTTACAGTATTCGTCAAACTAATTTGTTGAATTTGTGAAATACACGTATTATTGTCAAAGTTCTGACTTTACCTTGGTGTCTTGTGCTAGACTCTCTTGGATTGAAAGAATAAAATAGTCATTTGGTAGTCTTTTAGCATTACTGAAAATAGACCATGAGAACATTTGTTTTTGAAAGACACGTAGACTGAATCAAAAGAGGGTCCAAAATAAATTGGTGAATAGAAGAGATTTTTTTTTTCTTTGTTTTTTTGCAACTGTTCTGCATCGGGTACATTCTGAAGCATTGAAATGATTAATAAATAGAGTCAGCTATGCCACACTTTGTGTAGCAAAATCTAATGTATGAATAATGTACGTCTGTTTCAAAAAGAATGGGGTTATTTGCCCCTTCACCAATCTGTTCCCACAGATAACAGGAGCCCAAAATGTTTTTGGTACTTTCAAGACTGCTTTTGCTTTTGCCATTTCTCAAGCTTAAATGATTCAGATCATTAATTTTAAACAAAGATAACACAAGTAAATACAAAAATATCTTCATGTAATAATTTCATGTATTGTTAATTGCATCTAAGCCAATCTGACCCTAAATGTAATTACCAACACTATGGATGAATTTTGACCCTCTCTTCTCTACTGGATTGTTTTTTTTTTTGTTTGTTTTTCATCTCACTGGAGACTGAAAAAAGCATTTTAGAGCATAAACATTTTAGGTAATGCTAAAAGATTATGTACATGAAAATTTAACATAGCTAGTCTAACTAAATGATCGATTTGGTGGTTTTAACTGTAATCTAAACTTCTAAAATATAAATTAAATAATCAATAGCAGCAAGAAAAGTACCAACACAAAGTATTATACAGCTAATACTAATGCGTAAATTTGGATTCATGGACATGCTTAAATTTCAGTTAAACATGTCATTTTTCAACCAACATGTTTCCAATTTATTTCAACTTAATTCTTTTCTTTCAGGTAAATTAAAGATGAAGCACTGTTGTGAATTGCACCTTACTCAAAGCTGTCAAGTTGGGGGTTTTTCTCTTTCTGTCATGTCAAGATGATTGGTGCTTTATTTTGTCTGATTGTTTTTTACACATTTAAAAGGGAGATTTAAAAAATACCTTGTCTTTTTAAATAAAAATGAAATATCAAATTTGCCCTACCTGTTCATCTGGACACTGGTTTGCGCTCTTCACTTCGGTAACTGCATACCTAAAGACCTTTTCTGTGCTGTCATCCTTCACATTCACATTTTTTCTGACTAATGAATTATTCAGCTTATTATAGCAAACTAAATAAACTGTCATTGCTTGTCTGTTTACTATTGTGTCACTCTGCATGCCCTTGTAAGTATAATTGTACAGTTTTCTTAAATATGTCTAAAATATGCTATTCCAAAGTTAATCGCGAAAAAGTGAAACATTTTTGTTGGATTTCATTGTCATATTTTGCCCAAATGTACTGTAGGAATGTATTTGTGGTTTGATGGCATCTATTTTCTGCTGTGAATGAAGTGAATTTTCTGATGGCCCTATAAAAATTCTTACTTTTTTTCACTTGCTTAAAGCTAGCTTTGTGAGTGCAGTGCATTCCAGTTTGTTTAGAAAAGTAACCTAACACTAGACTTAGTTGGTTGGAAGTCTCAAGCTTGTCTCACCTTCACACAAGTCCAGAAGTGTTTCCATGTAACTACATCCAACAGTGGTTTCACAGAGCAGAGTGAGAAGTGAAACCCCTGGAGTTGAACAAGAACGGCAGGTGGTGTTAAGTTATCGTTACAGTCTGCTAGTACTCTGGCGTTTTACTGGAGCAAGGAATGTTACTCTTAAGGGCAATGTACATGTCTCAACACTAATTTTCTACCGTAAATCTTTTTTTTTTCATGACCTGTCCATTTCTGTTCAGATTAGCATGATGTGCCTCATTTGTAGTTTTGTGGTGAATTGGTGTTTATTGTGGCCATTTACTGCTGTTGTTTGGCACAGCTAGCTTGCATAGCAAGTTTTATCAAGCGCAATTCTCATTCTCAAAACCTTAAAAATGCCAAACCTTTCTGTACCAGTAGTATTAGTGTGTAAATGTGACACGTTTCTTCTTCTTATTATTGATATTATTGAAATGGATTTTCAATAAAATTAATACATCAAACGTCAATGCCAATGAATATACACCCAAAGCAATCGTGTTGATATTTCAAAAACAATAAAACAAAACATTAGAAACATTCTAACTCGTGTGTGGGGTTTGTGGTTTGATTTATGTGTTGAACAGGATCAAATGAAAAAAACATAGTTTGGTCTTGCCAGGGCTGTTCCTCTGTTATCTGCTTCTGTTTCTGTTTCCATGGCACCTAGGAAGCTCGGACAGGGAACACTGAGGGTTCTTGATACACAGACGCAATAATGCATGAACCTTGAGCTACTTCACACATTTTCGACAGCCTTGGTCTTCACTAGGTGTCTCGGCACCAGTCTGCTTTGCATTTTAACACCTTCCAGCTTCAGGAAGGATATGCTGAAAATAAAGCTTCTGAAACAACTATTGGCTGGCATTTTAGACTTGATTGTAGCTAGGAAATAAATATAATATGCTACTCTTGTGCAAACAGAATGTGGTTATCAAAGTGACAGCATAACATTCTGACTCGAATGCATATACTGTATGTTAAAGGGGCAGTATTGTGTTTTTCAGCAACATAGTGCCATTTTACTGCACAGTCAATTAACTATTAACTTCAGTTGTTATAAAAATTATACATATATATAAATAATAAAACAAAAGACACTTGATTGTAAATTAATGCCTTAAATTGGGTCTCTGTCTCTAAGAAACGTTTGCTTTTTCTGATGTTCCACCTTCAGGAAGTCATCACACCACTACTCCTCTATTAACCATTTAACAACATTTTATTCGCCAGTGTTTCACTCAGAAGTAGCTTGCATATTGAGATCAGCAAATTTGCCATTCCATCAAGTGTTTGCTAATTACTGGTGGCTAGTCTATAGGAGCTGAGTGGGAGAGTCGCAGGAGAGGGGAGCTCTGTAATGCGGAAACTTGGAACAATGGAATCTGCATCTCCGAGGACGAGCTTCATCCTCAAAGTCGGCGCTAGATAAAAAAATGGGATCCACCTGCAGTAGTAGTGAAAAATATCCTTTTTTTCCTTTTTTTTAAAGGCAACGATCAGTCAAAGTTTTGTTGCCTACAACAAGCAAAATCATGTTGATTGTTTAGCACGACTGTCTCCAGTGTCTCATGAAGGGAGAAGAGAGACCTGGTTCTTACTCAATATTCTAGGTGTAACTTGAGATGAATAAATGTTTATTTATGGCCAATTTGAGATTTGAAACCAAATCTGCATGGTACTGACAAGGACTAGGCTGCTTGAGTGATTAACTCCAATGTTTAGATAGAAATGGTCAAGGACAGTTCTGTGTCCAGTGGCACAATATGAAATACATCGGAGACCTTACAGCAGTGGGTAAATTTTTTTTTTTTTTTGGAAAGAGTGACATGTTTTTGCGTGGGTGTCCGCTATCTACTGTTTATTGTTCCACAGTTTTGGAGTGTTTGCCTCCAGCTGACTGATATATGCCTCCTTACTTCCTGTTGCTCCTGAATGGACCAATGAAAGCCAACATGGCCAAGCAGGAAATACCGCCAGTCGCTGACTGAAGGGGATGTCACAGCACTGTCAGGTCAACATGGACACTTTCCATGATTCTTATTATGGTTTGCTGAAAAGCAAAATTGCTCCCCGTGCTCAAAAATTCACAAGTTGAAAGGACAGAATTCCATATTTTCTTGCAACCTGCGCCACTCAGACAGTGAGCAAGTTTATAACAACTAAACTTCAAAGATTCACTCGCCCAAAGGAGAATATTATTACGGCAAAACAGGAAGGGATTCTTAACTCTAATAATGTTGAGATGCCAAACTCCAAGAGCTGCTTTACCCAGCTGTGAGAAAGGTTAGAGCTTTATTTGAATAAACCTTTTGTTTGGAGGAGGAATTACTGACTCAGTGTGAATGAAGACCAATTAACCATATGTAGAGTCATATGTAGCCGTCCTTGTGACGCATTTTGACAAAAACATTTTGAAGACAGAGAAGTAATGAGGACACAAAATTATCTGAAGTTAGACCAAAAAGACTTATTTATGAGGGAAAAGCAAGGCAAAGCAATGAAAGGAAAGGCAAGGAAAAATCTGAAATAAGGTCCAGATGTTGAGGAGGTGAAAAGTGAGGCGGCATAGGAGGAAGTGGGAGAGGGAGAGACTGAGCTGCAGTTTATGTCGAAAAGAAGAGAGATGACCGGTCCAAGGCCAAACTCCTTGCTGCCTTGTCCAAACAGTTTACACTGGGTATCCCCAATCTACATACACACATAGACGCATACACACAGGCACACAAGCCAGTACATGCGAACACACAGAGAGTGCACTGAATCCATGAAGCTTTCACAGGCACACCCATGCAGTGACAAAACATGTTGGCAAAGATGTAAAAAAACAGAACGTTATGCAAGACATCTCATTTATTTGTGCATAGTTATGCAAACAGAAATTAAATTTACAAAGACATTGAATTGCACAGTCTTTTATTACCAAAGGCCGCCCTTACAATCCCTCTTGTGGAGAAAAATATCACTGCACCAGGCGCATGTTAAAATGCTGGCCTTGTGTGTTTTCTGAAGGAATGCTTGTGGATTAATAAATAAGGACATCTGAAATAATTTCTTAATGACTAAAAGGGCTTTTTTCACAAAGTTGTATTTTTGAGATGTACCTGCTAGGGGTTGAACGACTACATATTTTTTAAGGTCGACTACATCATGATAATAGTCGAGTCGATGTCGACTAGTCGCGGTGACGTCATAGTGACGTAAGCGCAAAAACCCTTCACAACTACTTGGAGGCTTTATTAGCTATTTTCACGGCAAATATTGACCCCCCCCCCCCCCCCCCCCCCCCCACCACCACCACCACCACACACACACACACACACACACACTCTCCCCTTCTCCTGCTTTTACTAAGTCTATTATGGAGATTCTTTGTGAGCAGCGGGGAAAAGTTTGTTGCACAAAGTCGGGTCTGACTTTTTTTTCCTAAACACCGGCTGATGCTGATGATCTCTGGATAGTTACTATAGGAGTCAAATGATCACACTGACTACATGGTGCTTTTGGAACATCACAAGCCGAACTTGTTATGAACGGATCCCGTTTGGTTACAGCTGAATTCAACGAAACCACCTGCTTCTCCTCCGCCCGATGCGCGGCAGGAAGCTCTGCTGACTCAGCAGATTGAACGATTTAAGATATTTTCTAGTCAACGTCAACATGATAAAAGTCGAGTCGATGTCGAGTTGACTAGTCGTTGTGACGTCATAGCAACGCAAGACGCAAAGCTTTGGAGTAACGTACAGGCTTTATTACCCGTTTTCACGGAAAAATACGGCATTTACACAGAACAACAACAAGTGAAACAACAAAACATCGGGATAGTTTATGATAAATAATAAGTTGCTGGGAAACCAACATTCAAAAGGAAACGCACATCTTTTAGATGGCATGTAAAAACAATAAAAAGAGGTGGCACGGGGGCGGGGGGGTAAATAAAGTTCACTCGCTGTCAATATTCTCTTCGCTAAGAGTTCGCTAAGAGCACATTGTCATACAAGGACCCAGTAATTTCTACCTGTTTGACAAGATGTGGGTTTTGTCCTTCTGTTTTGAAGACGCCATTTTGTAGCCAGTGTTCTGTCAGATCAGCTGTCAGAGTGTCATACACTTCTGACAGCTGATCTGATGACACTTCTAAGCACGAAGTGTCATTCTTAGCACGAACTCACGGCTATATATATGTCAGACAAGTATACACTGTCATTACCAACTACATGCTTTTATTTAATCAGCAGCTATCATTACCACAGATCTTTATTTAATCAGCAACATAACATCATAATGTATTAGTTAGATCGTCGTGACAAAGACACTCGCGAGCCGGCTAAGTGACATCCTTAGCGGGAAGGGGGCGAGTTTTAGACGGCTCGTGTTTTGTAGTGGACTGCAGCTGCAACTCCATCTCCTTTTAAAAACACTGTAAAACCACAAATATGCATCCATCTACATATCATTTAAACTAATGTATTAACTTATTTTTCTTCTGTCTTGTGACGTATACTGTGCTGTCAGATCAGCACAGGCTGTCACCACCGGCAATCACATGACTGCGACTGGTCGACATGAAATGTAAAAACTCGCGAGCCGTCCTAGAGTCGACTAGTCGACTAGTCGACTACCTGCATGCATTCAGTAAAATACTTCTACTTTAATAATTCTGTCTTTTCCACTTTTCCTTCTCTAATGTCCCCTACCACTTAGTTAATTAAGAAAACAGACAAATATATGGTAAACTGCTCTAATATTCCCTAGGTAAACATGCCATGATCTGCATACTGAAGAGCATATAAAGTTCTCAATTAACTACTATTTATTGTCTTTCTCTGCAAAGAAAATATCATAAAGCATAACTTATTTTAAATGCTTTATGTGAATAGCTGCACATTTAATATGCATGTCTTAATAGTCTTAACTGTGACATTTGCTAAGCATTGCTTGAGGAAACAATGATAGGTTTCCCTCTGCTGCCGCTAACCCCCAAGCAGCCTGGTGCCAGCAACCCCCAAGATTCCCTCTCTTAAAATACGGGTTGAGTCTTTAATACCATGTAAACATTGGTTTTAATTTATCATTTGACATTAATACCAGGGGAGAGCAAGAAAACCTAAATCTTATTGGTCAGTTTACTTTTGTTTATTTCACGGGTTGGCGTTTTTCTGTAAGCTAAAAATTAATGAGTGGAGTTTGAACCTCCCGTTGTTCTAAGAGCCCGCCTAAGCTTTTTACAGTGTGTGCGGTTCTGGTGGGTCGCCGGTTTATTAGCCTTTTTGTGGTTTCGCATACTGAACAGCTGACTGGTCACCCCCTGGCTGACACCAGCAGATGCCGAAAAAAAATAAGGTCCGACAGATCGGAGGGTAGCACACAACTATCACTGCACCTGACCTGCAAGAGCACAACCACCTCCCCAATGCGCAAAATTCAGCACAAACCTAAACCACAAGAGACTTTTTTTTTTCAGACGATGCTAAATAATAAAGACATGCAAGCGAAGCTCACGGAAAGAGGAGAGTGTTGATCGCAGGTCCAGGTGGTGTCAGACGTTCAGAGGACGAGAAGGTGAAGCAACAATATTTGCTTAATTTCTACTCTACTTTGGCTAGATTAAATTCGACTAGATTAAATTGTTTAACGCTCTTCTTAGCGCAACGCTCAGAAGAGCGGCAGATGTCAGCCGATAGGTGACCAATCAGCTCTCCAGTTCGGGAAACATCAAAGAAGCTCATAAACCGATGACCCGCCAGAACTGCAGAACCCTCTGCCGGGATCCAAACCACCGCTCTTAGAACTACGAGAGGTTCAAACTACTGTCATTCATTTTTACCAGAAAAAGCACCAAGCCGCCAAATAAACAAAAGTAAACTGACCAAAAAGATTTAGGCTTTGGGAGCTCATCCCCAGAGACTGTCAAATCCTGTGGACATTTGATTATTATTTTCCAAAGTTAAAGGAGGGGAACCAAATACTTTAGCCACCTGATATAATCCGTTCCCACTCTATAACATGGGAATACATTAATTTACCAGAAAGTCTTTAACTGTGCTTTGGAAACATTTGCTCTTCATTTCACAAAGGTAAGGGGCCTTGGGATTTAAACTATCTTTCCATAGCTACCTTATATTAAAGTCCTGTAAGGATAAATATCCAACATAGTTTTCAAAATGTAATTTATTAACCATTATACATAAACCAACACACCACAGCGAACACAGGAACCTAAGGCAAACACGGAAAGCACTGATAGGTTTTTAAAAAAAAATAAAGATTTGCCTAATAGATGATATTGTTGTTTGTTTATTTGCCCCTGTTTTATTTATTTTTTCTGCAGGCTGAGGTTGATGCTGCTGTCCAGCTGCTACTGAAGCTGAAAATGGACTACAAACAGATGACTGGCCAGGACTACAAAGCATCATGTCCACCGTCAGTGAACGATGCTGTGCCGAACAAAGGCCCGGCAGCAGATTTCGCCAGTGAGGACGACACGGTGGATCCATGGACCGTTTCAACCACCAACGCCAAGGGAGTCGATTATAACAAATTAATAGGTGAGAGTCCAGTTAGCTTTAAGTCTGAGGGGAGGGAAAATCCACCATGGCGGACTGATAAACAATGCTTTCTCTTATTTTTTATTTATTTTTTTATTTAGTGAGGTTTTGGAGCAGTAAAATCGACCAGTAGCTGGTGGATAGAATAGAGAAGGTTTGTGGACAGAAGCCCCATCGCTTTCTACGAAGAGGAGTTATCTTTTCACACAGGTGTTTGTTCTTCCAACTGACAGATTAATCATATTAATGCAAAACTTTTCACATTATAGCTATGAACTTGAGTATGCTCTATTTTAGTGCATAATTTTTCACATCTTTTGGAAATAAAAATGATTTCCGATTGTTTTCAGCTCCCTCACTGCAAAAACACAAAATCTCACCAAGTAGTTTTGGTCCAGTTTATTGTGCAAACATCTTAGTACACTTAAGATAAGACACAACTAACTTATGAGTAACTATTCAGGAAGATATAGGAGCTTGTTTTAAGTCAGTGATTCCTTAATATTGATGGAAAAAATACTAGTTTCATTGGCAGATTATCAATCAATCAATCAATCAAATTTTATTTGTATAGCACATTTCAGCAGCAAGGCATTTCAAAGTGCTTTACATAATTACAAACACAGAAACACAATGCAACATAGAATCAATAATCAAAACACAGCATTAAGTCAGGTTAAATTTGTAATTGATTACGTTTCAAATACAATCCTAAACAGGTGGGTTTTTTAGTTGAGCATTAAGTCAAGTTCCATCATTAAATTTGTAATTGATTACATTTCAAATACAATCCTAAACAGGTGGGTTTTCAGTTGAGATTTAAAAGAAGTCAGTGTTTCAGCTGTTTTACAGTTTTCTGGAAGTTTGTTCCAAATTTGTGGTGCATAGATGCTGAAAGCTGCTTCTCCTCGTTTGGTTCTGGTTCTGGGGATGCAGAGCAGACCAGAACCGGAAGACCTGAGAGGTCTGGAAGGTTGATATTTTATTTATTTTAAGTGTACTAAGATATTTTCACTAGAAACTGGACAAAAAAAAAACTTGGTAAAATTTTGCCTTCAAAATTCAACTTTACTGATCCCAAAGGGAAATTAAATGTTGTTGTAACTCATATAGATTTGGTTAATGATAACATTACCCAAACCACAAATTTCAGTAATTACATTCAAACTAATCAAACTCAATTTCTCAGAAAATAATCCTAAATAATAACTAATTAAAATGGATTTTAAACACGGAAATAGTCTAATTATGGTAAGGCTGAACAATATTACGATATCATGAAATAAGTGTCTTATATCTGTATCAATAATTTTTTGTTAGTTTTTCTGTTTTAAATATTTGGAATACATCACAATGTTTTTTTATTTCTTTTTTTATTTCTAAGCAATTCTGAGGAATGGAGGTGAAACCAGAAACTGCTGCTGCGCAAGTGACTCAACAGGCTGTTGCTAGGTAACCAAAGAATGAGTGAGTTGCTAGGTAACCAAAGAGTGAGAACATTATTTGATTCCACCAACCTTGCTTTGCTAGAGAGAGGTTGAGTTGGCATCAGCTGGGTCAACAGGCCCGCCCGTTTCTCCCTTTTTCTGTTTTCGGACACAATGTTTCCTTTTGACCATTGGTCCTCGCACCCTGCCTCGCCAGTCCATTGTCCTCAAGAGTCCGCTGTCTCCCAAGTGCGGATTTCAGCCTTGGTGATATATTACCAGTCCTACCAGCAGGCCTTCTGACAAACAGATTAAAAATAAAAAAATCAAAATAACATTTTTTTGAGAAAAAAAAAAACTCAAAAGGGGCACTAGGGGCATCAAGGATAAAAAGGGTAGGGGCTCAGGCCCCCTTCGCCCACCTCCCTCCTTGCACGTTCAATACATACAAGATGTTTTGGCACAAAAGATCTTTTTTTCTCCACAATTGTTTTAATAGTAAAGAGGGTTAAATAATAAAAATTCCAGAAATTATTTTCTCTTTTTTTTTACTTAAAGGAAGATCTCAAGGTACACAGAGTATGTGCAGCTGTACAGCTGCAGGCGCTGCTGCCCTCCGATAATATCCTGCAGGCGTCTGAGCATAGTTCTGAACTTCAACCGTAGGAAAGAGTTTTATACATAAAGCAATTTATTTTAAACGGTTTTTATCATTTCCTTTTTTTAAAACTCTAAATATAAACAAATGCTATTACTTCAATGTAAAAACACTCAATTAAATAATTTCTTTGGCAGTGCTCCCTAATGACAATGGCTATTTTTAGAATTTGCTCCGCGGGCGAATACATGGAATATTTGTTTATTCATAGGCAATACAGACATACACATATGTACTGTATATTATTTCATAGAAATCAAAAAATACAAAAATAAATAACGAACTGAAAACAGTTTACGAAGTGCAACTAAAAAAAATAGCACACCACACATAAAAAGAAATTAAGCGTGTCTGTTTTACTGGATGCATTTGGAACTGAAAATTTTGAATACTTTCTTTTAAATTATGTGAATCTCTAATTTATTCAATCTTTCCACAATGTATGTAAGAAAATTTTAAAAAAATGTCATATGCAAAGTCTTGTCAGTTCGATATGAACTAAACCTTTTCTTAAAAAACAGAAAAACATTCAACCTCCATAAAAGCAAATTCAGTTGCACCCTTCAGACAAATGTTGGCTTATTCTTAGTCAATTCATTTTTAAGGAACCTAAATTAATGGATTTTGCCAAGTGGTTTTGCAGAACAACCATTAAACAAGTATTGAGACATTTTATGAACAAAACTCACTGAATTTTGTTTTTCCTGCAAACTTGAAAGACCATCAAAAACCAACAATGAAAACAAACAACCTCATGAAAATGCCTCAAACTGGAATAAAAATGTATATACTTTAACGATCAGTGTCAATTAAAAGTGATTGTGTGCCACTGTGGAATAAACTGTTTCTTTCATAGCAATACTCTTTAAAAAGGTAGCATTATGTTCTCAAGCTACTGCCCTTTGTCCATTAAATGACATTGATCTGTTTTATGCTTCAAAATTCAGAGCAGAGAAGAAAAAAAAAACTGTTAAAAACCAAACTAATAAAAAACAAGATTTAAACAACTCTTGTTGAAATTACTAAAAATGTCCATACTTTTATGATTCAAGTCTTTATAGTACATGACAAAGGAATACAACTAAGGACATGGTATTATATAAGAACTATTAAAAAAACCACAAACATACATTTCCCAAACGCTGTAAAAAAAAAAACTAACAAAAAAGGTTAATTCAGCTGCATTCAGAGCTTGACTTTTTTCATCCCATGCAGATAACCTCCTAGCCTTTTTAAAATAGTTATTGGAAATATACTAACTAAATTGAGAATAATTACTGTAGCTTAAATATGAATAAAGTAATGACGTATTTGATTGTTGTTTCTATTAATGCTTTTTTAAATGATCTGTGGAGTACTTGATGAAATGAGAGTAGACGGATGCTGCTTGTGTAATACATGGGGGTCGGTGAGTCACATCCCCAGTGTGGGATCCACAGTACTGACTGGTGTGAATCCCTCTATGTGACCAACTCTGCACAGTGCTCAGATATTCTCAGATAGCTCTTGGTGTAGAAGAGAGTAGCTGAAACATTAGTCATTCAAGTTTCTAATGATCAAGGCACCAAGTTTTAGAATCAAGAGAAAAACTTTTCTTAAAAAATAGATTTTGCGCATGTAGAAATAAGTTACAAGCTGAAAAATATCAGTCACATCAGAAAGGAAGGGTATGCTAACATGCTAACTTTAGAAAGCCTTGTGAACAGTAGCAAATGTCAGTTTATTAAAGACTGTAGCAGTAGTATGTCCGGGCAAAAAAAAACAAATTATACAGCTAGACACAATTTGACAATGTTTGATCAGAGCATTGGATGTAGTATTCAAGTTCATCATTTTCTTTTGAAAAGCAGTTCAGAAGACTTGCTTATTTTTATATTTATATATCTTCATGAAACCACTGTGGAGTAGCTCAGTTTATCCTGTAAATTGTCACTGGGAGGAATGATAGTTTTGTGTTTTGTTATCAGAAAAGTGCAAGCAGATGCTGCTGCATTGTCTTCCAATCAGATTGGTCTTTGATCTGCTTTGTAACACACAAATGAATATGGGTGTGGACATCCTGTGTGGACATCCTGTGATGTCATCCTGCGATATTTTCAACTCAGATAAGTATCTGTATCTGCTCTCCATCTCAGAAATAACTCCAGTCCTGGGGGTTTATATGTCCCTCCACTAATTAAATATGCATATTATAATATTATAATATTAATATGCAATTAATTCAAATCAGGTGGATCAAGCAGAAAGACATTTTCTTATTTTAATATTTATCCTATCTTTGAGATTTTCCTATATAAGGCTGGTACATTTATGATTTCAGGCCCCAAAAATTGCTTGACTTGAAGAAAAGTCAAGCAAAATAGAATGAATAAAACATAGTTTGTCATTAAAACAGGATAGGGGTTAAACATATGATACCCACAGAAGAAAAAATAGGGCTAGTAAAGTCAACATTATCAAGTGTTACATTTATCCTTGTTCTCAGTGACAAATTATAACTGCAATCCCAGTTTCCTTGATGCTTTCCCTCATGCAAGAATCACTTAAATAAAAATTACGAGTCAGCTTCAGGCTCTGCATTTGCACTCAGGCTGTTTAGATGCATTCGCTCCAGTATCCGATGTATGCTGCTAAAGCTCGGCCTGTCTGATGGGTGTGTGCTCCAGCAAAGACGCATCAGATTATACAGCTCCAGGGGACAGTCCTCAGGACAGGAAAGGATGTGACCATCCCTCACGTAGTAAATAACCTCCTCGTGACCCATTCCGTAATATGGCTGCATCCCGTGGGAGAAAATCTCCCATAACACCACACCGTAGGCCCATACATCTGATTCAGTTGTGTAGCGATTGTAGAAAATCGACTCCGGGGGCATCCAGCGGATGGGGATTGCATCATTCTCGTTGGCTTTGTAGTAATCAGCTGAATAGATGTTTCTGGAGAGGCCAAAGTCTGCAATCTTCACAATCATTTCTTCTCCAACTAGGCAGTTGCGTGTTGCAAGGTCCCGGTGGACAAACTTGCGCTCTGACAGATAGGCCATTCCCGCGGCGATCTGCTTAGAAACAGAGAGTTGTTCCGGACAGGTGAGAGACGCTGCTTCCCCGTCGGAGGAGAAACTGCGAGCTGATAGGCTAGCTCGGCTGATGGTGCGCACGGACTGGGTTGGAGATCGGCGACGTAGGAACTCATTGAGGTCCCCTTGGGCCATGTATTCAAACAACAGACACATCGGCTTACCCACAGCACAGACACCTGAGGAGAGAACAAACAACATCTGTATAATCAGAAAATAAGCATAGCGAAACCAAATATCAGCAAAATAAACTTTTAACATAAAAAAAGACTTCATGTTATATTTAGTATTTGGAATCTGGTATTGAAGAGGGCAACATGCAAATTGATATGTTATGTCTGTTGTGCTGTTGAACCAGATTTGTCCTAAAGAGGGTTGAAAATACCCAACAGGGCCTTGAACTGCAGTTCTTTTTTCGCTGGTCTGTACTCAGTTTAAGATGTTCCATAAGCTAATAGTTTGTAGGATGTTGCCTTAAAGTGAACTGTGTCAAGAGTATCTATGAATGATTATGTTTCTGTTTTTGCTTTTGAAATCAAAGGCTCAATGACCTGCTGGTAGGGAGCAAAGTTATTTGAAATGCTTTCAAATGTTGTTTTAACCCACAAAGGTTTACTTTAATTTCTTGTTGAGATTCCAAAGTCCTTCAGAATAAAATAATATCAGGCAGGAATCCACTGAGGGACCGGGTTTAGATTAGCAAAACGGTGTGGACTGAATTTGTGAGTGTAAAAAAGTATTTCTGCTTTTATTTTAAGCTATGATTGCACATTTGATGTATGTGAGTCATGGATAAAGATGGATGAAGTTCTTTGCATTATCTAGTTATCTAATCAACAGAACAAGTGAAAGAATCACATTTTATTGGCTCTTCAGAGACCTACTTTCAGTTCAGAGCCACTATTGTAAACAGCTGTAAGAAAGCTTTGCATAAACCAAAGTCTTTAAAACTATAAATTAAAGGAGCCAACAGGAGTGTGAAAAACTCAGGGCGAAAAAAAACCAGGGTCATATAGAGGCCCTCAAACTTAATTATTTCCTGTTCAGGATAGTTATACATACTAAATTATCTTTATCTGAAACTTTGTCTTTTGTATATAAACAAAAGATTCCAAAAATCACCTCTATTATATTTAACATGTGCCATTACATCTCAGCTTTGTTCTGATAAATTATTTACTTGATTACATCTCATACCAAGGTTTACTGATTTTGTTGACAAAGCCACATTTTCCATGTGTTGTTACAGCACATATGGAAAGTATCCACAGCACTTCACTTTTTCGTGTGGCAGCCTTATTTTAAATGTTATTAAGTCAATTCTTATCCTCAAAATTATACACAAAAGTACCCCACTACCAAAATGTGGGTGGAGGAGGATCAGTTTTGGAGTTGGTTTTTTTTATTATTTATTAAAAATAGAAAACCAAAAACCATACTTATGTAAATGTGATTTCTTTCTTTTCTATTATTATTACATTAAAAAGAAATCCCCAAATATTTTTTGACAATTAATACTTGCTCTAAGAAAATATCCCAAAGGTATGAACACTTTTGCAAAACAATGTTTTTATGCTAGGGAGGGTGACAGTAGTAGACAGTATGGCTGAAACAATTCCTCAAATGATTTGAGTACCTCAATTATTAAAATTCCTCGATGAAAATGTACCTGCCTCGAAGGTTCATTAATTTATGTTTTATATTTTCCCGCACCGTGTTCCGGCCGGAACATTATTTGCGTTGCACGGAGCTCTCACTTCCGCCTCTGAGTTGTTGCCGAAAGCTAAGTGTTAGCAGCATAGTCCAGTTTTCAAGTCCGGCACGTGGGGTTTTTATTGATTGATGATAATGCCCGGGTTTTTATCGTTTTTGGAGGACTAATAGAAATCCTTAAAAAGAATGGCGCGATGCCTGGAGTACGGCAGCGTTTCTCCTCCGGGCGCTGCTGGTTGAAAGCGAACGGCGGGAAGAGCAGCTGCAGGAGTATTTATACAGGTGAGCGGATAGACTGAACACGGCGGGCGGCTGAGTTGTTGATGGTTACAGTGTAAGTGTATTCTTACGGACGAACCGCACAATACATTTCATATCTTCCCGGACTCAACAAACGGGTGGCGGAAATCATCGTGCGGTACATGGCAGGTAGATGAGTTTCTGAGTGTGACGAACGAAGGTACCGTAAATATCGTGTGTGCACCTACCGTTCCTACGTTCCTGGTCTACCGGTCGTCTCCCCCACATTAGGTTTGTTCGTTTGTCTTTCCACCCCGGTCTTACTTTCGTCTGTCCTCTTGTCTATTTCATCCCCCCATCTTACTTCGTTACTCCCCAGTTCAGGCGACATTTCCCGTGTTCTCAAACCCAAAGCTTGACAGGTATGGGGCAAGGTGAGAATTCATCTATTAAACTCACCGAAGATGAATGCATAAACTAAAAGCTGGAGCATAGACATTTTTTATAAGCGTATTTGTGAGCCTGCCTCTTTATTATTATATTGATTATAATTTCAGATCTTTGTATAACTTTTCTTCAGGTTAACTTAGAAAGTGAGCTATTATTGTTACAGGTTAGTTTTCCAAACTACAAAAAAGCAACTGTCAGGGATGCTCACAAATGGAAAAAATTGGACTGATATTGATATCCGATAGTAACACCGGTGTTATGCCAGATTTACCAATATTTCTATACATTTTTTAATCCGATTACTCGATTGATTAATCGTAAGAATAAGTGATAGATTACTTGATTATTAAAATATTTGTTTACAACAGCCCTAGTAGACAGTAGTAATCTTAGTTGAATGTCAGCTTAAATGCTTCACTCCATAGCTACATATATGAAACTTAAACTGCACACCTTCATGCGTCAAAGCAAAGACATGCCATCATATGTCGTCTCTAAATTTGAGTCGTTCATCTTATGGAGACATATTTTTACACAACAGTTGCGGTGTATTATTAGCATTGAGGGTAGTTAGAGGTTAAGGAAATAATCTAGTCATCGGGATTCTAATTTCTTGCTTAATCTATGGGAGACCTAATGAACATGAATCAGTCAGTCAAAGCTGAAGCGAAAGAACACATCAAACACTGTAGGTCTCTGACATGGGGGGTGAATGTGAATGTTGTTTTAAAAATATTTCACAACCAGAGGAACTGTGGAACCTACTTTGAGCAGTCAATGACCGATGGCTCTGTTTATCTTCTGCAAGTACCAAAATGAGCATGCTGTGCCTCTAAATGTCTTCCTGAAAGTATGTTTGGATTTGAGCTGTTTGTCTTAGATAAGATAGACTGAATTAGTGGAGATAATGTTTAATGGAGGCCATTTGTTTTACGCAGGTCAATAAAAGCACATTAGTTGTCTAGCTGCTTCATGGCAAACATGAAGCAGCTGTCTGAAGTGCATTTATGCCGAAGTGCTAACAATGTGGAAAAAGTGACTTAATTCAAAAGAATTATTGTATCTGAGAGGATGCTGGAAACTAAACCAGCTTGAAGTGTTTCTAATCTTTTAGACAGTATCAATTTTTTATTTTTTTATTTATTTATTTTTTTTAAAATAGGGTTTGGGTTGATATTGCCTGGTTATTATTCAAATTCGAATTTGAATTGGTATCAAATAATTTTTCCTGAATAGTTAAAAGTCTGTTCTTAAAACGGTTAAAAAGTACCTTGCTGTCTAGGTGTATTGGCACTTTTGTGCTGAAGTAAGTGGTATATCTAGCCTTATTTCTCAGTTCTAATGAAATAATCATTTGAGAAGAGTACTAGTCCTCATAACAGAAACATTTTCCTTTTTCTGAGCACACAGTAGCCGTGTGTACAGAAATGTAAGTATTTTGTTTAACCTGTCATGTTCTTGTACTTGTTCTTTTATTTGCTTCATTCTTACTGTCTCTTCTCTATCCAACTGTTTCTGCTTCTCCGTTTCATTGTTTTTGTACTTGTGCCGTGTTTTTACTTGAAGCATGCTCGCTGCTTTAACAGATATCCAATGTAAACTCCAGCTGTGACTGCAGTATGTTTGGAACACACTCTTCCCATCTCACTATTTTCCACAGAGACCGACTCACCCAACAGTCGAACGATGTTTGGATGGTCGAATTCGGCCATGAGCGCCGCCTCCCTCTGGAAGTCGTTCTGCATGTCAGCTGAGGCTTCCTCTTTCAGCATCTTCACAGCCACCATTGTGAAAGGCTCTGTCGGCAGGAGGCCCGGTGCTCTGCAAGTATTGGAATGCATTCATTAGTGATTCATACAGAATGTTATAGAATTTAGTGTTTTCTGTTTCTACAAAATAAATTTCCTCATTTATGCCCATTTTGCCTAACACTATGTTCTGTTTTAACATTTTTAAATTTGCAAAAACTGCTCTAGGCACAGACAGAACTACTCTACAAATTAGCTTGAAAAAACCTAATTCACTGTTTCATCAGTCCTTACCTCCATATGATTCCTTTGTTTAATAACCACACATTTTTACCTTCTCTTAATATACTTAAAATAAATATTTGAGTGCTAAAATCATACGTTTAATTTAATATATTGCAAGGATTCATGATACAACCTATTTGAATTAACTGTATTTCTCATACCCATTTTCGGCAATTGACCGGTTCACCTTATGACCCCTGATTAAATCAACAGACTGAACTGCTCATTGCTCACTTCTGACAGACTTGATCACCAGGTTTGCTCTTTCATCTGATTTATGAATCCAGATCAGAAAAGAAGAAAAATTGTTCCAAAAAATAAAGTTAATTGCACCACTTTGTGAAATCTTCCTATGGGTAAATTACAGAATTGGAAACACATTTGCTGTGATGCTTACAATCACTAACACTGAAAACTGCATTTTTAGGCTCTTGGCCCAGTGTATATATTGTGCACACTCTATCCACTCTATTTAATTTCCAGTGTGGGTGTTGAGGTGGTTCTCCAATCCTCTGTATATAAAAAAATATATATAATGAAACATTAGAGTTATCAAGTTTCAGAGAAAGGATCTGGTTTTCGATTAAAGACATTTTAGGCCATTTCCATTTCCTGGCAGGGGTTTTGGATTGCTATGACGCATGTTTGGTTTTGTTTTGTTTCAACACAGCCGAATCATATGATTGAATTACCTCTTTAGCAAGTCTGGCATAGGCATCGAGTTTGTAAAAGGAGTTTGCAATAAGCCATTCATTTGATTCAGGTGTGTTGGAGCAGAATGCATCTAAAATCCGCAGGACAGTAGCTCACAAGCACTGGATTTAGAAACTCCAGTGCTTAAGGGGGCTTTATAGGTAGGAGGTTTTTTTTTCAGTTCTATTTTGCATTTAAATCTATGTTAAACAGGTTTAATTTCCAGCCACTCTGCTTCACTAATTTAGTTTTCAAAGATGAGTTTCTATAGAGTAATGAAGATGGCATCCACTGCTCTGCAAGGAGAGAAACGCAGCTAAATATATTTCAGGTTTTAAATACACCCAGGTACAGCTTGAACATTGTTGACAAATCAGTTGTTGACAGATTTATGATACTGTAGGAATAAAACTGCCTTGTGACTCAGGTTTGCTTTTTGGTTTGATGAAGGAGATCAGTGTGAGACTATATGGTATCCTGCTGTGGGTTCAAGGTAAAGTGAAGGTGACTCCTATAACGGCTCCCCTTGTGACTTTGTGAATGACGCATTGGTTCTCAAAATGACCAGTAGCCTGGCTGAGCTAAGATAACCTCTCATCTGTTTTAATCTTCACTCTTTCCTCTGTGTGAAAAATGTAAACATTATCACGTAGAGCCCTTTTCTGCTGTCTGAATATTGCTTTATTACATTCTTGTCCACTTGAACAGACATTGTAGAAAGTACATGTTGCCCTCTTTATTGTTTTGATCATTCTGTCTTACCTGGCCTGAAAAACACGTCCAAACGCTCCCTCCCCAATGTCCCTGACATATTGGATATTGTTGCGGGGATACTCGAGGGCCAGCAGCTTTGAATTCAGGAGCAAAGGAACCCTCTGGTACATGGGATTAGGATGGAGTCGATCCAACAAGAGCTCAGATGGAAGAGCGCTCAGTGTTGGGGTCCCAATCTCTCTTCTGACAGCAAGGGCACATGGGGAAAAAAATCAGACAACATAACGGCATATTTTAAGTTTCTTGTCTCTTCTTTTATTTTCTCTTACCTTTTTCTGTTCCTCCACTGCTTTCTCCTCCTATGACAGCCAAGGATGATAATTGTGAGGAAGACCGCAATTGCCATTGAGGTTAGGACAATAACGATGACAGTCATGGAGTAGGCTGGCGATGATGATGTCGAGGTGGGAGGGGGACGAGGAACCTGATCAGGCGCTGTCAGCTCTGGCTTCCTCACTATAGAAAACAGTAGAAGGAAAGTCGCCAGTCTATTGATGCACACAGAAGAAGCTCATTCAAAATCCTTAGCAGGACTTCAAGAGGACATTATGTGCAAAGGCTTGTGAAGATTACCTATTCAATCATGGCATGCTAAGATTAACAAAAAGGGGATGACAGACAAATCCAGATGTATGAAACAATATCTACACATAAATCCATGCAGATTTTCTTTGCACTTGATAATTAGCTTGGAAATGAGTCCAATTTGGTCCTATTAGGACTCAAGGTATTCAGAAATACCAGTTGCCTCTATTAACATGTCCACATTTAAGTGAATAAATATAAAAGATATTGTGAATAAGTAGTTTGCTTTTACAATAATCAAAAATGATGTCTATGTTACAAGAATGGGTACAATCAGCAGACAAATTGTCGCTGTTCCAAGTGCCGTATACCAAGACCAGCCACAGATGTTAGCATGGTTCTGAAATGATTGTTCTTTGGAACCGAAGGTGGCTGAAGAGAGAGTCAGTCACAATGTTGGACCTTTCAATCTTTAAATTCACATTCTTTTTCCCTCTGTGCAATTTGAAATACCTTCCAGGAAGGTTAGAGTCATTGTTGTTAAAGGTATTTTCTACATTTTCCCAGTGTTGACTCATATAAATAACATTTCTTCATCATGGGTTAATGGTGAATAAAAATTGCTTTCCCATCAGGAACAGTTTCTTAGCATAAGTTTTATATGCCAGCCAGTATTTCTGGAAATGTGTTTGCGCCAATCAGTAAGATAGCATAGGAGTTCAGACACTTTAGGGTTAACTCATTATTGCTAAATCCTAAGATTGGAGTGGAAAATAAGATATGCAATATTTATGTGCCAATTAATCCCCTAGTGTGATATAAAAGGAACGGTAAGAGAAGGTTAGAATATCAACTAATTAAGCAAATCACAATTAAAGGCAAAAGAACCTGGCGCTGTGATTATTTCCCCACACTGAGGCACTGCGCAGTATTCCCAGCGTATATTAGGATCTGAGGTGTAACACCAAGGCTTGTCGCTGATTCCTCCAGGATTCCTACAGTGGTTATTTGAATTCATCAGCTCTGGAATGACATCCACCGATAGGCGGTGCTGGTGGGGAACCTACAGAAAAAAACAGACACATTTTATACGTAGAAAAAGATAGAACTAATGACATATTCGTAAACTTTCCAGTGTAATACAGATTATAAAATCTTGTCTTTTTCAGAAAATAGCACATTCTGGGGGAAATGCTTAATGTGCAATATAGTTATAGTTCAACAACCACATGGCATAATGTTTTCCGTTGAGGATTTTGGGAGCTTCTTAATTGAGCCTGCAGTTTGGTCTGCCAAAACCCTCGGTGCAATAATCATCAGAAAGCAACAGTCAAATCAAAGTCTGACTTGTCCCATTAGATTGTGTAGAGCAAACCCCCAAGGCAAAGTATCAATATGGCAGTGACTCCTAGTAGAGAATTGAATTCGGTTTTCATCCTCTGAATACATCCACGTCTAACCATCTTTACACTCCAGATGTCTTGCAGCACTTTAGGAAACTTAAAACTTTCTTAAGGTGAACTATTTTTGATATGAAATGATTTCCACTGAGTACAGGAGGTGGCTTTTCAGAGAAATAAAAGAGTGATAGTACAGTGATTTATCTGCACAGGTTAGTTTAATCATGCACCATGATGTCATGAGCAACTTTAGAAGGTGGCGTAATCTCACTACATTAGCCAGCTTGTATTACCTCATAATAGCTGTAACTTAATCTGCTGAATCATTTTGAACACTTAAACTGTTCATCTTGTGCAAAATGAGAAATGTGCAGCTGAATGCATCAGTCTCTTTGAAGATGCAATTAGTGACCGTATACTGCCTTTTATTGGCTTCTTGAGTGCAGCAAAGGTCTGGATGACTCATTAGATCTAACAGCAGAATGAGGAGAAATTTGTCAGATTTTCCACTTCTGCGCAGTGACATAGATTCGACCCCATGCCAGTTTTTAACTTTATTATTCAGGCCAAAAAGATTGTATCCCACTGTACACGAAACACATGCCTCAATAGGAGCCAATTTTTACTTGCTTTTACTTTGGAGGGTAAGAACTGTCCCTTGGTACAATAGCATGTTGGATGGTGTTTATGTGTGGAATTTGCTTGGTGCAAGATAGATTAATGAAAAGACTAACACACAATGTAAAACTAAATAAAAACAAAGGCTGACATGATTAAAATGTACAAGATTTGGATATGGGATACTGTAGCAATCACACAAACTCAGCTGGATGGACAAACAGTTTTTTTAACCTCTCAAGGAAATTCTATATCACTGATATAAAATGAGGAGCGAGCATGAGGTTGGCATTTTCTGTTTCAAATTAGCAAGAACGGGAAATCGGAGCATAATCTATTCATGCTGTTTTACAACCTACATGCACCCAGCAGAAAAAGCCAGTATTTTCTTTTCAGCATGACAAAGTTCTAATCTTTGCTCAGTTAAAACAAATGAAATGAAAGAGGGAATTAACTATTAATTTAATTCAAATTCAGTTTTTTAATAAAGCACAAAATATTCAATCCTCTAACCCATTCATTCCTCCATCCGTGCAGCCAGCTGCACTGTTGTTTTTATTATGCTTTTTTTTTCACATCTCCCAGTTATATCCTGCAGGTGTTGTTTTGCACACTTGGATTACTCTGGCAGGTTGACATACAAGAAAATAAATAAGTGGTTTAGAGCTAAACAGTAATGAGATATTTCTTTTGTTTGTCTGTGTTGTTTGCAATTACATGAAGTACTTCATATATGGTAAAATTAAAGAGCACAAAATAGGGATTGAGGAATGATCGGATCAATCAATACCCTTTGGAAAACTATTCCAGTAAAAATCAGCCCTCTGATGAGATTACAATGCTTTTAATGAGGAAATAAAAGGTTGGTGCTTGCCAAAAATGTAGGGGTTGTCATTAATATGCATCAGTCAAGTTTTAAAGCCTTTGTTTTCATTAATGCTTAGTTACAACATCACAACATATAAGTAAAAGTAGTTTTTCCTAAGCTGGAGAGCCTCAAACATTTACTCACAAAATGGGTCATTTCATTGAAAAAACTGTTATTGCATTAGGTTATTCCCAGATCATTTTAAGCAGAAAACAACTCATTGTAACTGGGCTGACTTCAGTTGTCTACAGCAGATTATTTATTTATTTTAAATTAAAAATAAATTATTGCCTATTTTAATCAAGTCACATGTATGTGCTCAAAATGAGTTTTACAATTTAGTGACGCATCAAAACTATTTTTGCTTTCATTTTACGTCACACTTGGCATTTTGAAAACTTTTCCCAAAAGTAAAATTTTGGTTCTTTATGACCAGATCACTGTGTCCCACATGCTTGCTGTGCTTGACCTGTTGCAAACAGAAACTTTCAGCATTCTTTCATAAAAGCCAGAGTTTTAGAGTATATTACTAACGGAGATTAATTTTAATTCACAACATCCCTCTTGTGTTGAATCTATACATTAAAAAGTTTTAGGTGTGTGTAAAGGAAAGAAAAGTTTAGTAATACGTGAACACTGGTTCAAAGCAACAAAAGGTTACAGAGAATACAACATCTGGGTCATATTAGACAGCAATTGTTTCCTCAATTGAGCAAACGTATATAAGCATAATGTTCTCTGCTATCTGTGTGTGTGTGTGTGTGTGTGTGTGTGTGTGTGTGTGTGTGTGTGTGTGTGTGTGTGTGTGTGTGTGTGTGTGTGTGTAGGAGAGAGACGTTGTCCTGGAGTCTGTTTAACATATGCGTGTGAAAGCTAATTGCTTCCAGAGGCAGGATGTGACATGAGAAGCTCCTCCCTCTCTGCTGACCTGGCACCAACACACACTCCCTCACACACAATAGCCCACAGGAGAGTAGTAACAGCTCACCCAAAAAGACCCTGTAAGTGAGGAAAGCCGTAAAAACATAAAGAGACTTTTGGGCAGCAGAGTGTGTGTTTGTGTTTAACCCGTCCATGCCTATTCATATGTTTGCACTTGTCAGCGTTTTGTGTCCGTGTCAGTTTTTGGGTAGATATCTTGGATGATTGATAAAAAAACTGATCAAAGCATCTGGGAAAATCTTTTGGCTTTGGAATCTTCTAATCTCAGATATCATTGATCCCAACAGTTTAGCCACGCTCTTGTGAAAGCACCCAGCAGGTTTGGAGATTTTGAGAGGTTTAAGAGTTACCCAAATAAGAAGGGAAGGGGACAAGCTAAAAGTTGTTTTTTATTCTTGTGCTTTTCTCAGGTAAAATATAATTTAGCTAACTTAGATGTCGCTGACCAGCTTCCTTTCCCACATATTAACTTATATCTGAGCAATACCAACTATATTTGTTGTATTTTCGAAATGTTAAGCTACAACTTTGTCATATAATGACTTGAGTATTTTTCAACAACTGCATGTTTGCTCTATGGTCCAAAACGATTCAATTTAAGAGATGCAGATGTCCTGAGGGGGTGATTGTCCAGTGACGTATGTTTTGTGGATCTTGAGAAAGCTTACAACCTTTTCTCCCAAGGTATTTTGTAACTGTGAGAGCAAGGAATGCTGGGAATGCTCATAAAGTGTTGGTTCAGATTTTGTGGCGTTTGTGAAGTTAATATTTAATGAAAACATGTCATATCAGTAGGAGTTTGTTAAAAGTGAAAATAAACCATAAGAGTTGGAAGCTAGCAGCTTTTCAAAAATAGACTGCTTTCACTGATTAGCATTTTAAAACAATTGAAACAGAAACTGTACATATCAGTCATATATAAGACTTTGTTAGCAAATACTATGCGTCCAACATTTCACAAGGAATAATTATTACATAATGCTGCTGTTTTGTTTATCTGAACAACCATGTTCCTGTATGGAGTTACCCTGGGTGTGTCCAAACTCTTTTGACCAATCCGACTGAAGCAGTAAATGTAGGCCGCGGCCTTCATGGACATCAAAGTGAGAAGCTAATAATTGACTGATCTAGCCTTCACATTTATTACCACCCATACCCCATGTATATATCCTGTCACCTAACAACCATAACAGCACTAAACATAAGCTGCCGAAAATCAAGCTTGAGGAATGGCTGAGTGGTTTTATTACTTGTTAAGTCCTTTTAATTATTTGAATGATTAATTAAATTAATGTGTCCTTTGAAAGCATCCTTTGAATTTGGTCACAGCCCTTGATTAGGCCCTTCTGAGCACCCTTTCTGGCTTTTTGAAAACCTTAAACATGAGCACACATTGATAATAATACCAGAGCCGCCGATTGCTATGATAGCAGATTTGCTAAGTTGTTCATGTTTGCATACCTGTTTGTTCCACGGTTGACATTGTATTCCAGATCTTGTGATATTCACACTGCCTTGGTAGAAACGACCCCTGCCATCATAACATGTTGCTGTTGACAACAAAGAAAACACTGGGATTAGGAAACTTGGTGTTTTATTGCCGAGTTTCTCTCTTCTGGTTTGTTTTTTCATACTTACTTGTTATCTGATCTTTTTGGAGATCTGAAATAAAATGGAAAAAAAAAATTGAACGTCAAGAGGAAACGGCACTGGTAAACTCATTTTGACAACATAAACAATTATATTAAATTGTGATATGACACTAAGTGGAAGAAAACCAGAAATAGAATAGGATGTTGGAAACGATCTGCTTGAAATAGTTGTTTTTTTTTAAGCTATATGAAAAGGACATCTATGCTTAAGCTGTATTATCTATTACTATTATATGCAGATGAAACTAAAATGCATATGTAAAACTCACAGCCTATACCAAACTGGCCTTTTAGAAATTTAAATCTACCCACAATTACAACCATTACGAATATACTTACATATAGAAAAACTATTAACTATCCTTTCAGCTGAAGTGTCACTAAGGAACACTCATCACAGTTTTGAGATGTCATACCTTACCTACAAAGGGGATATATGTACAACCATATGGGTCAGTGTGAAGACTTGGTAAGGCCTGACAGTTGGGTAGCAGTGAAGTGAAAATTTGGGACCCGGTGACTGAGCTTAAGAGTCCAGCCTGAACTGAACCAGTCCCCTCCAGTGTCAACCACTCCTTATGGCAATAGAGCTCCTTCACTGCCAGGCAGTGCTCTCTGTTCCAAAAGTGAAAAAATGAATTTAGATGATTACATGGTCTAAATGTATTTACTGCTCTCCGCTTCTAATTTAGAAACAGCCCAAAGGGAAATGTAGACCACACAGTACCTGCAGACTGGTTTAGGGGCCGAGCCACCTGATGGGTTGCAGTCAGGGAAGGCAGAGTGGCAGAGCAGTGAGAGTGCAGCTGGGTTACAGAGTCCACTGAGGCCTTCCAGCTCAGCCAACCAGCTCTGAACCAGGTATTCCTGCATCCCTTCAGGGTCCGAGAGAGAGGAGTTGAAGAAAACCAGAGAATCGTCTCGAAGATTCGTTCGACACGCATCTCCACGATATGCACTGCAGTAGCCTGTGATGCCTTTATGACTGCCTGGTGTCTGTTGTTGCTGATGATGTCTGTTGGAAAGAGACAAACAGTGTGTGAACAAGTATTTGTTCTCTTCTGTCTCTTTTTCAGTTTTTTTCTTATTGTTTTTGGACAGTTTGAGTTGTAAGATAATCATCAACATTTCATTGGTTTTAAGTTTGCACTTTAACTAGACCACTCCTAACAAATAGTGTTTGTTTTAACTTTATAGAGGTAGTCTTTTTGTTGTATCAGATTGTTGTTCAAGTACTAGTGTCCCAATTTATAGTGTAGCATTCTTCTTAGGGTTTTCTATTGGCAACATGTAGTAAAGACACATTTTTTACATTCTCCAGCGCACCTAATGATGAACAAAAAAACTTAAATAAAAAATAAAAAAAACTGGCAGTCCCTCTTTACCTGCTTTGCTAGACAGTTAGTGAAAATATTAGATGTTTTTCACCTGAAATATCTCAACATGATCCAGATGTTAATGGTGAGAGTAGCTGTAGAAGGTTTACATGGATTGCATGCTGTCTGCTGGACTTCCTCGCTGCCTCGTGAATGAACATCTGTCACATTTTATGTAAAAACCTGCCTGTGTGCCAGACTCCCTCTATTCCCGTTTTTCTCCTGGTTTGATGTTTGCTTTTACTTCTCCATTGCCTGTCATACCTTTAGGCATGGAAACACGTTATCCCTGTGTGTCATTTTGACTCCTCTAAACGCCTGCATCTAGACGCAGGGGTCTCAAACTCCAGTCCTGGAGGGCCGCAGTCCTGCAACTTTTAGATGTGCCTCTGCTGCACCACACCTGAACAGAATAATTATGTCATTAAGGCTCTGGAAAACTGATCTACACAAGGAAGATTAAGTCATTTCATTCCAGTGTTTTGTACCTGTGGCACATCTAAAAACTGCAGGACTGTGGCCCTCAAGGCCTGGAGTTTGAGACCCCTGATCTAGAGCTAATGGCTTATTTTCAGACCCAGGTTTTTTGTTGTCATTCTGTTTTACCGCATTTACAAATTCCAGATATCGCCTCAGGGGAAGATTGATGCTTGTGCAAAGTTAAAATCAAAGTCCATTTATCCTTGTGTTTTTCCTTTTTGATCTTCAATTTCTATGTTCAGATGTGGTGATAAGATGTTAAATCACAGCGAAATGTTACCGTTTACCCTGTCTATGGCCTGCAGTCTAATGCCTCTTATGCCCTCCACTTTTGTCTTCAAGCAGTCACTTTCTAATGCATTTTTTTCTTACCTACTAAGTCTGTGACTTTTTTTATGTGTATTAGTACAGCTAGTACAGTTACGGTCTCTGCAGTAACGTATTTAAACTCCAAAAAGTTAAAAGTTTTGCATAGGGGTTCATAAAATAAAGTAAAGACTGTTTGGCACAGTCAAAAAAAAGCAGCGAGGTGAAAATCCCAATTTAAGAATGAGCAAACTAAAACTAACCTAACAATAAAAATAATTTACTGTGCCCTCAACATTTACTGATCCCCTCCTGGAAAAATGTATAAAAGTGTATAAGATATACAAGTAATGAAATGGCTACCCACAGTTCAAAATGGGAAAGAAAAGAGAACACATGATCCAAGTGAGGATGATCTTGCTTGCATGGATTCTTGATCTTAATAAGTTAGAAAATAGCAACATGAACCAAATTACTTACTCAACCTTTCACATACTTTGTCAAAGGAATCATTAAAAGTTCAAAAACAACTGCAACAGTGACAGGCAAGTCTAGACGAAGACTTTATATGAATTTGGTAGAATTTGATGAAACGTACCTGAACTATAACTGGAATGTCAACTGATCTTAAAATTGGCTGTAACATAAGACAAGAACCAAATATGTAGAAAAGCACCTTACTTCGGCACTTGGTGGATCTGTGATGCTGTTGGCCCCAGTGCATGGCATCATGAACTATTTAAAACACCAGATGGTCTTAAAAATCAGTTGTACTGCACGAGTGAACTTAAAATGGGTTCTCATTGTTCCTCAGAACCAAAATCAACCTTTTTTCCCCTTTTTATGACTTGCATCTCAACCCTCAGAATTAAATTAGGACACATACTGGCCACTTTACTAGGTGCATCTGTTCAATTGCATATTTACACAAAAAAAAAGCAAATCACCCAGGTGCAGCTCAATGCATTTAGTCATCTAAACGTGGGGTAGACATGTGTAAGTTCAACACAAAGTGAAAAGTTACTAAGTTCTAATGATTTGTACCCAAAATTAAAGGTTTTTATTTATTTATTTTTTAATCTTCAGTCCAAAAATAGCATATGAAGTCTTTTAAAAAGCTTATTAAACATCTCTAGTAGGGGTGTCGGACACATATACAAGGCTGTGTACATAAACATTCAACACATTAAGAAAAGACAATAAACTCAAAGATAAAAAAGCCATCTTTCTTACCTCCAGTCTATAGGAAAGAGGCAACGTCCAGAAGACACCAGTTGAATGAACCCGAGTTGAACAGTGAGAACAAAGACACAAGACAAATGGAAAAGACAAAGTTGATTCGTATGTTTCAGTCTGGGAGAGCGAAAAGCAGCCATGGTGCTTTTCTCTTCAAGTCATAGTAATCTGTGAGGGGACTGAAGGACAACCAAGTGGAAGCGGAGTGTGTATGCAGGTGTGGTCACTGTCATTTGAGGATGACTGTGAGCAGGGTGTGTTTAAAGCAAGAAACAGCTGAAGCAACTTAAAGCACAACCATCTGGCAGCTAGAACAACACAAATAAGCAGCTGGTCACAACAACCACTCATCAATAAAACAGTTCAAACTTCTAACTAATAAAAAGACTTCCAAGTCTTTTTCGATGGGAGTTTGATGGCAATGAAAACTATTTTCTCTACATTACCTGTAACAGTGACTCTGGCACTTTTTTTAACATTGTTCGCTCCGCCGCTGTGTCTGTTGGAGGCCACACATGTGTATAATGCTGACTTAGTCACCGTTACTTTAAGAACGGAGAGTATTACATTTCCCTCCAAAGTCTCCTCCACCGAGGCACCTGACACCTGGAAATAAAATCATAGATGAGAGAAAGGTGTATTGGATACAGATCAGATAAGAAGTTTACATCATGTCATAAATGTTCTTTTTCAGTTTTTAGTAATTCATGTGAATAACATTTTAAAGTGATTTATTACTTATTTTTTTATCAAAACATGAGTGTGTAAGTGGATTCTCATTTTCATATAAAAGATGACATGTAATGACCTGCAATGTGGGAATGTGTGAACGAATGAGGCTAGGCTAGCTGCTGACATGTGGCTGTGTCTATGTTTGAAGTTGCTTTTCACACTGTCTGTTTTGGGACCCGGCCCCTCTGATATTAATGGCCTTAACAAGCTGCCAGAAAATCACCTCCCAAAGTCATTTTAATCAGGACGCACAGACACACAAACAGACTTAGTATTTACAGCTATCAAGGGCCTATAATCATGTTGTAATATCCTGGGCTATAAAAGACCCAGACGGTATGTGATGTAAGTCATACGCTTAATAGTTTGCATGAGGAAAGTATTGTGTCCTTGTTAAAAATATCACCTATTTAACATTCTGCTTTAATTATAGTCAAAAACTTAGAGATTTCTTAGGCTGTGATTCTAGCATTTACTTTGAAACACTTAGAGCCAATCATGAAACAAAATTCTCACATTGCTCTCTTTTAATAAGATCAACATTATTATCTAACCTGATAATAATGGGTATTATTAGATAACTGCGATGCAATCTCTTTAAACCTTTGTCGCCATGATGAGAACTCCCTGCTGTTTATATCCCTGATCCCATGGCCCGTCTGAAAGCTCACTAACTGCTGAATCTGTGTGAATGCAAGTGTAAAAAGCAGATATCAAAAGCAACAAATGAAAGTGTGACTTCTGTTAGAGTTATTAAAGGTAAGGGATTCAGCGTCTGCGTTTCTACAATCTCACAACTGCTCATTCTGTTTTAGTTCTGACACAAATACGTGAGCCCTTTTTTCTGCACCTTCAAAAGAAAATATAAATGTCAGAACATATTACAGGTCTCAATTTGTATTTTAATGATTGCTTACTGCAGATTTACCCACTTCATGCCAATGATTGGCCCAATAAATACAATTAATGTCCCTCATAAAATGTGATGCCTATGTAACATGAAAAGGATTAGAAGGTATTCACCACCAGAGATCAACTTCAAACAGTAAATGTTTTAGGTACAAGTCATACAGGACTCCTCCTGTCAAGCATTGTGGAGCTTGAGAGAAACTGCCATTGCCTGTGTTAATAGCTCTTTCTTTTTGCAATTTAAAGAAACACTGCTGCTGTAGTTAGGGGACCCGATTGTACTGTTAACGCTGTGGAAATACTTTGCTGAAGTAGTTTGGCTCTAGGGTCACTGAAAATTGACTACCTTTTTTTGAATGAACATCTATATATCATAAGATTTTTATTTTTTCTTGAGATCATGAGCTATCAGGGGAAATGTGGCGTCCTAATTGTGGAGAACCAGAAGCTTACTGTGACCTAAAAGCAACACTAGAAGAAAGGAAAACAAAATAAAATGTGCTTTTTAACCCCACTAAGGTTTTCAGTGATTGTGAGATTTTATAAAAGTTTTGCAACAGCAGCACCATGACAAGAGCATCATTCCCCTTCAAACAGTACAGAGGTCAACAAAGTTATTTACGCAATACCATTACTGAAATTACAATACCATTACTGAAATTACAATACCATTACTGAAATTACAATACCATTACTGAAATTACAATACCATTAGTGAAATTACAATACCATTACTGAAAATATACCTCTTGTTAATAATATTTTTAAAAATACAATTTAAATCATTAATTCAACCACATATGGAAGCTCCACATAGAAGCACTGAAGAGTCTATTATTTTTCAAAAATGATTTGTAGTTTTTTTGTTTGGTTAATTAAATGTCATTGAGTGGCAAAAATCACTTTACATTCAAAATTATTTAAATACAAAATATCAACTAATAGATAAAAATAAGAATTATCTACATACTTTACTAGATGTGTAAATATGTTTCGAGAACATTACTTAAAGTAATAACACAACTGTATACTCCACAATTTATTGTCTGCCGTTGTAAGAGGACAATTACATAATTGTGCAGACAATAAGAATGAATTTTATTAAGAAAATGAAAAACAGAAGAATTCATTTTAAATGTCTTCATGTTTACATGCATATGCACGTAAATTAAGTCCAACCACTCACAGTATTCCCATTTTCCAGCCAGGTGATGGTGGGAGTAGGATTTCCAGTGGCATTGCACTCCAGGGTTATCTGGCTACCATAATCTGCTCTCTTCTCTTTTGGAACTCGCAGGAGTCGTGCTGGAGCTGAGCAGATACACAAACACAGTGTCATTTTTAACATACCAATAGAAAAAAATCATAAATTCAGCCTGCTTGAAGTACGTTTAACCATGCAAGCATAAAAAGTAAACATCATACTTTGTACTTCAATGGTGACGGGCTTTGAAAAGGCCAAACCAAAGCTGTTCCTGGCCACACAGCGGTACATCCCAGCATCCTCCGTCTGGATCCTATGAATTTTTAGTGCCCCATAATCAAGAATGGTGACGCGGTCGCTGATCTGGAAGAAATTTGTTTAAAGTGTTAAAAGTTTGTTTAAACTTTTCAGTATTCCAAGATCATATATGAGTCGGGAAAACCATTATAACCATTCAAAAGTTAAGTGAACACCAAAGCTTCCTTTATTATAAGCCCTGAGTGGGTGAGATGTATTAGGCCGCAAGGATTTTGCTGTCAAAGTTGATGTATTATTATGAGGAAATAAATGTGAAACAAAAATATTTTGAGTTTAACAAGCATATTGGCTGCATAGTAAAGCAGTCACGGTAAAAGCAGTCTTGGTTGTGGTCTTTTTTACGATTAAAATGCAAAACAGCGAGCACGATTGAGGATTTGAGAATAACAACAACTTGTGGTGTTTACTTGCTTACCCAAATTTTCCTAATTTAATTGAGTATCTTTGGGATGCACATCAACCAACAAGTCCGATCTGTCAACATCTCACACTTTACAGCATTTATAAGATCTGCTGCTAACATCTTGGTGCAAGACCCCAAAGCATGTCCTTAGATTTCTAGAGTCCATGTTTCTTCAGTTTTGGGCTGTTTTAGCAGTAGAAGCAGGGCCCAACATCCTATCGATCAGGTGGTCATAATGCAGTGCTTCTCAATTCCAGTCCTCAGGCCCCCCTGCTCTGCATGTTTTAGATGTGCCTCTATTCCTGAACAGCTGATTCAAATGATTGCATGACCATCAAGTGCTGCAAAAGCCTGTTAATCACCCGTAGATTCAAACCAGGTGTGTAACAGAAGGGAAACACCTAAAACAGGCAGGGCAGGGGGGCCTGAGGACTGGAATTGAGAAACACTGTCATAATGTAACGTGTCATTGGCCAAGCAAAATATAACAAATTAATGGGTGAAAACTCTTGCTAGTCTTCACATAATTTCTCCCTTTTGAACAATTCTTCACTTCATTTCTAAAAGACACATTGGCCCACCATCCACTTTGACAGATATCGTGTTAAAGATATACTAAAGGTGCTTACCTTGATAAGCTCATCGTCTTTGAGCCAGGTGACATCTGGTTTGGGATGCCCAAGGGTAACACAGGGCAGCACTGCTTTAGATTCTATCAGTAAAGTTACGTTGGTAGGCTGACGCTTGATCTGGGGCTCTGGTTTAGGGAAAACGCACTATTTTAGGGTTCACAAAGTTTTTACTTATAGTCTTTATTCTAAAACTATAAACTTTTAGAATAAAGCTTACTCATCTTCAGCTGGAGAGCTCCACAACTCTTTGCAGCTTCTCCTATGCCGTTGCTAGCAATGCAGCAGTACTCTCCGTTGTCTGAATCTTTCACATGAGGGATGGTCAACATCTGGCCCTGCTCCTTGGTAAGGTATCGGTTGTCATAGTACCTGAGAGAGCAAAAGGGAGTGTGGTGATGAAGTAACCAATTTAGATTTTATTACAACTTCTGAATTTTCTATTTTTACATTTTACAGACCCAACGCATCACAGAAGAACAGGTTGCAACTGCATTATTTTGACAAAAAGAATCTCGCATGAAGAACATTGATGCGAGTCTTACTTTTAGTACGTAGTCACATTAAACTTTAAACCTAGCATCCGAGATTAAATTGCTATGATATAACTAAGCATCTGTGGCCTTTTACTAATTATTTAATTCTCCTAAATTAAAAGTAGTAGAGGCCTACGTTCATATTTCAGGTCTTAAATCTCTGTTGCAATGTTTTGCTAAAATCCCATTTTTCATATGATTGTTCACACTATAATTTTAATGTGATCAGCATCAGACTCCAATGTGAAAAGTCTGTGGCCCTTCAGTGACCTGCATCTGCAGGAGAACATGTGGAATCTCATGCAGTATTTTGTGTTTATAAAAGTTAATATGGGTGTCAGCATGGTTGTCCAAGTGCAAGCTGACAAAATTATGACTAGCTCCATTAATGCTGTCTGCTGTAAGGTTCATAAATACTGCTGTGGTACAATTTATTTTGGAGGAAACCAACTCTAGTAATAAGACACAGCATCTCGATTTGATTAGCTTGAAGCACAACTGTTCTGCACAGACTGTAAATAATGAGATGCAGCTGAAAACCTGCAAATCCAAAAGCAACATCATGTAGTTATTAATGAAGTCAAAATATCCTGGAAAATGGACTTGTGCTGTTCATGTTGTCATGAAAAAATATGGGTCACATCTGTGTAAAACAGCTGGAACGTATTCACTGTTCACTCCAGCTTGCAGGACATCACCTGGGATAATGAGTTGTGATTTTGGATTTTTATATTGTAGAATTTTATTGCTTTCCTGTAAATTATCAATACTAACTAGTTCTGTCTCTTCTTTCTTTTTTTTTTATATACATCATATAACATGTGTATGATGTCGCCATCGAAATGTGGTTACTTTTAGAAGAGAATGCCTAAAATGATCAAGAAACTGTAAACTTACATGATTGGCTGATTGTTTTTGGTCCATGTAATAGAAGCACTGGGACTTGATTCCACCTCACAGATGAAGGTGGCATTGTGATCAAGAAGAACATCCACTGTTTCTAGTAAAGTGATGATACGAGGTGCTAGCCAATAAGGAAAAAACAAAAATAGAAAGCCTTCTGTTACACAACGATCTAAATTCATTAGAACAGGAGATTCACACATTTGTTGAAGCAGCTGAAATAAGTTGCTTGTTTTCCACAGACTGGCAAAGTTTTATTTGGTACTTTTGCTTAGTGTGTTTTAATATGTAATTTTAACCTAATCACAGTCATATCTAACTTCAATGTAGGATTTGAAAAGTACAGATGATAATGCCACATGTCAGTAAAGTGCTTGTAATCACTGATATGTGTGGGATATGCATCAATCCTGCATTATGCCACCATGACTGAATCTCAAGTAGACATTAAGTATATTTTAACTACAAAATCAGAAGATGGAAAGCCATGCGTCGAGTCCATCCATTGTAAAAAGTATGTGCTCTACATTCTGTTGTCAGACTGCCAAAATGTGAAATTTTAGTTTGATTTAACAAAGAATAATCTCTGTACCTCATACCATTTTTTTTTCTTCACTAAACCAAAACCAGAAACATTTGATCTTATTTATTTTTTTTTTTGGCTCTGTTACATGAAGTATAAAACAGCAGGAAACTTCTTAGAAAATGATCGCTTGAAGACAATGGTCTTCAAGAGGTAATAGTAACTGTTTACAGTTGGCCACAGATCAGACACATTCGGATTTCCTTTCAACTTAGAAAAATCTAATACACCAACAGTTCAGAAAACAAGAGAGGAAGTGCACTGGGAGCAGCAGCAACAAGAAAACATGAGAGAAAAGAATAACAGTATAAGGACATTGTTTTGTCTCTTGAAATAAAAATTTCTAAATTACTTAAGTGAAAGAATTCAGCTCTCACTTTGAGGGTTTGGGTGCTGCTTGACTACTTGGTGCTTAAAAAAAAGTTAGTGCCAAAGATTCTTCAATGAGCTGAAATGTTGGCTTTAAAGATTACTACTATCTCAGCTTCCCCAGCTGCATTTTCTTTTGAATATTCTAAATATGCCCTGCAGAAAAAAGGAGAGAAATCTGCAAAAAGGCAGGTTTTGCATGAATAATTTGGAGTTACATTCCACAGAAAAAGCCAGGAATAGGTCAACCTACAAATGGTAAGTCTTAAATAGGTGAATGTCCACTGTGTATTTTGTTTAGGTTTTTTTTTTTTTAATATAACCTATGAAGGATATCACCATTTCAATCCTTTTGGACAATTTTACCAAAAGGTGTTGAAGAAATTATGGTGCAAGATATGATGCCATTTATTTAATGCCTTTTCTGACTAATGATTAATGTTGTTTGTATTCATGTGAATAGTAATTTAAAACAGAGGCTGTTTTTATTTCTAAGACAAATATGCAATCCATCTTTAGGTGAACTCTCATTTTTTATTTATTTATTTTTTTATGTAGTGTCCGTGCTATCAGACAATCCCAAAACCTCCACCATATCACTTATTGCACAGAAGCTCCTGAGGCTCTTTGTGGACAGAAAGGCCACCTGTTGCTCTCTGCAGTTTGCGTAGGTGCTCCACACTTTCTAAGCATGTCTGCCTGCAGGCTCGTGAACTGTTTGTGCTAGCATTTGATATGGTGTTCATATCACATGTCCGTAATCCAGCGCTTCACTCACTGCTTCAGCAAGAGGATCTAACCATGTTAGCTGTGATGCAGTTGCCTTGTATACAGCTGAAGTGCTGTATATTAGAATGTGTGACACACCTGAGGCTTTCAATTTCCTCTGTCACAAATTACAGACAGGGTATCCCAAGTTGTAGGGAGGAAACGAAGTTAATCAAATTTTGGCTAAGTTGGCCTTTAGACACCAGCTCGTTTTTCATGCTGTGTATGAAGGTTATCGCTGTAGTTCACTGTAATTATACTAATATTTTTGGACAGTTGCAGGAAACACTATTATCTTTAGGAAAAGACAAAAACACAGTCAAGCAACTGGGATCACTGAAGAGTTTCTGACTTACCTCTCTGTGTGCTGTAAGCTGAAGTGACCAGAATCATATGAAAGGCAAATATTTGCTCCAAAGTCTTCATTTTGGCTCCAAAACGATTAAACTGAGTAAAACATGTGGTCGAGGAAGCAAAATAACAAACTGACAGCTAGTGTCCCACAGCAGATAAGGAGGTGATCTTGTTGCTTCACTCTGTGCCGGGGACGACCATGAGCTCTCTCTGGGACAGCTCTGTCACTCTGCGTGTGTTTTAACTGGGTGATGGACAGTGGCAGCTGCTTAAGTACAGTCACTGGGATTTTGCAGCTATGCTCTGAGCTCAGATGGCTCCTAACACAGCAGGCGCAGTGGTCAACAACACTGGCAGGACACTTTATATTTATTCAAAATAAATCACAGTGGGATGTTACTGTTCCCTGTCAGGAATCTAGCAGAAGCACAACAAATTTATTGAAGGATATAAATTCAATCATATCACAATTGTGCCTAATCATCGCTATCAAACTATTTGACATCCATACCATTGATATTTTCTACAAACATGTATTCACAGAAGATTGTTATGCAGCTCACCACTTAACAATCTGATAAGCACACATCCAGGATACACAGAATCCAGGAGACAGCCTTTGTGTCCACCTGTTGCCTGTCTGCCTGAACTTTCTGTTTTATTTTAAGAAAGGAATGGCATTTCACTTCATTCACTGCTCATCCGTCCAGCATCGACGGCACTTAGCTATTGTACTCCCACAGGAAGTCTGTGTCTTTAAGTCATCATTAAGGTGTTTTGTTTTTTGGGGGGTGTGGGGGGGGAATGTTAACTTATGATTTGTGATTTCAAGAATATGTCAAACAGTGGCAAAAATTACTTTTCTGATATTTCAGCATGCAATACTGTAATTGCATGCAGTATGTGCAGCAAGCAGATGTGAATAGAATAGAATAGAGTAGAAGTTTGTCTTGGCCAGTGGAAACCATAAAAATGATTTAAATAGAAGGGGTATGCATATAAATATTTTTCAGTTAAACAAGGATCTATTTACAATAAAAAGGAAAGTAAATGTGTTTACATATTTGGGCAATATTTATTTGCTTAGTAAATAACTCGTGCTAAGATCAGAGAAAAGTTATTAAAAATTGTTATTTGGTGCAATACCTCCCATTTGGTGAAAACTATTTAAAGTAAACCTGCTTGTTCTTTTTATTGTCCACTAGGTGATGCTGTCTACTAAGCGATAGCTTAGCTTCTTTTTCGGTTATTCTACAAGAAGCCAACAAAGGGAGGCGGGAGGGACACTAACATATCTCATATCATATTAAAGATGGCAGCACTGGAACTAAATAAACAGAATAGAAACATACACAGTGACAAAGTAACTGACCTCTCTAAACGCCCTGGCTTTAGAAATCATGAGAATGTCTAGAGATCCTCTGGCGCCCTCTGCTGATCGAACAGCGGTCACATATAAAACCAATCCTTTTTTATCTATATTGTACAAAATTCTAACACAGTCTTTAGTGAGTCAAAAGTCCTTTTTTTATGGTACATGCTGTGCTGTTAAATAAAAGACTTTTCCAGGCCTTCTGAAGATCCTTTAAAGATTTTGTTTGGAACTTGGACTGTGATTGATTTTAGCACAATTGTTCTACTTAAAAGGTTTTAGAGGAATTGATTTTCTGTTAAAGCAACACAATACTGCAGAGAAATAAGGAGCACCCAAGCTGAGGAATGTAACCTCGAGAGGCCCAGGCCCTTTGTACAGACAACTTATCAAACAACACAAACTTTGTCATAATCTATGTCTGTCAGGTCTTCAGGTGTTTTTGCAGCAACTAGATGATTACCAAAAAGCTACTTGCCAAAACTTGCCTAACACTTGCAGATGGATCTGTTCAAGGGAGACTCAGCATTCAGTTCCAAGTCAGATCTGTCCTGGACTTTCTTTAAAAGTATAAAAAGACACTTATTTCAAATACTGTCCAAATAAAAAGGAGATAATTGTATATCCACAAATGTTCATCCAATTTCATAAAGACTCAATGAGAAAGAAGGAAATAAGGGTGGAATGAAGGAAGGAAAAATGCCCAGAAGAGTTGTAAAACAAGTTAAAAAGCTAAGAAATACCAAGACAAAACAGCTTATCATATTCTCAAGCTTACTGGTTGCTCGAGAATATGATAAAACTTCGAGACTTCATAAAGCTTCAAGACTTCTTTCTAAAACGTGGCACATGATGACTGCTCAGTTATGAAAATGTACCTGGTACATTCTGGAAAACTTACCAATAAGTTTGCGAAGAGTACTTGATAAGTTCTGGCAGAGAGACTTTTTATGTTTTATGAAGGTTCCAAGAAAGTGTCTTGCAAGTTCTGGAAAGTCCCTTCTAGATTCTGGAAGCAGTCTCTAAGTTGTGGAAAAATACCTGGACCCACAAAGAAATCTTGGACTATAAGTAACGCCTGGTGACTTCATTTTAAGAAAAGTCTTACACATTAAAAGCCCCTTAGACCTTAGGAGAGCTCCTATAGTGACACGTCGTCGGAGCAGTGAGAAGAACTTTTAGCAAACCTAACAATGTCTTAAGAAGGGAAGACGAGGAATATATTCTGTAAAATGGATATAGCTCTGCCAGCTGTTGCCTTTGTGCTGGTTTCACATCTTTTACTTCCCCATTTTATGTTACTTGCTTTGTCAGATCAAACAACTTTTTACAAGCAGGCAAACACAATAAATTACTGACAGCTGAATGTCCACATTAATATCAAATAGATGGCTTAGTAAAATGGTGAAAAGTTCTGGAAAATCAAAGTAAGGACAAGGATGAAAATAATCTGTGATCAAACATGTTGATGTTGTGTGGCAAATAATTAGATATTGCATAGCTTCATCATTGTGACACACTTTTCTTAATCCTGTCAATGTAGGATCAGTTAACTTCTATCAATTGCCTAGTGAGGGCGTGTTTTTTTATGTTATTTTTGAGCATCAACCAATCACAGTCCCTGGAGGATAGCATTATGCATAGCAACAGTCAATCACACATCCTCACTAAGACAGCAGTTTCTGTTGTCTCCTTGCTCAAAGTTTCTTTCTGCAGCTGGCCGAATAAATTATTCTTTGACTGAGAATTCAGACTCTGGTAAGTTGGGAGAAAGTGAACTGTACATTCTGCAAGGTTTGCAAAGACGTTTCAAAAGTGCACCTGGTAAGTTTCAGAAAGTACCTTAATCATTGCTGTACATTCTAAACTTTGCTGTATAGAAATACAAATTGCCAGTTTAAAACTGAGTACTCGCTAAATTCTCTGCAGACATAATTGTTATACCGTAATGCTGTACACTACCTAGTAACAAAGGAATGGCGAAAAAAGGGAAGTGTCTTTGAAATATAATAGAAAAGTTGTTTTAAAGCAACTATTCCAAAGAAGCCATGCCTCTAGCATGGCACAAGCCAGGGGTGTCAAACTCCAGTCTTCAAGGGCCGCTGTCCTTCAGTTTTTAGATGTGCCGCAGGTACAAAACACTGGAATGAAATGGCTTAATTACCTCCTCCTTGTGTAGATCAGTTCTCCAGAGCCGTGCTAATGACCTAATTATTCTATTCAGGTGTGGTGCAGCAGAGGCACATCTAAACGTTGCAGGACACCGGTCCTTGAGGTCTGGAGTTTGACACCTGTGGCATAAGCAGTCGATCGGACCTTCAGAGTTGTGATGTATTGATGAAGAATCTGCTTTGCATGTTTTAACATATGCTTGGTAAAGCAGTTTGAATTAAGCTGCTGAACTTAGCAGCAAGAAAGGCTTAGCTACTAGGAAGCTTAATCAGATTCAAAGATTTGAAAATCCTCGAGTCTCATTTCGTTTGTACACGCGGTTTCTCTCTCGCCATCTCTCTGCTTCCACCTCTCTCTCTCCCTCTCTTTCTATCAAGTTTTCTCTCTCATACATGCTCACATTCTAAAGTCAAGTCAGATCTAGTGTCAGTCAGCCACTCCCTCTGAGGATTGTCTCAACGTGTTCTGCAATAATTAACCAGCTGCTGTGGGGTTGCTACACAGCCTCACCTCCTGCAGCACCAACTGTACTTCAGACCTTTGAACGCAAACAAATGCACAAACATTCGACTTCTAAACATGTAGTGGAAATCTACATCGTTGTTTAGAAGATCAGACGAAAGACTGGCCAGGTAGGGAGAACTTGTTTTTGATCTTTCATAGAGAACGGTTTTGATGTGGCTTTCCACAGAACCAAACACTGAAAAGATGTAGGATTGGTATTGTTTATGTTATGTGAGTGAATTGGCAGTTTTGTTCCTTATTATCTTATTAAGGGATATAATTATTGAGGGTTTCAAACAGAATTATTGTGATTAACATTGTGTTAGCAAAACAAAGGCTTTGAATTACTATCTATTGGAAGCTAATTATAAGAGGGGATAGGCACATGCACGACTTACAGGAAGACAATAAGATGAGTAACTGGGTGTGCACTGTGGCTTTTCACCCACCGGCCATCACTTTTTCTGATCAAAAGTGAATAATATAAAAGGCATTTAAACTGGTTTTTAACCAGTTTAAATGAAATACGTGCATTGGGCTTTTGTGAATTGAGGGAAGTCGCCATGACATAATTGGAAAACTGAAAAAATACTATGTATGTGTTAACAGAAAGCTTCTTTCTGTTTTAGGCACTAAAATTATTTTTATGTAACATAGAATTTTCTTGCTGGTGAACATAATCATGTAGTTCAAATAGGTTGCTTATTGATGTACAACATCTTGGGTTTTGACCTGTTTTCACGGGGAAATGATCTATAATCAATGTATCCACAAAATGCAATAAGATTTTTTTTTTACTATATATACATTTGAGAATATGATTCTTTGGCAAAGTGAAATTGTACCGTTAAAGTGTTTTATTCTTTCAATCATTTTTAAGCTTTAATCATTTCTAAAAATAAAAAAAGATGTCATGTTGTGGTGAGACATGGGGGTGGTATGCAAGTGTCATGCTGGTGGCGATGCTTTTTTTTTTTTTTTCCAGAAACAAGCAAGCTGGTCTGGTTTGGAGAGAACCATTGAGCTAAATGGATCTGCTGAAATCCTGAAAAAAAAAAAAAACTTGGAAGATTCAAAATTGTTGCAGGGACTCACCTTCTATACTTATACTTCAATGATACTTAAAATTGAAATAAATAAATCCCCTTGAAACTAGAATAAACGTGCATGTCTAACAACATTGGAGGCCATTTAAAACTTGCCCCTATCTTCATTAAATTTAACACAAACAAATGACAACAAAGCAAATTCTGGGAGCTGTGTAAAACTTTATTGGGTTGCGCCGGGCTCTGAGCACTTCTTTTGTTCAACTGTCAACCAGACATGAACAGTACAGACACTTCCTCCACCACAACAAACAGGTTGGGGCAGATGAAAATTCTAAAAACAAAACAAAATGTCAATTAAATGAACCACTGCTGCTGTTACTTTTACACTGTCAAAGAAAAACGGAGGAAATAAAAGAAGAGTAGGAGCAGAGATACTCCAGCAGTCGCTGGTTCCAGTGGGAGGCTTCAGCGTCTGTGGTCAAAATATAAACAAATGGTTGGCCCTACGCTGTCATCACTGGTTACTGGGTGGAGCACTGTCATTAAAGCTCCTGGAAACATGCAGGAAAAAAAAGAAAGTGAAAGAGTAAAGGGACGGTTAGGGAGAACAGGATAAATATAACTTCAGACAGAGAAAGAAAGAGCTGGAAATCTTTTTTTAAAAGCACAGAAAGAAGAAATCGACTGGGACAAAGACAAAATCAAGAGGTTATCTCAGATTTTCAATGTCGGAGCGGGTAAGACTTTTATTTTCTAGTAGCATTTTGAAAGGATTGACACTACAATGGTTGTACAAGTGCAGGAAGACCAGTTTTAGCATTGTCGTTCCACAGGTTTTGTGTTGTATACTGCTTGACGCTTTAGGATTCAGCATGACTGCTCTGTATTTGTACTAACAAGTGATCACAGTTGATCCTGTTGTTTTTTTTCTCTGCAGTAGCTGAACAGAGATGAACAAAGCTCCTCTGCCTGCAGTGATCCAAGCAGGCAGCGGGAGGGCGCTGTCTAGGTGATTCAGGGCTTTCTCTTTTATTTTTTTGTTTTGTCTATGTTTCTGATATTTTTCTGGAAAACATCGTAATTCCACAAAAAAAAAAAAAAAAAAACTCACTAAAAACATTTCCCGTTTACAGTCTCTTGTAAAAGTATTCAGATCCCTTGACCAAGATTTTCACATTTCGTCAGATGCATCTTGAAGTGTTGGAAGGGAAAAAAGTGTTTATAAACAAACACATCTGAGAAGTGTTGCATGTATTTGATTGCAACATGTAGAAATGTGGGGGGAAAAAAGTCAATGGACATGAATACTTTCGCAAGGATGTTGCATTTCTCTGTTCTTTATTTTTCTGTGCAACATATTTCATTTATTTGTTCATTTCAGAGCAGGGTTTTTGTCACTTTTGAACACCTACAACTGTTACCTGAAGGACCAGACTCAGCTGCATCTCACCTATTCTCAGGTGCGAGGCACAGCGTTTTAAATTGCTTCTGGTTTGTGAGAATAGTTGAAGGATAACTAAATGAGCCCTACAGAAGGATGTGAGCAACATCACACGTGTCTGTGTAACAGGGGCATGGTGGGCAGGTGATAGTGGAGGGCTTTCTGAACATCTCCTGGGGAGTACGACGACCAATCAGACTGAAGATACAGGATGACAAACAGATTCTTCCCCTTCAGTCTCCAACTTCAGCTGATCCCACCAGTCAAAACAGCCCTCTTGGGAGCAAAAGGTTTTGTTTTTTTTTTTAAACTTTGATAATTTTCACATGGAAAGGTAAAAACCTTTGTATGACTGTGGACTGATGTCATTTCCTGGATGTGTTTCTGTGTAGTACTATGTCACGATGGGGAGAATGCAGTGAGGTTCACCAGATAAAGGAGCCAGAGGCAGCACAGGAAACAATCTTCACAGATCCTCTACCAGGTTAATTCTTGATCTTTTACACACCAGCACCATGTTTTCCCACTTTCTTCTTTCTTTCTAAATAAAAGCACCCTTACAGATTTCTCCTGTTCTTTTATTTTTCGTTTCAAATGTTTTAGATCCCATCAGCCCAATCAGCCCTCTGGGGAGCAAAAGGTTCAGAGCTTTTAATAATTTTTTTTTAACACAAATATTCATTTAAAACTGTGAAAGCCTGAGGTTTATAAGGCAAGTAATGTTTACATGAAAAGGCAAAAAACTTTTACAGGACTCTGTTATTAGTGATGTCATTTCCTGGGCCTGTCTCTTTGCAGCACTATGTCACGATGGGGAGAATACAGTGAGCTTCACCAAATAGATGAGATGGCAGAGACAGAGGCAGCACAGGAAACAGTCGTCAAAGATCCTTTGCCAGGTTGGGTTTTACGTTTCTATGGTAACACTTTATTTGAAGAGGTGTGCACTGTCATAAACATGACATATCAAATGAAGTCTTCATGAACATTTATTTTGGTTATCATTGAGTGTTATTCGATAAATAATGACACTTTAAATGCAAAACGGACACTTTTAATGTACATTTAGATTACAAGTGCCATTATTTACCAAATTACAATAATACAGGTCTTTTTGGGCCATGAGTGTGCAGATGTTTCTTATAAAACTGGCAAAATTATTGTGCCTGGTTTGCAAAAGGCAACAGAATGGTCCAAACATTGCACCAGTAACAAATAAAACTAAAAGTAAAATAAGAGACCTTTGTTGTCAGCTGCCCGATTTGAGGATTTAATTGTTTATATGAGAAATTTTGGTTCACCGCTTATTAAACTGTGTTACCTATGTGGTCATTTCAAAGGATTTTATTTCCAAACAACATGCACCGTTAAAATGTGCCTTTCTTTTAGCATTTAGGGTTACCTTTGTGGACACATGGCAGACTGTGTTAAGCAATGGTTGCCAAGTTTTCCAAAGGCTGGCTATTTTGGTCATTGTGGGTTCACAAGTTTTCATACAGCTTGGGGGCCTTCTTTGCCCTTTTACTGACTTTTTGCAACAGAAAAGAAAAAATAACTTTCTCTGCACTTAAATGGTGCTTGAAGAAAACCTTTTTTTTGTAGGATTGAAAAAGATGCTTTTACGTTCCACAGGGCCTCCTGTTTATGAGACCGCCACCCTGCGTCCTATGAGGCACAGGAGCCCTGAGCTGGAGCCAGAGTCCAACCTTGTTCGCTGCATGAGCGATGTCTCGTTGGTGAAGAGGAGGAAGGGCAGGGGCAAGTCAGCAGCACAAAGAGAGAAAGAAAAACAGCATCGCTTTTCTATCAACGGACATTTTTACAACTACAAAGTAAGTAACGGGGCTTGAATGAAGCCTTTTTTACTTTAACACTATGTCCACTGGTTTCTCACACCACTTATTCATTGATGGGATTTTTCAATGTGTTTTAGTGATGTTATGTTAATTTGCCTGTTAATATTTTATGTTTAATATAAAACTCTGTGTCGTTATTTTGTAGATTTCCAAAATGTTGGTGGTTTTAGCAGAAATGTTGCCTAGGGATAGCCTTACTCCTCCCCTTAATCTTTAGTTAAACAGTGGACAGTTAAACATTACATACAGAGGCAGATGGTTATATATATTGATCAAGGAAAATAAGTAAAATGAATGGAAACTAAGTGAAGTGAGATAATTCCTTTACTATCCTTGAAAAAAACTACAAAATCAAAATGTTACAACAGGACAAACTGAAAAAGAAATACACAGACGGCTAACTGAGCTTCCAGTCTTATCCCGCATGAAATCCTGAGCTACCTCTTTTTTTTTTCATTGACTTTTGTAGACCTCTATATTCACTCCATCATTTGACACTTCAACTAAAGTTCGCATCTCTAGCAGGATGACCACAGACCAAGTCATCGAACAGCTGCTAAACAAGTTCAAGGCAAGTGTAGAATACTTGCTCTTACAGCACATTTTTGTTTTTGCTCAGTCAGGAAAATAGTGAACAGACCACATGTTGAATTATCTAATGTTTATCTTTTGATTTGTCTGTAATGCAGATAGAAAATGATCCCCAGGAGTTTGCATTGTACTGTGTTCACCAGAGTGGAGGTAAGGCTGAGCTGTTCAACCTGAAACCAATGAATAAATGAAAAAGAGTAAAGATGATCCAATGTCCTTGTTGTTTTTCCTAGAAAAACGAAAGCTGAGTCACAGAGATCATCCACTGTGGGAACGAATCCTGCAGGGTCCCTCTGATGACATCATGAAGGTATTCCTGATGGACATGCATGAAGAAGAAGTCAGCAATGACGTGAGTTACAGCTTTGGCCAATGAGATTTAATGTTGATCTTTCGTTAAATAAAAACTGCTTCATGACTGTAATCCATTATTTTTTTATTAGTGTTTTATGTTGATCACAGTTTGCTACCATCCATTTGCTTTATGAAAATTTAATACAGGTTGTCAATTAGTTCCAGATTTGGGAATCTAAAATTTAGTGATCCTATAAGACAGGATATTCTTGCATTCTCTTCTCTGTTCAATAAATTTCCTAGATGTCCCAAAAATCTGAATGGGAATTCTTTAGACAAAAGATAAATTTATTAACGTAAAAAAACAAACAAATTTGTCTGAACTTCCCTCTAGCACAAATTAGTGGACGTTTTCTAGTCTGCTGACTGCATATCTTGCAAAACAGTTCATCAAAGTCCACCTTTGGGTCACAGATTTACAGACTTGCCTTACCTTTTTTAACTCTTAGTGTATTAATTATTGTAAAATATTTTACATTTTATTCAATATTAAAGCTATATTTGAGTGAAAGTCAGTCATATTTTTCTTTAAACATCAAGTTTCCTCTTTCCTGTGTTCAGGTTGCTCAGTATCTGAACTTGGAGCTACCCATCTTGGATCAGTTTCTGCTCAAACTCAGAGAGGAGGAAAACAGAGAGATTCAAAGGGTCATCAACAAGTAAGAGGGCGATTTTATTCACAAAAATGATTTATGTTGCCACTGGGGTATTATTTTGAAAAATCCTTAACTTTACAAGTGCTCCATCGACACTGCATTAATATTTTCATCTGTCTCTCACAGATGTGCTTAAAAGTGCAGTTACATTGTTTGGCCTCTAGGTGGGGCCAGGCATCATTTTAACTTGCAAGTTTTTTGATTCTCTTAATTTTTACTGATAACTTTCCTCCATTTGTGTTTGTGTCAGGTACCAACACCAGCACAGACTGCTGTCTCATATGCTGAGCTTTAAGACGTCCCCTCACATTGAGACCAGTGTCTGACCACTTCTGAACTCAGTGAAAGGAAGAAAAAGTATCTCTGAGGAACTCTAAACATCTGAAAAACGTTTTCTTATTCATAACATTTAGGCTATGAAAAGGAGTTTGGGGGAAAAAAAACATAAAAAAAACACATATGATACTGTACAGAATTCTGTTTTGTCCTAAAGAACAATTCAAATTTACAGCTCTTTTCCATAAACTTGAGGTTTTTTTTAAGAAAAACTGTGAAGTATTCAGTCATACATTTTGTTGCAAATGTGTTTATTTCAGAGACTTGCTGAATTAAAAAGTGACAAATATAACCTTTTTGTGTTGTTACTTCTCTAAGTTTAAATACAGATAGCACACCACAAATTTATATTAGAATCGGTCAGTATTTATCAGGTAGAACAGATGAAGATTAGGTGTCATAAAAATTTCATTAAAGATTTGTGTGGAATTTAGAAGGTTTCACATCTCTGTCTGGTAAAATAAAATATATGATTCATTTCATGTATTATGTATTTGTGTTTCACAAGCTTAGAGGCCATTAAAAGTCAAACGGTAAAACAAGTAGAGTAGATAAATGCTGAAATGAGGTAAACATTGTCAGTGTAAGACTGTAACGTACCAAACATCACAAATCTGTTTGTGTATTTTGTTGTAATGAAAACATTTGCTGATTTGTATTTATTCAAAGTATTTTTACTTCCACAATGCCTTAACATTTTCATAGATACCGCAGCACTTCCTTCTGTCCACATAGTTAATCTTGCATTAACATCTGTGGAACATTTACAGGTTTAATCACATCACAGTAACAAACTACAGTGTGACGTTGGGAGTTTAAGCAATTTATTCACAAAGTAGCAAAAGTGGAAAGATAAAGTGGAAAGAAAACAGATATGGTCTTCCAGAACTTTTAAAGTAGAAATCTGAAAAGTATCCATTGAGCAACAAAGAGAAACAATTTTAAAACTGCCTGCCCGACAACCTCATGTTATAAAACAGTGAGGATAATTTTCCCCCAACATTTTAACCAATATGAATTATATTTAGTCACCATGAAACCAGATAGATATTTAAACATGGAATCAGGAGCTCACTCTTCTGTGAGAAATGGAAAAATACAGTGTGGCTTTACGTTCTGGTAAAGATCCAGAGACGCTGATTTAGGTGATGAACATCTGAAAAGAATCTCCATGACTAAAATCATATTTTTCCTGTTTCTTGTGCTGTCCTTTTGTTTTTGATCTTAGAAACAACAGAAGACGTTCAATATGCATGAATTTCATTACAGACAATTGATAGACAATATTAATTTTATTGTGCCTAATTGAAGTTGGGTTAACTTAAAAAAGTTAAAAACTGCCTCCAACACAACATCAGTGATATCTAAATGCAGTTACACATTTTACATCATTTCAAGTTCATTATGAAAATCACATCTATAACCTCTCTAGCTTCTGATTTAGCAGTCATATATATTATGATAAACGTGCTTTATTAGTTACTCGTATTCTAATAATAATGTGAGTAATTGCAGGTGTTCTTCTGAAAAAAAAACAGAATCATATATTATTCTTATTATTTGAAACTAAAGTTACAGTTGTTCATTTACTCAATTTGATAAAAATGTATTATTTAAAACTTTCTTGCATTGAAATAAGGAATAGTGTCGTGTATTTCTATAAATCTGCAGGCTGGAAACTTTCTTCATCTTATCAGAAAGCCTGCTGTTCCTGTGTCATGGCCTGGCAACTATCTCTCTCTCTCTCTCTCTCTCTCTCTCTCTCTCTCTCTCTCTGCCTGAGTATGATTTTTTATGATTAAATTAAAAAAGAAATAGAATTTAAAAGTAAAGTTTGCATGAGACAAAAGAAACACACAACCTCACTGATTTTATTGAAGTTTGATTTTACCCCTAGTTATAGATGCTACTTTGTGTAATTAATTATAAATGTAACTTCATGTATTGTGACTGTTAACCTAAAATCTTCAGCATGGAAGTAATGGGATGATCTCAGGTTATCTTGACACTGTAAAAAAAGAATTAAGCCTCCTCTGCAACTTCGTGGCATTTTTTGGATTTCAGGTCATATTTGCTCTTGCGGGGGTTCAAAGACACAACAAATTGGCACAATAGTTGCTGTGAAAGAGAAGACGACAATAAGTGCTGAATGAAAATTGAAACTTTTCCTTAATGGTTACATGAAGAACAGAGGGTGAACAGATTTACCTGTTTTTCCAAAATGCAGCTTTTCACATCATGGTTTTTCCCCTCAGGACATTTGGTTCTTTCGAAGACTGCGTCGATTTTATACTTGATCTTACTGCTTTCCTGCAGAAATAACCAGACAAAACAGTGATTGGAAGTATGTTTAGATACGGTACATTAATTTGTTTTAAGAAAGATCAGTCCAACCTGGGATTTAGCACTGTTAATTGAGACCAGCTTGAAGAACATCTTGCCCTTTGCTTTTTTGTTGAACCTTTCCACAGCAAATTCAACGGCCTTCTGAACATCTTCTGACTCAGTAGGTTTTTCAGACCAATGCTCTAAAAGATGCACTTTTATCAGTAAACATTTAAACAAAATCACAGAATAGTGACAAAAACTGTTCACCAGAATCCGTTTGCAGGGTCAAAGAAAAGGCAAGAAGGAGTCTTATCATTCTGCCCATTCTGATCAGCAGTACAGTGGCTTTATTTCACATCACAGGACAATGAAACAGGAAATTTAAAACCGTCACCTTACAGCAGGACAACAACCATAAACAAACTATCGGAGCTACAGGAGAATTGTAAACTTTCTAATAGAGTGTTTTGATTGTTTCCGATGAGAATGTTTCCAGTTATTTTACCCCTTTTTTTTTTACTGTGGCCCAGAGGTGCAAACCACTTCAACAAATTATAAAACACAACAACATTAAGAAAGCACAATTACAAATTCAAAAACACCACGACATTAACAAAACGAACAAGGTATGTCCAAGTTGGAGACCTGAAATATCGTTGATTGGACGACAGTTGTCAGCCCGTTGTTGTAATACCCTATAGCGTCCGCCATATTGAAAGCTATTACAACTAAATGGGCCGAACTCTCTAAAGTGCCGTTCTGCAAAGTATTTTAAGTTAATGAATATCACTGACACAACCGATTATGTCAGTGACACTATTATATTTAGGAATAAAGAAAAAAAAACAACTAAGAACAACATTTCAAACTTTTTGATGTGATTATTTAATTGTTTTGGGGCACAATAATTACATTTGATACAGCTGATTCTGATAAATTGTTTTAATTGATGAACACACACACACACCTTTACAGTGGTGTATTCATGAACATATTAACACAATTCCATAAATCAATGTGCATTTGCAAATTCAAGATATGAATAAAAAAAACGCAACTTCATTAACATTTTTAAGCATTTTATTAAAAAGACAAACTTTGATAGTAGTTGTCAATCTTTAGCTACATATTTGTACTTTAAAAAAATATATTTATTACAGTGTAATATGTCAACTGTGCTCTAGTCAGTAGTGTGAACAAAATCTAACAGACTAAATTATTTTTAATTTCTTAAACTGTCATAATACTGGCGACCTGTCCAGGGTGTACCCCGCCTCTCGCCCAGAACGTTAGCTGGAGATAAGCACCAGCACCCCTCCTGACCCCACTAGGGACAAGGGTGTTGGTTGGTTGGTTGGTTGGTTCAAATTGAGATATTTCACTTAAAATACACAAAAAATGAAAGAAAGAAGTCTACAGTGCATTACAAATTTATTTATATTGTACAGGCAGGGGTTCAGTCTGCTGGTCAAGCTGGGAGCAATTCAGTGACTGGGCCTTCTGAGACATCTGGCCAGCCACAGGTTAAGGCGAATGATAAAAATGATTTAACAGTGTAATAGAAAATACATCCCTGATTCATTCACATTCAGACAAAAAAAATATATCATCACCATATCGGGGCATTCATTGACTTAGCATCTAAACACAGACATTGTGGAGATGACCTGTCAGACAGAAGTCTGAAGAAAAACAGCTAAAGCTCTGATCTTTATGGACCTGTCCTGACGAAATCCCCGGGTCTCCGCACTGCTCTCTGGATTAATGAACTTTCAGGTTCGCTCTTATATCAAACCAATTATTTTAATCTACATAAATTATAAGAAACATCTTACAGACAACTGACGTACTGTGGTGGATACAATGTAAATATTTCACACCCGAATGTATACTCTTATTATGAAGGGGAGGATGTGAGGTGAGAAGACACCAACGGTTGTCCTACATTGTATTTTTGGTTTTGATTGGAAGACATTGAGAAGAAAACAAGACTCAAATTAGTTTTTCGTCTTTTTCTGCTGACTTTCACAGTACCTTAAAGTAACCATGTTTGACCACAGACAAACCGCAACTTGTCTTGCAAGCTTCTACTTATCCATGGCAACAATACACAAACGGCAAAAGCGCTCGTTGCAGGTTTCTAATTGCCTCTCTCTTTAGAAAAACAACACAGTATAAAAAAACGTTAGCTAAACTAAAAATAAAAAACATCAGAGTAGGTAACTGGGGCAATTTAGTTACAAAGGAAATACTTCTCTGTTGTTTAGAAGTTTGTTTCACCACGGAAATGCACAGTACGAGCCATAAAGTCAAGAAATTATGCTCGTAAATTCACGTTACTATTATCTTTAATTCTTACCTGCGAAGGATAAAGGCAGTGGGTACACTTTGTACTGTAAAATGGTTGAAACTAGTCCACACAGCACGTTCTCTCCACTGCCACTTTCAAGATGGCGGCGACGTAAGTAGGACTCAGCGTATACGTATTCCTACCTGTTGTCCAATCAGCGATTTCTCAAGTCTCACTGGGATATACCTCTTCCGTTTTGTTAATGTTGTAGCGTTTTTTGTAATTTGTAATTGTGCTTTGTTAATGTTCATGGCTGAACAGGTAAAACTCATCAAACTCTAAACTTAGTTTTGAAATGCTTACATTTCACCACTTTATTGTGTTACATAACTAAACAGGTCTATTCAGAACACATTGCATCTATATCTCTACTTACGTTTTGTAAGGAATCTCTTCTCAGGCTGAGCTCCCAAACACAGCTGGAAGACTGACAGACATATCAGCAAGGACAATGGCAGAGACATATTTGCTTTCCAACAACTTGTCAGCTACAGACGTTCCCAGGACATTTGCAAGATTCTGATGAGTCCAGGTCCATTTTAAAGGAATGAAACATGAATAAAAGAAACTATTAAATACAACAGAACAGAAGAAAAACAGTTAGATATTGATTACAACTGTAAAAAGTCCAACACCAACCTTATAGATGTTTCTTCAGCTGGGGGAAAATGCAAAGGAAGAGTGAAACAGCTTTTGTGTTCTCTGAGTGAATGTGTGTGTGCGTGTGTGTGTGTGTGTGTGTCAGCATTCAGACTTTATTATGTTCAACCAGTCAGTGAAGACCACACCCACCTACTGCCTAGGAGTGACACCATGCATACTTCTAAGCCATGAGCAGCCTTGGTGAGCATTGGAGGCAAACTGCAAAGTGGATGTCTGGTGATGTTTCCCTGCTGCAGTTATTCAGGAAACTTCATGTTGTATATGTGGGCATGTCTGGGCATGTCATGAGCAATGGGTATTGTCCAAAAGCACAAAATTTTGGAGGCAAGTGGCAAAAACGCATTTCATGTGTGTAGAAAACCTATTGTTGCCATTGCCAAAAAGTCTAAATGGGAATTCTTTAGACAAAAGGTACATTTATAAATGCTAAAGAACAAACGCATCTGTCTTAACTTCTCTCTAGGACAAAGTAGTGGGAATGTACTAGTGTACTGACAGTAGAAAGCCTGCAGATCAAAGTCCACCTTTGTAGCACAGTTATAACTTTTTTCAATAGTAGTTGAGATCACATTTGCCGGGTGTGGATTGTTTTGCTCAAAACCAAGAATTGACATGTTGGGTCATCTTGATTAAACATTCAAATGTCGGGAAACCATCTAAAATTAAGTAGAATGAAATTTAATGGGAGCTACGTTAAAAATCCTTAACTTTACAAGTGCTGCATCGACACTGCATTAATATTTTCATCTGTCTGTCACAGATGTGCTTAAAGGTGCAATTACATTTGTTGGCATCTTGGTGGGGCCAGACATCATTTTAACCTACATTTGAAAGGAAGAAAAAGTATCTCTGAGGAACTCTAAACATTTGAACAACATATTGTTTCATAACATTTAGGCTATGAAAAAGAGTTTGGAAAAAAACATAAAAAAACACATATGATACTGCACAGAATTCTGTTTTGTCCTAAAGAACAATTAAAATTTACAGCTCTTTTCCATAAACTTGAGGTTTTTTTTAAGAAAAACTGTGAAGTATTCAGTCATACATTTTGTTGCAAATATGTTTATTTCAGAGACTTGCTGAATTAAAAAGTGACAAATATAACCTTTTTGTGTTGTTACTTCTCTAAGTTTAAATACAGATAGCACACCACAAATTTATATTAGAATCGGTCAGTATTTATCAGGTAGAACAGATGAAGATTAGGTGTCATAAAAATTTCATTAAAAATTTGTGTGGAATTTAGAAGGTTTCACATCTCTGTCTGGTAAAATAAAATATATGATTCATTTCATGTATTATGTATTTGTGTTTCACAAGCTTAGAGGCCATTAAAAGTCAAACGGTAAAACAAGTAGAGTAGATAAATGCTGAAATGAGGTAAACATTGTCAGTGTAAGACTGTAACGTACCAAACATCACAAATCTGTTTGTGTATTTTGTTGTAATGAAAACATTTGCTGATTTGTATTTGTTCAAAGTATTTTTACTTCCACAATGCCTTAACATTTTCATAGATACCGCAGCACTTCCTTCTGTCCACATAGTTAATCTTGCATTAACATCTGTGGAACATTTACAGGTTTAATCACATCACAGTAACAAACTACAGTGTGACGTTGGGAGTTTAAGCAATTTATTCACAAAGTAGCAAAAGTGGAAAGATAAAGTGGAAAGAAAACAGATATGGTCTTCCAGAACTTTTAAAGTAGAAATCTGAAAAGTATCCATTGAGCAACAAAGAGAAACAATTTTAAAACTGCCTGCCCGACAACCTCATGTTATAAAACAGTGAGGATAATTTTCCCCCAACATTTTAACCAATATGAATTATATTTAGTCACCATGAAACCAGATAGATATTTAAACATGGAATCAGGAGCTCACTCTTCTGTGAGAAATGGAAAAATACAGTGTGGCTTTACGTTCTGGTAAAGATCCAGAGACGCTGATTTAGGTGATGAACATCTGAAAAGAATCTCCATGACTAAAATCATATTTTTCCTGTTTCTTGTGCTGTCCTTTTGTTTTTGATCTTAGAAACAACAGAAGAAGTTCACTATGAATAAGATTTGGTCTGAAATATTAATTTTATTGCGCCTAATTGAAGTTGGGGTAATAATTCCAGAAATTTTGAAAATGTAAAAGCCCAAGACAAATCTGGGGTCCTTTATTGGTGGTTCAGATTGGCTTGAAGGATGAACACTGTCTTGGAGATGTTTAACTTTCTTTTCAAATATCCACTTTGTATCATTTCACAACCACGGTTGTACCAGTTCTGAGATTCCATCACACACAATTGTTACTGTTTGATATGTCGAAATATTTCAGATCTTGATATTCTCAGAAGCTGCCAGTCTCGATCCCTTTTATCTAGGATTTTGTTGTTGTTGGTGTTATTTGGTTGGGGGAGTATTATTGCACCATCAATGGGTTAGGGTAGTGTTAAAATAAACACTACAATTGTACAAAAAAGTCACAAAAACCAGATAAAGGTTAGATCAACGTTTATTTAATCCTTATTTACCAACAGTTATAAAAGCTAAATGTATGAGCTTTTGATTGTTCTCCCAAAAAAATTATCTGCACCCAGTTTTACTATTTCCATTTAATTAGGTGCAACATGTTAGGGTGTGTCTTAAAGGTTTCTTAAAACCAATCACAAATCAAAATCTGCTGGATACTTCCCTTTCCAGAACTGAGGTAAAATCTGTTTAAACTGGCCTGTCGAGAAAAACTCACCTGGTTCCTGACGACCTCCATCCAGGTGCCTCACCTTTTTTCCCCCTGTGAGTTAGTCAGACTGAGCAGCCTGCATACAGCTAGTTTCACAGACCACACACGTTAACTGTCATTCCTTGTCTTTGTTACAACCTGCACTTGTTACTGAACCAGGTTGGGTTTAGTGACTTCGGCGAGTCCCAAGGGTGTTGTTTTACATATAGTTTTGGGCTAAAAGCAATCTATGAAATGTTTTCCACCTTTTTCTTTCAACAGTTTGAGTTGCAACAATCAAAATCCAAATCAGCTAACTCTGAGGTGTTGGTCATCTCTGCTCTTCTTTTATTTCCTATTTTCCCTAATACCTTCACCTGCTATCTACCTCCAACACAACATCAGTGATCTCTAATTTCAGTTACACATTTTACATCATTTAAAGTTCATTATCAAAATCACATCTATAACCTCTCTAGCTTCTGATTTAGCAGTCATATATATATATAGTCATATAGTCATTTATAATATTATGCTAACCATGCTTTATTAGTTACTTTTATTATAATCATCATGTGAGTAATTATAGGTGTTCTTCTGACAAGAAAACAGGAATCATCCAATATTCTTATTGTTTGAAACTAAAGTTACAGTTGTTCATTCTTTCAAGAGAAAACATTATCAGTATAAGTATTTTTGCTTTCAGTTTTATTCAAATACTCAATTTGTTTAGACTTTTTTCTTTAAAACTTTCTTGCATTTGTGGCCTATGCGGTTCTGGTGGCTTCTCTTGGTGCAGAAATGAACGACAAGGAACTCAATCTGGCATCAGTTGTTTTCTTTAATTCTCCACCTGCATTTCACACATGGGCACCGAGGTAAAGTCAGTCTCTGGCATGAAAGACTCCTCGACAGTGATCCTCATGGCTCTCAGGATTACCCATCATACAGTAACCAAAATAAAATAATTGAAAATTACAGTGATTGTATAGTGGATTTGGTTTACATCAAAGGAACAACCAGTGAGTGTCCTTTTTAAAGAAAGTAACACAATTAATTAAAACGCTCTGAAAAATAAAATAAAATGCTGACATTTTATTTACTAGATGCCATTTTTATATTTTAGCTTATACAAACTTGCATCTTGGAACAATGCAAAAACATTAACCATATCTATATAAAACTATTAATATAAAACTGCCTTATATTAGCCATCTGCTACAGAGATTTAGTGAAACATACCTGCATTTCACACATGGGCACCGAGGTAAAGTCAGTCTCTGGCATGAAAGACTCCTGCAAGGAGGAGCCATAATGTTACCGCGTGGGAAAATCCCGCCACACTTTCACACGAACTAAACATGTCTATAACGCAACAAAAACAATATAATAGCAAAGCTAGCATAACATGAATTAAGCATATTTCAATAATATGCAAAAACGAAAACCATACACATATTTTATAAATAATATTTCTTTATCACATCGCAGAGACACGTTACCTCGACAGTGATCCTCATGGCTCTGAGGATTACCCGTAATACCCCGCTCTTTCTAGGGTGAATGCAATACCCCGTTTAACCAGCAGATGGTGCATTTTATCAGGATTTAACCTGAATCATTTTAACTATGTTACACATTGAAATAAGGAATAGTCTCATTTGTTTTTATAAATCTTCAGGCTGGAGACTTTCTTCATCTTATCAGAAAGCCTGCTGTTCCTGTGTCATGGCGTGGCAACTATCTCTCTCTCTCTGCCTGACTATGATTTCTTTTGATTAAATACAAACGGAAATATAATTTAAAAGTAAAGTTTGAATGACACAAAGGAAACACACAAACCTCACTGATTTTATTGAAGTTTGATTTTACCCCTAGTTATAGATGCTACTTTGTGTAATTAATTATAAATGTAACTTAATGTATTGTGACTGTTAACCTAAAATCTCCAGCATGGAAATAATGGGATGATCTCAGGTTATCTTGACACTGTAAAAAAGAATTAAGCCTTCTTTGCAACTTCATGGCATTTCTTGGTTTTCAGCTCATGTTCCTCGTTGCCGGGGTCTAAAGTCACAACAAACTGGCACTGTAGTTGCTGTGAAAGAGAAGACGACAATATGTGTTGAATGGAAATTGATACATTTTCTTAATGGTTCTATAAAGAACAGAGGGTGAACAGATTTACCTCTTCATCCAAAATGCAGCTTTTCAAGTCAAGGTTTTCCATCATAGGACATTTGGTTCTTCCGAGGATTGCGTCGATTTTAAAGTTGATCCTATTGGTTACCTGCAGATAGAACCAGATAAAACAGTGATTATAAGTATGTTTTAATAGGGTACATTATATTGTTTTAAGGAAAATCAGTCCAACCTGGGACTTAGCACTGTTAATTGAGACCAGCTTGAACAACACCTCGTCCTTTGAATTTTTGTTGAACATTTCTACAGCATATTGAGCCGCCTTCTGAACATCTTTCGACTCAGGAAGTCTTTCTGTCCAAGCCCCTAAAAGATGCACTTTTTCTGAAAGACAAAGGTATGTCGACTGTAACATAAAGTATATCAGTAAAAATAAAAAAAAATTTTAAAAAAGATCACAGAATAGAAACAAAAACTATCAAGCTTGAATCAGTTTGTAGGGTCAAAGAAAGGGCAAGAAGGATTCTCAGCATTCTGCCCATTGTGACCAGCAGTGCAGTGGCTTTATTTCACATCATAGAATCTCTTTTACACAATGAAATAGGAAATTTAAAATGATCTCCTTACAGCAGGACAACAACCATAAACAAACCATCAGAGCTACAGGAGAATTGTAAATTTTCTAGTGGAGTGTTTTGATTGGATCCTGTGAGTATTTTTTCCATTGATTTTACCACTTTTTTTATTCATGTTGTGAATTCTCTCATACATATAACTGGTGTTGACATGATTATTTCAAATTCACACAATTCTTGTGACTTCCACCTTCTTAAAGGTGGAAGGACTTGTTTGTACTGGCAGCTAGCAGCTCTTGTATGTTCCATCCCCACCCAGTCCAAAACAAATTCTCATGACTAATGGCAATCTGAAGAACTGGGTGTTGATCACATCCAACTTTGTACTTCTTTATTCAGCACTTTTGCTAATCAGAACTTTGGAACAAAGAAGCAAACAAGACATTTCATAAAGCTTTATTTTGGATTTGAATTTGATTAACTGCACAAATCATATGTGATTCCACTAAAGTAAAATCCCAAACCTATTAAGACATGGTAAGGTATTAGACTACCAAAAAGGAACCCTTCATACATACAATTTAAAGTCCTGCTAATTAGCTGCACCATCTTATTTCCTTTTTCCAAAACTAGCGTCCCATCTGCCAAAATACACAGCACTTTGACAATGATAAATTAATCTGATTTGTAGCTGAGGCAAAACTTCTGACTCACTGTACTCAACCGTACTGCAGTGAGGAGTCATCAGCTGTGGAATAAGTCCACAAACACACAATGTATTTGACCATGAAGTCAGCAAGCCACACAGTTTTAGAACAACAGGTCCTTTCTTTTTGCAGAATCATATTATTGTCTTTAAATTTAAAGACAATTTTGTTACCATTAACTTAGATTCTCTGTGATCACGAAAGGGTTTCACAGACTGATGGAAACAAACTAGCTTCTTTGTTATCTAATACAGTTTGTTCTTTTAAAAAAAGAAAGAGAAAACATGATTTAGTAAGTTAGCTCTTACATTTGACGATGTGTCAGAATGTTTACATGAAACCACAAAGTTACCTTTTGATGTTTGATTTGTTTCTCGACTGTTGGCAATGATTTTCATGGCTGAACAGTTGAAACTCATCAAACTCTAAACTTTGTTTTGATATGTTTACATTTTTCACACTATATTATGTTTCAAAATTAAACATGTCTATTCAGGACACATTGCATTCATATCTCTTCTTACTTTGTGTAATGACTTCCTCCACAGGCTGAGCTCCCAAACACAGCTGGAAGACTGACAGACATATCAGCAAGGACAATGGCAGAGACATATTTGCTTTCCAACAACTTGTCAGCTACAGACGATCCCAAGAACTTCCCAAGATACTGAAAAGTCCACGTCCATTTTAAAGGAACAAAACATAAAAAAGAAACCATTAAATACAACAGAACAGAAGAAAAACAGTTAAATATTGATTACTAACTGTAAAATGTCCAACACCAACCTTATAGGTGTTTCTTCAGATGGGGGAAAATGGAGCAGAGGAAGAGTGAAACGGCTTCTGTGTTCTCTGAGTGAATGTGTGTGTGTCAGCATTCAGACTTTATTATGTTCAACCAGTCAGTGAAGACCACACCCACCTACTGCGTGGGAGTGACACGATTGGAGGCAAACTGCAGAGTGGATGTCTGGTGATGTTTCCCTGCAGTTATTCAGGAATCTTCATGTTGTATATGTGGGCATGTCATCTGTTAGTGCCATGTCTGTGGGGGTGTGCCTACAATTAGCTTTTTTATTGTTGAGCAAAAATCTGTTGCTGTACACAGTGAGTGAATGGAGAACGATAGACATTTGTTTTAGTGTATTTGGAGTGCAGTGCTTGTTGGGGCAGACAATATTCTTTGAGTTTTGATTTGCCTCCTGAAAAACTAAAATTCTTCAAAAATTCTCTTTTGGTCAGACCATCGGTCTCTTTCAGCAGCAAACATGGAAATATTAGCTAATATTTAGCTTCAAACTAAATGTTTCCCAGCAGACTGACTAAAGACATTTCTCCCTCTTCCTCCTCTATCAGACCTTCTCTGCTCCTGCAGCAGGTTCCTCCATACCCGAGAGCTTCCAGTCTCCAGTGTGGATCCTTCAGTCCAGCCGACAGCAGCTTCACTCCTGAGTCTCCTGGATGATTGTAGCTCAGGTCCAACTCTTTGAGATGGGAGGGGTTGGAGGTCAGAGCTGAGGCCAGAGAAGCAGAACCTGCATTAATCAGCTAGCCGCTCTCAGGCAGTTTGGATTTAGTAATTTAGGATTATTTATTTTGATGTAATCTGCATTTGACTTTGAAGGAATGTTTCTTCTTTTACTAGACATTATTTGATATAATAAGTGCTGTGAGACTTATTTGACTCATGTATAATTTATGGTACAGAGAACGTTACTGTTAAATGTTTAACTGGTTGCAGGTTTTTCAGTTGTTCTTTTGACTGAGTAGCTGTTGTATCGTGCCTGTAAGTATGTTGCATGTTTACGTTAATTAGGTGAATTTATTACCAGATAATTTTTTCATTTTGCCAGATCACATAATATCATTTATAACTAATGCAAAATTAAACAACCAATTCAGGTGATCGGCAGAGATCGACCTCATGGGTGATCGGTATCGGTATCGGAATCGGAATCGGCAGCAATAAACCTGATCGGAGCATCCGTAGAATTAATACATTTTATTATGATTATGTTAGTGAAAATGTTGGTTTTATACTGAGCAACAATTGTTGCTGATGGAAAACTGCATAGTCTGAATTACACAAATAGCCTATCTTTGCAGAGTAAAGAAATAGTGGAAATTTCAAGGAGGTGAGAATTTTTGAGGTGAAGTGGTTAATTATTTTTATTTAAGAATCTTGTGAGCGATCATCTCAAAGTATTCAGATGTCAGATGTTTTTCCTCTTGCTGGCTCCATTTCAATCAAGTTTATTTGTGTAGCAAATTCCAGCAACAATGCAGTTTCAAAGTGCTTTACATAATAAAAACACACAAATATAAAATCATAAAATATACCATAATCAAAAATTGAGATAACCGGTAACAAACATTACATTTTGAAGAGTGCCATCATCACAACTAATAATACACATGAACTATGTTGGTCAAGGTTCCTTTTATTTCGGCCACTGCTGAAAACAAATACTCCTCTGACGCGCGATCAAATACATCAACCCATGAAGTTGCACGGCTCATCATGCTTTTATTTTGAAAACCGACACTCAAACTGAAGCAGTCACGTGACCCATGCAATGTGAGGCATAGCTTGTTGTCAGTCACGCGGTTTTCAGCAAGGCGATACAAGCAGCTTCATCTGACACGCCCCCTTTTTACTCGGTACACGCCTAGAAGTCTGACGTCAGATGGCCATCACTTCCTGGAACGTCACCTGGATTCTGTCACAGCTGATTGTGGTTAAGTACGGCCCACTCTCTTTGGAGAGGTAGCTTGTTTGCTGATTTTGTGCGTGTTCTGGCACTTTAAAATGACGGTGAAATTGATCAGAACGGAATGTAGCTACACTTTTAAGTTTGATATTGCGCAGTATATTTATTTATTAAATATATTTTTGTTTTTTTCTCTCGCTCTACTTGAGTATTTGACAATTTATTTTATTTTTCTTGATTGATATTTTGAAAGTGCACTTTAACTTTTGAATGATAACTTTAAATTGATAAGCTTGATATATGATTGATTGATACACTTTTTGTTTTACTTTATTTAAATTATGGTTAATTTGTAACCTGATTATTGAAATGTTTGATCTTGTCAAAATTATTATAAATTTAATAATTGAATTTGCATTTAACATGCATAAACCAAATGTCCAAATTTTATATTTATTTCCTTTTATATGTTTGTACATAATTGTTTGTGTTTTGATAAAACACTTAATGGATTTTTCTGACCTTTTAGGTCGGGGTTTTTTTCTCCTGTTGGGCCAGATCCTCATCTGGATCTGAAGACGTCGAGCTAGCAAAAGGACAATGGACTTTATGATTTTGGAATTAATTCATTCTTGTCTCTCATTGTGCTACTTTAATTGTCTGTTTTTATTCAAATCACTAGTGTATATACCCCAAAATTAAAAGCACTGCCTCCTGTTTTTCATTCACAACTCGGGCTCTTATTTTAAAGAACAATCTTCTGGTGCTGCTTTTGTAGCCACAGTTAGCTGCCTAGCCCCATAACTGTTATATTACCAAGTATTTTTGGTCTAGATTCTAGTGCAAATATCTTAGCACACTTGAAATAAAACAAAGCTAACTTAAAAGTAACTTTTTAGCAAGATACAGAGGGTTGTTTTTTTTCTTCTCAATAGTAATTATTCCTTAATATTGATGAAAAAGTACTTGTTCCATTGGCAAATGATTTTACTCATAACAAGATATGTTTCCCATGTTACGAGTAATGGGTACTGTACTGTCCATAAGCAGAAGATCGTGGAGACAAATGGCAAAAACACATTTCCTGTGAGCAGGAAACACGTTTTTGCCATTTGTCTCCACGACTTTGTTTGTACAGCTATGGCTAATGACTTTTTAATGTTGATCTTTTATTAAAAAAAAAAAAACTTGCTTCACAACTGATAATAATCCATTATTTTCTTATTAGTGTTTTATGTTGATCACAGTTTGCTACCTTTCAATTGCTTTATGAAGATTAACTACAAGTTGTCAATTAGTTCAAGATTTGGGGATGTAAAATTTAGTGACCCTATAAGACAGAATATTCATGCATTTTCTTTTCTGGTCAATAGATTTCCTAGATGTCGCAAAAAAATCTAAATGGGAATTCTTTAGATAAAAAAGATACATTTATTAACGCTAAAGAACAAACACATTTGTCTTAACTTCCCTGTAGGACAAAGTAGACATTTTCTAGTCTACTGACTGTTTTGCAGTTCATCAAAGTCCATGTTTTGTGCACAGATTTGCCTTTTGCAATAGTAGTTGAGATCACATTTGCAGGGTGTGGATTGTTTGGCTCAAAGACCAAGAATTGACATGTTGGGGGCAACTGCTCTACCAGCTGCACCACTGTGCAGCCCTTTTTGTAGAATATTTTGTATTTATTCAATATTAAAGCTATATTTGAGTGAAAGTCAGTCATATTTTTCTTAAAACACCACGTTTCCTCTTTCCTGTGTTCAGGTTGCTCAGTATCTGAACTTGGAGCTACCCATCTTAGATCAGTTTCTGCTCAAACTCAGAGAGGAGGAAAACAGAGAGATTCAAAGGGTCATCAACAAGTAAGAGGGCGATTTTATTCACAAAAAGGATTTTATGTTGCCACTGGGGCAAACATTTTTTTTAACTTTATAAGTGCTGCATCGACACTGTATTAATATTTTCAGTATATCTCTCACAGATGTGCTTAAAGGTGCAGTTACATTGGTTGGTCTCTTGGTGGAGCCAGACATCATTTTAACCTACATGTTTTTTGATTCTCTTAATTTTTACTGATAACTTCCTTGGATTTGTGTTTGTATCAGGTACCAACACCAGATGTTAATACTCTTGCAAAAGTATTAGCATCTGTGGAACATTTACAGGTTTAATTACATTACAGTAAACAAACTTCAGTGTGACGTTGGGAGATTAAGCAATTTATTCACAAAGTGGCAAAAGTGAAACGATAAAGTGGAAAGAAAACAGATATAGTCTTCCAGAACTTTTAAAATAGAAATTTAAAAAGTATCTATTTAGCAACAAAGAGAAACAATTTTAAAACTGCCTGCCCGACAACCTCATGTTATAAAACAGTGAGGATAAATTTCCCCTAATGTTGTAACCAATATGAATTACATTTAGTCACCATAAAAGCAGATAGATTTTCCAAATGGAATCTGGATGGAGTTTAGTCTTCTGTCAGAAAATTGGTTGGAGTGTATTATTGCACCATCACTGGGCTAGGGTAGTGTTAAAACAAACACTACAAATGTCCATAATGTCACAAAAAACAGATAAAGCTTACACCAACGTTTATTGGTCTGAATTTAGATGATGAGAGAAGTCCATTTTGAGGCTACATGTTGCAAGGCTAACGGGTTGGTCTTCAGCTCTCTGTGGCCCTGGATCTTCTTCAGCTGCAGAATTCTTTGTCCATCTCAATTGCAGCTCAAAGCCGCCTAGAGAATAGAACCAAAGGTTCCTCTTTTGCATTGACATTTTATAGTGTTTTTATAGCATTTCTCCACCCTATATATAAACTTGTATTGGTTGGCACTGTTGTCATGCTTGTTTTGCTGGCTGTCTGCTTGGATAGATGATCTCATATCCATCATTGTCTTAGAGACAATGATGTCTGTGTTCATGTCCTGGTGTTCAAAAGTCACCCTAAACCCTTTACCTGCACAATCTTTTTCTTTCAACAGTTTGAGTTACAATAATCTGTTTCCAAATCAGCTAACTCTGAGGTGTTGGTCATCTCTGCTCTCCTTTCAGTTCCTCTTTTCCATAATCCTTCACCTACTATCTACCTCCAACACAACATCAATGATCTTTAATTGCAGTTACACATTTTACGTCATTTCAAGTTCATTATCAAAATCACATCTATAACCTCTCTAGCTTCTGATTTAGCAGTCATTTATAATATTATGTTAACCATGCTTTATTAGTTACTTTTATTATAATCATCATGTGAGTAATTATAGGTGTTCTTCTGACAAGAAAACAGGAATCATCCACTATTCTTATTTTTTGAAACCAAAGTTGTTCATTCTTTCAAGATTATCAATATAAGTATTTTGCTTTAAGTTTTATTAAATTACTCAATTTGTTTAGACTTCAGCCTTTAAAACTTTCTTGCATTGAAATAAGGAATAGTCTCTCACATATTTCTATAAATCTGCAGGCTAGAAACTTTCTTCGTCTTATCAGAAAGCCTGCTGTTCCTGTTTCATGGCTTGGCAACTTTCTCCCTCTCTGCCTGACTATGATTTCTTATGATTAAATTAAAAAAGAAATAGAATTTAAAGGTAAAGTTTGCATGAGACAAAAGAAACACACAACCTCAGAGATTTTATTGAGGTTTGATTATACCCTTGCTTATAGATGCTACTTTGTGTAATTAATTATAAATGTAACTTCATGTATTGTGACTGTTTACCTAAAATATTCAGCATGGAAATAATGGGACGATCTCAGGTTATCTTGACACTGTAAAAAAGAATTAACCCTTCTTTGCAACTTTGTGACATTTCTTGGATTTCAGGTAATATTTGCTGTTGCCGGGGTCTAAAGTCACAACAAACTGGCACTTTAGTTGCTGTGAAAGAGAAGACGACAATATGTGTTGAATGGAAATTGACACATTTTCTTAATGGTTCTATAAAGAACAGAGGGTGAACAGATTTACCTCTTTGCCCAAAATGCAGTTTCTCAAGTCAATGGTTTTCATCTTAGGACATATGGTACTTCTGAGGATTGCAATGATTTTAAAGTTGATCCTATTGGTTACCTGCAGATAGAACCAGATAAAACAGTGATTATAAGTATGTTTTAATAGGGTACATTATATTGTTTTAAGGAAAATCAGTCCAACCTTGGATTTAGCACTGGTAATTGAGATCAGCTTGAAGAACACCTTGTTCTTTACTTTTTTGTTGAACATTTCTACAGCATATTGAGCCGCCTTCTGAACATCTTTTGACTCAGGACGTTTTTCAGTCCAACCCTCTAAAAGATGACAAAATTGACAAAGGTATGTTGACTGTAACATAAAGTATATCAGTAAAAATAAAAAAAAAATTTAAAAAAAGATCACAGAATAGAAACAAAAATTATCAAGCTTGAATCAGTTTGTAGGGTCAAAGAAAGGGCAAGACGGATTCTCAGCATTCTGCCCATTGTGACCAGCAGTGCAGTGGCTTTATTTCACATCATAGAATCTCTTTTACACAATGAAATAGGAAATTTAAAATGATCTCCTTACAGCAGGACAACAACCATAAACAAACCATCAGAGCTACAGGAGAATTGTAAATTTTCTAGTGGAGTGTTTTGATTGGATCCTGTGAGTATTTTTTCCATTGACTTTACCACTTTTTTTATTCATGTTGTGAATTCTCTCATACATATAACTGGTGTTGACATGATTATTTCAAATTCACACAATTCTTGTGACTTCCACCTTCTTAAAGGTGGAAGGACTTGTTTGTACTGGCAGCTAGCAGCTCTTGTATGTTCCATCCCCACCCAGTCCAAAACAAATTCTCATGACTAATGGCAATCTGAAGAACTGGGTGTTGATCACATCCAACTTTGTACTTCTTTATTCAGCACTTTTGCTAATCAGAACTTTGGAACAGAGAAGCAAACAAGACATTTCATAAAGCTTTATTTTGGATTTGAATTTGATTAACTGCACAAATCATATGTGATTCCACTAAAGTAAAATCCCAAACCTATTAAGACATGGTAAGGTATTAGACTACCAAAAGGGCTTTTTCTTCAAGTTTTTCTTTGGATTTGAATTTGTTTAACTGCACAAATTAACATCACCACATGTATGATTTCATTAAGGTAAAACCTCAAAGGAATTGGTCCCATTTTATTGTATTAGTAATACCTTATTGTGTTACTAATAAAATAAGGTATTAGTAGTCTAATACCTTATTGTGTCTACATAATAAGGTATTAGATTACTAAAAACTTTATCCTTTTTACACTCAATTTAAAGTCCTGCTAATTAGCTGCACCATCTTATTTCTTTTTTCCAAAACTAGCGTTCCATCTGCCAAAATACACAGCACTTTGACAATGATAAATTAATCTGATTTGTAGCTGAGGCAAAACTTCTGACTCACTGTACTCAACCGTACTGCAGTGAGGAGTCATCAGCTGTGGAATAAGTCCACAAACACACAATGTATTTGACCATGAAGTCAGCAAGCCACACAGTTTTAGAACAACAGGTCCTTTCTTTTTGCAGAATCATATTATTGTCTTTAAATTTAAAGACAATTTTGCTACCTATCTTACATTAACTTAGATTCTCTGTGATCACTAAAGGGTTTCACAGACTGATGGAAACAAACTAGCTGCTTTGTTATCTAATACAGTTTGTTCTTTTACAAAAGAAAAAAAAACATAATTTAATATTTTATCTCTTACATTTGAAAATGTGTCAGAATGTTTACATGAAAACACAAAGCTATGTTTTGATGATGTTTGACTTGTTTCCCAACTGATAGTCATGATTGTGTGTTCATGGCGGAAGAGTTGAAACTCATCAAACTCTAAATTTAGCTTACATTTTAACCATTTTATTGTGTTACGAAACTAAACAGGTCTATTCAGGATACATTGCATCCATATTTCTACTTACGTTCTTTAATGTGTCTCTTCTCAGGCTGAGCTCCCAAACACAGCTGGAAGACTGACAGACATATCAGCAAGGACAATGGCAGAGACATATTTGCTTTCCAACAACTTGTCAGCTACAGACGATCCCAGGACGTTTGTAAGATTCTGATGAGTCCAGGTCCATTTTAACAGAACGAAACATAAAAAAGAAACTATTAAATACAACAGAACAGAAGAAAAACAGTTAAATATTGATTAGTAACTGTAAAACGTCCAACACCAACCTTATCGATAGATGTTGCTTCAGCTGGGGGAAAATGGAGCAGAAGAAGCAGCTTCTGTGTTCTCTGAGTGAATGTGTTTGTGTCAGCATTCAGACTTCATTATGTTCAACCAGTCAGTGAAGACCACACCCACCTACTGCCTAGGAGTGACACCATGCATACTTCTAAGCCATCAGCAGCCTTGGTGAGCATTGGAGGGAAACTGCAGAGTGGATGTCTGGTGATGTTTCCCTGCAGTTATTCAGGAAACTTCATGTCGTATATGTGGGCATGTCATCTGTTAGTGCCATGACTGTAAGGGTGTGCCTACACGGCTCTGCAGAATACAGGTATCAGGATTCCTGGCCTCATATACATTTTAAAGATTATTTTTCAACACTGTACATAATTTATTACCTAACTCTAAGAAGAAAGGAAAGGTTTATTACATTTACATAGTCATATGTCTTATTTTAGCTAACAAATGCGGAGGGATGCTTTTTCATTGTAGTTGAGCAAAAACCTGTTGCTGTACACACATTGAATCAATGGAGAAAGATTGATTCACATAGTAATTAAGAGAACTTAGATTTTACCTATCAATTGGTGGATTGGTGTGGCGTCTGCAGTGATGTGAAAGCTACCGGTCTGTTATGGTTCAGAGAGAGCTCACTGCAAAAACACAAAATCTTACCAAGTATTTTTGATCTAGTTTCTATTGCAAATATCTTAGCACACTTGAAATAAAACAAAACTAACTTAACACTTTTCAGGAAGATACAGAGGCTTGTTTTTCTTCTCAATAATAATAATTCCTTCATATTGATGAAAAAGTACTTGTTCCATTGGCAGATTATTTTACATATTTCACATGTTGTAAGCAATGGGTACTGTCCAAAAGCACAATGTCGTGGAGACAAGTGGCAAAAACAAATTTCCTACACACAGTGTTTGGAGTGAGACACCCCCAGATGACTCCCTCATCTGGGAGGGACTCAAGTTACAGCTGCTACTCCCCCACACTTAAAGTAACCAGTTGATGTGGCTCAGGCAGTCAGGAAACCTTGTGGATGCCACGGTGATGAAGTCTTCTCAGATTTTTGCTCTAGGAGCAAAACAAGAAGAAAGTCCAGGACATGCTGGAGGGACACAACGGAATTGTGTCCTTTATGGAAGAGTACTGTGAAGAAATGGCTTGTTGAAGCAGTCTTAAAAGTCCTGTAAATCTGTAAAGATTAAACATTTTTCAGGTAACTGGTCATAAAGAACAATACGCATTTTCCTTCCACTGCACAATTATAATCTACTTGTTTGGTATTCAACATTTCAATAAAATTCATAAGTTCTATGAGAGCATTTTTATTATAGAAACATCTGGACCTTAAAGGTAAAAATATTTTCCCTCACTGGGATTCCAATACCATGTTGTAATAGCAATGAAGGGCCACCATTGTGATAATGGTGACATTACCTGCATTTATATTGAAAAAAAAAAAAAAACACCATTACATTTAACAGCTTACCCAGATTGATTGTAAGCCTGTTGTCCAAGTTTCACCTGAATTGGAATTCAAAACATATTTAGGCCAAGCAGAGACAAATACAGAATGAGTCATTGTGGTTTGTGCAAAGTTGGCCTCAATGTTATTATTTCTGATAAGAATGTCTGGACATCTAACCCACGTGTTTATACCACAAATAGAACCAAACTCCCGACTGCTGGAAGAATTTCAGAAAAACCTGTTTTCTTACCAAAAGCTGCTTGCATGACAATGGCATGACACAGAAAAGAAAATAGAACTCTACATTTTACAAAACTGGGGACAGAAAATTTATCTTGGAAACACTTTTTAATTGTTTTGAACTAAGCAATAACTGTAGCACTCTAACATTCAGTATCTTGTTCAACCCCATTTTGTAAATAGGACAACATTTAATAAAACACCATAAAGTTGGAGCATGGAGAGGAATGTTTGTCCATTCCTGTTTTCATGATCCATGTTTTTATTTTATTTTTTAAGAATTTCTGTTGATATGATCTAGTGATAGAATCAAAATCCTGCTGAAAACCCAGGGATAACCTAATTTCACTTTTCTCACAGAGTCAACCTAATTTATTTATTTATTTTTTAAATTTTATGGTAAAAGTTGTAAAGAGCTGCACCCTTTGCAATGCATCAGGACCACAGATTCTTTTCCCTTTGGTGATTTTTTCACATGTTTGTCCTGCATGTCCAAAACTTGCCATCAGGTTTAGTATCATCTGACCTGCTGAATTTAGCAAACTCTCCATTTAAGTTTGTAACGGTCATGCAGAACGGGCATTTTTCTGGCATGCCTACCAGTTGGTATGTCAATAGCTAGTAATTAGTCGTTATGGAGATGAAGCACATCTGTTTTACAGCAACAGTAAAAGGAAAAAACAACTCATTCACTGAACAGCTTGTTTGGATCGTTAGTAGCTTAGACAAGTTCTGGTCTGAGAATGTTCATAAACCAGTAAACAAAACACATATCATAGGCATCAGATGAATAAATTCAAAAGATACCTAATTGAAAAAAAAAATTGCCACAAAAGTCTAGATGTCAACTTGACTCTTTGTCAAGGTTTCTTTGTTGCTGTTCCAATTTTGGCTAAGTCACTTATGGCTAAGTTTATGAAAGTTGCTGCTCCTTTTTAGCCATTTTGTCACCAACAAAGACCACACATCACATATTTGTCTTATGTGAATGCCAAATTCTACTGTCTTTTTGAAAAAATAAAATTAACATTACAAAATATATGCATTTATACCAATAGTACCAATTTTTATGGTTGTAACACCTTCAGTATAGTTTTTCTCCAACTTATTAAATCCAATTACAGTAAAAAGGTTAGTTTTTTTTTTTTTCAAGGTTTAGACAATGCAAGTGCATGAATTTAATCTACTAAATTTATGACTCTTTGCCAGAGGTGCCAAGAAGTGTGGTGCATGCTATGAAAATGTAATTGCATCCGCAAACATAAAATCACGTCAAACCTGTGTGTAAGCACTCAACATGTCCAGCAGAGGGCAGACAAAGACAGACGTTCACAGTCAAAACTCAATTTAAACTAGTGTCTGTATGAACAGAAACATTTTCTTTTATATAATCGCATATCCCACTGGCCCAAGGAATGTGGCTGAAGCAAGAAGAATCTTGAAATTGCATTTCTATTTTGTTATTTCTTGCATTCATATATTCTGCTATTTAAATGAGTCTTACTTAGCAACAATCATCGTCCCAATTTAAATTTTGTGTATATTTGGTACAAGTAAAATTGAGCGATTTAAAGTCTATGCTTAGCAGATTCCTCAGCATTTATTAGCTAATATAAGACATATGATCATGCAAATGTAATAAACCTTTCCTTTCTTCTTTGAGTTAAGTAATAAATTATGTACAAAGATTTTTGACTGGACAGGATAAAAAAAAAGAAGAGGCAGGAATGACTGCAGAGTCAGCCAGATGGGAACTGACTGACCGTTGTGATGTCTCATCTGTAGATGTACAAACAGAAAGATTCGGTGCTCAAACTCAAATTGAAAGACAAAGGTCCTTTAGATGGCCGAGTGGTGAGAAAACAAGAAGCACCTGCAGGGCATGCTGTCCAACAATAACACAAACTGATGCAGTGTACAGAACAAAGGCATTTTTTTATAATTGGTTCATAATTTGACACATGTAAAAATTAAATCTGAACTACATAAGAACCGCTTATTGTAAGCTAATGTACCAAAATAAGTTAAATAGACAGCAAGTCATTTCCCCTTTATGCATGGTTACTCATCGCTGAACTCATGCTCTTAACGAGATACTTTACTGAAACACTTCTGTGCCACTGCATGACGGTCAGGCTCAACCTCGGGGTCTTTGTGAATTGGCTGGACACTGGAAATCCCCTCTTCAGTGCAATAATTGATGTCAGTCTAGTTTGCCCCGTGAATTGACTGAAATCCATTCACCATGTTGAGTCTGTTAATCATAAAACTGGGTCAGTTAGGGGACCAGTCCCTCGTTATTGCTCCCAAAGAAATTTAGGTAAAAGGTTATTTAGGAAGAGGTGACAAAATCAAAGCACGGATTCTGCTGCTGCAGCATGCCATAGTAGTTGCATTTTGTCACATTAATGATTCATAATCCTTAATGAATTGTATTAATAATGTGATAAGCCATCATTATAACTATTATAAAGTCAAAACCTTATAGAAGTAACTTTTGCTGAAATTGCTGCAAATCTCTCAGATGTGTCTATCAGATTTGTACTTGCTGAGTCTGAGTTTTTTTCCCCCCATTTTTCTTTGTGAAATAGGTCTAACTCTGTCTGCTCTGTGAACATTAATAAACACGGATTAATAATTGGATCATTTGAAAGCAAACCTCTGATCCAGGCTCAAGAATTCTGCATCCACTAACTGGTTTTCCTCCTGCACTCTCCTTGATTTGACTCCATTACCTTTTGAGTCAATTCATGACAAAATGTGAAAAAGTATGAGGCCATAAAAACTTTCGCAAAGCACTGTTGTTGCAGGATTTATTTATTTTTTTACATATTGCTATTGCCATCATGTTCAAATTAAGCGATGCTATTCCAAACAATCATATCATTTACATGAATCTGAAATTATATTAATGCCCGAAAGGAAATAGGACCTTTTGATGGAATCTTATATGACATCTTCACAATTAACAATAACTAACAGAAGATAGTGGGATTTTATTAGTTTACTTGCCGATGACAAATGTGTTTTTCCATCTCCACCTACATTTATCACGGAAGATAAAAGGTCACTGACTCAGATAATGAGATGCGACTGTCATTCTGTTTATTATCCACCAGAGCATAGAATGATGGAAGAGCTAATGGATTTTATTAGTGTGTGTACCCAGTGAGTAACAGGTGAGCCAGATAAATGAAGCATAACAAGGTGCCATCTCACAGAAGAGGGTCAACATTTTGACCGGATTCGAGGAAAACATGGAAAAGCTGTTTGTGTTTCCATTCATGAAAAGACGGAAACAGAGTGTTCTACATCAGCGGTTTTCAATCCAGAGCACCACCTGAGCTGTCACCGGCACTCGCAACTGGATTACCTCTTCTTTTGTCTGTCCTGTCTTGAGAAAAATTGTGCCACATTTCCTCACAGTTTAAGAAGACAATCCTACAAAGACTTCACTGGGGCTGCTCTTAGTTGATCGTTATTCACTTTAGTTTCCACAGATGACCTTAAAATAGTTTCCTCTGCACTTCTCCTTCCGGTAGTCTCTGCCTGGCGTCAAGAAACGGAAAAGGCTCAAACCGCTCATATTTTTTGGCGATGTCTCCTTTTAACTTTTCACCACCATTCAGAATGTGATATTGAATAAGGTCATTTAAATTGTAAGTAATCAACACAATTTGTACCACTGGAGAGAGTGCAAGCCTGTTAAAGGGTAGTGGTAGCACAAGAACCATGCACCTATACTAAATTTGCATTTGCTCAGTTATGTCTTCATTGTCTCCCTGATTCATGGAAATAAATCTTAAACTGTTGGAAACCACATTGTTAAGGAAAAGCCACCCGCAGGTTGAGCAGTAGTGCTGAGCACATAGGTTCTATACACAAAAAACCTTGGAAAATCCTGCCAAACAACTTTTTGGCTTTTGGTCATTGGAGGCTAACTCAATGCATGTAGTGATATCAAAATGAGTATCTGCACTCAGAAAGAATTGAGTACAACCCTCTTGAACAAGTGTGATCAGCTTCGGCGTGCTGCTCATGCCAAACTGAATAATACAAACAATTTGGCAGACTTGCAACAAATATTGGTTGTAGAATGGTCCGCTCTGTGTGACACATGAGGAGGAGTTCCCTTACTACTGTACCTATGATTCTCACACACTACTTAGTCTCCTTGTATGTTGACTGAAGAAACTAGTAAATTGCCATCATGTCTTGTGTCTCCAAACTTCATCCATTCATTCCAGTAGCTGGTACAAACCAAGTAGCATAAGCTTTTGGCATTGGCAATGTATATTTTTAAGTCATTTCTTGAAAATTTTCCCAGCTCAAAATAAAAGTGTTTTGTAGAAAACAAGAACACTGCTAACAGTCTATCTGCCCAGGAGTACTAGTGTCTAATTATTATCAATAAGTATTGTTACAATAAAGAAATAACTAACCCCAAAAAATTAAATTATCATTTGTGCAAAAAATAAAATAAAAAATGTCCAACTAGGTAGGATAACGGTTGGTGTCTTTATATAGTCAGTTGGGATTTAACTGTGAGGTTTACCTGCAGGAAGACAGTATTTGTGCATTAGTGATTTAAGTACATTATTAGTCACTATTAGCTGATGTACAGTTCAATAAGGCAAAGGATGGGATTTTGGGAAGAAGTTTAGTCTTCCAATTCTGATGTTTGTTTGGATGTTTAAACAGAAACACCCAATTGTTTACAAGTTTCAACTGCTATCTATTGATTCTGCAAAAGTGAAGAATTTGAACATAGAACTCTTCCTTCAATCTGCACCCACTTTATGTAATACTCCAAAACCGCAGGCAGTGAAATAACCTTACAGCATGTTGCTACAATCACCATGCCTGGCAGTATGTGCAGTATTCTAATATTTGAAATCAGAAGTTGTATTTATTGGTTTTCAAGAGATTCAACTAAACATTGAATCACTGCATAAATGGTTATAATTTTGGCACCTAAGGTGCAACAATAAAATTAGTTCAAATACACATCAAAACTTGTCTTAGAATGGCTACAGCACTAACATTAAGCTTCCTGAATGGCCCAAACCCCAACCCTATTGAAAATTTATGGACCATGTATAAAAGCCTGATCAGTTTCAAGAAATCCAGCAGTTTAAGCTCTACTATTTCTGATAAGAAACGCAAATGGCCAAACAAAAGTATACCAGATTTTGGATTATAGTCACAAAATGGGTGTAGTAGGGTCACAGCGTGGCTAAGGGACATTTAAACAAATGGGGTTTACGTTCATGTTATTTACTCTTTTTAGTATTGGAACCCAGATCTTGCTTTCCGTTTTTAAATATTTTCTGAGGTTATATATTGCCTGGTTATTCCACAAATTATAGTTTAATAAACCATCAACTTATTAACTAATTACATTTATTGTATTTTTTTTTTTTTATAAAAGTCATTGCCATTTTTAAAAATATATATTTTTATACAAAATGAAGCTGACATTGTGTCACCAAGTTTAATTTCAAAACATGTATTTGCTAAAACTAAACAAAAATCTTGAAACTATTATGTTTTTTTTTTTTTTTCTCTCCCAGCAGCCAGCTTGTTTTCCCATTCCACTGAACTTCTGAATTAGGATCAGTCTCGATAATCCCTTTACAGTTAGGACTCGCCCACTCTTTCGGGTGATTTACAACCAGCTCCTCCAATGAGACAGCAGGATCCGGCTGACCTCGTTTTTGCCCTCCTCCTCCAACTCTTTCTCATCCCGTCTCATCGCGTGTGTCGCTCTTCAACCAACTAGTCCGACTGTACTCTCTCTTCGGAGAACTGCCCGCCGAAGTCACAGCCATGGAAGAAGACAACATAATAATGCCCGTTTGACCCACGGAGCTTGTCCAAGGTGAGTTTGCCGGGGGTTGTGAGTCAGGAGAGAACGGGATTAGCGGCTATGAAGCTGTGGCTGTGTGGAGGGGGGGAGGCGAAAAGTTTTATCCGCCGGACAGGAGGGAAATGTACTCCAGTGTTGCTCTGTGGGGCGGTATGTCATGATGCTAGCTTGTGTTGGCTCGCTTTTTGTTTAGGGTTTTAGACAATGAATAATTCCCTTTATTTTGAAGTTTTTAGCTTCTACATTATAATGCACAACAAGCCAACTTCTAAAAATATATTTTTTATGTGTTTTATTCAAGTGTTTATTTAGAGTGTAAACTGTTTATTTCTTATTGGATTTTACTTTAAACGTAAAAAACGCTTTTAGTTAATAAAACATTTATTAAAAATAAACAACTTCTGGTTGAAAAAAAGTAACTTTTTAATGTTTATTAGTACAAGTTATGAAAAAAAACCCACCTAATTATTTAGTCTTTGATGACAATAAAATAATTCAATCAAACCCAGATAATGTTTAGGTTAAAAAAACAAAACAACAACAACAAAAAAACAAAACAGATAAATGATAATAAGAGCCATATTCTTTGTAAAAGGTGAGTAATTTGTATCCTTAAATGCAATTTGAAAACTGAAAATTTGTAAAACAAAACCATTAAATATTAAATAATTAAATAATTTATTTCAAATGTATTTTTGTATACATTGCCAATAAACTTTGAGCAGTTGGTCTTTGAGTAAAGTTTTATCTTTTTACATGGCAGATTAACTTACAGCTTTCTTTTTATTCACCCATAACAATGATTGTTACAGTACAGTTATATTCAACAATAAAAAATAGATAATCTTTTAAAGTAAATATTATAATTATATGTTTCTAAATCGTCCAAATTAATAATTCTTTAATTGAATTTGGACCTTGCATGGATTAATTAAGTATCTACTTGTCTATCAAACTAGGTATTGTTATTTATCTAAATACTAAAAAAAAAACACTATTGGGCCATTTTAAAACTCTACTTGACTTTAGGTAAATAAAACATAGTTTTATTGGACCAAAAGATAAACAACGAGCCGTGGCTATGTCTGGAACAAGAATGAAACAAAATGATAATGGATAATATGATACAATGAATGGATGTTCTTGAAACTCCTAGCGTTAGACTTGCCAATAATTAAAAACGTAATTTTTCCTTAAGGTTGTCTTAATGTTGTATTGTCACGCTGACCTATGTACAACCACTACTTTTTCTCATTTACTTTCTTGGTTTCCAGCTCTCAAGTGCAGATGCTCTCTTGTCAGAGTATAAATGAGACTCTTACATCAACCAAATGCACTTGTTGATGCAACAAACAAGATTACTCTCCATTCAGCTCTTTTCTGGTTGTATATTTATTCTTTTGTGCGGCCAGAGCTCCTGCAGGGCTACTGCACGGGAGTTGCAAACTCTATATGCAACTAGACACAAATACTGTGAGAATGATAGACACAATGGCATGGGGGTCTCGCTGCAGATGTGCATTCCTTGTGCCAGTGCAGAGATCCAGTCTTTAAATAGAGTACGGCAGGAATGCAAGCACAAAAAAAGCAGACAGATGAACCCTGGGGGCGTCCTGGGAGTAAGAGCAGGAAGGTAAGTCGTAAAAAGAATAGGACAAACTGCTGGAAGATATATTCTTTTGATTTAGATTGAATTATGGCACTTTCTTCAATGTTTCCTAATGAATATGAGCATATAGGTCAAAGTTCATGGTGTAGAATTACTCCTCTAAAGGGTAATGTTGTTAGGAAAGTTCTAGCTGCAATAAAGGCGTACGATTTCAATGTGGAACTGGACCCATCAGTGATAAAATTAGATTTTGACCAACAGATCTTGCTATGTGACGTCAGAACGCTTGTGTTTATACAGCAGGCGCGTCTGCATTGCCTCAAAGAAATGATACAGCTTGAAATTGAGTCAGAGGGTTCTTTATTTGCTAAGTGTGTATACACAAATACGGTAACCGGGTCCGGTTTCTGGTACTGTTCAATGTATGGTCGGGAACAATGTGTTTGCAATATACAGTGATGTGTTCTCAATAAATTAGCTTCAGATTTTAATTCCAAGTTCTTGAATTATGTCTTTCATTTTCTTTCTGTTGTGCACATACGATAAATTCAAGATTGGTGAATTTGAGTTTTCCCAGGGTTACCCAGCTGTTTTTATAATCCATATAAATAATTTTTTACTCGTCTCAGACTGCGGGCTTAATTTTTGAAAGATGAGAGAAAAGAGGCAAAACAAAATCTTAAACATGCTGGAAGTAATTTGTAGCTGACATTCGATCACTTGTAACTCATTTTGGTGATGAACGTCTTTGTCGTAGTAAAACACAAAAAGGCACAGTCAATAAAAAGCTATGAAGCTTAACAATGATCATTTCATTACTAACTATTTGTCAAAAAAAAGCTAGACGTTTGGCCAGACCCTGAAATCTGTAGTTTGAGTTTTATGTCAGCTGTAGAAAAGTTAATCAGCCCATTTACACCTGTTGTCTTGAAGCTGCTTATACCGTTGAGATGGGGTTGTGGCAGTGACCTAAACCCAGTGACACTATCCAGATATTTCTTGTGGACCCAAGGTGCTTACTGGCTAGAAGAGATACTCACCCCTGGAAGTTTGGGTTTTGGGTCTCCTCCCAACAAAACATGCCAGGAAATTATCCAAAGAGAGGTGCTCCACAATAATCCTGATCAAATTCCCTTACCACATCCACTGACTGAAAAGCAGCAGCTCCACTTCGGCGTGCCTCACCATTTGAGAAAGCTTATTTCATCCAAATGTGCCTGCTTTTTTGCTGAAGTTCTTTCTTCTGCCTGGAAGGCTGGAGGAATCCCTGCATCCTGCAGACGAGGCTATATGTCATTGAATAAGACACTCAGAAACTTGAATTGCTTAAGAGACTGATCTGGATGGAGGAATCTTGTGAGTCAGAGGAGATGAATCCATAGAGCATATCTAGGGAACTTTATCACATCCAAGAAAACTTTGGTCAGTCAATTGATACGTTTGTGTGTGTGCTGGCTACGGCTGGAAATTATTTCATTGTTCCTTTCCTTAAGTCCTTCTTTATTCCGGCGCTCCGACTGAGATGGAAAGCTGTAGCAGAAAACATTCTGTGTTTCGTTACATTTTAGAATTTGGACGATGGAATTAAGATGATTTCTATGTGGAACGTCCTTCAACAGAATCTAATCTTAAACATGCTGGACTGTAAAAATAAATGTTTGCCTTTGGCTAAGAGGTTGGTTCTAAAGTAAGAAACATTTAGGGTATTTTTACATGCAAACACTGAGGCTAAAAGGAAAAACAAAACTTTGGAAGTAGTTAAAATAAGAATATTAGTTACAAGTACAGGCTTTATAAGAGTCCTCAAAAAAGAAAAGAATCTGAAAGGGTTTTCTAACCAGGCCTGCATCCAAATTCAGAGGCTGCATCCTTTGAAGGCCACATTTGAAGAGTCTGGTGTATCTTTAACAGCCCACCTTATTCTGAGCATCATTGGTAGATGTTTGTTTGTTGACATGGCTGTAGAAAAATGAAGAGCTTCAAGCAATTTTAATATCTTTTTTTTCATTCCTGTAAACATGTATTTTAACAAAAAAAATTGATATTGTATAAATAAAAAAATGTTTTATTCATTAAAATCTTTTTTATTATTATTATTTCAATTTCTGAGGTAAGGGTAGGAGTAAATCTGAAGGCTTGACCGTTCATTTTCTTACACCATTTTTAAAGATGATAGTTTAATTAGTTAAACCAAAACAAAACAAACCTACATCCTCCAACACCCAAACAAAGAAAAAAAAAATATCAAGAGATCTTGAGACTAAAACTAAAACTAAAGTTTGATTTTGCAAAATCCAGTTTTGTATCAGGGAGGGATTCTGAACTTGTTCAACTCAAATTACTGAGTCACCTGCTGAATTTACAGTAATTCATTGGAAGACTTTCATCAAAAGAATTCTCTCTGGTTACTTGTTACGGTACTTTTTAAGATAAACTCTCAAAATGGGCAAAATAAATGAAACAAATCAGTAAGAACACAGGAGGCACAGAAAAGGATTAAACGTAATATGCACTTCTCTGTAAAAACAATGAGTTCCCTCTCTTTCTCTGACATTGGTCTTAAACAAATAGTGTGATTTGGACAGCACAAGGACACTATCTGACTTATTTACCTTAGTTAAAGTTTGGAACAACTTGCTTCATTGAAACTTACCTCCAGATAATTTATTCTGGATTTAGCAACGTAATTATTCAGCTTTGCCTTTCGCTTTCCCTGCAGACTGCTCTGAGTCTTTGCACTAGCTCTGGCCAAAAACCACATGTGCACAGGAAAAAAAACACTCTGGCTCCACATAGACCTTGATAGAAGCTCCACACAAGCACGTACAGTATACATGTAAAGACACAAACTCAGACTGGCCAGTGGCTTTGTGCCTGCACACTCGCATAATCAAATGCACACAGCCCTAAACGACGTCCAAGCCTCCATACTCGCTCCACACTCATATTTCACTAGTCACTCACAGAGGGCTCACAGCAATCAACTCCAAATTAGAGAGAAATCTGCTCCAAGAACTTGAGAGCAGCGTGCCAGGTCTGAGGCCATACTGCACTTGGTGTGTATGTGAGAGATGGAGAAACAAAAGAGCCAGCCCTTGATATTAAACCAACTTTAAGGGGCCTTGAATGGGGTCTGTATCCCTCTGTGCTGCTGCTCATGCAGTTTCTACTTCAGTCAAACCTTAAGGAATCTCTGTTAACTCATGAAACAATCTTAACAAAGAGTTCCTCGTTATTTTTGTTTGTTGACCTTATTATTTTGGAGAGCTTTTTATAAGCCACAGAGTCAAGTCGCTTCTGGGTTTTCTGAGCTGTTTTATTACAACTCTTGTTGTGTTCACCACACTACTTGTAGTAGTATATTACTCCTTCTAAGGATGATACTTTAATAAATTGGACTTTTCAGTCATTTTATGCCAATATTTTGGCTGTGGTTGGCCTTTCCATTACTTTTATACTACAATATTGAAACTTTTGTAAGGTAATCATTAAGTTGTTTTCACAACAGATGTCTAATGAACAGAAATATCAAGACCCCATTTTTTTCTGATCAGTAAAGTCTTCATCGTAAGTGCTACCAACTTCCAACTTGTTACTGAGTAAAGTACACCATTTTCAGTCTTCATAATTGTTCAGAAAGTCAGAGAAAGTACTGACCTACTAAAGGCTGTTTAAAAGGAAATTATATTTTCTTCAATTCAGTGAGAAATGTTTGTAGTTTATGCAGGCTGCTAGAGAGCAAGGCACAACAGATAACAGGAAGGATAACTAGAGTAGCAGAGTTGTTCTGCCATTTTCCTTTGGGCGTTAAAGCTCTCTGGATTTGGAAATTTTGACTGTCTTCTGAAAATCTAAGTAAAAGTAGGAATTTCCATTATCAAGGAAATGCATCTGTACTAATTGATAATTTTGTAACATTTGCTTCTAGAATAGATTGTCAAATCTCGCAACCTTGCTGCAGTCTCACTTTACATGCATATAAGTATTCAGGACTTGTTTCTCAAATCTCGTTTTTTTTGCATTTTGATGAACTTAAATGAACTTAAAATATACGATTTTAAAAGTATTAAAATTAAATAAAAACACTGGCGGCATGAGGGGGATGGGCTGCCGCTGTAAAAAAAGCCAGTCCCTCTTTTACAGTGCAGATAAATGACATGAAATAAGGTTTTTTATTTTCTTTTTAAAACCTTGGGATACATTGGTTTTGCTAACAGGACCAAGGCTATTCTCAAATAGTGTATTTAGCTTTTTTCTTTCTATTCTAAAAATTCTACACTGGCTTGACAGATGTGGTGTTTATGCCGTTAGTGATCTGATTCTCAAAGCCCAAAGTAATGTCAACATCAAGACCCCAAATCTAGACAAGTTGAGCAAGGACTGTCTGGGATATAGGACTGATTCAAAGTGGAGAGCAAAGAGGAAGAATTGTAAATAATTTATCCCTAAAAATAGTCTTTGGTAATGTGTTGAAGATGTTTTAGTCAGTTAAAGTTAACAAAAGATACAATTTCAAGTACAAATGAAATTTTGGATAAATGCAAGAAATTTTAATAAAACATCTAATAGCAATAACTTTCAAGGGCTAGAAGAGACGAGTCTTCTCTTTATAGTGAGGTTTATGGTATTCAAAGCTATTCTGAAGACACCAAAGCACTTTATACTAAGATGTTTTTCCATTTTTCAATGTTGGCTTGGTTTAACCCTACTGATTCCACTTCTATCAGGAGGTATTTTCACACCTTTAGTTTTATTTTTCAAAGTTCAATTGTTGCCAGGGTACGAACAACACACATTTCCAAAAAATTCACAGCGTTGTTCGAACTCTTACTTTTTATTGGCTTGCTTTCTGTATTTACGTTTAAATTAATATGTGACTGAAGCAGCTGGAAGATATGAAAATGTTGGAGTGTTACATTCTAGGCTTAGGTAAACACCTGTTTCTATAGTGGAAGAGTTCAGTTTTTTTTTTTTTTTCAGGATTTGAAAATACAGATCTTAATAGTTTGTGGGGGGAAACTCTTATAAATAACCATAATTGGCATCTTGTGTAAAATGCATTGCAACTCTGTAACATAAAAGCAAAATCAGTTGCTTCCCATGACTTAGCCACACACACCAGGACACATTAGATACACAAAGGTTCATCTAACTAACTTCAGTTGATAAGTTAGCTACATAATAAGATATTGCATAAGGAAGAAATTAGGTTGACTTACATTTCATAATTCATGTAGTTCTTACAAAGCACACTGATCTGATAAAAGGTCTTAAATTGAACTAACGGAAAATTTCATAAACTATGTTTATATTATGTCTGTGTGGCTTTATGTTTTAAGTGAATGAAGGAAGGTTTTCTCTGTCAATAAATATGCATTTATTTCACGTCGACGGAAATAAGTTACTTAACGGTCTCCACTCAGGAAGCAGGTTTTTTTTTTAATATAGTCGAATAACCCTGAAATCCAGACAGTCCCTGATTTATTTTATCACCTTTTAAAACAAAAAGGGCTTTTGTGAGGTTTCCCTGTCTGTTGCCTTGAACCAGAATTACTAGAAAAGATAAGCACTTTCCAAAGTAAGACAGTTTCCCGGAGAGGTTTTACACACACGCACACACACACACACACACGCACACACCCACACACACACACACATATATATATATATATATTCATTAGAACTAATGAAAATAGATCCAAGTTGATAGATTATTCAAGATATGTACAGTAGATAGTCTTTAATGTAAAAACTCTGTCGAGGGTGTTGGTTTCAAATTTTGTTCACTGTTATTTACCAGACCAGCTTAAAGCAAACACAGGATTGTTTTTCTAAACAGTCAGGCAAAAATGCAACAGATTTGTTCAGTTTGTTGGTATTGACTTTCATCCTGCAGGTGGTCTTGCTTACTATTACTGTCATTTCTGAAATTTTCTATTTTAAAAACTTTTTTTCAGGCTTGTCATTGAAGACTTCTTACTCTTGTAAATCAGTGAAGTATATTTTCAGATGGAGGCTGTGGACCTTTGAGCTAACAGGACAAGTCAAAGCTAGAGCTTTTTTTTATTCATCTTTGTGTTGTGGTTTCATGTCTTCATTTCCTGTAGTGACATTTGTACTTGTCCCACGCTAAAATTTTCATTTTATAGTTTTGGTTGTTATGTAACATAATAGCAACTGGAAACCCTATTCTCACGCGGGGAAAGTTCATTTTTATTTAGAAAGTATGATGTATGCTTTACTATTTCGATACACTACAAAATAAGGCTATACTTTCAATTGCTATTTTAGTTCAAAGATAAATTTTCATCTCGTGGGAATTGTAGGCATGTTTCTACACACGTAAGCTTGTGTGTGTCTTTGCAACATTTGTCCCAACTGTGCAGAAGAGGAAGTGTGTTTTGCATATTCAAGTCTATAAAGACCATAACATATCTATCTATTTTTATTGCTTTTTCGGTGGGATTCCTGTTTTTGTTTTTGTTTGTTTGTTTTGTTTTTTCTGGAAACTATTTTTCATTTCTGAGCAACAGTAAAACTACATTTCATTGAAAGTAAGACTCCAAAAATTGTAAAACATTTGATATTAGTATTTTTGCTAAGTAAGACAATGCTGAAATTGGTTGTCATGAATGCAAATTTTCTTCTTCCATCTCTTAAATTTTGTATCAGTATGCTACCATCTGCTCTGTGAGCTTTATTTTGACCACTGCCCTCAATGCCATGCTAATTTTATTTTTAAGACAGAAAATTGGCAATTTTTCATACTAGTGCAAATAAAAATCTGCCAAATTAATTATTATGGTAACATGTTTATTTTGAATTTTTATTATTTTGATACAAAGACTGCACCAATTCTCTCTAAATATAGTAATTTCAAGTTCTTATGCTGAGCTGTATAACTTCTTTTTTTCCCCCATTCCTTAATGAATGACACATGAATCAGGCTGATATTAGCAGTATGATTAGTTGGGCTATCTGCTCAGGTAGCAGACGGCCTTAGCTATCTGCTATAGTTGGTTGCCTAAGACTTATGAGTGACGCTTCTTTAGTTTGGACACAGTCTTTTTTTAATAACAGGAATATTTTAAGTTGTTGTAAAGTTATTGTTGATGTACTACTATACAAACTTAATTTGATTTATTGTAAAATATGCTGGCTTTTCTTTTCATTGATATAGTGCCAGACCCACAACATTTTGGGCCTTTTCCCTCTCAGCCTTTCTCCACCACACTTCATTTATTGAAACATTGTGTGAGCACAGTCACTGTGAAAAGAAACAAGTGACTGCATGAAAAACCATAACTTCTGAATAGTATATAGATTTATGAAAAACACCAAGCTTGTTTTCTTGAGCACTTTTTGAAAAATTGTTTCAGTCTGACTTTAAATTGTGTAAAACTCTTAGTGAGAATGTGTTGTGGTTTTAAAACTGTAAATTTAAAACTATATCTCAATGCTGACAGAAAGCATGCCTTCAATCATATACTGATTGAGATGGGACTTTGAAAACTATTATGCCAACATTGTAAAACCTACATTTTCCTGTGTTGAATTAATCTCATTTATTGTCGCCATAAAGATTGTACTATGTTACTGAAGTGATTAAAAAGAAAACGAATCAGATTCACAATAAAAGCAAAGCTGTAGTATGTGAATTGAAAACAGGCAAACTTCACACAATTTCTGAAAGAAAGAAAAACCCCAGATAGATTCTCTGCTAATAATCTTGATTATATGTGCATGCTTCTTTTGCAGAGAGTGTTATTTTAGTGCCTAATAGTGAATAGATAACAGATATAGTAGTTCCCTAAGAAGTAACCATCTTTCCTTCATGTGTCCTTCTTGTGAGGAAGTGACTGTTTTCACTCTGGTGGTGATGTATATTTGATGGACTTGTCTGTTTAAGTTATGTGACAGTCAGTTGGATTTTGCTAGCATGTCTAAAGGTGGAACATGTGTGCTGTGATTTAGCATACAGTAAATTAGTATGTGCATGATACTCCAGTGGTACTTCCCCTTTTCCTAGTTATATTTTATTGTCTTTTTGTCTTATTCTGTTTTCTTACATTTGCTCTCTCTCTCCTCTGTCGTTCTCGCCCTCTTTCCCTCTTAGCACTGAGCATCTGTCTACTCCCTCTCTTTTAGCTCTGTCTGTGTTTGTTGTCTTTATGGAGCATTGACACACTTAAAGGATAAATGAATGCTATCGAGCATGATGATCATATCTGCTTTGGCAGACAGGTGACAAAAACAAATGAGTATAAAGTTACGGCTGCACCGGTGTTGCTTTGTTGTAGAATTACGGCTCTATTTGTTCAAATAGTTTTTGCAAACAAATAAACCGGTTTTGTTTTTACAGGTTGGGGATGATGGATGTTTGCAAAATATGTATGCTTTTTAGGTTTTGTCAGCTATTTTAGGTGGTAGTCAATGGTTTATCTGGAAGAATTTCATTAAAATGCAGCTAGACATTATTTAAACATAACGCTGGTGTGATATTTTGGTGTTCAGATTGACGGGTGTTCGTTAACTTGCTGCACGCTGATGCTTTTCAGATGACTCATGTCAGGTGTTATTATGTACTTTAGGAGGTGTGGGTGCACTCTTTATTCTCTGACCTTCCAAGTTTAAGAGGATTCGAACTAAACTCTGTCAATAGTTATTTTTCTGCAGTATCACAATAGTGGATTCTCTGTCCTCACTGAGCTACATATGCGACACTTTTATTGCATTATATAACCGATGAGGTACATTATGTAAATGGACATGTCTACTGTATCCTCTCTCTTGCTGAACAGATAATTATTAGAAAGCTTTTGATCTGAACTTGGTGGTAGATTTCTGATTTTTAGTTTTTAGAAAGCTTTGACTTGACTAATGTTAATCAATTACAATTTGTTATATTACCTGTTGCCACAGTTAGCGTTGCAATAACAGATGTTTAACAGAAAACAGATAAAATTAAATTTCCAAAACCATCATTATTCAAGGCAACAATTGAAAGCTCAAAAAACAATTGTGTTGTACTCTGTTCAGCTTTTCTGTCATCTTGATTTCCTCTGACGTCTCTGTGCCTCTTCTTGCTTCATGTTGGAACACCTCACCAATACTAAAAATAGCAAACTGTCAGTATTCTCATCATCACTCAGCCACAGGTTGCAATATGAAGAGTTTTGTTGATATGGTAGCACGGTAGAATTACTAATTGGAAACAGATCATCTTTGGTTTCTGACCTACCAGTCACAAGTCGACCAATTTGAATTTCATTCACCATCCAGTCTTTCTCTATAATAAACAACTAAGTTCATAATTTTTTTTTTCTCATTAAGAATTGATGTACGCGTTACGCTTCATGGCAGGTTTTAATCTCTTGAGTCTCACTTTTGTTTTATTTTCCAAACTTGCGGTAAATCAGAAATGACTAACTGAGTGCTGTTTTACTCCAGATGTCAAAAACCAGCGACAGCTTTGTTGGCTTGTATGATGGCCTCTGCATTTTCAGCCGACAATATTTTGTTAGATGTATGTTTTTTCAGACAAAGAGAAGGCCCTGCTGATGACAGCTTTGCAGCAGATGTTAAGGTTGTTTGTCAAACAGAAATCAGATCATTTCAGCAACAGTGTTAGGAAAAACTGCATTTGGCAAGACAACTTCAGTAGGATCTTTACTGTAGCCAGTAAAGCAATCAGATTAACATTTGTTTTAGATTGTGGTGAGGAATCATCTAGCCTGAAAAAATGCATTCTTTTCATACCACATCTACAGTACATTCATTCTTTTCATATCACATCTACACTCAGATGTTTTTAATGCATATTAAACATAATTTAAAAAGCCGTCCCCTAGAGTTTCTAAATGGCTACATAAGACTATACTTTAAGGGAACATGTTTAAAATGTTGAAAAATTAATTGTAAATCACTTTAAACATCCACAAATTATCACAGAAGAGAAGCGTTCCTCTCTGTTTGATGATAAACTTATTTGATGACCATATGACCTCCTTTTTGTTTCTTGTTAAATAGTCTATTCCTTGTGTCAATATTTGCCTTAAGATTTAGATAAAGTTAAAGTGGGCAATGGTACTGAGCTCACCTGTGTTCAGTCTTGTGCTAAAAAATAAAATAAATTAGAATCAAGCCCAGCTTCTATCAATTTACATTCATGTAATTCTTCATTTTTAAAATTGTTGTAGTTTTAAAAGAGTTTTTAAAGAAATATATAAATTAGAACTTATCTTTGCAGGTGCAAACACGTTGCAGTGTATTCTTACTGAAGTAAAAATTCTGCAGATTTGCCTGGAACCTGACTTCTGAACTCGAAGTCAGATTAATACCTCAAACTAGTGTGGTCATGTAGAGGGTTCTCTGGTTAAACTCCACCCTCCATATGCTTCTGCCTTTGATCATGAACAGCCCTTTTAATCTTTCTCTTGGATCCCATCAACACACAAGCACATACACGCGCTCACCCCCGCTTGTATGCACGTACACAAACAAACACCAAGCATCTTAAAGTCAACAAACTTCAACCAAATCATGGAGGTGCTCTGTAAATCAGCCTTTCTATCTCCTGTGTCATCTCAGGCTTGGATAATCTGCTCCCTGTGAAGCCAGCGCTATTCTTGGAGCCACGCAGTCTGATGAGGGGTCTTCTCGTAATTGGACATTTGTTCATGCTGAAAGAAACATCATTGCAAATTGTGTTGCATCTGCTTTCTACGAGCCATCTAAGAACTCTGTGAGGTTGTTGATTTTGTTTCTGTAAAATGAATATATGCAGCAAGAATTTAAAGTTTCTTTGTATTAGTTCAAATGTGACATGTTTGCTCTGCTGACTTGGTTTCACTGAAAAGTCAGAAAGTCTCCTGAGATTTCACTTCAGCTTGACATTTTTAGGATCCATTAGCCCCAAAGTCTGCCTTAATTGTAGTCTCACTTTAGATTCTACAGGGGCTCAACTATGTGATTTTGTCTGTAAGTGTGTTATTTAGATTTAGTGAGATGTTGAGTCTGTGACGGTTGTTCACTGTGTGATTCTTTAGCCTGATCTGTGCTTCAGAAAGCTTTCTGCCACTCAGACTTACACTTGTCTACAAAAAACTTTTTTTTTTCAGATTTATTCTGAATGTCACTTGAAACCATTAAAACAGGAAAAAGAAATATTTCAGGACACTGTTTTTCGTACAAAAGTTGAGTCACAGTAATTGTCTCCAATGTCCTCCATAAATGAACAAGATACAACATCGACACCTTGGCTGTGTTTAAATAATTTAAAAAGAGTTGCCAGTGCTCATTCGCCAGACATAAAATATACCACCTTGTGTTTACAGCCATGGGGAGAAAACAAAGATAGTGAGCAGGTGTTGAGACCATTCACAGCTGACTGGAGCTGAATGGGAAGGGTCAACCCGCATAAAGCCTGAGGGCCAAATGATATTTCAGCTAACATTTTGAAAGATTCTACTGCTGCTGACTTGGAGGTAGATTTTTACAGGGAAATCTTAGTTGTCTGTAGCACAACAAAGGATACAAAAAGGGCAATAAAAACCTACTTTTTCTAGATAGAGGGAAAGCTTAAAGAGTGTCTGTAAAGAATATTCCTAAACAATATACAAAAACATATGGATATATTTAGATATCATAACAAGGAATAGAATATGCACAGTTTTGAGCTGATGTTATATCAAGCTGTCCATATTGCTATGAAAACCACAGTCAGCTATTTTAATGGAGTGCAGTGGATCCTTTTAATGAGATCGTTCCTCACACTACATCATGTTACTGGGTGCCATGTGCAGTATTTTATCACTCCAGGAGAAAATGGACATTGGTGCCAAGATTTTGTTCCCAGTAGCTGAAAGTGAAACCTTGTCTGTTCAGACAGGATTTTGGATGTCTTTTTCAAAAAAACCAAATGACTGTGTGTTTCAGAAAACTAAGCAGTGGAGTCCCACAGGGATATGTACTCAGCCACTGATTATTTTACAGATTCAGGAAAAGTAGGTCATTGAGTATTTATCATAGTTCAACCAGAGTGATACTATTCATAAATGAGGATGAACTACAGAGAAGACGTGGAACAGTTCATGAGTTGGTCTGTGGACAATACTCAGTCCCACATTGTCGAAACGCTACTGAACTTATTTTGGGTCTGTACATCAGTGTACATCCCTGTGGGGACGGTCAGCAAAACCAAATTTGTGGGAATTTCTCTAGATATCCCCTTGTGTCTTAATACAGTACATGCGGCCAAGAAATCTAAACTGAAAATACATTTCCAAGGGAAGGTAAAGTGAAATGCATTCTTTTTACCGAGGCTTCTCGGCGTCATTCTGAATGCCACTTGAGAACTTGAGGTGTGATATGGTTAGCTGAGAAAGCTATTGGTGTCTCATTACCCCGTTTGAAGACCGTCTTTTAGGAAAGATGCCAGCAGAACTCATCAGTTATGCATAGTTTCTTTCCCCTCTTGGAATTTTAACCTCCCACCATTTAATTCATTTTAAACCAATAAACATCTACTTATAGAATTGCTTAAATCTAGCGTCTGTTATGCAGAAGAACTGCTATTATTTAAACTAAATGTAGATTTCATTACAACCATTCTCTACCACCATCTGTGTATTTTTCTTCTTCCAATTGTATTTATGAGCGAGCAGTCATCTGCCAGTGAAGAAAGTGCAATTCTCTCATATTTATTTTCGCCTGGGATTTACATTTTTGTTCCACTTACTAGGTCTACATTCCTTCGCGAAGCATATTGAACTAATCTAAAGAGGGAGAAAAAAGCAACCTCTAGAAAACAATAGTATGATACAAAGAGAAGAGGCTGCATAGTCCTGCCGGAGGATGGCGCTATAGCTAATGCTGCTCTTACTTTTAATCCAAGAGAGGATTTATAAGTTTATAAGTTTTATAAGTTTAAATAAAAATAAAACTTCCATTCCCTCAAGGCTTTGTCAATCTTTAAATGCAACAATGGAAACCAAGATGTTTTTACCCCAGTTCACATCCGACTTCCTGAGATAAAATACAGTAAAACTCCGCCTTGTCTCTTCTCCTCTTATCTTTCTAAATACTTTATTTCATTTTTTCTCATTACTTCCTTTCGTCTTTTATTCCTCTTTTTGCCTATTTCCATCATTGTCTTTCTGTTAGCGGCTAAACTCTACCTGTCTTCCTCAACATGTCAGGACAGTCAGTCATCCAGTCTGTAGTAATGGGGAAAGCATGGAGTTCCCAGCAGAGTGACTCATGGTTCTAGCAAGCAGGGGTCGTGCAAGTGTGTGTGTATATGTGTGTGTGGGACAGCTGAAATATGTGTGGGTGTTGGGGGGGAGGGATAACTATATCACGTGTGGGTCTGTGTGGGTGTGTGCCCAAACATGTTTATGTAATTTGGGTGTATGTTTGCCATGTTTTCCTTCCTGCTCGGCTCATGGTGAGAGATTTGTCGGTAGTGTAAAGGTCATTTGGTAGTCAGGAGTGAAGCACACATATATCAGGACTCAAATTAAAATGAGCCCAAGGAGGAAGAATAAACTTGTTTTCTTTTCCCATACATATGGATATTTTTATCTCCCAATAAACATGTCAATCTTTCCATCTTGGACATATTTATCTATGACTTTCCAGTTTTGATTATTTCCTGTTTTGTGGGCACTGTATTGTGAATTGTCCTGGTAGATAGAGAAAACCCAAAGTATGTCTCTGTCTTTAGGTATGCAAATATGTTCTTTATTTGAACATAGTGATGTTGCTAAAGCTGGTCATTAATATTTATGTAATAATTCTTATCAGTTATGTGAAAGGAATTTGTGATTGTGAAAGGATGAGCGGGAATGAATGGATGATAACTTTCATATCTATTTGTAAACAAACTGTTTCTCATTGCTTTACTTCAGCATCATAAGTGCATAGTTTGACAATCTTAGGACTGTTATCTGCAGGTTCTATTTTTTTGTAGCTGTAATGCCATGAGTGTAAAATGCCTGCAAAATTACAAATTTGCCCAATGATCTGATTCTTTGTCAGATGATTGTACAAGCAATTTTCCACCAGTTTCATGTGTGATTTAAGTGCCTCAAAGGCAAATATTTTAGATTAGAAATGGGATGCTGATAAGAAAAGGGAAAATATGCACAGCATCTAGTTTAATTCTTGGCTTTATTTTAGAAATGTTCACTTTTATAAATAAAATTCCTGTGAAATATAATCAAAGAAAAAAATTTAAAATAACAAATGTCGGGATTTTTTTTCAATCAGCAGAGGAGCACCATTAGTTGTGAAATTTGAATCAATTACTATCGTACTTTACCACAAATTTGGAACAAACTTCCAGAAAACTGTAAAACAGCTGAAACTCTGACTTCCTTTAAATCTCGACTAAAACCCACCTGTTTAGGATTGTATTTGAAACGTAATCAATTACAAATTTATTGATGGAACCTGACTTAATGTTGTGTTTTGATTGTTGATTCTATGTTGCATTGTGTTTCTGTGTTTGATATGATGTAGAGCACTTTGAAATGCCTTGCTGCTGAAATGTGCTATACAAATAAAATTTGATTTGATTTACTCAGTAACACTGTGCATATAGTGTTACATAATATATTGCATAAGTTTATGTTGTAGAGCTGTTGACTCAAAAATCTTAAGTAAAACTGTTATTACAATCTGAATATTTTGCCCCCTACCAATCCAAGTATTTTCAGATAGCAGATCACAAATATTACAATAAAACATAATAAAATAAAAGCATTTAGAATGCTTGACACCCCTACAGCTCTACACTGTAGGGAATAACCTGTTTATCTTGTTCTCTGTTGTTTTCCCATAGTAACAAATGATCAAAATATCTATGGTGTCTCATGTTTGTATTTGAAATGACTTTTTTTCACATTGGTGATATGAAATGCAGTTCTATGCCACCTTCAGCACCACTTACATTTTAGAAATGACCATTGAAATTGTCAGATTTTCTAATTAAAACTGTATCTGTAGACATGTTGGCATGTGACAACTTTTAATGGATTCTGTAATACAGTGCAACTAATATAAAATCGAGGTTCAGGAGTTGGGTGTATTCAGAGATTTCCATACCAATTACTTGATTCACTCTGAAAACTGAGGTAGGATTGGGACATTCCTAATTGTTGAGAGTTATCTTTTGAATGTGTTCACATGAGTGTACATGTACCCAAGGGTGACATTAGGTTTTTCACTCACTCGAGGCACGCTTTAACCCAGAAATGTTTGGATTTGAAATGCACCATTGAAGGGACTCGCATCAGCAGCTAGTTTGACCTTCCAGATGTTGTGACGTCAGCTCTGACACCTATCCAACTTTGTAATTAAAATACAGTGTAAGCAAAACACTCTTGATTATGTGAAACAGTGCGTGACTTTCATTAGCTGACCAATGTAGAATATTGAATATTTTATGTAAGCTTTACTTTTGGTTAGAGATTAGTCATTGTAATCTTTTCCAATTGACTCTGCAGTGGCAGAAGCAGACAATGGAAGCCACCAAACTAAGGTTGCCTTGATGTAAATTTGAAAAATGGCTCATCTTACTCCATTCTCACCTATAAGAGTTGCTTAGCATCACATTAAATCCTCAAAAGGGTCATTTAAAATTATGCACAAAACCATCTTTGTGTCATGTTCTGTGTTTTCTGTGTATTTATTTAGAGTTTTCTGTGTCCCTGAGTCTTTGTGTTGTCCTGTCTTCCCCTTGATTGTTTCCCAGGTGTGTCTCGTTTCTGTGATTACCCTCCCGTGTATTTAATGTCACCTGTGTCTCTGTATCTCTGTCGGGTCCTCGTCTAATGTGCGTTCTGTCTTTCGTGTTGTCCAGTCATGTTAACGGTTGCTACCGGCGTCGAGCCCTGGCTTCCGCTCGGCCGTGCTGCCCGTTGCTGGACTGTGTTTTTTCATAATTAAAATTCATTATTCATCTTACCTGGGTCCGCTGCGTCTGCCTCACCACCCCTCACCGCACCGCTTCATGACACTTTGTTACTGTTGGGCAAAGGTCATAGTCCAGCATTAGGTACATTTTCATTTCTAAGGTAGTGGTTGACATAATATGGAAACCAGAGAGCACACAGTGTTGCAGTTTAGGCATTATGACAAAAACTTGGCATCTGACATGTCGGGGCTTAGACAGCTCAACATTTTTGTTTTGTTGGGTAAAACCTCAGAACAATTCTGTCATCACAGTTTTTACACTAATAATATAGTGTCAATGGAAGTAATACCTAATTTTTCTGAAGTGGAAACAATGCAGTTTATAATATTATGTGTACATGTTTATGCACATGAGAGCGTCTCAGTGTTGGATCAAACAGCAATCTTCAACTATCTGCTTTATGTCTTTATAATTACTTCCAGCAGTAGAGAGGCGCCAGTCTATGGTGCTAGTATGCACACCCGGGCACAGGCACACACATAGATTCAGACACTCACAGCTTACCCAGCAGATCATTGTTGGAGCATGGCAGAGCAGAACTGATCCAAGCTAACTAACCTTATTGCCTTTGAGTTTAACATCAGGCAAGATTAGCAAGCAATATGTGTGAGCTTTTCTGAGCATGTCTGTTCATGCATTTCATACATTTTCAGATATAGGCAAACAGATATTTTGTTTGCTTACTATTAAATACAAAGAAAAGGTTTTTTTTATTTAAATATTTTTAGATTTCATTGTCAAACCTGTAGCTGATGGTGATGATCACAAATCATATTGTGCTGTATATGTGCCTCTGTGTGCAACTTTTTTGGGGGGATAACAGAGAGCAGATGTGGAGGAGTAGTGTTTAAAGACCCTGTCATTGGCTCACGCAGAGCAGACGTGTGTTGGACCATCATCTTCCTTTTGGCCAGTAGCTGCTCTGAGTCAAACGGTTCTGCTGCGTTTCACACGCTGAACAAGCAGCATAAACAAACCTCACAATATAAGGAGACAGAAAGCCAATTTATTCTAATAGATGCTGTTGTGAGGGTTGGGATTTGTCAGAGCAGAGAGAGGTTGACTTTTGGGTCAATGTGCGTATGGCTGGAAGTCTCTTCACCCCCAGTACACCATTGCTATGGTATTTTCCTAAACACTAATAAAATGTGGTTTACGGTAAAATTCTAATACTCCCAGCTGATTTCCGTTGAATGAACTTCAGGCAATTAATCACGGGTAAAACGGATAAAGTTAAGCAAGAACGATAAAATCACATCTTCTGGCGATTTATGGTTTCAATTTCTCTTGTGGAAACTCCTCATTTCTCGCTTTTTTCTATTGTATTTATTTGCTGATGTGTGATGGTTCCTTTTCAAAAGAGTATGAAGACATGTTCAGTTAAAGTTTACCTTTTGGTATTTGGTAAGTGAAACATTTTTTCACTTTTTTTTTTTAGGTGATCAAAGTGTGTAGGTAATATATTGATTAATGCGTATTAGAAAGCCTTACGACGATTAGTAATCCATGCCTTTCTGTTTTCTTGTGGCATATATAAGATAGGGTAGAATTTGTTCAGCTAAGTACACCCAAAAAGTCTTAATGCATACCGATTGTATAAAAAATCTATATAATTTGTTTTTATTGTGACTGTAAATATTACTAAAGTCAGAGTACATGCTGAAACAGTTGAAGAGATTTTCACTTTATGTGCTTTGTGAAATGATCCTAACATGATGGATTTATGTTTAGGAAAATTCATTGGTTATTTTTTATTTTTTATATATAAATACTGTGATTATCTTCTGGTAGATTTTATGTGTGATGGCTTACCATGGCATGTGAATGTAATACTTAGTTCCCGAGTATATGTGCCAACAGGCCTTTGAGATTCACCGCCCAGGGACACCTGAGGGTGTTAATCCTTCTTTGTTCCTCAAATTGGGAAAGATGAGAGAATTAGACATTGATGTAAAGCAGATGTGTGTTGATCTTAAGTCAGTAAAATGGCCTCAGAAAATGAACAATTACTCACCTAAATTTGCTCGAAAGCTTAAACAACTGGAAGTGTGACAAATAAGGCTGGGCAAAGACTCAACTTTATCTTTCCAAGACCAACAGTGAGGAGAACGGGAAACAGTTTTTATTGTAAAGCATTTTCTTTACTAGACATGCGTCTACATGTGAATAGTGTTGTGCACATACAGACTGCATTTACCATGACGATGGAGCAAAAAGTATAGAGCTGGAGCATAGATGCACCACAAAAACTGTGGGTTGTATGGAACAATAGATGCACTGTTAAAACCCAAGAAGAGGGCTTTCTTCTTTTTGGCAGTCAAGAAGCTTCCATTGGACAACATCTGCTTGGCAACTCAGTTTGTGGTCATTTGGTTTTCTGGGCATAAAGGCTTCAGCCTTGCTAAACTGGAGCAACGTGTGCTAACTTTCCTGAGTGAAAAAATGAAAACTAAAGCTAAAGACCCATTTACAGGAGTGCTTAGTCTAACTTTAACTTTTTGTGGATTATCATTAATCAGTAGACCTTGCTAAGTTTCTGTACTTCCGTGTTTTTTTTTTTTTTTTGGTTGTTTTTAGTAATATGTGGTCAGCCAGGCAGTGCTGCTGTTCTGTATGTATGAGACCTTCATAGATTGGTAATAAATACCACAGACGTTAGAGATGAGCTGATAATTTTTGGGGGTTTTTCAAAGTCTGACTTGCTAATTCTGATTTTGACAGATATTTTTTGACCAGTCAGAGTGTATCAAGGGACAACTGGCTATTCCAAATCTGGTTCATCTTGACTAAAAATTAGACTAATTTGTACTGTGGAACAATTTAAACATGTTTAAGGAAATAAATGTCATTTAGAGTCCCCACAACATTTTCACCATAATTTTATTTCAGTACTAAACTATAATATTACAAATACTACCCTGCCCTATTCACATCTCAGTGAAATGCATGGCTTCACTGAGTTTCTTCCTTAATATCTAACTGAAATAGGTCAACAATTAATGGCATAGAAGCTTTTCCCCCCTTTGAGGATGAGCCAGTTGGTTTTATCCTTTTTAATGCTTCCTTGTTTTGGTTACTTGTCTGAATCAAATCCTGGATTTAACACCTTTCAGTTCAAATAAATTACCCAATCAACACGTAAAAAGAAAAGTAGGACATATGTTTTGGGAGTTCCAGGTTAAACTTGTATATTTTTTAGTTTGGATGTCTTGGGTTCATCATTAGATTGTAAAATCTTGCAGTAGATATTTATGCAACTAATTCATTGCATGGCAGGAAATTGTTACAGGAGGTTTATTCGCTGACAGTGTGAATATGTACGTCTTTAATTTGTTGTAGCTGAGTAGTTGTCTTGAGTCGTGTGTTTCTAATTCTTTAGACGTGTACTTCTTTGATGAGAAACACCAATGCAGAGTCTAAAGAGAAGCATTTGTATGCAGATGTACTTCTGCTAAATCCAAACTCCCAACCCCCACTCCAAATGATGCTGTTCAGTACGTGTTTATTTATATGTTACATTGGCTTCGGTATTACAAACTTGAGTGCTCACAGGACTGCGGTCTTTGTGTGTGTGTGTGTAGGGGTGTGTGTGCAAATAGCTGGCATATGGTAGCCATCTTGCCCTGGCGACAGAGATGGAGGAAATTCCAGCGTTATAGTGCTGAAGCCAAGATATCCTTACTGCCACAGACACTCACTCGCTCTCTCTCACTCACATACACACACACACATGCACCGATTGTGCCAAACCCACACACACAAAGTAATATTTTTACGTCTAAAAGTATTGAAAAGTTAACGGAAAATTCTCAGATAGGAGCCAAAAGCTGTTTTGTATTTAAAGTTTCCACTCTTTCTGCCTAATGTCCCCCCCCTCTCCCTTTTTGTTTCACATATACATGTGTCTGCATGCTCAAGGCCTAATCTGTAAATTGTCTTGGTGTTATCTCAGTGCACAGATGGAGCCTTTACTTTTTATGTTCTAAGGCTTGGGAAAAAGAATGAAACAACTTGAGAAACCTGTTAGCTGAATATTTCTGGCAAGGAATAGTTCTTTTACAGTTCTTTTTTTTCATTAACAGCATATTCCTAGATAGAGTTGTTTGTGCTCTTAACATTCTATGTTGATTGTTTTTATGGTTTTATCATTTATATTATCATCATCATAGTCTTAAGCTTTTGTAAGCATGAGGTGCATTTAAAGAGTGAAAACATAATACATAATTATTATGTCAATAATAATTAACATAATTAGTATGAATTAATTATGTTAATTATTTAATTAACATAATGGTATTGATGCATAATACTTAATTACTATGTTAATAATAATTAAGTATTGGAAAAATAATAAAGGCATTGTATTTGCTAGGTGAAATTAATTTTCACTTTATCATCTACTCCTAAAGTAAATATGAACTTTACAAAAAATAAACACAAATAAGACTTTTAGTATTTTGAAATGGCACTGAAAAGACCTTACTTGCAATTTTGAACTGTGTTTTGCATCTTAAATTAGTAATTAGCAGTTAGTGCATGTAGCATTATAAAATTAGCAGTGTCTCCATTCTAGTGAATAGAAATCTTAGTTTTAATTAGAGATTCTCAAAAGCTTGTCCTTTTACAAATCCAGCATGTTCTATGATATGAAACAAATATGTTTAGCCTTTCTGGGCCTGTCCCAATCACCCGTAAATCAATTTATTGCATGATAAATTAAAACGAATTCAATAATTTCCATTTGTATGATTTGTTGTTTTTCTTTTTGAAAGACAATTTAGTTTACAGAGACTTCATAATTTATTTAATTTGATGTTTCAGTTTTTGTATTTTTTGGGGGATATTTAAAATGCCTTGCAATTCCTGTATTAAACGTTCATTAGAAAGTAAAGTTTATTGATTTTAGAGAATATGTTCTTTTTTTTTAATCATTATTTGAAACTGGTCTTCACAGAACTACAATTTTATCGTTTATCGCTATAACTTCTGGGACAATTTACCATCCAGAAAAAATTGCTATCATGGCAGGCCTAAGCCTTTCTATTATCTACTAAAGGCCCCGCACTCTCTGAGTCTACCACTGACTGACTGGGCCACAGAAATGTCATTCAAGACATTTTCCTTTTGACTAGTTGTTTACATTTTTGCACTTCCTCTAAAATCTCGTTGAAAATTTTACCTGAACTTTACTTTCCCTTAGCAACAGGGCCCACTGAGAAGAGCTAAAAATCCTTTGCTTTGGTTCTGGTCACCTAATTTCTTGTTACAAAACTGAGCCATAGCTGTGATGTCTTAATTGACAGACAAAAACCAGAAAGTACATTTTCTTTGATTCTAAAGTTTTGCAAACAACATGATTAAGAACTATCAGATTTCTTTGGTTCCCTAAGCTAGAAAATGCAAGCAAAAAGATCATTACTATTGGCACCAGAGAAGAATTATGAGGCTATTTGGAAACCTTTCTATATTTAATGGTTTTTCTGTGAGGATTATTCACTAGTGGAAATCATTACAGACATCTTCTATGTTCCCAAGAGTAGATGTGCTTGGAAGTTCATCCTAGAACGAGATTGTGCAATGGTCGGTGAAGCTGCGAACACCAAAGAGCTATGTCTTGAACAACACACATTTTGGTTAGTGTGTACAACATTCCCTCTGTTAACATCCACAATGTAGTTGGAACAAAGTTCAAACAATAACCTTTAGCTTGGAAGTTTGCCACAAATCAAAATATCTTACTAAAAAAAAAAAAAACATGTGGAGGATGCAACTTGAACCACCAAACATCCTAAGCAAAGTCCTTTAGACGGACATAGCTGAGGTTGAGATGTTTAGTGAAAACCAACCACGGCGTATCAATACAAACATCTCATGCCAACTGGCAGCTGAAGCTTAGCAGAAACTGGGCCAAAGCACAAGACAATGATCTCAGGCACAGTAAAAGCTTGAACAAAATACCTTTAAAGGAAAAACAATAAAGGCATTGTATTTGCTAAGTGAAATTCTAGACCACCACCTGACTTGCTTGAAGTGCTGTAGCGGGACCTTCACCAAGCTAAGAATGCACAAATGTGACAGATATTAATGAACATAAATCATGTTATAAAGATGAGCGAGCCAAAATTCCTTCACAATGACGTAAAACTGATTAAGTCATACGGAAGACAATTACTTCAAATTGGAAGGTGCCAATTTAATAATGAAGCAGTTCACTTTGACCTACTTCACATTCCCGTCTGTCAGCCCCCTTTTTTGGTAACATATTTACAACGCTGCTTGCCCACTCCTGTTTCTGCCAAGACCTTGACCTCTCATTCCTCCCTACCACCTTGTTGTTTATCTCTCTCGGTGCTCGAGAGCTGTCAGCAGGTAATGTTGGCTTTGATGCCAAGCAGAAACTTATTTGTTTTCCTCTTTTATTTAAATTAGATTAAAGCGGTGTAAAAAAAATTCATTTGGGTAAATGTTAATTTTGAATGTAGATTTAGGGTGCATTCAGACCGGGTAGTCCGGTAGACTTGGTTCGATAGGGGACTAAAATTGCAACATTTGTTACATTTTTGCATTTTGTAGTTTGCATTCACACTGCACTGTGTCAAGCGACTAACTGTCAAACTAACTGAAAAACCTGTTCCCCCTGTCGCCTGTGGTGGCGCTGCACCAAGATTTACTGAAGAAATCGACACAAAATCTCTTAAGAAGACCAGCGCAATTTCCTCCTTCACAAAAAGTAAACAAAAACGGAGTGGTGTCAGATTTTAGCGGTTGTAGGATTTCTTCATTCATATACATTACTGATTTGGACATCACCTGTTAGCCGCTAACGCTAGTGACGCTCCTGCAGACACCATTACTATGCGGTGAGTCTGTCCACTAAACCAGGCTGTTCCAATGCGGGAGGAGCAGGAGTCACAAAATGACCACAGCGCCTTTATTTCTTACCTGATTTCTATAAATATGGCTCAAATTAAAGCTGAGAAAATTGCTGATGTTTGTAAGTATTCTCCCTTGATATAAATCTATAAACAGTTTGGTTTCTATCAAGATGCAAGAGAGGACTAAGCAAATTGCTCTTTTGTATTGGTGAATAATTACATAATTGCTGCTGTTAATTTTATTAGTTTGTCAAAATGTAACAAACCATGTCTCATATACTTTATATATGGGACATATGAAATATGTCATCCTATTTGATGATTAAATGTTCAACCGAGGCAACTAGTCTCTTTTTATTAAAGATTTAAAGATCTTTAATATTTATTAAAGATTTAAAAATTACAGCAGCTGCAGCAATGGGGATTTAATCTGATAAACAGTAAAACAACTTTATACCACTTATATTCTGGTTTTCCTCGCTTTATGTGTCGGCACGCAGACCCGTTGCCATGATAACTGACACAACATCTTCGTCAACCAGCAGAGCAAAGACTAAAATATTGACCAGAATATCCTGCACTGTTGCTAACTTTTTGTTTTGGTCTCTAGTCAGGTTGCGTTCAGACAGGTTTTCTACCGTTTTAGAATTCACTAGAACCTGACCGAGACCGAGGTTTTTAGGCAGATTAGAGTTCGCTTTTTAACTCTGTTTTGGAATTCAATTTTGCATTCTGACCTCCCCCAAAAATTGGACTTTCTAGACAAATGGATTAGAGTCTGATTCAGGACTCTAATCCTGGGTTGGTCTGAATGCACCCTTACATTACATATACATATATGTGTCCTGTCTAGAGCAGAGATGTTGGTATTTGTGTTACTGCTAAGACAGTTTCCACTGTGTGTATTAATGCAAATTTATATATTTGGTGTGCAAACTATTAAAATGTGAGAGCCCCCTCTATTTTTAGTGGGGCTTCAAGTATTTGCGGATTTTAGCCTTTCACAGGTGGTTGTGGTCACAAACCTACTTAAATACTGGTGATCCACTGAATGCTAATATTTAGGATTTTTGTTTACCTTTTGCAAGAGATACAAAGGGAAAATAAGGTTGACACTTTAAATTGATCTATGTACAGTACATGCACAACACATATTCCATTCATTTTTTGGCCAGTGTCTGGCCTGCAGTGAATACTTTTGCTTTTGCTTCAAACTTATCTTCTCCCTTCTCTTGTTCCATTAGCTCATTCACACCTAGACCCCAACCAGCAAAGCAAGAAATTCACTGGCACTCATTTAAAGACGGCTGTAGTCTGTGTGTCAAAAACGAAAGCCCTGCGCTTTGTCCACTGACGCTCTTTGAGCTGCTCCACATATGGAAATATACACCGACACACACGGATGTCAGTCAGCGGTGCTCTTATCGCCTGGAAAGGTCAGGAAGACAGGGTGTGCAGGGATTGCCATGGTGACCTGGGTAAACACCAGCTCCATTGTAGTTCCCCCCCACCATCTTGGCTTAGCATCGATGCGTTGTTAGTTTAGTGCACATACACGCACACACAGAGTGTATTTTTTCACTCCGTCTCATTCACATTCACACACAATGCACAGTTAAGTCATTTAAAACCCTACAGTTTGTCATCATTTTACTCTCGGGAAACAGATGTGAGACACAAACAAGTAAACACACTTTGACTATTGTTGTGGAGGCTGTAGGGTTATTGAAACATCAGTCTTTGTTAATTTCTAATTTATGACATGTACTCTAATGACCTGTCCTCCTGAACAGGACATCCTGCAATGATTTGTTATGTCACTGGCCAGCAAAGCAGAGTGTACCTGACTGAACAGTCATTTTTCTTTTTCAAAATGCAAATATTCCAGTACTGTATTGTTGGTGTATTTAGGGTTTTTCCCTACAACACCTAAGATCTGCGATATGTCTATCAGCTAACTTTAAACAAGATTCACCAAATTTACTTCACCTCCTACCGAACCCCCCAGGCCTGGCTTTTTTTCCCCCTCCCTTACTTTTATTCTCTGTGTCTGTCCTTTCAGTGTCTTGTTTCTTCTCTTGTAAAGCTGCCTGAATGTGCAGTGGCATGCCAAAAACAGTGACTCACCACGTGGGATTGTGCTGCCATGGAGAACACTGGTTAATAAAAAGCCTTTTTAAATGCGATCTTTCTCTGTCTCTGTCTCATTTTGTCATCGCGACTTGAGAACCAATAAAGACATCTTCAACTAACCCCTCAGCACATAGGTGTTGCTTGAGTTTTGTCTTGATACGTTGACTTTCACTTTTTACTATGTTTGAATTGGGCGGAACATTTTTCACCGAGAAAGTTTCTATGTCCCGGTTTAGCAATTACTTTTTATCACTTTGTAGTTAAAAGCTCTGAGAACACTTTCAGCTTTATTACTGGCTAACTTGTGCTTTGTGGTGGATTTACAACTTTTGTTGTTTTTCTGCTTTTACGAATTGTGAGTACTTTCTTTAAAGATGCATCCTAGTGACAATGACCACATTCCCATGTCTTTAGAGAGGTTTGGTTTAGTATTCACAGTAGAAGGGTGACTGGAGGGTGTGACTCAGGCTATTGGCTTGTGATTACACACTCTGACAGAGACACAAACATGAAACCTGAAAAGAGAGCACGGCAAACACAGTCAATCTCTCTGTGACGCTTGATGTTGTCCATATGCTTTTCGTATTTAACATGTACAATTTCAGACTAGTTTTGCACAGATAATTAGATTTTGTTGTCTAGCAGAGAGTTCAAAAATGAAAAAAGATCTCTAGATGAATGCATTCACATAAAAACTAAGTGGAGACTTGGAGACTAGTACTAAAGATCAGTACTGATTAGAAGCCTGGAAAGCAGTATTAATCACCAGATCTTCATCTTCATCAGCCTACATTTAACTTTATGTAGAATCCCTGGACACAGGTAAAGACACAAATTTAAATGTTGGATTGGTAAAGCCAGTATTCAGTCAAGGCAGGCATTTATTTTTTGCCAAAGTCTAAATATACATTTTCAAAACATTGTATAAATAAGATTACTGTAGCTGTAGTAATCTGTTAAAAGCATCTCATCTTTAATCAGAGATGCAATTAAACAACATACTACAAACATAATATAACTATTTTCCAATTCTGCTCTTAATAGAGCTACTTTACTGAGTAATGGGTGTTTCTTTTGTTTCCATACACTGACTGGTCATATTTTTCACATTTGAAAATATTTTTACACAGCTGAATTGATTCTACTTTGTAGGCAAGGAAAAAGTATAATTTTTTTGTTTTGTTTTGTGTTTTTTTTACTCAGTGGACTTCTGCTCATAATCTGACACAATTTTTTGTGAAATGTGAATTCAAATAAGTGAAGATCAAAAAGGCACTGCTTTTCACTTTTTCTTTGCTTTAAAACTGTATGTATTCCTGCTGACCATTAGTATTGGCTGAACAATGTATGCCAGTGTTGCCACGTGTGGTTTAAGGAGAATCAAATGGTTTAAGAAAATGTATTTACTGAACTCTGTTCTGGCAGGGATTAGATTTTAGGAAAACTCAGTCAGACAGGGAGAAAGAGCAGGAGCTTTACAACTCATCAGGGTCAGATACAGATAAGAACCAGCCGTCTGGAACTGATAGAACAGAAGAATTATTTTTCACTGGGGTTGTATACAAAAAATATATGAATAAATGTGAGCTGCATATTTCATTTTTTAAGATGATCGAACAGCCAAGCTATACAAATAGAGCAATAGAAATCTTGGTGCTTAACTTTGAACATTTTGACATATGAGTGATGAAAAGCCATCAAGTAGATGAGGTGGTGAAAGTGTCAAGGTCTAAAAAAAGAAAGCAACAGGCTGAAAGTGGAGGATAGCAGAAACCATGTCTGTGAGGTTTAACATCAGACTAAGTGTTGCTGACAAGCTCCTACATTAATATTCCATTTGCACATTTTAACCCATTGGCAGAAATGTTTCCTTTTAACTATCAGAATTTCCTTTTTATATCAAAATGAAAAATAATACATTAAGATAACACTTCCATTACACTGGAAACATTTAGTCATCTGAAAAAAAAGCTTTTTTTTATGCTACTGGAAAAAAAATGATGTAGATCAGAATGTAGGTCTTTTGCTTCTGAGCACAATGAACAAAGTGAACTGTCAAGACCTTTCCTTAAAGATTAGTTGGTTTTGCTGGTCAAACTTTTTAAATAAATTAAAATAAAAATCATATTTAAAAAACATTGCCTGAGTGAATCATCCCAGTCAACCTGACCATCTTGTGAATAAGTAATTGTGCTTTGCTTAGCTATGCTTATGTCACTGTGGAGGTGTTTTGACCTGCTCTTTGCAGATATTTTTTTTAGGCCACATTGGAAGGATTTTCCTTGAACAAACTGTTTAAAATTATGACGCCATCTCAATTAGATTTATATCAGGATTTTATTAGACCACTAAGGAGAAAAAAAAGCACATTTTAACCATAAAGAGGTGGACCTTCTAGTGTGCTTTGGATCACTGTTTTGCAGCATAACCCATGTGTAATTGAGGTTAGGGTCACACACTAATGGCCAGACATTCAATTACCTTTTCTCATCACTGTGTAGCTTATGAATACCATCCAGAGTTCCCACTGGGTTTTGTTCATGGAATGTTTCTCAGCAGCTTAACAGTAAAAAGGGGGAATGTAAGCAAGTGAGTGAGAAAGCTGTGAGATTTAAATTTGCCCTATACTCTGAGGTGGTGGTGGTGAATGTAACACGGCTGTGCTACCTCCTAGCATGGTAGGCACAAGGGGGCTGACAGACATCAAGAATATTTTTGAAACAGTTTATGTAGAAACCACTCAATTTTCCCATTTTGGTTAATTGCATGAATTATTTGGAGAAGGAGGTAGTCTGCTATTGTAAACTTTTATAGCACAACGAACCTGTAATTAAATTGCTGATTACAAAATGGATGTCTGGAAAGCAAGGCTGCAGAGATTTCCAACAGCTTATTGTGACTGAACCCATGATGCGCGAGACTCGTCACGGGTCAGTGTTTATTTAATGGCGGTCAAACTGCATAAATGTGAGCTGTAATATAGTCAAGTTGTGCCAATGTGTTTAGTTTATTTAACATTTAAAGCTGCTGGTCATATTAAAATGTGTTTTGAGGCAAGTTGTATGGAGAAAACAATGAAACACTGACAGTTTTATTTCTGTTCGTCCATATGTTTCTGTCACGTTATCTTAAGAGTCCTCTTTATAATATATTGTAAATAACCCTTTAAGAAACACTATTAATCAGTCACTAAGTTGTAACACATTGCTTAGACGCTGGCAGCCTCAAACATAACACCTCATTCTCCTATTTACTTTAAGGTTTATATAACAGATGATCTGTTTGGCTGAGATGCTGTGAACCACATGTTGGAGTGTTATTCTCACTAAACCACAATGATCGCAGTTCAAGCACCCATAAATAAACCTTCAGAATTCAGATTGTCTTTGCAGATGGCATGAGAGGAAAATCTGGTTTTGCAGTGGTCAGTAGTATTCATACAATAGACATTGGGTTACTACCTATTAGGGAAGAACTGTTACAAAATTCTCATGTGATAACGGGAAAGAATATCCAGTTGACAGCGTTAGCTCAAAGATTTCAAACATAAATGTTACTGTTGCAAAAATAATCCAGATTACTACAGCTACAGTAATCTTATTTATACAATGTTTTGAAAATGTATATTTAGACTTTGGCAAAAAATAAATGCCTGCCTTGACTGAATACTGGCTTTACCAATCCAATATTAAAATTTTTAAGAGCTACTTGTGCAGAAAAAAATATATATATTTGGTGGGGTTTTTTTATATGCATAAGCACATGTTTAAATTGTTAGTAGCTAGTTAATTAGATGGCTCTCGGCACAGATAACCAGCCTGCAGTCTGCTGCCTAGCATACATGTGTTTTGTTGTTTTCCAACTGTTGTGTTACTTTGATAAGAGTTGTAAATGGTGCCCTAGTAGTTTCCACACTCTCACTATCCTTCAATTTTGGCTTTGGAAACATTGTCAAACAAATGACAGAAAAGTTCAGCCGCCATTTTTCTGCCTCCTGACCAGCAGTGGGAAGTAACAGATGGGGGAGTAGGAGAGACATCTCACTCTGATGACTCTCAAGGTTTGTCTAGGGACAGAGCCTCTGGCAGTTTCTGCATCTTCTCATTAAAAAGGAGTTTAAACCTTAGGAGTGGTGTGATGGAATACGTTTGAGTTTTTAATAACCATAGCCTTTGTTGAAAGCCTTGCTATACCTTGACTCCGATAACTGACTGTTACCTATGTGGCTGAAATCTTGGCAGAAGGTGTTTAGCTTTGCAAAGTTTCTGTTGCCTTTTTAAAGTCGTTCAAAGTATTGATCTTTATTTTAGATTTTTAGAAAGTTTTAAGTACATCCACATCTCCCTTATTAGATCTTAAATAGTTTCTTTTGTCATATTAATTTTCTGTGTTAATTGATGAACACGAGTTTGGATTGTTTTCATACATCATTCACTTGTTCATGTGTGACAAAAACTGCAGAGGCAGAAGTTGAGTGTTAAATTTTTAAAGTATAATGGTATATGGATGTATCATTTAGTAATACAGTAACACTGCTTAATCTTTGTGGCATAGTAAAGCAATCCATTTGTAGGTATAAGCAGTGAGGTTTTGACCAAACAGCGTTAGAATATTATGTTCATGATACTTTTTAAAATCTTTTTAATGCCAATGCAAGTTTTACATATATCACCTCTTAATGTAAGACTAACCAGTGGTACTGACCTGATTGTAGATGCACGTCTGTTTTAGGGTGTGCTCTTAAGGCACTTTAATGCCTCATTCATAATAGACAGCAAATTAATTTGTCTGTTTTAATCAGCCTGTGGGACAATTTAACAGTGCTTATAAAAACTTTAAGAAGGTTTGCTTAATTTGACTTTATTATTAACAATATATAACTCTGGTTAGACAGTACAAATAGTGCTGAATAAAAAGTAATATGGATTAGCTGTGATGTATTACGAAGGTTCAGACTATGGTACTGCAGGTTAAGAAATGTTTCTGTTCCAAACATGTCTGGTACGATTAAACAGAGTGAAAATAATGATAATGAATATGTATGTTTTGATACTTTTATTATTCATTTCAAGGTGTAAATATGTTTTCTGAACTAAATGTCTGTCGCTCATTATTTGCTCATACTTTGTCTCCTCTTTTGCTCGTGGTGAATGTTTGACATTGAAAGAAATGGTGTTTGTGTTCAAATAAAACGAGTGGGTTTTTTATGCTTCGTGCGTCGTGCCAGTCAACCCACGGAAGATGTCTCATTAGGTTTCGGCATTGAGCAGCTTCATGTAAAGCAAGACTGCTGAATTGATGTATATAAGCATATGTTTTAAATACATTTACATGCTAAACTCTTTCCAGACCTTCAGGATTTATCTCTCCATTAATACAATGCAGTTTTCTGTACTTATCTTATAGTCATTTTGTATATAAATTGTTATGAAAAGTCTGCTATTTGACGTTGAAAAGTTCTTTCACTGAAGCTTCTGCTGCTCGATTACAGCCGTTTCCTGTTTGAGGCCTTAAACCCCGTGAAAGAGAACTACGAGCCATCAGTTGCCGTATTTATCTTTTTTTCGGAAGCATAACCAGGAAATGGTTACTTTTGATTAAATTTTAAATAACCGCCTCCTCCATCTGTGTCCCTCTGTCTTTCTAGATGCCAGGCCTTCTGTCCAGTCCTGTTTGTCTCACAGTCATCTGGTTTTTGTCTTGGTCACTGCCTCCCAGCCGTGCTGAGATTTGGAGTGATGAAGGTAACACATGCGCACACCCCCACACGCCTTAACACACTTTTGTCGCAAACAAAACTGACAGTTACATTTTTATGAAAATATATGTGGCTGCACATTTGTCTGGGCACATACCTTCGCGTCAACCCAGCAACAACACACGCCGACGCACATCCTGTCGAGAGTCTGACGAGGAGTCCTCTGGATCCTTTACGCTTGATGGCTTTATGTATATATAGAGCTTAGTGTAAGAATGAAAGAAAGTGTAAAATGTCATTTTTTTATTGACAACTTCAGTGCTTGTCTTTCATTTCTTGTGAAAGCAATTTCATAAGGTCAGAGCTCGTAATGTATGCTGTAACGGCTATAAACTCCCACACTAGGTAACAAATTTAGTTGCAAAGAAATCTGAGAGATGTGTCATGGTGACCTATAGGAAAGATTAATTAAATAAATAACAGTACTTCTCACCTTTCCTGCCATGATTTTCCACAGATGATTACCTGAAACTCCAGCTTTTGTTTTAAACTTGATTAAAGTTATTACAGCACAACACCTTCAGTAATAACTCTAGGTCATGAGACAAAAACCTGTACAAACAGACTTTAATTAAACCCGATAAGCTGTTATGGTTTAAGGATGACGTAATTGTGTTGGATATGATTTTTTAAATTATTTACTTTTTGCCTTTGTAAAATTCCAACTATAGTGACAGAGAGTCATGGATAACAGAGCCATTGTTCAGGATTTCAGCAGGTGTTAGAGTGAAACGTGTAATTATTTAAATGTGTTTGCAGTTTAGGCAGAACGTCCTAACTCAAACAGGTGATTTTTCAGGTGTGCAGAAATGACTTGTGGTTGCCTCTTAGCCATCAAACGCAGGTGCACATAGCAACCTGACCAACAGAGCAAATGGAGCAACAGTTTGTTTTTCAAAGCGGGATAGCAAACTTATGCTTTTTTTTTTTTTGCCTCACTTCATTATGATCACTCCCTGCAGTCTGAAGCATAGCTCTCTACGGTGTGTGCCATGGCTGCATTAATACTTAACTAAGATGTTATATCATGAGCTGTTGTGATTAAGTGATTTAAGCTAATTGTCACCCATTTTATAACACAATCAGGTGCCTAACCTCATGCACATCCGCACATTCAAGTATGCGAATGTCAGCAAAGCAGTGCAAATATTTTATTTTCGTAACAACCCGATGTGTCATCCCTTTTTCAGGAATTACAAGTCAGATTATTCTTAGAAAATGTGTTTTACTGTGACAATAAACTGTCTAAATGAAAGTCAGCCTTTTTTTTTCTTAGTTCTGGGTGCAATGTTTTTTCTGATAGCCACCAGCAGGAAAATAAGACAAATTTCCTCATTCATATGTAATTTATCAAAGCATATTGCAAATCACAGCAGCAACCTGTGAGTATCGTTCTCTGCCTTTCACTCATTTGATTACAATGGCTATGTGAAATCTAACCCCACTGATCCACTCATCCATTCATCCACTTGTCCTTCTGACTGTTTTTTTTTTTTTTTTGTAGTGATGTAATTAAAGCATAGCCTTGATAGACAGAGCTACAATAAATTATTATGGACTTTTGTATTTATACTTTATGAACTAAGAAAGACTTAAAACCTTGCTAAATTATGTCTGAAGAAGTTTTATTTGCCTCTGAAAATCAAATCTTTCTTCCTTTCTTGCTTGCTTCCTTTCCTTTTTTCCATCTTTTTTCTTTCTTTGTTTTTCCCTTCTTACTTTCTCCTTTCCAGTCTTTCTTTTTTTTCCCCATATTAATTAGTGAACAAACTGACCTTCATATGAGGCCGTCCGTTCCACCCTGAGGCTCCTTTCTATTGTTTTGAAAGTACTGAGTTTCATCCAGCTTGCAGTTTCTGTGTCTGCTTTGCCATCTGATTTTAATGTCAAGACAAACCTGAAGCCTTTCTGTGCACATTGTTATGTGGATGTGTGTGTGTGTGTGTGAGTGTGTGTACATAAACGCATGTTTGTGTATGAATGGATGTGCTGTTTTATGTCGGCGTGCGGGGCTGTGTGTGTAGGTGTGTGCGCACATGTCGGGGTGCTCCTGCCAGAGGCAGAATCAGATATGAGTGGAACGCTGCGGGTTTGGGGAATAATGTACTTCACTGCCAATAAAACATGAATACACACATTCAGACCAGCCAACTCTTTGTGCTACACCAGGGCCCCAGGTACACGCACTCACACACACACATATGCAGAAAAAAAGGGATGGAGTGTGGTGAAAGGAAAAAAGAAAATGTAGTTAAAATTGTTGAGAGAGGCTCTGTATAAAATGACTGATTAAATGGAAAGACTGATGAGGAAAGTGAGACAATAAGAAAGAACAATGGTCTATTATAGGACAAACAAAACCACTTGTAAACTTTAGTAATCGAGATGTTATAGACGGTGTAAGTCTAGATTTGTTCTGGACTCTTTCTTACCATGTGACATAACCTTGTTACATATTGTTCAAACCCAGAGACTATTACATTATTGTATCGTCACAAGTTTCAGTTTCAGCCTCCAGTCTTCTTTAGTTGGAGTCTATCGGCAGGATTATGACGGGTCTCTTGTCCCCAGCCTCCTGGTGCGTCTAGTGAAACCACTCGTGCTCTCATGGAAAATTTTCTTTAGGGCGTTGAATATTTTTGAGATTGCATAAGTCATGAACAATAAAGTTTAATTGTGAATTTGGTTAAAATAGTTGCGGTGTTAGTCCTACTTAGCATTTTGGCCTCTTCTGGTTCAGGTTGTTTATTGCAAATCTGAACAGTTTTGCGTTTTCACAAAAAAATATAGCTTGCAGTAGAGGTTGGATAATTTTAGGTGCGACTGTATGCTTGCCGTAATGATTAGAAAACCACTGAATGCTATATTCCCTTTACTACGGAGTAAAATTGAGATTTTCCAGATAATTTTTTAGCTTTATGCAAGTGAAATAATATGTGTAAAATACTTTGCTTCCAGTTTGTGTCGTTATCTGTACATTCATGTGCATGATCCTTTTTTTATCTTTCTTAATGTATTAATGTTTTCTTATCTGAACTTCAAACCTACTGACTGAAACTTGGCTAATGTTACTCATTTCGAGAATTTTTTATTTACTTAGAAATACAGGAATCCAATAATTGCTCAAGCTCAATTAGTCAATTTTCAGCTTGACTGGTTTGACCCGTGGATGGCAGTTGCAGGACTCATGGATCAACTCACAATATTAACAGCAGTTTTTTTCTGTCAAAATTCTTGTGTTCTTTCTTTGTTTGAGGTAACTTTTGAGTTTTCAGGCAAAGAGACATTCCATTTATCGAAGTAGTAACCCTCCCACAACATCCGTCTTGAAATGAAAATTTATTGACCATGCCCTTTGTCATATGTGATTAGTTATGTTGTACATTCCACAGCATTATTAACAACTTTATTTCACTTTAGAAGGTCTCAATAGATTTCAGTGTTCTCCTCCCCTTTCACCATTCGTCTCTCACTCTTAGAAATCTAAATGCAAGCCCTGTGAAACTCATTTCCAGCTGTTTCAGTCCATGCAGCCACCATCAGCAGAAAAAATTACAAAACCCCCCCAAAAAATGCTAAATACAAGCTGCCAGTGAAAACCAAGTTTGTTACAAATCCGCAGCAAACATTCATGAAATATTGGTTTATTTCAGACAGAGCAGATCCATAAACCGTCTTAGGTAGTACTAGTAATTAAAAAAACCTTTTCTGCAGTTCAGCAGTTTTTCTTTAAAATAGATTAGATAAAAACATAAAACTAAGGGTAGATTGTTTGCTGCTATGGTAGGAGAGGCCAGCAGGGAGTATGCATGCCTCAGTGGCTGAGGTTGTGAATTAATGAAGCTGTTTGCGTGGCACACTGGCAGCCCAAACTATGCTGTTTTTTTTTTCTTTCCTTTTTTCACCCCAGATCTCTCGTAAATGCCAGCTTTCACGTTACGAAGCCAAGCTAAACATGTGCCCAAATGCTCTCACACACACTAGATAGAATATCTTCTTTGCAAATTACTACAGCCACCACAAATATTTGCTCGAGTAAACACTACACTTGCTATACTTTAAATCAACATCACCCTTCAGTTTTGTTTGAGTTGGCAAGTATTGACATTGAAGATTTCTCCACATGTTAGTGATAGAAATCATCAAACTTTTGCAGTAGAGCTACATCTGGCATTTTCTGTTTATTCAGCTTTGGTACCATTAACAGTTTGATATTAATCCTGAAGTGATATAAAGACGTTGGATTACTTACGAAGATGTTATCTGGTCCACTCTAATCCAAAAGGTGCATTTAATCTATACAGCACTGACCATAATTAGTAGTGCTACTAGTAAAGATGTCTGAAGCTCATCACTGCAAGCCTGAGCTAAACTGCTTCCCATAGTCACGTTTATGTTGTATTGTGGGATACATGGAGTAAACAAACTAACTAATGGTTGTTTGTCTTATGATCAGGCCTTCTCCAAGTTCCAAAAAGTAAATTTTCTTTTGGCATACATTTCATATAAGTTTGAACAAGACAGTATCGAGAAACAAACTAATTAAATGATTAAATTCTCATTGTTTTCTATGAGCTCAGAGCACATCTGCTTCTTGTCCCGATCCAATAATAATATCAGATATCGGTCCGCATATTCTCTTTGTTTTTCCGCATAGCTACATAAATATCTGTATCTAAATCATGCTTCTTTTAACATACATAACAAGTACACACAGTATATTGTAGTTGGGGTACTGCTTCTGATTTTTTATTTACTTACTTATTTTATAGCCTTTAAGTAATAATACTTAATCCAGACACAAGACAGAGTATATTGTAGTCTATTCCTTTTGACTATTTGAGTTCTAAAGTGTAGCTTACTTTATTGGTCCCAGCGGGGCTCTACTTTTAAAACAGTTTCAAAGTGGATTTATTTGAAAGTCAGTAATATTTCAAAAGTGACTACAACCAGCTTTAAAAGATAAAACACAAACACTCTGCAGCAGCTTTACGATGCGTGCCAAAGACTCCTCAGTTTGCCGGATCCCGAACCGTGTATGGTCATGTTATTGTAGCCCTGCTGACTGGACTGTTAGTGATGGTGCTTGAATCACATTAACGTAGACAGTACAGACACATTGTATGTCAGACTGCTCGGTGTGCACATTCTGGAAGCGAGCACGAAAAGCTCTTTAATGTTTTATACGATGTCTGTGTTTGCAGTGTCGGACGTGCAGTTTGGGCGTTTGGAGTCGAACGTGACACTGGCATGTAGGAAGTCACAAATCAGGTAGGAAGACCAGCATACTACAAGCACTAAGAGCTTTCATCTTCATGAGTATTGTGGCAAAAATGACAAAGAACACAGTTAGTATGAAAGATTCCCCAACATCAGTTACTATCATAAAAATGAATAAAGTACCTTCCTCTGTCTAGTTTCCCTGTGGTGTGGCGTCACAACCACAGCTCTGTGTTGTCGTGGCACCAAGTGACATCCAACGGAAGCTTAGTCCTGTTTCTCGTCGACCTATCAGCCCAGGGCAACTACAGCTGCTATGACGACAGCGGGCTCCTCCTCCACTCGGTCATACTCCGACTGGGCTGTAAGTGATGCTTTGACTTCTTCAGAAATACGAAGGTTTAGGAGTTAAAAGGTAGTATTAGACATATACAATGTCTTCTTGCAAAAGTACTCATACCACTTAAACGTCAATGTGTTTGAGAACATTGGTGCACAAATCATGAAGACCAAATGCAGCACACCAGACAGGTCAGCAATAATGTTTATCATAAAACTGCAGTATGAAACTTTTACAAAAAATATTCTTTTATAAAAAAAAAGATATATTTTTTTATACCGCTGTTGAAACTGTCATTGTTATGACAGCATAGTATGAGACTTGGTGATAGTTTGAACAAATAGGTGTTCTGCTTAGATGAAAGAGAAATTGGATGCATCCATCTCCCTGAACATTGCAATCAGAATGAAACATGGTGGTGGTGTGACCAAACTGTAGGCATGTTTTTATTCAGAAGGGACAAGAAAAGATAATCAAAGTGGACGGAGAAGTGGCTGGAGATACACACATGACAAAGTTAAGGTTAATTTTCTGGCATTTTCTGACCTGCTAGAACGGTATAGTGTAAAGCACATTCATAAATCATGTTACAATGGCTCAGTTAGTGCATGCCAATAGATAATTAATAAATGCGTTTGAACATTTTTAAATTAAATAAACAAAATGAGCAATGGGCAAAAATGTCCATGTCTGGGTGTGCAAAGCTGAAAGAAGTACACTGAAAAACTGAAAACTGAAAAACTTGAAAGTGTAATTCCACTTCCAGTGAAAGGTTGTTGTAGTATTATGAATGTTTTTCTGTTTATAGTAAGATTACTTATAAAATCAGTGATAAATGGAACAGAGCTATTAGTCTTCAGAAGAAACTGGCCTTATCAGCCATCACAAAGCCATCCACATCCTGCCACTGTCTCAAACAGGAAGGGGCTTCCAACTGAGCTTCCTTCTAAGGAACTGGGAGTTTTGCCTTCTGCTGGTCAAAGCCCTCCTGATTGTTTTGGTTCATAATGGGGACACTGTTGTTTGTCAGATCCCCCTGGGCTGCTAAGCATTTCCTGTCGTGTACCCAATCACACACTTGTTCGCTGCTCCTGGAGGGACTCTGTGAAAACCTTCCTGCCATCCAAGTACAACACCTCCTTCAGGTATAACACAGTTACTGCATCGGAACGGTCATATTCAGAACGTTGTTTTTTTTAAATAATAATAATAATAATTAAACTCTTTTGATCTTGTTTTCAAGAGGGAAGGAAGAGAAGGAGCCAACCAAATTGTGCATCGTGGACTCCACCAACAGGCACTGTGTTGTACAAGATCCCGCATTCTGGCAGACTATCCACACATTTGGAGTCACAGAGACAAACGCTCTTGGATCCCAGACATCTTACCGCAAAATCAGACTAAATGAGCTTTGTAAGGCCGCATAAGAAATCAGTGATTTTTGTAAATTTTTTGATTTTAAAGGGGAGCTATAACAGTGTCTCATAAACAAAAACAGAGTTGTCTTGATTTAATGCTAGGAAACACTGCCTGGTTCTAAATTACACTTTCTTTGTCCATTAAAGCTGAAACACTATTACATTTTTTAAAGAAAAGATTTTTCTTTCTTCTGTAAAAATGAAAAAAAAAAAAAATATTTGTTCAGTTATTCACTTTCTAACTTTCTACTTGTTTATGCTTTTACAGTGAAACCAGACCCTCCACGGTCTGTGTTCATACAGGAAGTGGAAGGTCATCCATCAAAGTTATGGGTTTCATGGAAGAATCCATCGTCTTGGCCAGAGGACCGTTTCTTTCCCCTGAAATTTCATATTCGATACAGACCACAGGGATCCATGCATTGGTCAGAGGTAAGTCAATCAAACCCTCACCCACATTATTGGCTCTTAATGCTGAACGGGTTCGCCACCCCTGCTCTGTACAGTGTTCTGATTGTCCCATGAGTAGCATCTTTTTTGTCTCTCGAAAAACAGATGATGACAGAAAAGTATTCAATTGAAATACCCGATGCCACACCACACCACTCCAACCAGGTTCAGGTTCGAACCCGCGACGACGTCAACCCGGAGAGCCAGTGGAGTGAATGGAGCCCCCTGAGTTTCCATACGCCCTGGCAAGGTGGAACACTAAACCCACAAGGAAGATTTTTTGTTTTTCTTTTACATTAATGGATATTTCATGGATATTTTTGGTGTCAAATTAAAATATATGGGTTGACTGAAATGATTGAATTAGACATAAATAGGTAAAAATAATGAGTGAGACCTCCTATACATCTACAGTACGTTGATATTGTAATTTTTTGAGAAACTATGAGAAAAATGTTCATTAGATCAAATCTACTAGAGAGTTGGACTCAAGACGACAATGTTTGGATAGAAAACTGGGACGCAATAAAACTGGATGAATGGTGAAGGGCTAGAAATGAGCCGGTTCTAATTACTTGTGTCTAATGCACAGCCAGAAACACGTACAGATTTCATTAAGTATAATTAACTTTGACTGTAGTTTCTTTTGTGGTTTGAGTCACGAGATTTGGTACATTGACGGCAAAGTTTGCATCTGTTTGTTTGCACTGCAGCCGACACCACCACTCACCCTTCAGATGACCCAGACGATATCGATCTCTTCAGCACACCATCTGAAACTTTCACCTCCAAAATCGACGGTAAGACTCGCTTGTCTCTTTAAAATATCAGACCCCTGGCACTCTTGTTCCTCAGCAACAAACCGGGTGTAATAAAATGCCAGTTGTCGTCACGTTTATACAATTCCCTCATTACCGGTCCTACTTATCCTTAAAAGTATTTTAAATATAGAGCTAGCACACTGCCTTTACTCTTCCTGTGTTTTCCACATGCTTTTTTAATTAGGTGAATCACATTTCCTGCTATTTAAACTCTTTCTAAAATTATGTAGGCAGTGCAAGGAATTCCTACAAAAAAGGCTCTAGGATAATGGTGTCTTGGAAAAGTATTTACATAATTGTAAAGAGGACGGAAAATTGTACATAATTTTGTTAACTATTTTTAAAAATAGAAGTCTGAAAACTTTGCTGATTATTTGTATTTAGTGCCAATATGTATCTAGTTCTGTCTATGAATAAATGCAGCTATTCTGTAAAGGCCTTGGAGATTTGCTAAGGAATGTTAGTGAGCAAATAGCATCATGATTTGGCCCAGGATCACGTTGCATGCCTCTGGACTAACTTTTTGCACTGGCTGGTGTGCCTAGCTTTTTCTCACCAGCACAAAATTGAATTGCACCCAAATGTTCAACTGCATCACATTAAACATTGCAGTTTTACAAGTTTGCTTTTTCTGAATCACTGTTCAATACGGCAATATTTACTGATGAAAGATTAACAATTTAGCAAACATAAAGTGACTGAAAAAGGGTTCGAAGTGGTGCAGTGAGCTAAAATCTAAGCAAGGACTTCTCAAGATAAAATGAATGAGTGAAGCGGTGAGATGCAAGAACTTTTAAAATGTAAGTTCAAATGTTTTAAAGGCTGAAAGTCTTATGAATATTTACAATAAGTGCAGTGGGAAGGATTGGGAGGGTGATTGATCACACAGATACATGCGCTCAGAATAGTCTTGTGCTCTTAGGTTGGGGGAAAAATCTAACACTATTATTATCATCAGTGCAATGCCGAGAGACCAGACTGGCAAAACCAAAACATCAAGATTTTAAACACCTACAACCTCCACAGCTCCGACAGACAAATCCTGAGATGTTATGATGATGATTTTTAGATGACTCAGGCCTTAACTTTCCTACAACCTCTCTGTTTATCTGACTAGCCTAGCCTGCTCACCTCTGGTCCACTGCAGTACACAACATTGACACGGTCTACCACAGCCAATCAGAGGGTGGGGGCTCACCCCATGTTATCTCTGATTGGTTTAGACAATGATATGGGACTAATGCATGTCTGCTGTTGAACTACAGGGAGACTTTCAGTGTCAGGGACTTCTTTTTTTGAACGTCTGATAGTGTGAGATGTTCACAGATTGAATATAAATGTGTGCTTTTCAGATTATTTTGTGGAACATTTTCTAAACTAAATCCACTTTTCTTTCCACTTCACATTGGGCAATAACATTTTTCAATCTCCCTGCATAATCACCAGACAATATGCTACAGTATTTAATTGTAGAAATGTTCCAGGGTGGAAGGGCTCAAGGGTTGTGAATTACTTCAAAAGTTACTTTTGTACTTTGTAGCTTTGTTTTAGTTTTCTTATAATGTGTGTGTGTGTATCTCTCCAAGCTTTTTTATGTCACTATGTTTGCTTTTTGGCTGAACTGTTAATTATGTGTGACTGTATTTCATGAACTGTGTTTATCTAGGTAGAGGATGTGCACAACTTGTGCCATTTCTCCTCATTCTTGTTTTGGATCTTGCGCTCTTAACTATTTATTGGCCTGAAATCAAATAAAACTGCAGGATAATCTGCTTCATAGCTCTCCTGTTTGTTTTGGCAGCATATAAATGTCTAATCAGTCATTAATGCAGCTGAAAGCTCAGAGGGCATTATTTACAGTCATTACAGTCTAGATAAGATCAAACATGTACCTTTTGTTTGGTCCTATCCTCCATTACATATAATTGTAGTACATTGCTCCTACAGCTTGCCTTGTTCTTCCAGGTGATTTTTGGATTCTGGATGAAAATTTAAGTAGATAGTAGCACCCATTTATCTGGGTAAAACAGAGTTGAAAGCAACCTGCAGTTGCAATTATCCCTTCTAAACTGTACACATGCAGGAAACCTGCAAGTGTACACAAACACCCACATGTAAGGGACCAGGGAGTATGAAAGTGAGTGGAACTAAAAGATGAGCTGAAAACAGCTTTTCTGCAGGGTTTTTTTTCAGTCTGCATATAAAATGTTGATGATGTATTTCAAACTGATTATTTTCAGTTCATTTGCGTCCATAAAAGAGTTTTGTTCCCCCATAAAAGTGTAATCAATGAATGTTTTTTGTTAAATCTGGAACAGCAATCCTCAGATTGACTTTTAACCCAGGAGTAATTACATCCAGCAACGCATCGTCAGTGTTTTGGCAGTCTGTTTAGTTTGTAAACAACAAACTAGAAGTTTGTGAAATCTCTTCTGTTTTTATTAAAACTCAGCTACACCCACTGGCTTTTCTTATCCTTTTGTTGTCCCAATTTTCCTTCTGCTACTTTCTGCTGCTTTGCATCTTCCACCCTGGTATACCCCCAATACCCTGTGTTGCTTACATCTCCTGTTTCCTCCCCCCCACTTTCTTCCCACATTAGGTGTCGTACAAGGGGATGATGGTAATTTGGGTCTGGTGATCCTCTTGGTTTTGTTCTCCATCTTCATACTTACCACCGTCCTTTCCCTTATTTTTGTCATATGGTAAGACACAAAGACACACACACATCCCAGAACAGATCACAGCTATATGTTTGACTGAGACCTTACGTATTAGTATTTTTAAAAAATTATTATTCTTATTTCTAGGATGAGACAGAAACGGCGGGAACATGCAACCAAACAAGAACTCGCCTCTATGGTCAAGATGAAATCTATGCCAATCTAATGAGACACTTACCTGGCCGCATTTAATGTGTCAAGGTAAGTTTTCTTTTCTTTTTTTCTTTAAGGAAATATTTAAACTTTTTACACCTGGGTATGCAGACAAAGACCAGACCTAAATCCAGTCAAATTCGATTTTTATAGTAGCATGGTGTGACAAAAAAGTGAAGAAGTTCAAGGCGTGTGAAAATCTTTGTGAACCGTTTTATATTGGAAAGACAGTGGAGGTCACAACCATTTGTTTTTATTTAGTTTGTTTACCAGATTCATCTCCAAGTTTTGAAAAAAAAAAGCCTACATGTTTGAATCCAATTAAAATCCTATTTTGGATGCTTTTTACTGTGATTTAAATAGCTCCACTGATGATCATCAAAAGCATGCTTAGCCAATGAAAAGACTTTTGTGGGTTTTTTCTGCTTTACTACGATGCAATATGGTTCAAAGAGTTGCTATAAACATCTTTGAGACAACCCTTCAGATAGCCTGCCAACTTTTGATTATAAGGCTGGCACACAAACACACACACACCCGCACCCCAACACACACAAGCACACACAAACGCAGATTATAACTACGTACTCCTGCATATCTTCCATTTATCTCTGCCTTTTAAATACATGCTTTCAAACAAATTATGCTGTGATTTATATCTTTTCTGCAGCTGCATTTTTCTCCCTTCTTCACCCTGTTTTCTTTTTTTTATATGTGTGTTTTTCTTCTCAGGTTTGTTTGAAGTGTCCACAACCTGTCAGCTTCAGCAGTGAGTAAACGTCTACTCCACACCACTGTGACATGCTGACCATCCACATTTCAGCTGAAATTATGAACAGAGCATTACTCCATCCAACTTCCAGGACAACTGGGACAAGAGTGGAACGGAGACGTTTTCGGTATTTACCACATGACTGCAGGGGAACGTTTTGGAAGCCTCGCTGGACTTATTCGGCGGCATCCAATTAACTGCACTACCCATAATGCATTAGAGAGTCATCAGGAGAAACCTGAGACCAAACTCTGCGTACTTAAGCCGCGATAACTCCTCGGAGGAACGAAAAATAACACAGCACCACAACAATTCTACTTTCACAACCAATGCTGCTTCAGGTGGACTGACTCTTTGTGCCTTTTGAACTTTTTTTTTTTTTTTTTTTTTTTTACCAACAAAATAGGACAAGAAATTCAGCCAAACACAAAGAGATAAGATTTTATTGTGGAACCGCTTGGCTCTTTCTCCCCAACCAGAACATTTCCATTTCATTCATTTATTTTATGAGTCTCTCTGTGTAAATAAACACAATCATTCTTACGTTGACTGACTCAATGCTGTGAAGGAAGCAGAAGCTCTGCCAGTCTGTGTGAGTGTGTCTGATGCCAAAGCAGCAACAATGGGCATTACAGCCTCTGCTGGAGGGGGGTGGGTAGGAGGTGAAGGGGAGATTAGAAAACAATCTTTAACCTGCTTTGGACTTGAGGGACATTATGGGTTTTGGAGAATGAGGGCCAAGGAGGAAATGTTGGGTAGTAAGGACTTTATCTGGTTTATAATGGACGATTTTATGTTGCATGATACCATGATATGTTGCATGAATGGTTTTACATTGCATGACCCCATTATGTTGTCTGTCACTTAAAGTACATGTATTTTCTTGTTCATTTATGTCTATTATCCATGGACAATTTGTATTTATGTGACTGAAAGACTGAGAAGGAAAAGAGGAGAGACTGGCCTTTCACAAATCACCAGCATTAAGACGTCACTTACTTAGTCATATATAAAAGATCTCAGAAAGTTTTCGATACACAATTAAATTCCATCACAAGTTGAACCCATTGAAATTGAATTGAAAAAAATCAATGGAAAACTACATTAAAACGTACAGAAATATTCGCTTTTTGCAGACAATTTGCAAATAAAGCAAGAAACGTATAGTGTAATAAATATCAAGTCTTTTTAGGGCCCTTTTAAACTGTACTAAAACCAGACCATGATGTTAAAATGGTCTTTGCCGTGTGAAAGTTTCTCAACTGTTTGGTTCATTGTCATGGTGGCAGCCTGTTTCAGTGTTGCATGAAGGAGTCCTGCATTGGTAACCTTGTTCATGATATGTGGGGATTATGCACCACAGTTTGGTCATCAGAATTTGAGACACTGGCCTACAACCTAATTCTACTCAAACTCAAGAATTCAAGTAATTTATTACTTTGCAGACCAGCTGCTATTCACACGAGGCTCTCCAGGCTGCAACCAATAGGATCTTACCGAGCAGCTTAAACAAACACTCCATGCTAATAAATACACTCCCTCCTTGAACATAGATATAGTTTTGTACTGGGCGTCAAACAAGGTTCCACAGATGTGGAGAAGTGCACACAACTCCAAATTGTGCATATACAACTTGTGCAAAAAGTTTTATTATTCTTCCTGCAGTTCAGAATTTAAAAAAATAAATAAATAAATACCCATCAGGCTACCAGAAGCCGCTTCATAGTTGCATAAAAGTAATTGCAAGCATGAACACTCCAGTACCAATTACTTTAATTTCTCTCATTTCATACAAATTGATCTGTTGAGATCTCAAGGCATGCGTGCTTTCAGAGCATTAGCCAAAGGGGCGTGGTTTACAACACCAGGCATTTTTCTCATTATGAATCTGATGAATCTTAAGAGGAAATTCCTGCTAACCTTTGTGTCACATTTCTTATTCAGACTGCAATTGTAATACAGGCAAAGTTGCTGCTCACTATCCTCAGTGTTATGAACTATGTCATATTCTGCTGACCAGCGTATTTTTCAGATTGTGCAAAGACTGAAAGAAGATTATATGATGGATCAGGAGGTGGATCGATTTACCACCTTTGAGAAAGCATATTGACCACCGAAGAAAAGTTTGATTCGAAAGAGGCTGGCGATGAGTAGGGAGAAGGAGGAAGACTAAGCAGAAGCCACTAAGGTTAATACAAAATCATTACATGCAAGCACTACATAAATAATTGTGGTGTCACTTTCTCTGAAGGCTGAAACTGAAGGTTGAGGTGCAGAAGCCTCACATATAGAGTGGTGAAAGAGACAGAGATTAAACAAATTGTCAGAAGAGTAATAAAATAACTGGCCTCACAATGAAATGTAAAATCTGGGTAGCATTTGGCAGGACCCAGTCTGAATGATCATGAGGGTTTTAGAGACCATGAGATGGTTTTAACCCAGTCTAAAGGGGCCTTACAAAATCCTGGGAGTTGTTATTAAAGACTTTATTAAAGAAAAAGATCATCTAAAGAAAAAGGTTACAGTTATCACCGTCATGTAGAAAGAGAAGAAAGTTTAAAGTCCTATGTGAAGTTACATTTTTTGGTTCTGTATGTTAAGGTAGTTGATTACAAAATGAAATTATTAGACATATAATGTCTAAGAGAAGAAGAGAAGATCAAAGCATTTCATTTTCCAGTAAAACTGAGATGAAAGCATCTTCCTTAGAAGTCTACTAAAGAGCTATGTCAAAGTCTGACACATATAGTCATAGTTTCTGCTGTTTAACCCCTTCTTTCAACACCAGAGGATGCAGAAAGTTTGCATATAGCAGATCATATTAGTAGGATCCAAATATTTGCATTGCAACTTATTTCTATTTTCAACATGGGGCTCCTTTTACTTCAGGGAGGTGGCTTGTGGACAGTTGCGACGGATGTTAGCATGTCGTTTTGAACACCACCGTAAATGAATGGGTTTTGGTATGCTGAAGACATTGAGCACTTTTTGAGGAACACAGTAAAGGCTGGGATCGGGTGAGAAGATTCACTTCAACTGCATTAATGAAACCTATGGTTGTTTTTTGAGGATTGCACAGCTTTGTCACATTGATAAACTCTGATATTGTGTTAATTAACTGTCAACTTGTCAGTGAAAGTTTATATGCTGTAACTGTATGTGCACAAGATAAACTGACAAGGGTCGCTTTCACTCTACACACCAACTCACAAAAATGTTAACGTTCTGAAATACCTCTTTTACAGCTTTTTCCTTTACTTCCTCCTTCAGTGCTTTTCTTTCTTTTATCCTTTGATTTTATTTTGCATATGTAAAGGTTTTTTTTTGTTTAATTCTAGTTTTAGAAACACAAGGGTGCATCTAAGTCAAATTGTTCCAGTTTGACGACTATATGTTTTCTAAAGCTAATTTCATATATATTTTTTGCATGGATTCCAGCAAAGCTTACCTGTATATTATCACTGTATATCACAGATAATGGATGTTAAAGTGTATGTGGTGTTTATAAACCTGTTCATAGGGGTAGGTTTGCAGACATGGTTTGCTCAGTCACAAATTAACAAATATTTTAGAGAATTAGTGAAAAGATTTTGATTGTGACGTTTGAACTCTCAAAAGGGAATCCTGTTGGTACAGTGCCTTGCAAGAGTATTTTTATATAATCATTCGAACACATGGATACGCTTTCAATTTACCTTCAATTAAATGTCGCCCTAACTCAAATCATCCAAGTATCTTCAAAGAGTCTTCAGCAGCAGCTAGTATTGCAATGAATCTGAAAAGGCCTCTGACTGAAAACTGTCTCTGTATGACAGTCATGACATGTGGATTAATATTTGGGCATCAGAGGCGATATTCCACAGTACCATGTGAAATATCTGTTGTTGACAAGAGCTGCTAATCCACCTCATTTACTTTTACTGCTCCAGGATTGTCCAGTATATAGTTCCATCCATCTTGCTTCTGTATGCTTTGTTGTCCTTGCGGAAAAAATAAACAGGCATCCCCACGTCATGCTTCTGCCATCACCATGTCTCTCCATGGGGCGTTTTGCATGCAGGCCAGGAAGCTTAACTTTGATCTCATCTGACCAGATAAACTTTTTGACATAAAATGTATTAATGTTTCATTAGTGAATACTTCTGCAAGGCACTCTAAATCAATACACATAACACATAGTTTAGGTTTAGAACTAGCACTACTGACTGAGTATAATTCATGTCTGCAGAACCTTTCCTGCTATATGTATTTGTCTTTGACCCCAGTTACATGAAGCTGTGTTGCTGTACACTTACTGTATGGATAGTGAATCAGTTTTATTCTGACAAGCTTAATTCTAGGACTCATTTTATTTCTGTCCTGTCAAGTGAACCATAGATTTTCTCTCTGACCTCTTCCCTTAAATTTTGTGTCAATATTCGGATTTCTTTTTATTTTATTTTTTTACATATTATGGATCAAACTGGAGTTGGAAGGTGGCACAACTTGCTCAATGAAAAGCAGACAGACTATACCCCTAATTTTGACATCTTGCTGAAATTAATGAATTTGTGCTTGAGGTTCTGAAAAAAAGTCATATTTGCAGATTGGTGCTTAGTTCAGTATCATTGTCATTCATTTCCCTTGGTTTGAGGTTGACAGCTACCTGCTTTGTTTCTACATCGTGAGCATCTATGGATGTATTTCTGTTTCACTTTGGTGGTGTTTTCTCTGGTTCTGTGGACAGAATTCTTTCATTATCCCTCTGCAGTGTGATACTGCATGGAGCCTGTTGGTTTTTAATCTTACAAGCTCAATACACTCAGGCATCCTCGCTCAGATGTAAATAGTTTTTCTTTTTTTTTTCCTTTTTTTTTTCTTGCAATATGTGTACAACACATATCATCATAAGCTGTTTTTCTTCCTGTACTGGTATGTTTCTGTGAAATAAATACTATTTTACCACATTTTCAATAGAAGGAAATCATTGTGTGTTGTGTTTACGCGTCCTATAGTTCAAACAGGCAGGGCTTGGTCTCCCCAGGGCCTAAGTAACATTTAGTTACATAAACATGCTTTCTGTGGTTCTCTTGGCCATGATCAATGAGAGGTTACTCTGGGTAAAAGAAGATGGAAAAAAAAAGTTTTCTTTTGTAAATTCTCTGCTCTGGCATGAAGTATCACTTTTGCCGTAAAAATGTGGCAAGTTAAGCACTATCTGCCATTTCCTGTAGTGCAGTGGTAGATATGGCTGTTCTTCCTCTTCCTTCCTGCTCTATTCAGGATATTCCCAATTAGCACTAACAGCTCAGCACAATGACTTGGACACAGTCCCACTGCAAGTACTTGAGCCAGAGTGCACACTACAAAATGTGCTTTTATCTTCAAAAGTGAGTACTTGAATATTGGGAAGACATTTTATTTGCTTTTAATTATAAAATTATATTTGAATATTAATTCAAATATGAATCAATCAGTCAGTCTAAGGAATTGGGCATAGCTTTAGATTTTTTCATTTTTTTCTTATAAATGTCAATCTAATAGTTTAAGGGTACCATTGTTTAGGTGAAAACATCTGTTTCTAGTCCTGATACATTAATACTGAGGCACTAAGCAACCCTTTAATTACCAAAATGGAGAGTCTAAAGGGACTTCAACAGAATGCGCATTTGCTTTTGTAGAAGAATAATATCATTTTCACTATATATATTTCTTACTTATTTCAGAAAACAGATTTGCACAAAATGGCATTGATCCAAAAAAAATAAAGTTACAATATTTAGAATTTGACTCAACAGAAACATCACTGCTTCACATTAATTTGTATTGGAAACTTTTTAAAAATAAATTGTTCTCTAAGGCAGTGGTCCCCGACCCCCGGGCCGGGGACCGGTACCGGTCCGTGCAAGAAATAATTAAATATTTCCGTTTTATGTATTTAAGTCTGGAGGATCTTTTGTTTTGAAAATCCTTTAACAGGATTCTCTCAGTTACGTCTTGCGCGCCAACATCGAGGCCACAAGCAGCAAAATGAGTAAGAAACAGATCAGATGTCTTTGGAAAGTTTCTTTGCGTAGGGAAAAGGCCCAGAGAAGAGATATGAGAATGAATTTATCCCCGTAGGTGATTCCCACATTCCAAACCCACTCTGCATGATATGGTGACCGGCTCGCTAATGAGGCAATGAAGCCTTCAAACTGATTCCCCAAGTAGAGACCAAGCGCCCTGTGCGTAAGCAACACTTCGGGTGTCATTGTCTCTCAGCATTCCCAGTTGGGACCGTCTGGTTGCAGAGAAACAAGCTCAGGGCCCCCATTAGTCGTTATCGTGAGTTAAAATTTTCACAAAAGTAAAATGTTCGATTTTTGTGGCGCATCTGTATCTTATTTTGAAGGGATATGTAAACGTTATCATAGCGACCAGAGTCAGAGAGCGTTAGGGTAGTGGTCGAGGTTTTAGTCAAGAAATGCATTACATATATTTTTGTAAGTAACTTTTTAGGTATTTTTTTTAAGAGTAAGAATTTAATCCATGTTAATATTTACCCTTATACCTTGCCATAGTGAATTACTCTGCTGTTTTAGAATATGAAATGTATTTTTGAGATATAGGAATACACATCTTTTTTACATTGCCAAGTTTTCTCCACATTATGTGAGAGCAAACACAGTTGCTCTCCCAGAACAGTAATAAAATCACTCCAAATGTAAAATAACTAGTCTTAACCTGCCAATAATTACATAGGTGCCTTAAAGTGTCTAGTTAAGATACCCTCAGGCCACAAAAAGATGGGCCTTAAACTCACCAGGGAACTAAAAAAAATACAAAGATAATATTTAGGCAGGATATATTTTATTGAGATAAAAGAACACCACTAAAATTAGGTACTCTGCATATTTACTTAATACTAAAGACCCCTACCTTACAAAAGCACTTAAACCTTTCTAAGGTTTGAGTGCCTTAATTAAAATTCTATATTTCACATTAAAAAGTGCAAATATTCAACACATCAAAATCAGTCAAAGATAAAAAGAACATTTCTTATAAATAATGTATTTAATGGCATGGCAAATACATTCATACCACAAACACAACCTTTTCACATACACCGGTGCAGAGGTGTGTGGCAAAAACACTTGCAGTGACTCACATCTTTCCTTACCTTCTAGGTAACATTCGATGTTTAGCAACTGTTGTTCTCCGCAGATGTTCAGAGTATCTCCACAAACATGAAGGATGTCTGTTATTCAAATATTACTGAAGCCACCAACAAAACGAGACAGATACAAAGCAAATTATCTCATGGAATAAAACGATTATTGTTTTATATATATATATAAAAAAAGCTGAGCACATTTAATCCAACTTTCCCTCAATAGTTTTAGTATTATTATTATTTTTTTAAATTTAACACTTGAAAAGAAACTTTTAGCAATAATATATAAACTCCGGGAGCCCTCTAGTGGAAAAGGGACATTAATACATCTACTTCTTCAATCCAAAAAAGGGAAAAGGCTCAGCTTGCTTAAAGAGTTTCCCGGTTACAATAGACACAGCTGGAGAGAAATACATTGTTCCCATGATACCTTACAATTGCACAACCCACCCCTACAGCCCATCACTATGCTGCATGTAATGGACAATTTTAGTGTTAATAATACTGCTTAGTTCACTTCACATCTATTTAACTAGACTACCTGTAAATGCTTTATTTTTATGCTCAATCTTCAGAAAAAAAACAAAAACATTTGCCCAATAATTGACGGTTTGGGGCAACCCGTACCCTAATTGCAGCCCTACTTTCACCCCTCCTCCAAACTCTTCTTCTACCCCAAAATTTTAAATCTCCTGCCAAAAGTCCTTCCAACACCACATCCAACCCTAATTTTAGGCTTCCAATGCTCCTTCCAACCTGCTTTCAAACCCTAACTTGAACCCTCCTTCCAACCCTATTTCTATTTCTCATAACAACTTACTCCAAGTTTCCCTAATTCCAACCCTCCTTCCAACTCTAATTCAAATCCTTCTTTCAAATTAATTCTAACCCTAGCTTTAGAGTTCAAATGCCCCTTCCAACCCACTCTCAAACCCTAAATCAAACCTCCTTCCAACCCTAATTTCTATCCTGCTTTCAGCCGTTATTCCAACCATCCATCCATCCATCCATCCATCCATCCATCCATCCATCCATCCATCCATCCATCCATCCATCCATTTTCTGTTCACCCTTTGTCCCTAATGGTGTCGGGAGGGTTGCTGGTGCCTATCTCCAGCTACGTTCCGGGTGGGAGGCGGGGTACACCCTGGACAGGTCGCCAGTCTGTCGCAGGGCAACACAGAGACATACAGGACAAACAACCATTCACACACACACACACTCACCTCTAGGGAGAATTTTGATAGACCAATTAACCTAACAGTCATGTTTTTGGACTGTGGGAGGAAGCCGGAGTACCCGGAGAGAACCCACGCATGCACAGGGAGAACATGCAAACTCCATGCAGAATCGAACCCAGGACCTTCTTGCTGCAAGGCAACAGTGCTACCAACTGCGCCACTGTGCAGCCCTCCAACCTTCCCTTCAAACCCTAATTCATCCAAATTTCAACCCTTATAGCAAACCCATTTCTAGCCCTAATCCCAATCTTCCTTCCAACCCTGATGTCTAATAGGGGAGACTAAAGGGACTTCAACAGAATACCATTTGCTAATGTTATGAAAGAATAGTTTATCTACTTTTTCTGCATCTTACTCATATAATCCTCACTTACTTCAAAAATCCGATTTACAAGAAAAGACATCGATCTGTTCATCCATCCATTTACTTACACCCTTGTCCCTGGTTGGGTTGGAGGGGTGCTGGTGCCCAACTCCAGCGAGACATTTCAGGCGAGAGGCGGAGTACACCCTGGACAGATCGCTAGTCCATTGCAGACAAAAAGATATTAATCCTGAAAATATTTTGAATATTTAGAATAATTTAAATTCAATACTTAAACAGCTCTTCTAACTAAAACATTGCTGCTGCTTCCCAATTATAATACTGCTTAGTTCACTTTACATCTATTTTAGTCATCTTTACAGTTATCCTTTTGAGAATAAGAATTTAATCTGTATTAATATTTCTCTTATAACTTGTCATGGCGAATTACTCAGCCCTGTTTTAGAATATGAAATGTATTTCTGAGATCTAGGAATACACATCAAATTTTACTCTGCCATTTTCTTCCTGCGCTTTATGCGAGAGCAAACATAGTTGCTCTCTTAGAACTGTAATGAAATTACTCAAACATGACAATAATTACATGGATGCCTTAAAGTGACCATTCAAAATACACTCAGGCCTCAGGAAAATTGGCCTTACAGTTAGCAGGGAACTAAAAAAAAAATACAAAGTAACATTTATATAGGATATCTTTTATTGAGATAAAAGAACAACACTAGAATTAACTAGGTACTCTGCATTTGTTCTTCATACTAAAGACCCCTTCTTTACAAAAGCACTCAAACAAAAATTAAGTATATTTCACATTTTAAATACTTAAAGTGCAAATATTCAACACATCAAAATCAGTCAAAGATAAAACAGAAAATAAGCAGCAGTAAAATATTTTTACTGGAAAAAATGCATTTTAAATAGCATGGCAAATAAACTCATACCACAAACACAAACGTTTCACATACACCGGTGCAGAGGTGTGTGACAAAAACACTTGCAGTGCTCACATCTTTCTTTAGCTTTAAGGTAAAGTTCCAGTGTTAAGCAACTGTTATTCTCTACTAATGTTCAGAGTACCTCAACAAATATGAAGGATGTCTGTCAATCAAATATTAATGATGCCACCAACAAAACGAGACAGATACAAATCAGATACTCTCATGCAATAAAAAGATGATTTTTTAAATAAATATATAAAATAAGCTGTGAAAATTTAATCTAACTTGCCCTCAATCGTTTTTGTATTATTTTAGAAACTTAATGCTTGAAAAGAAACTTTTAGCAGTACAGTAATACGTAAACTCCAGGAGCCCTCTAGTGGACAAGAGGCATTAATACATCCGCTTTCTCAATCCAAAAAAAGGCAAAAAAAGCCAACAAAAAAAAAAAAAAACTCACCTTGCTTAAAATGTTTACATTTACAATACACACAGCAGGAGAGAAATACATCATACCCATGATACCTTACAATCAAACAATACACCCCTCAAGCTCATCACTATGTTATGCAAAATTCTAGTGTTAATAATACTGCTTAGGAATGTGTGTTTTCACTGTACACCTATTTCACTAGACTACCTGTAAATGTTTTTTTTTTCTTTTCATTTTTTAACTGTTTTTTGTTGATAGTAATGTGAATGTTTCTTCATACCAACAAAACATGTGGCAATGTTATGAACACCCTACTCAAAAAGTAAAATAAAAATCCAGCATATTTCAGATTTGTGATTGGCAAAATAACCAAATGCTTAAACGATGGAAGTAAACAATCAGAAGAGTGAAACAGTCCGTGTCTGAAGGAGATGACACTGAAAGCCAAAAAGACAAAAGGCTCAGACAGTAGCAAGTTACTGCTGGTTAGATAGAATGGCTTCTCCAAGCATAACAATGAAGAGTCAGCTGAAGGTGAAGGGACAATTATACTGTAACAGTTACATAATATTATAGGCAATTTTGTGTCGTGGTGATTAAAATGGATGTCACTGGTTGAAGTCAGACAGAAAATCTTCAAAATCTATACATGTGCTTTGAAAGCTAAACTATCTCCATCGGAAAAATGATGACACATTGTATGTGAGTTTCATAACAGCCTGTGGTCGAGCTTTGGTTGGCTTTTCCTTGAGTTGTTGAGGCTGAATTGTAAAATTCTTCACTGATTGGTCCAGATCAGGCATGGGTCGGTTACCAGTTTCAACATAAACTAAGGTTTTCACAAAGTCCCGCCTATACAACCACAAAAATTACTGATCATACAATCCATATGGCTAAACGCCCTGATCAGATGAAAGGGAATGTGCTGCAGTGACCAGTGACTCCTGTAGAGGGCAGCAAAGAATGACAAAGCAGTCACCAGACTGAAAAAAATATTATTTTCCAACTTCCATTGAAAATTAAAACTTATTTTATACATTTTTCTCTGCCATACTGTGAGAATCTCAAAGCCCAGGTGTTGTGGAAATGTATTCTGGAAATTTCTTACACGTGTCGGAGCTGGTATATAACAGTCACTGGAAAGAGTCACTTCAGAGAAAATTACTTTGCAGATAAAGATTTAAATACAAGTATCCACAAAGAGACATTTCATAATAATCCAAGATTGGCACCCATTTTGGAATGTTCCTTTACTCAAAGTACAATACAGTTCTGGTCAGAGATGTACTTCAACTCATAAGCATAAATATTCAAAATTTTGTTTTGTATTTGAACTGTTTATTTCATAAGGTGAAATTACCATCCAACAGAACTGTAGCAACTTAAAGAATTTTGTATTTCCTTGAATCCACAGGACTAAAGCTTTACTTACAAGCTCAAATGTATACATACTCTCCCCAAAATATTTGTCACGTCTATTAATATCAAAATCTAGAACGTTTTTGCAGGAATTTGTGCCTTTATAAACTGGTTGCCTTTCAACAGGATTATGGTCTGAGCCATTCCAGAAGCCAAATGTTGGTCTTCCAAAAGTAGTTTTGATGTATGTTTGGGATACCTGAGTCAAAGTTTCAACCATCTGACCCAAATTGTCATCTTGAGATAAAATATTAGAATGTTTAGGAACAATGCTCAATGTTTTACCAACTGAAAAGTGGTGGACCAGTGTCACTGTCCACAATGAAGCAAGGTTTACATCATCATAGAGAATGGAGACCAAGACAGCATCCTTCAAATTCCTGGCCTGGTAAAGACCAGCCCTTTGTTTTACATCTTGTTTCATAAAGATGGTCTGGACCCTCGGTTACTGAGAAATGATTGCTTTCTGCAGGTATGGACTCCGTTGAGATTTTAAATTGTACCCAATCGCTAACGTTTGGCCATGACATATGTAATGTGAGTATTCGACGCAATGAAGCGTACAGGAAACGGCCTGCGCTGAAATCATCCATCCTCGACTGCAAAGACAGAAGTGCCGAGTTGAGGAAGCGTTGGCAACATGGACTGAATGGCTTTGTTCAATGCCTCCGCTGCCAATGTAGTTATGTCTAAAACTACAGACATATTATAATTTCTAAATTGGCTTCATCATTCACAGCTTTTCCTTCTGTTTGCTGATTGGCACAGTTGAAGTCTACCAGAGAAATCCAAGTGAATGGGAGAAAACCCAGGCAGATCACTGAAGTGACATTAGAATCAAGCAGAATTGCACAGGAAGGCAATTTCTAAGTTAAACTCCAGCCATAAAACTTGGACAAATGTGGGGTGTTTATGAGGACGATAATCTCCAGCAGAAATTCAAACTGGTTTTGGCCCTGATCTAAACAATATTAAAACATTTTAGCCATGCGTAAAAGGTGGGTCCGTGACATCAAGCAAAAGTATTTCAATTACCGCTCTTGAAAAGAAGAGAAGTCAAAATCCAGCCAGAACCTGGTTGATACCACAAAGAGGTGAACATATGTAGAGATTGTATTTATGATCCTGTGTGGATTAAAGAAAATAATAATAATCAAGAACAAATTTAAACTTCTGCATCCAGTTCTGTTCTTTTTTATTATTATTATTAAAGGAGCAGACTGAATCATCAGGCTAACCCAATGCTTGTGTGTCTCTGTACAGGTCTGACTGGAACTATAGATATAGTTGTTTGCTTTTGCAAAACTGTTCTCAAATAAATAAAACACAAAACAAACAAACAAAAAAAAACATCTCAATCTTTCAAGTGTTGGAAATTTTTCTTCAGTCACTTCAAGTATTTGAATGTTTCAAACTGTCGACAATGTTTTCCTCCAGGGATAACTGACACATCTACACGTCAATCGCAACGCCATGTTTGGTCGAGATCACGTCCCTGGTTCCCGTCAGGTACATGAGCACGGAGCACAGGTGCGGAAGTGTCGCCGTGGTGCTGACGTACAGCCAGTAGGGGACGGGTGCCGTGTTGCCGAACGGGCACACCCACAGGCCATGGCGCACGGCGTCCCGCACGTGGTGAGACGTCATGGAAATGAAGAGCATCCATGGCAAGGAGCACCAAGCGTCTTTGAGGCGGCCAAGCCACATCAGGAAGCGGAGGGTGAGGCAGATTACGGGGATAAGGGAGGAGCAGTGGAGAGGAGGCCGCTGGGGCAGCGACACGGCAGCCTGGAGGAGGAAATTAGATACTTTTAGATTATTGATATGATCTCACTTGGCCTAAACAAACGTGAGGAGTAGCACAGCTCTGACCTTGAGAGACAGAGATCCAGCCATGTAGAAATGGTCCAAGTCTATAATGGATGCCAGAAGGCCCGCCAGCAGCACTTCATATAAATCACTCTTTTTCCTCAGTCCAATCACAACAGCCCATGACCACAGCCCCACCAATCCGTGTGTGGCGTTGTCCAAGGCAGCACGCAGCCACAGGTGCTGCTGTATGGCAGACAGCTGGAGCGCGTGATCCGCCACCACACAGAACACCCCGAGTCCGGCCGAAGCCAACAGAGAGGCGGAGCTGAAAGTCTGCAGGAGCGCCTGGGCCTTCTCCGCCTCCACGGCCAAGCTCAGAGGCACCCGAGCGCCGTCCGCCCTGAGGCCCACCCCCAGCAGGGGAGACGAGGAGGGGGACGAGTTGAGCTTGGAGTAAAAGCCTTGCATGTCAAAAGGTGGCTAAGGGGAGCCTATCGTCAGAGAAGATCAGCAAGATTAAGGCAGACTGCAGAAGAGGGAGAGAGAAAGGAAGGATTTAATTTGTGGAATGAAACATAAACTACAGAAGAACACCGTAGCAGGGTGTCTGCAGGTTTCACCAACTCAAATTTGAGACAATTGTGAATGTAATTTAAGACCTATCTTCACAGAAATGTACACTCCTAATTAGTGTGAGTGTTATCTTTTGGTCTTGGTATTAACATCAGCTACGGTTTATGAAAAATTCAGCTTTTTGTGATCATCTTGTGCACCATTGAAATGAATGAAACATCCCATCATTTCTGAAAAATTCTGCTACAAACTTTGCGCTCCTTCACAGCCAACTACTTCCAAGTACTTTCACCTAGAAACACCATTCAAACTTCATGTCTGAAAACTACTTTTTCATATCTTTTACAGATTTAATACAATCACTCTTAAAAAAAAAAACACTCACCCACCAACTCAGAGTTCTTAATCACACCCTAAATCCAACCCTCCTTTCAAGCCTAATTTCAACTCTCATTCCAGCACCAAACAGGTGATTCTCAAAAACAGAACACGATTAACTGAAAGATGAGGTGTCTTTCATAGCTTGCTTTTAGTTCTTTTCTAAAATTATTTTACTGGATCTTGTCTACATTCCTTTAAGACAGTGGTGCCCAAAGTCAGTCTTCAAGGGTCGGTATCCTGCATGTTTTAGTTCTCTCCCTGGTTTAACGTACCTGGATCAAATGATGGCTCATTAGAAGGTCTAAGAAGAAAACTGACTTGCTGAAAAGGTTGTTACTACTAGCAGGGAGAGAACTAAAACATGCAGGATGCCGGCCCTTAAAGACTGACTTTGGGCACCACTGCTTTAAGTAATATAGTACAGGCAGCTGCCGTTAGATTTAAGATGTCAACCAATTTTTTCATTTTTAAAAGAACACACTTTGCAAAAGTGCTGACACCCAATGACATATTTTTCTTATTTGGTCATGTAATAAATATAAACATATATTTTATTGGGATCTGACGTGATATGCCAGTGTTTCCTCAACCCTTGTCCTCAAGGCACGCTGCCTGTTTCCCTTTTTTAAACACACCTGATTCAGATGGCTGTTAACCAGCCATAAATTAAAATTGAACACCTTTTGTCAGTTATCACATTCATTCCCCATAAAATACAATGACGTTCGTGGTTACGTATTATACAACTCAATCCATAGGTATGGCTTTGCAAGGCACTGTAAGCAAACCATTAATGCTCAAACAATAGCTTAAGTCATGTCAGAGTAAACCCTGAGGGAATGTAAGAAAATGTCTCCGAGTCTGATGTAACTGGCTGAAATGTGGGACAGCCTCATTCATTCCCACAGTTAAGCACAGCCTGACTGTAAGATCCAGTGCGTAAAAAATAATTAGCTGTTATTTATATCCCAGCCTCACCGTCGATCCTGCAACCACACCTCAATTTTAGAGAGAGCTGGACACAAATACTTGTCCTTAAAGCGCATTTCATCGAGCTACAGGGACATTAGTGACGCTGACTGAGAGCTAGCGGTGATGAACAAGATGTTGCTTTGTGTAGGCGGCGGACAGCAGCTGTCAGCGTTGGATGCAGTCAACAGTCTCCTTCACGAATGACGCGACAGGACGCGCTTCGTTTCACAATATTTAACATTTGCTTATTTTATCACTTGGAAGTGATTAAGAGCAACTAGTTGAAACATATCAAGTTACTCACCCCATAGCACAGCCTCAAATACCCTGCTGCTAGGGCTTCCGGGTCTTCTTCTGCTGTATTTTGCAAGAGTCTTCCACGCTACACGTTGCTGCCACCTACTGCTCATTGGTGGAATAATAAGCACAGCGTCTCGTACTTATCGGATTTGGAAGGATTGTGAATATTGCTGTAAGAACCATTAAAATATACCAACATTTCTCAATTTACTATCAAAGCAAACTATCATGTATAGTTTGATCCATTGGGATATTATTTTTAGTTGTTTAGGGCCAGCAAACAGAGAAATAATAATGCTTAAAATATATGCATTTCAACAAAAACCATATTTAGATGGGAAAAAACACATTACCAACACCACCTTCTAAACTAAAACATTCTTTGAAAATAAGAGGGACTTAACCCTCAGGGAGACAACCAGATTTCATGGACGCATTGCACACTTAAGCACATCACATCTATGGTTTCCTTAATAAAAAGCTCATAACACAGTACTTTCTGCAGGTGATGTACAGGCCACACCTCCTACATAGAGGGTGTAATGATTTCGGGACCCTAATTTATTACATTTGCACGGTATTGTGTCATAAAACCTTACTTTTTGAATGAGTGGGATCCGGTGATAATAGTTTAGCCTTCATTCAGCCTTCAGCAAAATAATTGTTCATTAATGCATGAGAAAGTTTTACCTGCAAAACAAGAAGGTAAAGTCTATTATTTTTATCAATATTGTTTTGCCTTTGATGATTGAAACAGGTTTTTATGTACAGGATGTTTTCAAGGTTTTTCCTTCTATGATGGTTTTTCTCATTCTGTCTCTTTCAGCTTCTTTTGTCTGGGATATTCACTGAGCTCTACTTTCCTTGGGGCCATCTTCCTGATATATTCTTAGAGTATAGATGTTTCATCTCGGATAGTGGCTCTGATGCTTGCTATTCATCTGCCTCCTTCTTTGCACTTAGTGTACAATATATAGCCTGTGGATACTGGATTTCGAGTGGAATTCACTAAGCATTGTGAGTAGCTTTCATGTTTCATGAGCAGCTTTCATCTGTGGTCTGCATTTCCTTCGTTGGCTGACTTATTACCCCAACAGAATAACTGATTACTGGCAAGGCATAGCTGTGGACTGCCAGGACCTCGCGCTTGCCATTAAGCTTTTAGGAAAAATAAATAAATAAGAATGTGTCTTCAGGCAACTCATGAAATTAGTCAGGATTTAAGTATCAAATTCACATTGGATAAATTTAAAAATGACCTTCATATTTTCTCTGGTAACATCTTTCTTTCACTTGGGTCTTTGAGTGCTGCTTTCTACTAAAGACCATAACGTCTTTCAACACTAATATATGTTGTTGGGATTAGAGATCACTGCTTTGGGCTGGTTTGAGTCATATTTGTTTTACTTTGTGTAGTTGAGTCAATAAATGTTTGCCCTCATACAGATTTCTTGATTTTATTCACTAAGGAGGCTGGGGGCCTATATAAACTGACTGGACAGTATGAGAAAAAGCACTTAACCCCCATTGTTAATTAATTGTGATTGAATAAAAATTTTTTGAAAGCTGGATTGAATTTCACCAGTCAAGCTCATTCCTGATTTTTATGTGACCTGGAAATTTAACAATTAATTTAAACACAAGCCCTCTTGAAAGATTTCCAAAAGCAGAGCATCATTTCAAAAATATTCCAATTAAGTAGAAAAACGAAAACAAAGTGTAGCAAAGCTATTTCAAAGCTAACCAAAGTGGGTGTATTTATTTACAACACAAGAAATTATGCAGCACTGGTAAACCCGTCCAGGAGAGGCTGGTCAACCAAAAAAAACAGTCCAATAATATACATCAAAGACTGAACCAGGAAGTCCCAACCAACACTAAATAAAACAGGAAACTCTGCAGGTCGCACTGGCCTCAGGTAAAGTCAGTGTTCAAGATTGAACAGTTAGATAAAGACTGGACAAAAATAGCCTCCCTGTTAGAGGGCTCTCCACATCGATCATGGATAAAATGAATTATTTCTGCAAAAGAAAAATGACCAGAACACACTGCCAGTTATAAACATTTGATGTCAGTCGTTGCTATTCAGTAGCTCAACTAGATCTGAGTTTAGGGTGCGATTTCTTCTTCTTCTTCTTTTTAACACAGGGCCATGTCAGTTTGGATAGCTTTTGCTGCTTAGTCAATATTTACTGTGTTTCTTTATTGAATATAAAATTTTATTTGATGATCTGAAGCATTTAAGCAAAATCAAAAGAAATCTGTAGGGAGGCCATGGGTAGCAGGTGAAAAATAAGAATGATTTTTGTGACAGTAGTTATGTATCTCTTGATAACAAAGTTTAATTTATCTAAAAGAGATGCAAATTAAAAATTGCATATAAAATGTAAAATATTTACCACAAGAGGGGGCAGGAGACCACATAACAATGACTTGGCACTGATTAACTCTAAAATGATCAGATAAAGAAGTAAACTGATGAAAGATCAGTGGACATTTAATGAGAATCTAATCTAATCATTAATCAAAAGAAGGAATTTTCCTTCAATCCAAATCCAAAATGATGCCTGTGGGAAATATTACACCATTAGTTCAGATAAAAATGGTATTTCCAGAGTCAAGCTTTCAGGCAGAGTGAGTCCAGCACTAAATTGTGACTGGCAGATGATATTAGCTCCTGCAGTTAATTTTAGGCAAACCTGCTGAGTGGAAGATTTTTAAAATAGATTCATCTGCTTGAATGCTGAAACTTGGCAGGCGATAAATTTAAATTTCACTTCTCATATGAAAAATCCAATTTTAATGATGTCTCTTATTAAATATCTGGGATTGTGTAAGGCAAGTTTAATCCCTTTTAATGAAATGTCTTTATTACAATCGTTTGCTTAATCGTATCTCTGTGGGCCGTCATTAAGGATTCCATATTTTACTCAGGAGCTTGTTTTTCTTTTGTTTCTAATTATGTTCTGTCTAATCTCTGATATTCGTTCTACTTATTGCTTCCCCCCACATCTGCATATGGAGCGGAGCCGCGGCGCACATCTGCTTTGTCATTTGAAGGACCCGTCTCTGCCTTTGATGTGCTGGATTGTTGTTGCTCTGCTTCACAATGAGCCATCTTAATTTTGAGGACGTACAAAGAGGGAGATGAGATGACTCAGAAGTCATGTGACTTATCAAGCCTGCATATTTTATACTGCAATTTCAGCATCAAAGAAAATCACCAACTACTTTATTACACTGGCCTTTTTCAGAATTTAGGATTATCATGAGTTTGGCATGGGGGAAAAAACACCTCCCAAACAATCTTTGCGATAACTGCTGCAAAGTTATCGCAAAGATCATTTACATTGGTTTGATTCTAAGTCCCACTAATGAAGCTAGTTGTGAATGGGTTGCCTGTTTTCTTCCATTTAAGATATGTGGTTGGACAAGAAATTTTTCACCAGTTTTGATCTTGTCCTTATTCCGCCCTCTTGCAAATATGTAATAAATATGAAAGACCCGGTGTCCTAGCAACAGTGCTGAGTTTTGCTGCTAACATGAACACAAGAGACCCTCGATATGAACCTTAGTTTATAATATTCAAAAGCTTTGTATGATTCAGCACCTTGGAGAGAACCACGGAGATTTAAGTGCCTTTCAGCACCATAGACAGAGCATGGAATTGCTTAGTGTTTCTGCTTCCCTCTAGTGGACAAACAACAAATCACTTTAATTCCAGTCCATTAATTCCTATCGACCTGTGATGTTTCCTCATAAAAAAATTAAAAAAAAAAACACAGAAGCGACTTTTCACTTCGTTGATTCATTCACAATAGGGTTCATTATCATTTATAGTAATATTTACAGTTTGTTTAGATGTTGTGATTTTGGTCTGCTTTTCTGTTTGTATCTACTGAATGCTACTGTTTTTATTAAATACATTAAAAGTGTTTAAGAATTTTTTTTTGATTGAGTTGGATATTTTTTTTACTTCATGGTGATTTAACGTATAATCTTAGTTGTATTTATTACCATCAGTTCCTTGCAAAATATTCAAATCCCTTGAACCTTTTAACGTAACAAACACAAAGTTCAATGTTTTATTGAGTCAATATAAAAGCATATTACAACCAACAATTATTTTTAAGCAAAATACATAAAAAAAACTCTATCAAATTCTTTCCACTTAAGTGTTATGCACTGCTTAATTCTTTGCAAAAATTAACAAATGCCCCCCCCCCCAAAAAAAAACTGGTAAAAAAAATGAAAAACTGTAATAAACCATCACGTGTAGAGGTTGGATAGCATTTGATTTCTGTTCGAGAAGTTTTCCTAGTGCATTCAACGTTCACAATTTTAACAAACTTTGTTTGACCACAGATGACAACAGTAAACAACATACTGCTGCTAGTGAGCAAAACAAAACAAAAGAAGTTTAAAAAACTAAAATTCAGAAATCCAGCTTCCATAGAAGAACGATATAGAGGAATTGAAAACCATGCATTGAGATTCTTATATGAAAGAATTTTAAGAACATCAACTAAGCAGCTTTAGTGGAGGAAAAAGAGGCAGTAAGATGTAAGTATTTAAAAAAGGTGAGAGCCCAGAAGCGGGTGCAGAGGTGAGAGGGAAGCAGATATCACGCCATTCATCCCGTTGTCAGTGAAAGGTCAAAGCAGTCATTAGACCCGGCCAGTGCGGTTGGAACTGACAGGCTCTGGATAGCGGGCACGCACACACACCGATACACTCCTTCCCATTTACTTGAGGTTAATGTGGATCACTCCCTGGCTGCAGACACCGAAGGTAAGCCTGGACATTACAGTTGTAATTTAATTAAAGTTTTAAAGATTTAAAATCAAGTTTCACAAATCCTGTTTTGCGACTACAGGAGCAAACCACAGTAGATTCTCTGCACTGACAATGACAAGGATAATAAAACCGGTGTCCTCTGCACCCTCCTTATTGAATTCATTGTCATTGTAAATATTAATTGAGTTCTCATTGACACCCTCATTAAATAAAAGAAAAAGGCCAGCCACTATATACGAGCGGGGACGGAAGAGAGGAAAGAGTAATGAATGCGGTACCACGCCAGCAGATCACTGCTCTGCACACACCCCCACACGCAGAGGACCCCAGCTGACAGCTGTTAGATGGTGTATTGATTTGTCCTCGGCCTCCAAATCGGCCTGCCAGAGCTTGTCAGCATAATGACAGAAAGAGAGCTTGAGAGAAAGATGAGGCAGACAGTTGGACAGACTGAGGAGAGACAGACAGGGAGAGTGAGAGCAAAAGGTCAGAAAGGAAATTTTGACCCCAAGGCATCTCCATCACGCTTTCCTGCATTTTTTTTTCTTTCTTCGTCTTAAATGTACATGCATGAAAGTTGATTCAAAACAGTCTTGTATCAGTTTTACCCACAATTTTAAAGTTTTGCTACCTTTTTTCCCCACTTAAAGTTTAAATGAATAAATCCCTCTTAAAGAAACAACACACTTCCTTGCAATTGTGATAAAGTGTGTAAAAAAACCTTAAAATAAATTCAGATTTTGTTGCAGAGGCAACATCACAGTAAATAAATAAATAAAATAAACTACTACATGGACCTCATTGTATGTGACACACCAAAGAGGAACATCACGCAGTTTCCTGAAATTTGTTTGGAAGTGGCCATGATTTTCTTCTCTCAGAATGACAACTCTGACTTTTCAGAGTGGGAAAAAGCATCCAATGAAGGTCGTGCCCCATGTCTCAGTTCTGAGGAGGGCTAATGCCCATCTGCCAGAGGTGGTAAACCTGAAGAGAGCAAACCCGAAGCGCTGCAGAGCAAAAGGTAGCTCAGGGGAAGCTCGACTGCAGCGTTACATGCAAGGTATTTCTCTTCTTACTGGCAGATCGCAATTGTTACAAAGCCGTTCACTCCTAGCTTTAAACATGTTCCAACAGGGAAAAAATGTTTGAGGTAGATTTGGACTGAAAATGAAATGTTTCATGCTTCATGCCGTGTTCAGGAATTTAAATAAATAATATAAAACAGCAGGGATAGAAAATGTTTGGAGAGTTTTTCTAACTTTAAGCGACATACGTCTTCCAATAGGTGTTAGCGTCACATTAAATGAGCCATATTGATCATACAGGCACAATTATGGTTTAGCATTTTGTTTCGAAACAGGCACACAATTACGCAGGCACCAAGGAAAGAGTTGTGCACATCGTTACTCAATTGTGACACGATTGTGCTCTATTGACATTTAAAATGAATGTGCTCATACGAGGACATCGTTTTTCTCAGAAACTACATCAGCAACAAAGAGCAGATAATGTCCTAACAGTTTTTAGTGTTTTTTTATTGTATTGTCAGCCATTGAGAGGGCAGAAAAAATCCATTGCAAAACAACGTCCCTAAAACCATAAAATACATGGACATACAGTACAGCATACTCCTAAAACAGAGAATAGTAGTGGCTATTTCTATTTTCTCTTTTGAAACAATCTGCTATAATATTCAATAGTTATAAAAAGGTTGAAGATCTTTCCAGAATTGTGTATTCATCTCTTTTGTTTCACAACCCTAACCCTTGCCAGTGGGACATTTATAATACATGCTGAATAGCTGCGAGTCAAAATACCGTAAAAAATTTCCCTCTTTGTTATTTTTTCAGAGGCATGAACAGAGTTCATTTTGAAGCACCTGTAGGAGGTTTCCCAACCTGCTATGTTATTATCACTTTATTAAGTCAGAGGGTGTGAGAGAAATAATCTCCTTCAGCAGGCCAATTAGTTTGGCTGCATCAAATACAAAATTGGCACTTTAGTCATAAAGCATTAAATTAACATAGAACCTAGAGTGGAATGGAGGAGGAATGTATTTTTAGGCATTTTACTCATCTATACAAGGGCTAACAGTACGTGTAGAGAGCACCATGTTATAATGAAACTGATCAAGTCTAGCTTCCTTTTTATCATGTTTAAATTTTTTAGACCATCCGACTATTTTTATGAACCCCTTTAACTTAGAGTAAGCTTATCTTTTTCGAAAGCTGAGTTACATTTTTCTAGCTACATTTCTAGCTACAGGTCTAATTACTGCACCACTTTCAGACTTAAGAAATGGAAATTGTATGACAACATGAAATAAATTAAAAGATCCTTAAATGCAAAACCTTGCCCCAATCTAGAAACGTGAAAGAAATCAATCGGCATCCATCAGATTCAACCCAGAGCACAAAGAAGGAGTTGTGGAAGGAATCACAGTGGCAGTGTGGCGATTTGTGGTTGTTTGGCTGCTTCAAGATCCAGACAACTTGCATTAATTGAACCATAATTCTGCATAGTGATCATAATTGCACGACTAGTTATTAGGTAGAACTTATTCAAATATTTTTTGTCTGATACTTGATAGTATTTTTTATGATCTCAAATTTTAAATGCGATATCAAAAGAATGTCTGGTTTGTAAACAATTCAAGGAAGATTTGGTCCAGTTATCTTTATGTGTGATGTAACAAAAAGATGATATAAATATACTAATGAAAACTGCATCTTGATTACAGAGATGAGGTGAAATAGACTTTATGACAATGTCTGGAAGATATGTAAGAATCTGAATGAGTTTATCAAAGTGCATTCTTATTTGAACGAAAAATAAAAACCCCTTCTTCTTCTCTTTCTCGCAAGGGAACAGAAGCTACTCATCTTTGCTGCGATGAATCACAAGATAAAGATTTTTATGACTCACCCGCTTTTACTCCTGCATAAGTCGAGCTTGATTTGCTGACAGTGTTTTCATGCTGATCCCTTTTACTTTACACGCGTTGACAACTTGATATTTATGACAAAAAAGTGTTTTTTTAACATTTTTCACGAAGCCACTGTGAAAAAATTAACTGAATATAACAAACAAACATTAGTCAGATAACTGCTGTGTTTGAATTGGTTCAATATTTCTTGCCATCATTTTCCCAGGCGTTTGAAACCATTTGAAATGTTGAACATATGGTTGTTACTTGCAGTATGTATTTGGTTCTCTTCCACTGTTCTTAATTTGTTTTAACTGCATAACCATTTTATATCCTTTTAATCTGATTTTGCATTTTATTCTTTTTATTTTTCTGTACAGCACTTTTGTCCACTATAATTTTTAATGTGCTTCATAAATAAAATGGATTGGATCAATGTTGAAAACAATTTTTTTTTTTTTTTAGAATATACGGATTCCAGCAGTTAACCTGTTGCCAGTATGTGAATTATGACTTTTGCTTGCCTTTTTGCTGAATCGATTGTCTTTATACTGTTTCACAGAATTTCCTCAAGCTTTATGAAGATAAGCCAAAACTATTATTTTTGGTCTTAGAAATTCATGGATTGAGATCCATGCTCATTTGGGCTCAATATGTCTAAAAACATGTTTGTTTTGGTGTTGGAACAAAGGTTTTCCCACCACTTGTCGCAAAATTGCCACAATATCAATATCATCTGTATAAAACCAGCAACTAGCTGTGCAGAAACTGTTGAATTATTTAAATTTTTATGCGTTTATCTAAACATGCTTTTTATGCAACACTTTTATAGTTATGCTTTGCTATTTTCTGACTTTCCTTTGATGTTCAGTAAAGCTCTTTGGACTGCATTGCATATGAATTTTATTATAAACATGCCTTATACCATTGAGTTTTGATATGTCACAACAATAATAACCATTGAGTATCCGACATGCACTTAATGAACATATTATTGTTGCATCGGTATGAAGCACCGTCCTACATTTTTATTTGTGATCAAATCTCAGACACTACCTTTTTCTGACATAAAATATTAGTGTTCTAATATTTTATGTCAGAATTTTGAATTCTAGGTGATGAAACTTTCTTTGAACTTACGAGAAGACAGTAGTCCTATATAAAAACAGATTTCTAATTAGTCTAAAGATTTTCAGTGTTTATTAATCAAACATGTTTCCACCCAGTGAAAAGTGGAAATCCAGTAGTAGAATATAAAAGTAAGCTTAGATTTATATGGTAGGCTTATGTATTTTTCCTTTATCAAAAACTTAATAGTCATTAGCTTGATAAAAAATATTAATGTCTTATTCCATACAATTATTTCAAATTATAAATGCATAATATTTCTGAGCAATATGCAGAATCTGTTTTGTTTAATTTTGTGATTAAGGTCACTAATTGGGGAGGAAGGAATTAATCTGTATGATGAAATTTTGAAACGGTACACTTTGAAGGTGATTATTAAAAGAGATACACCAAATTGTTACATTTCCATTGTATTCTGTTCTAAAAGGTGACATGAAAATGATGCCAGTTCATCAGAATTCATTGTGAAATGGTCACATTTAATGGTTGAAACCTGTCATTGTATATACATCTATAAAAAAGACCCCAGGTACAGGTTACGACATTCTAATGCTAATACATACATTATTATTATCATTATTAATAATATTAAATAATAAACTTTGTTCATTGTTAAAGTTACATATCATAGTTTACAAAATAGAATCAAGAAAGTAAGCCATTATGAATGTCTGAAAAAACCAAAGGGAACAAACAAAAAACTAAAGCCCTATATGCATCTTTTTTATTATTTGTCCATAAAATTCAAAAATTACAATAAACACATCAATATTCATTTGAATAACATAATAATACCTGCTGATATTGGCTATTAAAATGTAAACTGAAAAATAATAAAATGTTTGTAAAGGCGCCAGACTTTGGAAAGCAAACAGATTCATGTTACTGTTTTTTTACAGCATTGAGCAGAAACAGAAACCAACGTACCGTAGCTCATGTCAGATCCAAAATGCAATGTTGCTGTAAAAACAAAGTCAAACCAAACGCAACTTTGTGAGAAAACAAATGTTCCGTCTGAAAACCACTTTATTTTTGTTCTTTTTATTTTTATTTCATTTTTATTTACCTTATTTTTTTAAATTATTTTTTTTATCTTTGTTTTTTTTTTTTTTTTCTTACAATCCAGGTCCTTCTTATCAGTCGCTGTAAGCACAATGTAAAGCTAACGGTCTAAATAAGTCGAGCTACCATTACTGAATTCTTCAAAGTGTTAGTCCCCAGATCGAACAAAGGCTCCCTCCAACGGTTCGATTCAGGCGTCGGAGGCGTGCGGAGCACCGTCTGATGGAGGCTTACAGTGGCGTCTTTGTTTAAATGGTGTGTGCGTGCGTGCGTGTGTGTGTGTGTGTACACAAACAGGAGCTGCAAATATCCTCAGGTTTGATACGTATAGCACTTTTCAGCTTCACCACTCCACTTGCATATGCACACACGTTTTGAGCACAGGCACAAGCTTCGGGAAGCTCAGTGAAAGAATTTGGAGCCACTTGGTTGGGGTGCTTATGAGTCTTTGGCATGATGGTTGAGCTGTATGTGGGGGCGCTACAGTAGCCACACACACAAAGGCACGACTGCGATAAGTGTGCGTTTGTCTGTGAAGCGCTCTGCAGTTAAAAAGTAAGGGAGAAAGTCAATTAATGAATAAAAAATAACAATGTGTTGGTTTTCTTGCTCAGAGAAGGAGCTTCCTGAACCAAACAAACCAACAAATCAGTCTGCCGCGGCTCATCGAAGCCACAGGGGCGTAACATTAATCACTTTGATGCTGCTGCTGTCGTGGTTGTTCTGTTGCCTCTGCTGCTGCTCTTGTTGTCGTTTGCAAAAGTTCCTCTGAAGAATGTCTTTGTCCCCGTCAGCCAACAATGACTGTCTGATTTCCCCTCTTAAGAAATTTTGGTGAGTAACTGTGTGATGGACAGATATGATCAATGCACTGTATCCTCAAAAACATGTGCAAAATAGAAAAAACACCAGCCTCCGCCTCTTTATCTTGTTCTTCCTCCCACCTGTTGTCACTCCATGGGACTAAAACATCTGCAGATGCAGAAAGAAAAAAAACAAAGCAATTTAAGCTGTGAACCATCAAAAATGCTATCTCTTGTCCTTTTATAAACCCTCCAATCTGATTAGCAGTAACTTGACAAAGTATTCATACCACTTGAAACTGAAGCAGTTGAAAAAGCACAAACCAGTGTTTTCTTTTTCTTATTGGGATTTTATGTGGTAGACCAACACAACTTTATGGATATTTGCAAATTACAAAGGAAAATCATTCAACATTCAAAAAATCTTCCAAAAAGGAAGAGAGAAGAAGAGGAGACATACTGTAAAGTGAACTTTTAGGCCTAGATCTACGATGTAAAAGTGTGTAGGAAAACTAAAATTCCATATCAGCATGGGCCTGAGCATCCTGAAGTAAAACATAGTAGAGGCAGCATCATTAAATTGGGTTCTTTTGACTCAGTAGGAACAGAGACATATCTTTGTGACCCAGTCAAAGTCAAAACGAAATCCAACTATTATTCTATGGCAGAATTTGAAAATCGATCATGGATATTATCCCTTGCTTGATCTTAATTGTGTTGCATAGAAGAATGGACAAAGAAAAATCAATCTGGCAAAGCGCAAAACTAGCAAAACCTGAAACATGAAGCTGAAAGTCGGTTATTCAAAGAGCTAGTGCAGTTAGGTTGATTACACATGAAAGCTATACTTTGTTTTACAATTGTAAGAAAATGAAAAATCAATTTATCCTTTTGGATTTATTCTTCACAGGTATGCACTACTTTGTTTTGATCTATCAAATCAAATACCAATACAAACTGTGCTGTCAACAAAAAAGAAGAAAAAAAAATGAGGAAAAGTGCAAGTTGCATTTTTACATTTCCAAAGCTATGTGTCGGCTTCAAACAAAATCAGAGACACTCGTATTGCATTTCATTTCAACCTCAAATAGACTCTGCAGAAGAAACTGTAAAAAAAAAAAAAAAAAAAGAAAAAAAAAATCTCCTGTGGTCATAAAATAAACTCCCCACACAGGAGTTACTCTTGGAATATGAAACATTTTTGTGACAATAAAGTCATGCATTAACATGTTAATATATACTGTACCAGTGAAGTTCAAAATCAATTTGAACATGTGTGTGTTGGTGCTCACCACATGAACAACAGCATCATCCCTAACAGCAAAGGAGAGAAAAATGTGACGGCCCTGGCAGCTCTGCCCACCGGAGGCTCGGCCTTCTGCGGTGCTTTGGAGGACGGTATGGGAGAAGTCTTCGTCTCTGCAGAAAAACGAGTCAAAAACACACAAGATTTTTTTAGTCATTCCCTTAAACACCTGGTCAGTTGGTTTTGTTATTTAGCTGTTTGCTGAGGTTTTTTTTTTCTTCCCATTTGCACAGAGTACAATAGTACAGATCCTGAGGGTGAAAATCTTTCAGTCCGTCGTCGTGATGAATGGAGTGACAAAAATGCTCATCATAACGGGAAAGAGCAAACAGAAAGGAAAATACAGGGAAGAGCAAAATCAATTCTAATCTACAAGCACAATCAATGGGAGACTTGTCAAAGCAGTTATGAAGTGAACACGACAAAAAAATAGCTCCATTCTGCATAGAGCGCAAACTGGGTGGAAGAAAAAAAAAAGGATGACAAGGAAAAACAAGATAAGAGTTAAAAAGGAAGGAAAAGTACATTATGGCCACATGAATTTAGCTATAAGAGGACAGTAGAATCCATTTATATATACTCTATATTTATATTTTCCAGTTGGTACTTAAATTTAATTATCTAACAGATGCTGTTCAGACTTTTAGTTCTATATTAAAAATATTATGCAATGCGCAGCGAAAAGATTACAAGATTCCTTCTGTTTTTGCAATCTTTAAATATATTTGTTTTCGCAGTAAATAAAATAAATATCACAGCACGATTTCATTGATTAAGACCCTAATCAATAATCCTGACTTTCTTAGTTCTAAGAAACCTGGCATTATGCCAAAAGAAAAAAAAAAGAAGCACTGTCTCATTGAATCATGGACTGGATCAGGACAATAAATAACAATTAGCCTATTGGCTAATCCTGGTGCATTTCCATAAATGTTAAGTGATATGCAATATGCCTTCCAAATAAATTAACACAATTGCAGGCCAGATCAGTGCCAGACCTGTGGAACCAATGAACCCCTTTAAAATTAAACACTTCTGACAACATGTAGTAGGCTAAAACCTCTCAGAACGGTAAGAAATTCAAGAAAAGATGATAAATAAATGACATGTATCCATCTGACAACATAATTCCTAAGTCTTTGATACTCCTGCAAAGCTGTGAGAACCATTATACCGTTATATTCCAAGGAGTGGATGACCAAGAAAATATACTACTACAGGACATCGACTACTCATCCAGGTCACTTCTGAACAACTAAAGCTGCAGTTGCTTAGGTTCAGTTCAGTCAAACAAACACAATATAATGTTAAAAAAAAATTATCTGAAAAAGGAAATCTGATATGGTGCTGATAGTGGTGTATATAATTAAGTCAGACCAGCAGTAATACAATTTATTTAATGATCTGAACCATTTAAGTGTGACAAAGAGTCTGAAACACAAGCAATCTTTAAGAGAGAAAATGCTTTTTCATGGCACCAGTTGATGGAATTCATGGAGGATAGTGGTGGGGGGGGAGGGAGTAATTAATGGCCTGTGGCAAACATAAATATATGCTAAAAGTCCCCACACACAGATGAATTTCTTAGTTCTACAGTTTGGTTTTACACCGCTAGACGAATTAAAATATCAAAGTTTAATGCTTTATAAAACTGTGCTATTGCTACAGCTGCAGGCAGCACACAGATGCATGATATTAACTCATGCAGGATGTTTGCCGCTCGATCTGTGAAGAGAGTATATGATTTCCTTTTCCTTCCAATTAATGACTGTTGTGGTGTACTGCGCTGGGAAGTCGGGAGATATATTAGACGGAAGCAGCCAGGTGTGAAATAGCCAGAGAAAGAGGGAACCGAGGTGCGTTTAACACGTTCAGCAGCACAGCGCAATGCCTCCGGCCTGCAGCAAAATATTATGCTTAGGACCGGAGACGAAAACAAAAAATTATGCAGAAATAATGTGCCGGTGACAAGGAGAGACATTTATGGGGTGTACGGCAATTGTAATGAGCGAGGTGAGGACAGGTAAACAGAGGAGATGAGACAACGGAGAGAGGGAGGGAAGATTGATAAACACAGGAGGAGAAAAAAAACAGGTGAAGATGGAGAAAAACACTAGAAAGGAAGCATTTAAGAGAAGCTAATATGACAAAAAAAATGCTGAATGACTTGAACTCCAATAGCCTCCCATGTTTATGCAGATTATGTTGATCGCTGATGCTTTAGGTTATCTAAATTTAAATGACAGCTGTGAGAAAATCATGAATACAGCATCTGTGATAATCCAGGTGTTCTGTTTTAAAAGATAATAAGATTTCCTTCTTATTGCCTTATTTATGAGTGCAGACATGTGAACGATGAACACATCTTTACAGGCCAGCAGCAGACCAATGTCATTTTGTGGGGGAAAAAATGACAAATTATATATATGATTTATGACATGCAAGATTTATTCATTCATATTCAGACACAAATTTAGACTCAGCTCTCTGCCAAAACACATTCAAGTTATAAAAGCAAAATGGTGAGGGTGATTGTTTTCACTCAACAATATTCAAATTTAAACTAAGTGTTATGAATCACAGGATATTGATGTTAAGAGTTGTATTGTTACAACAACATTGCACTGTTACATATTTGATTTGGGTTTCAACCACATTCTAAAATACAGCTTTAACTAAATAACTCAACATCGCTCTTTTAGGGATCTGATACCACAGTATATATAAATACCATCAAAGCAAGGTAAATAAAGAATAGATTGCCTGAAAGCAAAATAATAATAAAAATAAAAAACCTATTGCAAGATATAAACTAAAAATGCCCTTTAGACAGGTGACCGGAATCGGACGATTTTCAGCTTGACCTGCCTGGCTGGTGACCGGCAAACGAGACACCGAAAAATCAGATTTTCTTTTTCTTCGGTCAGTAAACACACCTTAAAACAGGAAAGCAGCATGCTGGTTCATCATGTGGAATGCGTGGTGTTTTTTTTCCTTTCACTTTTAACAGGTCAAAAAAATAAATAAATAAAGCTGGAGGTGAGTCCCAGGGCAAAAAGTTTGTATTGTGGCATTTGTGTGTTTTTATTATTATTATTTGGGAAATACTGAATGGTACCCTCAAAAAGTATTGAAACATAGATAGAACTGATTCATGTTTTTTAGTTATATTTTTCACTAATATCTAGAAATTTATCTTGGAGCACTTGCCATTCAATAATTCAGAGGTGTGTTGATTTCCATAAATCAGTAATGACGATAAGTAAAATTCACCTGAGGTGAACCATATTTATTGTATAAGTTAAATGAAAAAGATAAAATAAATAAAATGTACAATAACAACTGGTTTTTCAGCAACCATCCCATAAAAATAAATAAATAAACAAACAATTTTGTGTACGCAATAGTACTGAGACTACAAAGCAGATTTTATATAACAAAGGATGTTCATGTGAAAAGGCGACATCATGCATATTGTTGGGCACAGTGGAGGATCTGTGATGCTGCGGATCCGTTTCTCTTCCAAAGCACTCGGCTCCTTCGCATAGAAACCCTGACAGTCACATAATTTATGTAAATGTCAAGATTATTTAATTTAGAATATACTCAAGTTAAATTCTGGATTATTCTAATGTTTTCAGAACATGAGCTCCTGTGCGGTAGTTTATCACAGCAAAGGAGTCCTTCACCGTACCTTGCTACAGCAAAGGATGAGTTTATTTTCGTCTTTTCCTTTTTCTTTCACCTTTGATTTTACAGCTCAGTATATTCTAACACATCTTAGTGTTTTCATAGCGGTGAGAGAATCAAGGTGCAACCGTGTCTGTCACCCTTATGGTTGACTTTGGGGAAATGTGAATTTCACTCAAGTACATGTCGATTTGCTGATGTGTGTCATCTAGTTTTACTAGATCTCTTCTTTTTCAGAGAACGTAATGGAAGACAGGACCTTAAGTTACCTCAAGACCAACCTCAGTGCTGCAGGTGCTCCCTTACCCACATTCCTTAGATCTAATGCTTGCCATGAAACACAAACTAATCATTTATAAATAACATCAGACATGAAATATATTAGCAAAAATCTAATGTTACCTGGCCTGCTTGGTGCTAGACAGTGTACAGTTTCTGTCTGAGGCAGTGAGACGGGCAGAGATTTACATCTAAGAAGGTTTTGACACAGAAGCTCTGCTGTGGATCTTCTTTTTACATCCTGGAATGTGGTGAGTAAGCACCAATATCTGAGGATGGGATTTCGAAATGCCATGTCTGTCACCATGCTATTCCTTTCATCAGAAGTCTGTTGATGCCAAGAAACACAGCCAGTTACTACTTTCTGTGGAGTTTGAAACTAAGAGACACGCACACAAAAATAGAACACCACAGAACAACAATAGAGACGAGAAGGAGAAAGGGAAGAGACCGAGAATACTTAAATATTTGCTTAGACTCACCAACACAATCAATAAGTCAAAGGAAGTGTTTTCAATTACTGTTTGGATGAGCAGCCAGGAAATATCGGTCAGGGTGGAGATGGTAATAAACTGAAAGGAAGTGAGCCTTGGCAGAACTTTTGTTTATTGGCCTTATTATGGACTGGAAATAAGACAGCTTCCTTTCTCCATACTAATGTGATTCTCCTTGAAGTGCAAGAGCAAACTAAAGAATTAGATGATACAAAGTTTGTAAAATGCTGTGCAAGTCTCAAATAAAATAACTGTAAAATGAATGATTTTATTGCTATATGTTGTTTTGATGTCTGAAGACATTTTCCTGTTTAAATAAAGGACTATAATGTTTCTAAGTAAGGAAAACACATTCTGACTGCATTAAAAATAACCCGCCAACAATGATAATCATAAATAAAGTTTCTAGAGTGTTTTTAAAGAAACAAAATATAATTCCTTAAGCAATAATTCACGACCTTTGAAGTCTTAACATTTTTGATAAATTAAATCACAATTTCCAAGGTCTTCTTGCAATAAAGAAGTATTGAAAAATATTTTTCAAGTAATAAAAACTAAATATCATGAAAGTTTTTTCTTAAACTAGGCAATTCTTAATATGATACCCCTAAATAAAGTTGATTGAAAGTTACTGCCTTCAGAAGTCACATAGTTCATCTCACAAAGCTTAGCTGGGAAAATCTATTAACAGCAAAACTCGCAGTTGTGCATTCGACAAAACTAGTCGGAAAGACTGGCAATAAGAAAACCACTGCTAAAAGAAAGTCATAAGAATTTCCATTCGCAGTTCTCCACAAGTCACAGAGAGCTAATGAAAAAAAAAAGTGGACAAACATACTCAAGTAAGGTCAAGATCCAAAACTTTAGGTGGCAGTAAACTAGCACAACATCACACCAAACACCTCATGCCCATGATGAAGCATGGAGGAGGCAGCATCAGACTGTGGCCATATTGTTCATCAGATGAGAGCATCTCATGACTGATAGCATGGGTGACTGTCATTCAAGCACATGTTGATTTGCTGCTGCGTGTCTGTCCACAAATCTGATATTTATGCAACAACAGAAATAAAAAGCAATAGGAATTGTTTTAGCCACGGATTATGGCAGAACAAATATTTGGCAGAAGAAAATCAGACATTGTTGGCTGACATGCTAAACTTTTTTGGTGGAGCACATATCACTCCATTGTGAAAAATAATAGCGATAGCATACTTCTGTGCTTCTCTGCTTGTGTTTGGCATAGAATCAGTCAGATAATTGAACTCCAGGCCACACTTTTTAGTTCACAATCATGCTGTGTCTTTGTTGCATAAAGGCATAAATCCCTATAACCTTCTATTTAGTTGGCGTTCCTAAAATAATTGAATACCTTTTTAACTCGCCTCTGCAGGCCAGACTCATCCAATTCAACAATAGGCAAACATGAAGTCATTTTATGGATATCAGTGGAGCAACTGCAGCTGCCACACACAGTCCTCTGCACAGCTGGAATCAGTCACCCACCAAGTGACATCTTTAGAGAAGGCAGCAAAGAGAAAAGAGAGATTTGTTCCAAGCGTGGGGTGACAAGAGGTAGGAGTGAGAGGAGTGTCTGATCAATAGAAAGAAGTTAGAGAGAAACAGAGACCTAAAGGCAAAAAAGAGAAACAGAAGGGAGAAGAGACAACAGGACAACAAGAGCAGGAAGGGAAGCAGAGAGGCGGCAGCTGGAATGGGCAGACGCATGAGGAGAATCCCAATAACCTGCTGTTCTTTCCTTGAGAGCGAGGATAATGCACTGTGTACCGAGTGTTCAAGTGAGAGCGGACAAAGCGTGCCGCATTTGATTGGAGGGCCGTGTTTGTGTGGTTTTCTGACTGTGTGCTTGTTTCCAACAAATGTGTCAGAAGATGGCACATATGTGGAGGTTTTTTCCAGCCAGTGTTTGTCCCTCTGCAGGCATGCATGTGCTCATTAGGTGAGGACTGTGTGACAATACGTGTGCAGTGCTGCTCCTCACCAAAAGAAGTCAGCCTTGTGCTGTAAAACTACCGCCACATGTTATTGGACAGTCAGGCAGAGATGGACAACAACACAGCAAACAGACTGACCGTTCGGATTTTATGGTGTAGATTCAACTCTGACATTTTAGTGAAATTGCACAATTTATCTTCTCGGCTAATTAAGACAGATTATTAGCATCTCAACATGGAAGTGTTTAGGTATAATAAGTAACAAAAAAACCAAACAACCAAACAACAACAAAAAAAAACAAAAAACAATTGTCATTGGAGAAGAGTCATTGGAGAAGAAAATGATAATCCTAGTTTAGTTTAAGTGTCAGGTGTAGTCATAATTAGATTGTTGCCTTATCTCAAGCTGAGCATGACCCATGAAATTCTGAATCCTGTATCAAAAAACAACCTTAATTGCTTGATCAAAATTTTTAATGGGTTTGAACTTGTAAAATAGTTACTGACCACTTTATTAGGTACACATAATTAACTCCTTTGTAACGCAAATGACGAATCAGCCACTGGCAGCAACTCGGTGCATTTAGGCATCTAGATGTGGTGAAGTAGTTTTGCTGAAGTTCAATAAAAAGCATGACAAAGAGGAAGAAAGGGCATTTAAGTGGCTGTAACCATGGCGTTGTTTTTGCCAAACAGGGTGCCTTGACTGTTTCCAAAACTGCTAATCTACTGAGAATCTTTAATGCACAACAATCTCTTGAGCTTAGAGAGTGATCTGAAAATGAGAAAATATCGAGCGAGCTGCAGTTGTGTAGACAAATATACCATAAAAATGGTATTTCCCGGTACTTTTTATTAATGTTACAAGTAAGTCTGCCGCAATAAGCAAAAATGTAATTAACTGCATGATAAATTACAATGAATTTGATCATTTCCATTCTGATCAGTAATATTTTCTGAAGGAGACTGCATAATCAATTTCTTTTATGGTTTCGGTTGTGTGTGATTTGTATTTCCAATTTATTTATGATTCTTAGTCATTTTTTAAAATTTCTTTTGGATTTATAAAATATCTTCCAGTTCCAGGATTTAGAGTTGTTTACAAAATTAAATTAAAGTTTACTGATCTTTGAGAGGGTGGAATTATATTACTATGTCATTGTTATATCACTTGAAAATGATCTCAAAACAACAATATTATCATTTATCACAATCATTTCTGGGACAATTTATTGTCCAGCAAAATGTGTTAATGTTAATGGCCTAGTTAAAAGTATTTTTTTTATATAATTTACTCCAGACCTAATATGAAAATAAAGACTACAGAAATCCCTCATGAACAGTACAAATTTACACACAGTTTAATTACATCTTAATCTAATGCTGTGAAAAGGTGGTTGTCCCTTAAACATTTCTTCTGCTCTTGCCTTTTTGTCAGATTTTAATGTTTTAGTTTATCAAACAAACTTTAATATCAAAGATAAACCAAGGATAAAGTCAGCTAAAAAGTAATGATCTTATTTACTTAGAGAAGAGATTCATCCAAATCAAACTGGTTACTGTTTATGAAAATCTAATTGCCTCTGTTCATGAGATCATGAACTAACTGATATCAATCACAAAATATGAGTTTGTTAAAAGTCAGAAGAAATCACTTAAATCGAATCTTTCTGACAACAATAAGCGTGTTAAATTATCACAAAAGGCAACACATCCTGATCTAAAGAAATTAAAGAAAAATTCAACACAACGAGAAATGAAGAATTTTTATTTATCAGTCTGGAAAGGTTTACGAAACCATTCCTACGGTTTTGGAAAGGCACTGAACCACAGAGAGAGCTTTTATCCAGACACATGGTGTCAAACTTTTCCAGGAGTGGAGAGCCGGCTAAAATTACCCCGACTCTTCAGAGAGGTCAAAAAAGAACCTGGAACATCTTGTGCTCTGCAGACTTCACTTCCCTTTGCTAACTGCATTGTTTCAAGTTTCCACAAAACAAAAGAAAATGGGTAAAAATGACATCCAAGTGAGAGTTCCAACACCAATACCGCAGATCACTAAAAAGAATACAAAGTCCCGTCTCACATTTGTTGAAAATTATCTTGATGATCATAGGGTGTATCAACTCTCAGGGCAGTCAACCTCTCTCAGGAAGCCAATATTGGCCTAATAATGTTCAACAACATCATAAAATTCCTTTTCTTGTGTTTGCTTTGCATGAGACAACAACAGGTTTCTCTTCGATCTTATGCCTCAGCAGCCCCAAAAGCATTTGTAATAGCCAGTTGCATACATTGTTCATCATACGGTAATCTACTGATTTGATTATGGAACAAGGATAATCCTGGGCTACCCTGAATCAAATTCAACAGAGGGATCTGCACACAGCTAAATAACTTAATCATACAGAGTTATGCTTCTTCTTAACTACTGTGTTCCAGTAAGGAACACCATCTTCTCTGGCACTCATGCCTACAGTGCAGTCTTTGTTATCACTGCTTTTTATATGGAGATAATGTTAAAGTATAACATCTTGCTCTACCGCTAACTCTCACAACCTCTCCTCACATCACTATGGTCAGACACACTTTGCTCCTTTTAATTTAGATTTCTAAAGTAAATCTAAAGTATACCATTGGTAAATTCTAAACATATATATTATATGTAATAATTAAAAACCAGCAAAATAAAGAGTTTTATCATTTTTTCCCCCTACTTTATAACGGAAGTATTTTTTGACATTTTTGACCCAGTTACTATCCGGGTGAATAGTAACTGAGGTTGTGATTGCAGTAAATATGGCTGTTGTCACTCAGTTATTTATTTTTTAAATACAAATCAATAGGGTTTTGTTATTGCAGTATTCCTAATGTATGTTCAACAGAGTGTTCATCCCTGAAGTACACTTCTTGGTGTTCAGGTACTTTCAGTGTGCTGCCAGTGTTTCACGTCTGGCACATGTCAATGTCTATTTACCAACCTGTCTGCAGGTTTGCAAAACTTATTTAGAGGTGTAAAATGAAGAAAAATTATATAAAAATAAACTGCAACAAACACATTTGGAAAAAATCTTGTTATACTGCAAAGTACGCTGTAGTATAAGAGGCAGTCTGGAGTTGGATGAAATACGTGAGTGTTCTTTTAAAAGGTAGCACTGTTTTCCCCCTGAGGCAGTTTTCAGCAGCTTGGGTTGATGCGTGACAGTTTGACTTGAGGCTGCTAGATTTTATTTCATTTTATTTTTTTACCTTGAACTGTAATAGAAGAAGCTAAAGCCTTACTGTAATACTTAATGTGTACACAGTGTTATCTAAATAAAACTGGCAAGGTAATTATAAAGACAATATTATTTAAAAGCTGAAGGCAGAAGGCGAATTATGAAAAGCTTCAATGGATAAATGTCAAAAAACTTCACAGAAATGGTTACAAAAAATACAGCAATTTGTAAAACATAATGGTGAGTTATGGTAAAAAGTTTATTGTCTTAGTTTCCAGTAAAACACTGGAATTGATGAAGTCAAAATATGAATCTGAAAAAACGGCGGTTGCAGAATAGCTCCAAGTTCACAATCCAAAATGTCATGGAAAAAAAGCATAAAAACCATAGTTAGATTTAAGAATTTATTGTTTAGCATCACTTTATTTAAACTCACATAATACTTTCCAAGTGCAATTTGTGAAAATATTTTCCTAGGCTTTTAACTCATGAAATAGATACTGCAGCAATTGAGACACTCCTAACTAATTAACAAGAGAAAACTTTACTAGTTTTCTCATGATTCATAGTTTTGCAACAACTGTGTCAACAGGATGCAAGTAGTAAGATACTGTATGTTCTAGTACTTCATCATGCAGATTATGAAGCCTAGAGGAACCTCACAGTAAATGTTTCTTCATCCACATGTTTAGCTTAACTGGATGAATGCACTACAGTGTTCCTGTATTTGTTCCACTAAAGAGGAGACTTGATTTAGGCTTCAACCTACCATTAGGAAAGTCCACTTCAGTTGTGGTAGTGATTGGCAGAGGATCCTCAATCCAGGGTGTGGCATGTACAGCAACGCTCCAGTCACTCCATGTTCCAATCTCTGTGTCCTTTGCAGCTATCTGTTAATGTAAGGATAGTAGGAACAAAGATGTTTTGGACAACTGGTGTTAATAAATGCCAATGAAGTACTGCTTTAACACCCAGTTTCTTGAGTGTTTTTTTTTTTTAAATGAAAGAAATATGTAGAAAAAAAAAAAAGGTTACCTGTATGATATATTCCTTCCCAGCATAAGCATCGGTAATGGTATGTGAAGTGCTGTCAAGGAGTTCCACCTAAACAAAAAGCAACATAATTTCCCCAATTTAGAGCAAGAAACAGAATGGGAGTGAAACTGTATTGTAAACGGGAATTAAAATCAAGTAGTATGCTTTCTGTTCTTGAACATATCCATTTTTTCCTGAGACATCAGCATTGTGAATAAGATTAATGCATTCTTGAAAGCACTCATACTTTTAAGCAGGCTATGTGACCCTGGGGACACAAAGTGGTCTGAATTGTGAAAACTTTGAGCTTAAAAAGGCAACTATGAGGTCTTGAGTCAACATTTGATCCGGATGTCTAACCCTTCCATTGCTGTGTCCATAAATTATGATCTCTGTATAGAAATACTAGCTTGAGCTTTTAGCTTTTCGATGATTTATGGCGGGAAGACCTATTCACTATTCTGTGAATAGGTCAAGTGTGTGGCTTTAACCTTCAGGTGTTTTACACTCTGTTGATGAATTGACTGTAACCTGATGCCCCTTCGCAGCCTCCGCTCTCCACACATACAAAAACTCCTACAGAGGCGAATACATAATTGATGATTACACCAGAGAGAACTGGCATCAGTGCCACATAATTTTCTGACAGAGAATAAACTAAATGTTTGAGTAACAGGGGAGTGAATGGGAAAATGATTTGCTGCTCGTCTGTAATTTATGGTTAGAGGCGTGCGCGCGTGTGTGTGTGTGTATATGATTGTTTGCCGGTGGCTTGCTTCTGAAAGGGTGAAGGAAAAATAGTGAGAGGGAGGCAACTGCACTTTTCTGTTTGCCCCTTGAAGTCAACAGAAATCGTTATGTGAATGCCAGATGCATTCTACAACTAACAGTGTCAATGCTCCTAGACATAGAAAATTCTACTGCATATCTAACTATTTATATAAAGATGTTCAGCTTAATCTAGATCACATTACGAGAAAACCTTGACCAAAACTGACATATTTCAACGAAGCAATTCTCTCACTGACAACTTCAAGTACTTGACAATGTTTTGAAATATTCCTTACATTTGTCTCAATATCAAGTTTATTTTTGCATTACTTAGTTTCAATTCAGTTGATTTATACTGTCACACTCAATAAAATAAATTATACAAAAAATAATTTGTTTTGGTCACTCAATTTCTTAAGCAAAACACATGAAATAGATTATTTACACACAGACAGATGTTTTCAAGTCTCTATTTCTGTTAATTATAATGAAAGCACAACATTTAAAATTAAATTATACATCAGCCCAATACAGAAGATGTAATCAATACAGAAATGTTGACTCAGTGAAAAAACATGTACTTAATTTCAAAAGGGACTTTATATATGATAAATGAACACTGTTGAGTTGCTTAGTTTTATTTATTAAGCAGGACTGTGAAGCACCAATCCATAACAAATGTCATCTTCAAGGTACTTTGCATATCCAGATTACAAAAAAAAAATCAAGTCAGTCTAATCAAATAAACAAGCAGTCATAGACTTTTACAACAAACTCTCATACTGAGTTAGCTAGTTGACAAATAAACCATATGTTCCTAATGGTCCCTGAGTAAAATTATATATTGCCATTACAATGTTCACAAAGTCATTCTAATAAACCAGTTAAAGTTCTTGGTGAGTGAACATTTTTTTTCTTATTTTTTTTTTTTAAGATTTACAATGTTTACATAAGAGGGATCACCATCAATAGAGTTTGAGTTATTTGCCGCTCTTAGCCTCGTAGTTGCAGAGAGCAAAGTGTTTCAGAGTAAAAACAAAGCAGTGGAGCAGAACGAATGGTTATTATTTCTGTAATACTGGATTTTGTCAGAAAACAGATATGGAAAAAAAAAACAACACGCATTTCGGCAGCACTTCAAGAGGCCAAAAGGATAAAAGTGTCCATCACTCTAAAATGGAATCTGTCAATGTGAATGAGATCGTGTTTCTTTTTCAGGATGGAAGGATTATAAAGAAAGGACAACCATCCAAGCAGCACTACACCAATCAGGTCGTTATAGTAAGAGGTGCCAGACACAAACCTAAAAGCCCCTGACAGCCTCCTGGGAGTTTGCCAAATGGGTCCTGAATGACTCTCAGATCATGCAAAAGAACATCCTCTCCTTTTACAAAATGAAGACTGTACTATTCAGCCACAATTTCCAACTGTGACAGTGGAGTAAAGCCACGCACTGAGCATCACCTTATGTACTGCTTCTTGGTTCAAACCTGGCAATCTGATTTCTGGAGACTACTTCGAATGGATGAAATAATTTCAAAGGTTGAATATATCATACTAAAAATAATCAAAATGAAAATAAGACAACTGTTAATTTACTTTTGTTGACAAATGTAGTTCAGTCAGGTACTGAGTTAATGTGGACCCCCAAGTCATTTGTTCATAATTTGCTGCTATTTTAAAAAAAGATTTTATGTGACAGACCATAACCAACTAGTGAAAGTATGAAGAATAAGGAGTATCCCTTCTGGTTTTGGAAGCTGTGCAGATGGGAATAATTGTGCAGTTGTTATGATATGTAGCTGCATCAACAACATATTGCTCTAACGTCTGGGAGCAGCTGATTAGCATCTGAAAAGATCAAGTAATTTTTGAAATATGACTCTGGAAGGGTTGAAAAGGAGGCTTCAGGGAATAACCTTCAGAAGGAAAGACCAGAGAGAGAAGGAAGTTCAAACCATCTCTTCCATCAGTCATAATGGGCAAGGATTATATTCTCAACTCCAACATCTCAGCTCAGCAGTGATTCCTAACTACAAGTTATTAGCATGCTAGGACAGTCATGAGACCATATGGCAACTGTTGTCATTCAAAGGCCTCTTCAGATTCGTTGAAAGATTGATTGCTAGCAGAGCTCCTTCTTGCCTACAACATCACCTTCAACAACGACTCCTGATAATATGAGTTACAAAAACAGTTGATTCCCCTTTGGGATTAAAAAAAAGCATTATAATTGAACTGAACTGAGTTAATGGGTCACAGCCCTACTTATACTCAGAGGAATGAATTTGCTTTATCATGTTAGCATATCTAGTTAACTATGAGATTGAAATGTTGGTGTTTTTGCAGAAAAATTAGAAAAATGGTTTATCGCTATACCAACACTTTCAAGATTATTTATTTTATTTTTGATCTCTCTTTCCAGAAAGGCTACTCTTATCATATTATATCATGCAGCGGTGTGATTCAGTACATTTAGCCTGAGTTAATGGAATATTTCGATTACGTAAATTTTGTGTTGTTTTAGGTGGAAATGTGTGTTTTCTGGCTTCTCTCTGCAATGTGAGCGTGCACAGAAGGGAGAGCTGCTGCAACGCATATCCACTATTTCACTTTTAATCAACACTAAACAGATAAGCCCCGCAGACATGTGAGAAATGTAAATACACACTCACGCACAGGCAGCAGGGAGAGACAAATACATTTTTATCACATTACCCTGTGCCACCACCATGGTACAAAGACCTTTTTGGCAGCAAGGGCTACAGTCTTCAATCCATCTCCCAACTGTATCGCCACCCACCCAAACATCATCCTGTACTGCACAAGATTAAGTGCTGTTTTCATTGCTCCCTGTTTAGCCACTTGGTGTCCCAGTAATGTATGCGCCTCTTTGGAAATGTTTATTCCAAGAAGTTTACAACATATTGTCCCACCTGTTTAGATCTGAGAACTGTCGGATACACAAACAGGATTGTGTCACAAAATGCTGTGAAAAAGTATGAAACCTCTTACAGATTTTTTCTTCATAATGTCTGAGATAAAAAAAACCTTTATATTATACAAAGGCACAATGAGAAAAAAGAAAATGCACTTATCAATTATCCATCCATATATATCTGGGTGTAGGAAGGTCGGTGTCTATGTCCACCCTATATAAGAATAAGAAGCATGATGCCCTTGACACCTCACCAGTCAATTACATCAATAATCTTTTCGTTTTTCAGGACAGAAAGCTCAAAAGTTCACCAGCTCTGATTATTTAGGAAATAACTTAAAAAGAGCAAGTTTGATCAAATGAAATAGGCTAGAAGATGTCAAATAGCAACACATCAGGTTACAATCTAAAGAATTTTAAGAATGGATCAGATGCGCAGTCAATGACATCTATTATTCTGGAAGGGGTTACAAAATCTTTTCTAAGGCTTTTAGATTGCAGCAAACCATAGTGAGAGACAATATCTATTAATGGGGGAAGCATAGAACCATAGTCAGAGTTGGACGGCCTACCAAACTTACTCAAAGATCACAGCAATGACTCGTCCAGAAGGTCAGAGCAATTTCTAAGAACCAAGTCTAAACTACTGCTGGTCTCAGTTGAGGTCAGTGTTCATGATTCAAAAATAAGAAAAAACACCAGACAAAAAGTAGCATCAAAAACAGAGCTCCAAGTTGAATATCTCCTCTGACCAAAAATAACAAAAAGGCCTGTCTCACAATCACCAAAATAACATCTTGATGGGCTCTTAAAATTTGTGGGAATATTCTATCAATGAAAGAGACAAAAGTGGAACTCATTGGAAGGTGTATGTCCCATAATATCTGATGTAAAAACACACAACTTTGGTAAGTAAAACCATACTGACAGTGAAATATGATGGGATACTATAGCAGCCTGTCAGGATTTTTTACTGCTTAAAGACATAAACTATTTGCTGCAATAATGGCATCATGAATTCTGTTCTCTAGCAGTAAATTCTGAAGGAGAATGCCAGCTGATCAGTTTGTGACCTCAAGCTCCATCACACTTCGGTTATGCAAGAGCAAGATGATTCGAAACAAACTAACAACTGCAGCTCTGAATGGCACCAGAAATACTTTTTCACATTACTAAACATGTATCACATTAGAGTGCATAAAATTATGGGAGCAGAAAATAAACTCTTACATAGGAGGGTGTGTATTTTTCTAAAAGTAGGCCCAATCACTCATGTACATACAGAAGAGAAAATTAAAGAAATATGAACAAATTTGCAAAAACCCCAAATTAAACAAATGTGAGTAAAAGGCCAAATGTTGATGAGGTTTCACACCATAGACATCAATACGGAAATACACACACAAACACACCCCGACACAAGGAATGTAGATAACAGCACTGGTTGGATATGCTGGTTAGACTACATCTAAACAACAGGAAAAATCTGCCTCAGAGGCAACCCACACTTCTGCTCACACACTCACATTCACACACAATATGCTCTACACTGACGAGTGACCGTACATGCAAACTGTGCTCAACAGACACGCATCCTGAAATGACGCGGTTGGAGCATACCGCTAATGGAATTAAGCCTAGAAATGTAGCGCTTGGTTAGGCAGATAAGACTAAAGACTCAGCTTCCTTCCAAACAGAGTGTGAGTTGGGGTTTGGGGATAGTGGGGAGAGAGGGGGGTGTCAGACAAAGAGAGCCTGTTAACATGAAGGCCAACATACAAGGCTTCAACTCGGCTGAGAAGGTGAGCGATGAGACAGAGATTACAGACAAACAAAGGATGTAGAAGTGCTTTGGGTCTGTGAGTGGGTTAATTTGTCAGAGTGAATATGGGTTTTCATATCCTGAAGAACAGAAGTGGGAAACTCACACCTGCAGTTTAGCAGATGTCGGTGGTGGACAAAAGTTATGTGGTGAAATGGCTTTTTCTGATCAAATAACAGGCTGCTTTAAACATATACTGGTGATGTCACATTTCAGCTGATTCTGCCCACAACTGTGACTAGTTTAATAGGATTTGAAGGAGAAAATTAAAACTGCCAACATTTTTGGGATACACTGCTGTAAGTTTGTTGAGGTACGCATCTCAGCCCTGGGAGTGCAGTGTCCTGCAACATTTAAAAGCATCCCAACCACCTGAACCAAATGGCTTAATTACTTCTTCCAAATGAAATCCAGTTGCACAGAGCACAGCTGATAACCTAAGCATTTGATTCAGGTGTGTTGAAGCAAAAACATGCAGAACTGGAGTTTTGCACATCTACAGATGGAAATTTTTCAGGCCTAATCAGAATGGATGGCTAACATCAGTGATCAACTTTTAGATCTTGCAACAGATTCTCATTTGTAACGGTGTTGACTCTCTAACAGATGGAAATACTTTGAATTCAGTCATTGTATTGTCCTGCTAAATTGTGAACTTTAAATTAAACATCTTAAGGACAGTCTCTTAACCTTGACTTTCTTCTAGCAACTCTTCCAGAAAGGCCAGATACTTGCATCATACTGTTGACAGTTTCTCCCATCTGAGCTGTGAATCTCACGTTTTACAAAAATGAAGTAAGTGAAAATTTGGCCCTGGGGTGTTTCCACAGGTACAGCACTTATATTGCCGGTGATGTTCTATTTTGGGATAAAACTTCATGTAAGTACACAATTCTATGAGATAATCTTTAGCACACAATGCACTAACTATGAAAAACTGTGATAAAGTATGGCTGAACACACATATACTCCGTCAAAATGAATGAGTTTGTGTGAAAGTGTGTGTCTGCAGAAAATAGTGAAGGAGAGATGCTGGGAAGTTCACTGTCAAGCATTCAACACATTGTTAAAAGACATGCACACGCACACATCCGCACGCACCAACACACACGCCTTCTCAAATGCAATCCTACACAAATCTTAGACAATGTGAGTGGTAGAGAGATGTCCTCTGGGATCGCATAAGGAGCAGGGAGAAAAATAAGTAGACTTTTTGCTCTTTTCTACTCATGCCACCTCCTCCCACCACCTTTTCTCCTTTCTATACTGTTATTCCTGGACACATATACTCTGTCTGGCACTTGTATTTAGAGTTGCAAAACTTCTAATTATTTTTCGCTTGGGATCAATAAAGTTTAGTCTCGTCTCATCTCATCTCCTAAATACATATATATACGCATATACAGTATGTGTGTGTGTGTGTGTGTGATATGCTTATTGCAATGCCTCAGAGTAGCAAAGGGTGCAAGTCGCTCAAATAAGCTCTATAATTACAAAAAGTGAGGAATCAAAGTTGCTCAAAAAATGTTGTGAAGTGGCACTCAATTGTGACTTATTGAACTGAAGCTATATTTTTTTTTCTACAGCTGAAACCATATATTACATGCACTGTGCAAAACGATGTATAGCATTCTTTTTCTTACTGTCTCACTAAATCAGACTAAACCCTTTGCTGTTTAAAATCAGGTAGGTTGCCAAAATTATTTTTGATTTACTAAATGTCATAAAATTGAGATATCTTACATACAGTGACAGTATTTACATAGATAAAAACCACAGATGATGATGTCATGTAAGCTTCTGATATTAATATGTCCTCAACCTCGGAGCTAAAATGAGACATGCCTGTTACATTTTTCTTTTGAAAAGTCTAAAGAAATGAGCCAAAAAATCTGGAAAAACATCTTTGGCCTCCTCAAGTCTGGTTAATCATTAAGTACAATTCCCAGAAGTCTGAAGGAGCCACATTCATCTGATCAAACAATTACATGCGAGTGTAAACAGCATGGGAATGTCTTGGCATTGTAGTGTGTGCAACATATTTTGGTGTGAGAGGTTTGTATCACCCCAAATGAATAAAAAAGATGTCAGCCGAAGCTTATAAATACACAGTTTGCATAAACACTCAGCAACAAAGACTTTATCTGCTGGATTAAACCTGTAAAAAATGAGCCATAACATTTTTTTTCATTAAATCTGAACTTTTTATGTGCAAGACTGGGCAGATTACCAAAATGTATTCTAAAAACTGATGCAATTATGTCTTTCGTTATATTCTGATGAAGAAGACAAAAAACTTGGGAGACCTGAGAAGAAAACCCAAACTGTAGTGCAGGAGTGGCAGCATTATGTTATAAGAGATTTTTGCTGCAGGAAAGACTGCTGCGCATAACATTGAATGAACATATTAAATATAATTAGAAGTAGGGCAAGCCGTGGTAGCGTAAGGGATAGCGCGACCCATATTTGGAGGCCTTGAGTCCTCAACGCGGCCGGCGCGGGTTCGACTCCCGGACCCGGCGACATTTGCCGCATGTCTTGCTCACTCTCCTTCCCCCTTCCTGTCAGCCTGCTTTCATACAAGGGACACTAGAGTCCACAAAAAGACCCCTTGGAGGGGTAAAAAAAAAATTAGAAGTAAACAAATTCTTTTTGGTGAAAGAAGGCAACAGTTTAGTCTGATCTAATGTCAAATGTTGAGAAAAAAACAAAAAAACGTGCAATTAGGCATTTCACCAAAGTGATAGTTCAGAGGTGGAAAGAGCTATCGAACAAAAAAAAAAACAAGAACGAACTGACAGATCAAAAAAAAGTGCAAAAACAGAAAAAAAAGAGACAGTCTGAATGCAAAGAGAAGGAAAAGCACACAGAAGGAGACATGGAGGGAATTGGCGTCGGTGGTCAGATCTAATCCACTGAGCATGTCTGTTGTCCTGGAAAGGAAACCCAATTATATGGCACTTCCACTGGCCCAATGGCGGGGTGTGTTTGTGTGTGTGCGCAGAGAAGGTTGGTCTCATTAGGCTGACTGACAGCTCCCATTTTTCCACAGCACTTTCCACCCATTTGAAAACTCACACACACACATGCATGGACATAAATGTTGGGTCCAGGGGTAATTTCTCAAACAGTATTTCTCTCTTTGAAACCCCAATCGCCATAGCTGCAATTACTGTAAAAGGGATCCAACCTCCACATACACCCCTACACACAGACACACACGCACATGCACGCCTGCACACACCCCAAAGGAAGGGAACTACACCTTCCACCTTTAAAAAGCAATGTGATAATTTCAATAACCCCACAGGAGAGGTGGCTTTACGTTAATTGTGGTTTATGCTGTCATGTCAGCATGTCAAAAATGTGAAGCATGAACATATCATGAAATTTAAAATTGAGATCAGAATTTACCTCATTTTTCCCTCCTTTCCTCTGGTATAGTTCAATTTTTGTATGCATGTAGTTCATCCTCTCTTTGCAGATCTGGAGCAAATTAAACCTACAAAATTTTACAGGCAAATTGTCAGGTACCTCAATTTATTTGGATTATAATTCTGTGACATATGTTGGGGGTTCTTACAGGATTTTTTAAATAGTTGTACAGACTTCTCATTGAACTGAAGAGGTACATATTCTTTCAGAAAGGTAGAACTTTCTTTTTTTTCTTTGTTTTTACTGTCTTGACTTAAATGCTTAAATAATCAAATGACTGCTGTATAATATTGTTCCTTTCATCAAGAAAAATAGGTGAAAAATATACATTTCTTACTAGATACTAGTAAGAAATTATAACACGTATCTTAATAGATACGTGTTATAAAGGACCTCATTCTGCCAAACTAATCTGTATTGAAAAGATATAAATTACTTGATACAGTATCTGTAATAAATTAGAGTGTTGGAAGGCAAAAATATTGAACACATGAATAAGCAAAGTTGCAAATACAAAACACAGAAAGCCAAGAAACTGCCTGGAATCTGTTAAGAAATATTTAGAAATATGTCATAATGGGTACAAGCAAATAAGACTTTCAAGACCTTCACTCATTGTTGCAAACCATGGTAACGCGTTGGATGTATTTTTAAACTTCTGAGTGTCTAAGTGGGGGACTATTGGGGCCATAACATGGAACAGAAAAAAATATAATTTTACAACAATCCATCAATGACCAGGAGACCCTTGCAAGATTTTTGACAGATGAGCGAAAAAAAAAAAAACAATAGAGAGATTTGGAAAAACTTGGAATGAGGTCTTTCAAAAAACAGCAAGGTTTCAAACAACATGGCCTCCAAAAACACCTACTATCCAAGAATCCACAGCCAAAGCTTGTTTACAGTGTGTTGTGGTAGATTTAGACAAGCCAATAAACAATATAGTCAGACCAGGTGAGAACACCATGGATGTCACTGCACATAATATTTTGTTGATGAATTGAAAAACCTATTCCCCCAGGAACATTGTGCCAACAGTAAACTTTACAGGCAAGAGTATCATGGTATGGAGCTTTTTGTGTCACTGGCAGAATTTGTATTACTGAAGAAAGGATGAAGGGACAGATTTATTATGGCATGCATTATTAGGAGTCTGTATAACAGAGGCTTCAAACTCCAGTTCTCAAGGTCCGGTGTACTACAACTTTTAGATGTCTCTCTACTATAGCACACCTAGGTATAGGTGTGAGAGGATTATAATTATAATCCAAATAAATTGAGGTACCTGACAATTTGCCTGTAAAATTTTGTAGGTTTAATTTGCTCCAGATCTGCAGAGAGAGGATGAACTACATGCATACAAAAATTGAACTATACCAGAGGAAAGGAGGGAAAAATTAGGTAAATTCTGATCTCAATTTTAAATTTCATGATACCTAGGTATAGGTGTGCTATAGTGATGATGACGAGGTCTATAGCACACCTAGGTATAGGTGTGCTATAGTAGATCATTAGCAGATCATATTAGATCATTAGCAGAGCTCTCTTGAGCTTGACTGCATGTGTTTGAGGCAGTTTCACCATTTAATTCAAATGTGTAGAAGGGATACATCTAAAAGTTGCAGGACTCTGGCACTTGTAGATCACAGTTTGCAACCAACACTGTAGATGAAACAATGATGGATTATTTATAGCCACAATGATCTGAATTACACAACCAAGGAAGCTATCAATCGGTTTCAGAGTAACAAAGTTAAAGTGGCAGAACAGCTGAGTCAATTAACTGACTTGAAGCCAATTCAATAATTATGAACATGATTTAGGACTATATTTCATAAAATAGGGTCCAAGATACTTGAGCATTTGAAGACAGTGTGTGTGTGTGTGGAACAAGGGGGCTGTTTTGAAGCTTCTCAGTAGAAAATTGTCTTTTCTAGTGAGTTTTTAGTACATTTCAGTGAGTGTGTTCAAAATGTACTTCCTGTGCCATCACACTTTACAGCATAACCTAATTTATGAACTTTTTAGAGGTGGCTCTTTGCATATGTTGATTACTTGGGTGGCAGCTGAAATCTAGTGGAAATTTTAGACCCAATAAGCAGATGTTCACTGGAAACCCCCCCCAGTAAATTCATAAGTTATTAGATACAAACTCTGAAAAAATGGGAATGAGTGTTTGACAGCGTGAGGATTGACATGGTGATGTCAAAGTCCATAGAATCAGAGGAGAGGGTAGTGTTCAACATGGACTACAAAGTATCCACAAGCTGTTTTTTGTGACTTTCCTTTCTTTCATCTCTCTCTGTGACAGCTTTTGTACTTGTATTAAAAGATACCCAGTGAAAGCTTTGCACAGATGTAGACTTTATTTTGTACCTAACAGAAGCACACTTTTTTGACATTGTCTTTTTGACTCTCAGTACATCAGTGCAAATTGCACAAGATTCTCTACATCTGTAATGTATTTTGACAGCAGAGCTTAATGATGATGACTTTCATGTGTGACAGCACTGGATTTAGCAGAGTGTGGGCCTCTTCAGCATGTTTGTGTGTTAAAACCATAGGATTTGATAAATGATCTGTCTGAAGCTGTGTCCTTTAGATGGGATGTTTTCCCCAAACAAGGTCTAAACATTTATCATGTGTACCCGTAAATGGATGGCTTGAGGGACGGATGGTTAGACAGGTGGCTTAACGCATGGGTGGGAGGATGCATGGATAGATGAAGGAGTGGGAGATAGCGAAACATTGGATTGTGAGGAGAGGCAGAGAGGGACTGGAAGGTGAAAAGCAAACTCAAATGAAGGATGTCGCAGGTTTATGAAAGGAAAATACTGAACAAAAACTTTTAAACAAGTTAGACGTTGACGAAATGAGAAAAACTATTTATCTTTCTCAAAGATTTTGTCATCTTGCGTTTAATAACATGTATTTAAACTGTGATGTTGGTTTTCCACGACAGTAATATTAACTTATCATGTTTTTGTTGGCTTAAGACCTGTAATTTCAACACATCTCATGTTATGGATAAATAAAAACCTGTCAAAGAAAAAATAAACCTAAGATGTCATGTTTTCCTATCCATCTCCTTTGCTTTGAGACACTAAATTATGGGTGCGTACCATTTCACCATGTGTCCCTACTACTTAGTCATGGCCATGCACACTGAGGGGTAGTGGACTACAATCACTCAATGAATGCAAGTTATTTGTTAGCTACAAAATATTTCAGCAATCATTATAATGCCTCATTTCATGTATTTTATTGAACTGAAATTGGCAGCACAAGCAAACGGTTTAGTCAGTTTAGTAATTAATACAGTGTCTAATTTGGCACCTTCACATGTAGTATAATTTGGTATATATGCTTTGTAAAAACTCAACAAAAGCATATCAGTACTGGCATATTGGAACTCCAGCAAACATATTAAAGAAACTGGTAACAAGTGATGGTGAATAGGTCTTCTTAAAGGCCAGCAAAAGTGTCAACCACTAAGATTCACAACTTTAAATGATAGAACAAAGTGTCACTTCTTATCTAGACACACAGCAAGAGGCTGTACCAGGAAATAGGATTCAGCTTTGGATTTGTTGCTTGCAGTTATCTTTTTTACTCATCTGATTTATTCAGATCAGTCCAGCTGTGTGTAATGTAAATGTAATATCTGTGTAATACAGATATTAAGCTTAAGAAAAGCAGCACAGTGACTATAAGAGAAGCCTCAAAGTAAGGTAATAGAGGTATTAAAGGAAGATGAAATAGACAAAGGAGTTTAATTTAATGTCCTGGTGTAATGCAAAGAATAATACTCCAACCATGAACAACATGTTTATATAATGAAGATCACTCAATCTACATACTTTAGATAACAGTGGAATAATTAATTTTATGCTAATTCTACAACTTGTGATTTGGAATTTTACCTTTCAAAGTCTTGCTTTTACTTAAAGATAAATGGATTGGACTGAATTGTTCCTGGCAAGGTATAGACAAAAAAAAAGAAGTGAGACTGCAGTGAATAACAGGAAAGGTGCGCATATGATAAAGTTGTTCTGTTTCAATCTGTGGCAGTCTTTTAGAAAAGCTTCAGAAAATATAAACAGGGACTGAGGCTTACAATTAGTGATGGTAATTGATAATATACAATGCTAAAGACAGTTAAATATGTCAAATCTGTTATGATTTTGTCTTTATTTAAAATGATGCTGACAATCTTCACGATCTTCTGTCAAACAGAAGACTATGGGAGAAAATAGGTGAAATACATAATTATCTCCATCTACAGATAACTAATGGCTACTCATTGCAAAAAAAGAGAAAAAGAACTACATTATTGTCAGGTAAAAGCTATATAATAGGAAAATGTTGGCAGTAGGAAATCTCCAAGAAAATTCTGTTTGGTGTATTTGAGTTTTTTTATAGTTAGTAGTGATTCAAGTTCAGAAGTGTTTCTGTAGAAACAAATTTTTGTGTCCGAAACATGATCGACGTGTTCCAGAATTATGAGGGGACTTTTGGCTAACACGTGAACCATGTGAACCATTATTACATGGATCAGTTGGAGGACCGGGAAAGTCACTGTGGTGGTGAAAGATGAAAAGTCTGATATTATGATATTATAGTGAAACATTATATTAAAGAAATAGAAGCAAGAAGGAGAGAGGAAAATGAATAGGGACTGAAAAATACAAATTCATAGAGGCTGGTATAAGAGATCAGAAGAAACTATGGGGAGAGTAAGGGAGATGGATGGCCAACAGAAGGAAAAGGGAGAACATATGTGGAATAAATAAATGAAGGGAAGGTTAAGCTGTGGTGGTCAAGCGAACACGGATTAAAGGAAAAAAGAATTTTAAGACCGCCTCTTTTCTCTGCTCTGGCTGCTATACTTATTGTGCCCTGTTCTTTCTTTGAGTTTTAGTAAATTGTTACTTTTCTTCTCTATGTTATGGATGAAAAACATAGATAAAAATGTTTTTATAAAACAAGACAAAACTTGAATTAAATGAATACAAAAACATTTATTTCTTTTGATGTTTTGACAACTGTTTGTTGTTATTTGTTATGCAAAAGATAATGTGTTAATGTTTTTATTGTCTGTTTTTAAATATGATTGATAAACTATTTGATGTTTTTAGCTCTGCTCTTATGCATCCATGAGTCTATGCAAACCCAGGGCTTGATTGCATATTAGTCTTAGAAATTACAAAAACAAGAGTCTATATGCTAATATTCAGCTACTTGTATACATGCTTTCATGTGAGTAGGTGCATCTGACTGTAAATATGAGTTCTCATGCATGGATACATGCACTGAAACATGGTCGAGTGGAGTTTGGCAGAATCCATAAAGGGCAAGTCCACCGTAGCTGATGCAGTTACGTAGAACGAGTTGAAAACGGAGCAGTCTGAAATTGTTTTTATTGCAGTTATCGGACCATTGCTTTAATTGCTGCTCAAGTCTGAGTTCACATCTCTGTGAGGGAACAGTGCCACAAAGAGCCATGGGAAATAAACAAATTCACTGAACATTTACAGATGTACAGATATTTTTATTCTGATACAGTGAGTGAAAGATATAGTCTAAGCTATGATTTACTGTTTCACATTTAAAACCACCTAACCAAAAAGGGGGAAAAAAATATGGAAATAGAAAAAACAACAACAAAAAAAGGATCTTAAATTGTTGTTTTTGAGCAATTGTTGGTGTAAAATACACCAGAGCCAAAGAGTGAAGCTGGAATTTACACTGAAGAAAGAGGTAGCTTATGCTGCACACACAATGTGTTTACCTAGGGAGAAGTGGTGGCTAAATAGTCACTTCTCTGGAGCACTGATGCATGCAGAAAAAAAAGAATAGTAAAACAATAAAGATGTGCTGATGTTTCCTTCACTGTGGAAGTTGTATAGTCAAAGAACCTGGTCAATATGCTGCATATTAAAGTATGAAAAAGTCATGCATTAGATTGGCTCAGTAGAAGAACAATAATCCCAAACAGCAAATCAGAGCAGCAAAAGAATGGCTGAAAACCTTAAGATTCAGTCTGTTGTCATACGTCACTCATGACCTCTACCATTATGGAGACTTGATAACACTAAAAGGTTCTAAATACATTTATTTTAGAGTAGTTTTTAGAACTATAATAATTTTTGTAAGTCCATTTCCTCAATTTTACTTATTTTAAAAATTGTTTCAGTTAGAGGTTATTCTACTGTAGCAGAACATGAATTTACTTTAAGAATCTATTCACTTGTATACAAGGAATGAGAATATGTATGGAGAAAGCGGTAGGTGCAATTCAGCATGATGTGTAAGCAATTTCAATTCGTCTTTCCTTTATTATTTCAGGTGGTGTAACTTTTCATTTTTGCTCCCTCAAGCCGTTCATGTGCTTTCCTTGATCTTCAAACATCTACTAACCGACAGCTTTTAGAAATTCACTTTCAAAGCCCACACTACAGCTTCCCCTTTCTTGATGTCTCTTGGATTGTCTGGCACCCACAATGCTCCTTACATCTGATCACACTGATCTCCATATGCCTCTGTCTCTTTTTGCTTTGTAGTTCTCTCACCAACCCTCCATTTGGCCGTCAACTTCAAGTATTATGATCTATGGCTCATGTGTCTTTTCTTGCATCATATATTTTCCAAAGAGGATTCTGAAGTATATAATATGTCAGTGACCTTTGTCCTTCACTAACGTTAATATGCATCTTTGCACTACTGCCTGTATCATTTATATGTCCTGCTCATTTCAGTTTTGGGTATCTACCAAAGTCTGCTATCCATTAACGCCTCTTCTGCTTCTCTGATGTGCTTCATTCATCTCGACTTCAAAACTTTTCCTCATTTTCCTGTATCCATCTGAATCTCCGTCACTCTTGAGTATCTGGGGCCGTCATCTCTTCATTCCTCAAGACGATGGATGGTTTCCTCTAAAGATGACTCTGATCACAGCACAGCTTTCATTTCAGACTCCACACACATTTCATAATGTTCCATGTGAAAGCCATACACAAGCATCCCTGTTGTCTAACCACATCAAAGTCAAATTCCTGAGCAACAGTAACCACTTCAATTAACCTTTGAGGCTATAGTGATTGACGTAATGGTATAAGGCCAATGAGCAGTGCATCTTATTTTAGAGGCTTCATTAAACATTTTTAAATGAATTATGTCACAGCTCAATAACTTTTAACAATAATGTTTAGTGCAACAGTGTGTATCCAAAGACAAATATTGAACACATCCACTCTAAAAGCAGTAATCAGTCATATGCTGCAATAATGAGGATAAAATGCTTACAAAAATAGTGTGGCTTTGTCAGAATGATTGAACCAACATTTTAAAATAGCTAAACCCAAACATAAGGTTACCAGATCTCTAGAATCTTATGTAAATGACACATTAACATAATGAAAGTATGTTTGTTGTATTCAGCCTGGGAAGTATTATAAGGCAATTTCTAGACTTTTTAAACTATCATTCCATTGTGAAAGATAGTTGTGTACAATGGTTTCATTGTACACATGAGGGAATAATCTTATGTGTACAATGTTCAAGACAGTCCAGTGTCCCTCAAAGTTGACAAATTCAAAACAAATTCGCCCCAATGTCAGATCAAGCAATCCTAGAAGTAATTCCAAAAAGCTAAAGAGGTACATCTCAGACTCTAATATTGGGGTTCATAGTATTGCGGTCAGAAGATCATTCTTCTCTCTGTAAAAAAAAAAAAAAATGCTATCCCAATTTAAGTTTACAATCATGCATTTGAATGAAACAAAAGACATCTGGAACAGTGTCCTTTTTACAGATAAGGCCAATGGAAAGATGTTTGAGTAACAAAGTATAGCACCAACGTTCCATAGTGACTGCAGAGCAGGGGTGTCAAACTCCAGTCCTGGAGGGCCACCATTCTGCAGTTTTTAGATGTGCCACAGGTACAAAACACTGGAATGAAATGGCTTAATTACCTCCTTCTTGTGTAGATAAATTCTCCAGAGCCTTGCTAATGACATAATTATTCTATTCAGGTGTGGTGCAGCAAAGTCACATCTAAAAGTTGCAGGACAGCGGCCCTTCAGGACTGGAGTTTGACACCTGTGCTGTAGAGCATGGTGATGGTTTCAACCAAAGGTCACCCTGTAGACATTAGGTTTACCATTTACTCATTTTTACACCAAAGTATTCTAGTCTCCAATATTCATTGGAGTCATATATACAATAAGAAGTCTAATACAAAATGGTGGAAAAGAAAATTACCAGACTGGTGGAAAGGGCCATTCAAAGTCTAAAGTTGAATATGACTTAAGTGATTTTCTAGAATCTGAAGATAGGTGTGTGGAAACAAATACCCAGTTTACCTCAAAATGATGTCCTCAAGTTATTGCAGCTAATGATGTTTCTATTGAAAGATAATGATTTTCTTTACTCAACTACATATCTTTTAAAATAAGAACAATCAGTTACAACAATGTTTTTGAGATGACAGCTGTAACTCTCGTGCTTTGGCACAAAAATAAATGCCTCTCTGGTCCAGTGTTAAAATATGCAGAATTGCCTTCAGGAAGCCACACTCACCACAGCTGAAATCAAGAACCTCAACCACAAAGATATTCATCAAAGCATACCACAGGGAAACAGGGGCGTTTGGATGTCGTCAAACCTATTTATGCAATTCCCAAATTACGTGTCGTTGCCCAATCCAAATATTGACTTAAGGTTTCCCACCTATGTTTGGTTCATATATCGATTAATTAGCAGTACAGAAAGAAAGAAAACTTGAACTGTTTGTCTTTTAATTTTCACTTTTCTTTCTACAAAGAATTGAGTCTGAATAACTGCATGGAGCCTTTTTTAGCTGCAACTAAGAGTTTCTAGTGACTGTGGTGAAGAAAATAAAATTAATATAGCTGTATGAGGAAAACCAAAAGTCACATATAAAAAACAACCTTAAGCTTGATCAATTTCTTTAGAAACTAAATCAATCTTTGTCCCTGAGGTGAAAACCTTTTTTTGGTTCATGACTGCAGCGTCACCTCAAAGAAAACCTATTAACACCTTTCAAATACATTTACTTCTATTGTTGATCTTTGATAGCAGGGACAACAATTTTAAGTGAGGCCATATATCTGATGAACTTCATGGCAAATTTGAAACTGAAACAAATCAACTCCAGTCACAGGCAACCTCTAAATAATAAAATAAAATGACAACAACATCAGTACTGAAAGAGTCACAAATTAAAGAAGGTGTTGAAGGACATATGTATGGATTACTAGGATGTATAAATGGTCTACAATTCCTGCATATATGATTTCATTTGAGAGTTTGTAACCTTAGATCTTGGAACTACACCTTAGCAAACCATTGACATGCACCATAATAACACTACAAGGTTCGACCTTGGTGGAATGAGCTTTCATCCCTGGAATTCTATAGTGGACACATATGTTTTTGCTATAAGGAGCCCTTAGGGAAGTGAGCCCACAAAAATTACTCAAATAGAGTAACATACACCAATACAGCTGAGAAATGATCCCTGTGTTTCCAGGAATCAAACCAACGGCCACAATTGAAGTCATTTTACTAAAACTTTTCTCAGAGGCATTTCTACATCTCGTTGCTTGTACTTGTGACAGTGCAATGACAATAAAGTTGAATTCTATTCTATTCTATTCTATTCTATTCTTTGGAAAATTCTTTTCTTTCATAAAAAGTCTTGGTTTAATAAACTTTGAGCATGATTTCTGAACATATATAGAAATATAGAGCTGGTTGCTATGGAATTCTAAGGATACAATGCTTTTTACTTCCTGTCACATTAAATCCATAAATTTTAATGCAATTTATTTTTACCCTGACTTGTCCCCTAAACCTAACTCTTAGCAACCATAAGAACAATTAACACCGTAGTCCCAAACTTAAATCCTAACTCAAAAACAACGCTGTAACAAAGTAATAAATGCTAAAGCACACATACAGTAGTACTCACATGCTGCCACCTGTCATGAATGAGTGGTCGATATCGAAGGAAGTACTTAAGAGGAAACGTGTCTATATCGGGCCATGTGGCGGGGCTGTGCCAGGACACCTCCAGCCTTCGAGGGTTTAAACGGATCGGGGATGCCGTCACGCGCTCTGGGGGGTCCGGTTTTACTGCGAAAGGTGGATAAAACCAGTCAGTTAAAAAGAAATAGCAGTCAGTCATTGATGAAGGTTCCATCTTTCAAAGTTTAACCCTATAGTTCTTAAATATCACTGTGTAGCTGATATATTAAATTTTTTCCTCACAACACTGATATATTTCAGACTGACATGGGGTTGGAAACAAAGTAAAGAAGAAAATTTTTTATCGAAAATCAGAAAGGATGGTTATGTGTAATGGCTGATCCCAAGTTAATGTTTTTAAATAATTTCCAACTTCTTATGCACTAGTTTTAGTAGTTTATTTCTGTTCTATGTTACAAGTATTACGTTTTAGACTTCTACAGAGGTGTTTATGCTATAGGAACTCAAGTCAGAATGATGAAACTAATTTGAATGTTTGGAGAAATGTTGCAAGGTAAATATAAAAGGCCATCAGACCTGATGAGAAGGTATGCAAAAAAAAGTGCTTCTTAATAACTGTTCACTAAGAAAGCCCTGAATGAGATTGTGACAATTCAATTTGGAGCGTTTCAGACTATATTGAATGACCCGGTCGTTGTTATATCGCTCTCATTAGGGAGCCCACTGGCCTGCATCTTCAGCTACATGAAACCCTTTGCTCAAGTAAACGCACAACTACACACACATCACAATGGGAAACGATAGCAACAATTATAATCTGAATGTCTGATAAAATACTCATGCATTAAAGCCAATTGCGTGAAATGCATACCATCATACACACAGAATGGCAAACAAGAAGCACACCAACAAATTCAATATAGCAGCAGACAGGAAGGCACAAACAGACAAAGTAGATAAGTAATTAAAATAAAATGTCAACAAAACAGACTGTTCTTAGCTGCACCCATCAAAAATAGGCATGATGACATGCAGTGTGGATTTGCTGTGTCTTGTGGAATATTGTTGAACAACTGACACAGAGATCTTTTAAATTTGAAATCATTGTATGAATGGGTGGCAGCTAATTAGCACTCAGCAACAGAGAAAAGGTAGATAGTAAACATTATTCAGTAATTTATTATTAATTCAGGGAAACAATGATTGGGTGAGTGAGGACAGGAAGCTCAGGGAGGTTTCAAATATTTACTTTAACTGTTTGTGAGGATAAAGTTTGTCAAGTGAGAAGAAACATTCTGGTATAGTGGGTTTTAGATTTAGTTTTCTCTGTATAAAACATGCATGTCTGAATAAAACATGCATGTCTAAAACATGCAAATTAAAATGTTTAATTTACATTTTCTCTGTGTCTGAGACAAAAGGAGAAGAGAGCATTTGACTGCAGAATGGAAGTTAACATTTTAACTTCCATTCATTTTACAATATGTATAACATTAACTTAAACTTTTTAGCGCAAAACAACATCAATATGGGGTGAAAACTTACTGCAAACTGACTTACAGAGTTCACATGCTGTGACAGATAACGTTCTCAGAACAGTGTTTTGACATATATATCACTGCTCTGTAGCTAAATCATCACGAGTAAAACATGGAAAACATGAGTGCAGATGTATTTGTGCATATGTAGATTTGGCTTTATAGACTTTACTTTCATTGCTATTATCCTGTCATGCCAGCCCTCTGTTGTTCGTTAATGAGATGCCTTGAAATGTGTGCTGTGATAAAAATCTGAGAGCTATGTGTGACATACATTATCTGAGAATAGAAGAAAGGAAACAAAAGAAAAGCTGTCTTCATTATAGAAAAAGTTTCAATGTTCTGCTGAAGCTGAACAAAGATATTTCTCTAAAAGCTAATTCTTTATGCATTTACTTTTGCAAGAGTGAGGCATCTGAGAACAGTATTCATCCACTATTTTTTTTACGCCATTATAAGCTCGTCCTAATAAAAAGGCTTTCAGGAAATCTGGACTCTGATGCATCAGATGATGGATTCTCATGCAGTACTTTGACAAACAAAAAAGACGAAGCAAATCAGTGTGCTTTGGTTTCCCATGAAATCTTTCAAAAATCACTTCATAAAAGGAAATGGAACAGAAAAAAAGCTCTATTGAAACCAGTCCTGTGAAAATGCAGCACACCCATTCACACACAGACAAATGCAGCCAAGCTGTTTTCTAGTGTCAAAACTGTCCTACACGCAGTGAGCACTAAATTAAATTAACTAAATGATAGCATAGAAACTATTAAAATTGATTAAAGCGTAGCCTTCTATTTTAAGGAACAAAGGCACTAATCACAACAGAAAGTTTGTCAAACAGTAATTATTCTGCTTTACAGCAAATTAGACAGATTTATCTTTTCCAAATGTACAGTTCCAGTGAGAGGTTTACATAGTCTCAGAAAAGACATTTAAAATTTAGTTGTTTTTTTTAACTTTTCAACAAAAACTTCAGACGTTTTCATGTAATGCAGGTATTCGCTAATGTCAAAGGTACAAGCGAATGCTCAAATGTTTACAAACACTTTGGTTTGGTTGAGAAGTTGCATACTTGATCAAATTCATGCAAGATTCCATCATTGTTTTTGCCTGAATTTTTACTGACACAACTCTTTGGAACTCTTTCTTTTTTTGGTATGTACATGACTTTTAAGTATTGTCCACAGTATTTTCAAAACCATGAAGCCAAAATGCTGGGAAGGCCATTCCTGAAGTTGAAAGTTAATCTGCTTTATATATTTATATATCGTCAGAACCAGTAAAAATGATCATTCTCTTGGGAATATCCAGTTGTGCACAACGTTCAATCACCTACCTGTTTAACGTAAAGTTGAAACACTGGTAAGTAGTATTTCATTTTGAATATTCTATCCTGTGTTAAATATGCACTTAGTCAGCCCCATGCTTGTTTGCACAGTGCTCATGAAATGCTCACCTTGAATCCTTCACACCAGCTTCCCCTAAATGTAATTTCGAGCAATTAACGCCAATCCTTTCCACTGCTCATTTTCCCTTTTTGTAAATATTTGTTGAGTAGGTTTAAAAGCTGAGTTTGTGCCAGGAAACCAATTAAAATGAGCTTGACCAATCCTGCCAAATATGGTGCATATCCAGCCAGAATTATGCAAGAATGTTTTGAATGGAGGTTGTCTTGTAAACTCTCCTCTGAATAACAGTTGGTTTACAAGAGCATTTGTAGCTTTTACACCTTTTCATTCATTTACATTAATAAGGTCACTTATTGATATATTATCTAGAACCTACAGACATAATATTAGCTAACTAGTCTGGGGATTCTTTAAGCATTAGAAGTTGTGACTGAATCAACACCAAGGACATGCATGGACACGCACATCTCCTCTCATCTAATTTTATCCAACTCTGGTTGGATGAACAGGGAAAGTTGAGGAACATTTTCCTTCCACTCAGAATTGAGAAGTGCACAGGGAAGCATAAAATTGCTTTATTTATTTACGATCTGCCTCGTTGTCCCTGAAAATGAATGCCAGAATTAAAGTTAGAATAGCAAAGAAAGACTCTTGGTAAAGCATGAATGAAGTGCAGATGAAGTAAAGAGAGACAGCATTTTAGTTTAGTGCAAGAGGAAAATGTCTGTTCAGAAAACACATATTATATATATGCAAAATATTTAGCGCAGAAAGTGGAGTGAATATTAAAAGATTGCTATTGATCTTTAACTTGTTTTTTGTCACCAAACATTTTTATTGTTAGGTGAAACAAAAGGAGAACAGTTATTATAGAAAGGATATTAATTTAAAAATGGCAGTCTTTTGAGTCTTACAAAAAATAGTGGGTTATGTGGTTTTAGACTAAAAACAATTATACAAGAGTGATTTTTGGCAAGTTTGCAAAACGTCACAATATTTCTGCATAATATAAGTCGTTTATTCATTAAGCAAAAAGATGCAGTTCAAAATCTTTGAGTGACAGACCTTTTTAGTCATTAACTGCATGGAGCCCTTTTTAGCTGCAGTTGAGAGTTTCTAGTGACTGTTGGCCAGTCATGCTAGCTGGTTGGAAGGAATTCCAGTTCACACTTCTGCACATACAAGCTCTAATCCTCAGATGCTGTTGGCTCTGTGGTTGCCATCTGATTATTTTATTCCCTTTCTCTTGGGATGTCATGACATTTACCTCTGTCTAATTCACTGGTAGAATTTCATTTATTACTTTAATAATGCTGAGTACCTGTCCTGGCTGGGACTGTTACCTATTCTTTAGCAATCACTTTCACAGATTGTGTCAGGTGCTAGTGCAAGAATGTACACGTGTCAATGTATGATGTATGATTTAATATATACCTGTATAACACTATTGTGTATCCTGCTTGCTTCTTCTGTGATCTTAGATCTACTGCTTTCAATAAATACAGTTACACCCTCACCTTTCTATCCATCTGCACCTGTACCATATTTATTGTGCATAGAAGACATAACTTTCAGTCTCAGATGGTATTAAGAGTATTTAGTATGGAAAAAGAACGACATGGGCAACTTCATTGCCATAAGTCAAGAGCTTACATTTGCAATTTGAAAGCAGGATTTCATCTCTCTGCTCTCAAAACTTGTAATGCTTGCACAGAAAAATTCTGCTCTCTTTCAAATATTTTCTATTCTTTGTTTTAGGGGAACCGGGTTTTTACAGCTTTTTCATTTCTGTTTTTATCTGACATCTTTTTTCTTCAACTCAAATTCAAATTCAACTTATTTTTGCATCACAAAAACCAAAAGTGTAAACTTTTTTTCTTAATAATACAATGTATGCAACTGCACTGCATTTTCTGTTTTAACGAGATGAATGATAACCTGCTGATGTTTTAAGATCACATTTAACCAGAAAAAAAACATTCATTTCAAAAGGCTTGAGAAAAACAAAAAAAGAAAAGCACCACCTTGTTTTCCTTCTCATTGTAATGTACATGATTTGGCTCATGATGAAAGACAGAGAGTAAACAAAGGAGGAAGATGAAGGGGAGGAAAGAAGGGGGTAGCAGAAAATGAATGTGATGTTCCAAAAAGTGCATACAACAGGGAAAGTAAAAGCAGATGGAATGAAAAGGAGTGGTGGGGTATTTTGATATCTCCTTGATATTTCCTTAGCCAAGACGCTAATCCAGCTACCATTAGCATTTTCATGAGTCCCGTGTCTGGGGGTTGGCAGAGCATGTCACTCCTTCATTCGGTTACTTGTATACACGCCCACCCACACAGAAAAAACACAAACTTTCTCTTTTTAAATACCAAATGTTTTAAACCAATACACGCTACACAATCTTAGGGCCCTGTTGCTGCCTTTGTGCGTGTTTATGTGTCATGCAAGCCGGTCCAACGCTGGTAGTGCAACAAGGGGGAGGACTGCTCATAACACTTATCCTTATCTATCAAAGTTTCTCCCTAGTCCTCCCTTAAAACGAATTTCTCCCCTTCACTGCTTTTCCCTTTAGAGTTGCTGATGAATTCTATTACTGCTGTTATTATGAGATGTTAAGGACAAATTCCTTCCCATCAAACCTGCACTTCTTTAAAGAAGATGTGAAAAAATAATTCAATAAAAGAACTGACGCTTAGGTTTATAAAATATGCTGGCACAGCAGCGGAATATTGATTTGCGATTCATTTGAATTAAATCAATTTAAGGGAGCACAAATGGCTGAAACTATGATGCTTTATTATCTGGTGTTGTCAGTAATCACATGGGAGAACATCAGGTGATTGGCTCCTCAGACGGAATAAAAAAAAAATAATCCAGCATTCTCCTGAAGTTGTTTGACATTTATTTGCAGAGTGCATTTTCAATTCCCTTTGCCTCTCTGGCACCAACAATTGCTGTATGTGCAACAAAACTCCAAAGGGAACTAGAAGTGTCAGAAAATCAGTTATCTGTGGTCAAACGACTGCATTATTATGTTTTGAGTGTTGGCATCCTCAAAGGGTCGCTTCGACACACTTTTTTTTTCTTTTATTCATTTGCCAGAAACCTGTCAGCAATGGAACAAAGATGCTGGGTCTGTCCCTGAACTAAGCTGTTGTAGAACTTCAATAAAACAAAAAAAAAATCTACTGCAGACTGGGGGAGTGATTTAAACATGTCAGTTTCCTCTAAACCCCTTAAGCGCAGAACCCAAATTAAAGCATTTAATTTTCAACGAAACTTCATCAGAAAATATAAGTGACACCCAAGCCCTGCAGTGCTAAAGTGGTGTGATTAATTTCCTGCCAAGCTTGTGCTTTAGTCACCTTTAGACATAACTGGTTTAAAAGCAGAGGAAAACTCTAGCTGCATGGAACGTACACTAAATGTGAAACAGGAGAAAACATCCATCTTACCTATAGAGGACTCCTCAAAGGATAGGGTAGAGGAGGCTTTCCCTAAGGCGTTTACCGCTGTCACATTAACTTTGTATGGACTGCTGGAGAAGACCTCTGGGAACTGTACATGACAGCGATTCTTGTGGACTGCATCTTTCTGCACATAGAGTGAGTGCTGGTTGTGTCTGAGGAGGAAAATTAAATGATAAGGTAACGAGGAGGTGTATGAGGGAGGTGAAGGTTGCATGTGAAGAGAAGTTTTTGACTTATCCGTCAAAGTTAGGATTTAATTGACACGAGACTGTTGATACCATAGTGCTTATTTCTTATTTATAGATATATGCTGAGAAATCAGCAGTCGACCAGAGTTAGTGGAATTTTAATTAGTCCAAAAACCTAAATATCAAATATTTTTCCAATTCTTAAACTCTACCAACCTTTGACAACAAAATGATATAGAAATAATAATAATAAAAAAAACCCAAAACAAAAAAAAACATCACTTTTTGCTGTTAAAATTGCAGAGCCAATCCAAGGTTCCATGAGGCCAAAGAACACACCCACTTCCACCTCAATTACAGTTTAATATTCAAGTCATTGAATATTTGATGTTCAATTAGTTGTGGGAATAATGCCACACCTGACACTTGCAAATTGCTAACATTATGGTGCTAACCGTTATTATCACAACAAAGAACTAACAATTAATATTTTCTGCATTCAAACAAAGGGACATATTGACAAATAAATAAAGTACAGTTGGCTCTGACCAGAGGAGAAGAAGGTCTCAGAGGTCCTAATAAACTGCAAACAACTGCAACTTTTACTATGTGTTGTGTGTAGGGTAAATATTTGATACTAAACTTCAGTGTCCATACATGTTTTACACATTATTCATTGTTATCTTGATTCTGATTCACGTTTGGGCCCATTTACTCTTACAAATTATGATCCAAATGAAAAGAAAATAACAGATAGTTGTTGGAGTCATTTAACCACATTTCCTTACAGAATTATAGATTTGATGCTCGGTCTATGTGAAATGTCCTTCACAACAAAGAGATGTCATTATGGCATGACTAGAACTAGAAATATATGAAGAGAAAACAAAAGGACTGAATTGCTAATGGGTTGCTGTTACCCCGTTATTCAAGCTATGCAGTAAAATAAGATGCTACATAATCATTTAGTTTTTAGAGAACCACTGATTTATAGCGACTGCTCCATCACACACACACACACACACAATGTGATGTCACTTCTGGGCCTCATTCAAAAAGCCAGGTAGCATGGAAAATAAACATGAATGCTGTCAATTATAGTTTTTAAAGAAAAATCTAAATCAGCTAAAATGAACATTATCAGCTCAAAGCCATATGACAAAGCAGGGTTAGAAATGTGCCACAGATCTCAATCCATTGCCTTTCTGCTTTGTACTTTTTTCTCTTAATGAACGTTCTTATTTACTGCTCTGCATATGCATCTTCACTTTGACATTTGCCTGCAGGCTGAAGCCTGTTAAACCTCCCACACATTTGAAGTAAGCAGATCTACATTCCTTCAAGATCACTGAGTCAACAGTGAATCATAATGGAACACTTCATTTACTGCAGATAAAAGCCAGATGCCAGCGCCTAGCATCAGAGTTACGAGTGACAGTTAAAGTCCTGCTTTGGATTACAAACAGCCAGCTTGGAAGAACGCAAAGCTGAAAAAGCATCACCTTAGTGGTTGCATGTCACGCTGTTGGATCCAAAACCACATAATTTTACTATCACATTTACAGCTAATGTTTATTTTATTATTATTATTATTATTATTATCAGGATTGGTTAGTATTACCAGTCTATATTGTCCTATTTAAATTTTTAGCAGAATAATGTTGTGGTATTCATGACACAAGAATCCAGTTGGTGCTCTAGAATCTGAAATCCTATAAACATCATTCCGCTGGATCCTATGTAAAATAACCAGAACAATATACAATTTCAGATATTTTTGATGTTCTATGTATTACTTATGTATAAAAAAGTGAATGGAAATTAATTAGACTTACTGAACATCCACTTCAAAGCTGGAGGGTATGTACGTAGGATGCGTCAGGTGCCAGCTGCAGTAGAAACCTTTAGGGTAGGTGTTGGACCGACAGGTGACTTTGGGCTCCTGAGGGGGAACTACACAAAGCAGAAACACAGGAGCACAGGGAAAGGTTAACAGAAAATACATTTTTTAAGCAATCTGTACAGTCTGAGGCATGTGAAAAGGAAACAAAAACACAGCAGAAGAAGAGATTTAATCGAAAATACATTAATCAAATACACATCAGCTATGGCTAATTAAACATTACTTTATTGCATAATTCATTCTTTGATCTAATTTTTTTTTTATTGAAAATGCCACAGCTTCTTAGTTTGAATTAAGCTGTGGCTTTGGTATGTGTTATTAGAGACACTTTCACTTTATTTAACTTCCAGTGCTGGCACATTTTCTTGTACTATGCATTCATTTTTAATATCAAATCAATTAAATTTTTATGAGGATGTTGATGAAAGAAAGAAAAAGCTTAATCGTGTGCCTAATTAAAATTTATATGTGCAGTCTCAAATCCTTTTAAAGTTCCATATACTTTCTATAAACCTTAAGCTCACACATATACTGTAAATTGTTTTGAGAAAAAGCCTGCAACTGTTGTGTCATTATCTACGAGTGCGCAGAAAGTATTCTATTATGCTTTTCTATTTCAGTATTAAAGCAGCTTTATGACTTTATAAATACATTATATATCTTAAATTATTTTCCAATAACTATTTTCTTAAGATGCTGGATTGTTTTGTAAAGTGACATAATCAGCTGTGCAGCTGCTGCAGAAATCTTTATGTCAATATGTCATACTTAACTCTAATTTGACAACAACATAAATTTTAAGGGGGGATTTTGAAGAGACAGGGAGAATAACTCAAAGTTAAAAACATAAGGGTTTGGAGGAAAATGGAGGATAATCAATCTGATGAATCCATAATTGCCGCAATGTTTTGCCTAAATTTGTTTATCAAATGTCCCACAACCAATTATCTCTATTTTGTTCATTAGTAGTTTAATATATTTACTCAACAAAGGAGCAGAAACTGTGCTTGATCGAGCTATTTGTAGCACTTACTGAAAACAGACCCTTCCAGCTACACTTGGCCAAACACACACTTACACACACACACATAAAAGGTTTGCTTAATTGGCTGCTATGGGGTCATTTGACTGTCGCACACAATCAACTGTGTTTTAGCGGTCACCACAGCAACTAATTAGCCTGTCAATAATAGATAATAATGGATACTAGGGACGGTATCCAATCGCGCTCAATTAATCACAGAGACTAATTGGGGCCATCTCAATCAATTGGCTTTTCATCTGAGAGCTTCAGTCAAAGTCACACTAAAGCACACTGTCACACACAAGAATATCACCGCAGACAATTACTGTCAGAGTGTGGCAACACACACACTGCTCCTTCAGGCTCTATAAAGTTAGTGGCAATCAGTCAAACCATCTTATTATCTATGGAGAAAAGAAAAGCAATGAATGACTGGTTAAGAAATTATTAACAGCAATGAGGTCAAGAAAACCAAAAGGAAAAAAAAAGTGCATATGTGTGTTTAGAAAGTAACCATGTTTATTTTGATTTCCTAACACTTAAATGTTATTGTATTGAATCTGTTAATTTTCCCCAGCAAAAGAGCTGCCGAAATACCCCTGGGGATTTTGAATTATTCTTCTCAAGATCAAGATAAAGCAAGCTGAATAAAGGATGAGGGAGAATGTGGTGAACACAATGTGACACCAAAATGTTTGCTGCCACTATTAGTGTCAAATGTTGGGTGATAATGTTGGTTGTGGCAAGTACTGCAGTCCTGCTTAAAAATAATGCAATATAAAGAAAACAACATATATATATGAAATGAAAAAAAAGATAAACAAAAATATTTCCAAACTAGCATCAGCACTGCAGCTATTTTCAAAACAAAGTTGGATGAAGTAGCAATTTAATACTTCTATGAAATATTCTGTTATTTGTATAGAGCTAATTCACAACAAATGTCATCTCAAGACACTTTACAAAAAGAAACAAAAAAAATTTCAATTCAATCACACAGTTGGTCCTAGTTACCAAACAGTACAGTATGCTCAATACTGTACTGTTACTGCATATTCAAAGTAGTTTTAAAAAGTTTCTATCTAAGCAAATCTAACAAACTGCATTATGTTTCTCTAAACAGAAAGAACACAAACATTTTTCTCCATGTTTAAGGATCTTTCACAGTGAAAATCAACAGTCGGAAATTATAGTAGCTGAATCTTGCATTATTATCAGGCACTAGTAGCTATTATGGTTCCAAATGAGTCATGGCATCATAGTCATTTGCTGCAAGAGCTTCTTAAAAGACAAGGTCTGTAAAAAGCCAGTAGAGAAAACTTGACAGAAGTAGTGACCAAGTGAGTGAAGGAATGCTCCCCCTGGATAAGTTATGCTGTGTTGTGCCTACCTGTTTTTTCCAAAACACTACCCAATACCTAATTGGGTACATCATTTTAATAGTTGAGCACAAATAAAGATGACTTGTTGGAGCTCAAAGGGTTTATAAACAATGGGGGAAAAAAACAGGACATTTAAGTTAATTTAAGTAATGTCATGGTTTTTAGTGTCAGATGAGCTGGTTTGAGAAACTGCAGATTTAAATCTATTTCCACTCACCACCCTTAGACATACACAGAATGGTCTGGAAACATATGCAGTGGGCAGCAGCTTTTTGGATAAAAATGCCTTTTTTGATCTCAGTGGTCAGAGGAGAATAAACCGAGTGGTTCATGATGTTGAAAGATAACAGTAACCCATATAACCATTCTGTACAACCAAGAACGCAAACTCTAATGCTTACAACAAAAAAGCTAAGAACCTAGATGACACTCCTGTTGTCCAACGAACTGGACAATAGTAGATTAGGAAAAACATTGTCTGGCCAGGCAGATTTTGTTTTCAGCTTTGAGATTCAGATGACATCTTCAAAGTTTGGTTCAAGCAACATGAACAAATTGGCCATCTGGCTTTGTTTCAGCAGTTATGCTGTTGGTGGTTATGGATATTGGACACGCCAGTCATTTAACTGGTTAATACCAAGGTACCTAATAAAGTGGCAATGTGTGTAATGAAAAAGGTTAGTATTCTTTGACTTCTTGAGCTATTTTCCAAACATACAGGGGTGGTAAATGAAATCGCCAAACCAGTGCAAGAAAAGTAGAATAAAGGAATTTTAAAAAGAGAAGAAAAAAGAGGAATATTGAGAGCTGAAACATGAGAGCAAAATAAAAGTTGGGGGGAAAAAACAGACACAAAGTAAAGCATATCTGAAAAGATGAAAGGAAAAGGGGACAGAGCCAAAAAACATTTCCTTCAAATAAGACAAATGTACTTTTAAAAGGTTTTTTTTTCTGTTTTTTGGACAAAAAACAACTGCATGGATATGCACAAAAAACCTGCCGCGCAAATGCTTCATTTACTTGAAAATATCAACAGCTGTCCACACACACAAGGAAAATAGATATTAAACAGAGAGCTGGAAACAACAAGGGATAACACACCAGTTGAAAAAAACAAGAGAACAAAGACAACATGAATATTAAAGCCCATGAAACAATAATTCAAATTAAAATTACATAGTGCAGGTTTCGACCTCTTTTCTGAACTGCGCTGACATATTACCTGAATCAATGGCACACAGGACACCGCTCATGAATAAATGTTATTTGAATTAGCCTACTTTTATCATCTGGTTTGAATTGTGGTATCAAATGGGATTGTGAAGATGTTTTTTGTTAGCCTCATGAAACCTACACCTGCACGTGTGCACACGCCTACACGCACAAGAGGCTGTTCGGGTTACTTTTAAGTGGTAATAGGTTACAGACTGTGGCTCATAAATGATAATAAGGCTGAAAAAGATGGGGGAAGGTAGAACGGAAACATATGCATGCAAATCTGTTCACATCTTTCTTAAATTGGTAGCTATGTCAATTTTTTATTTATAAGTTTAATATAAAATAGAACTCTAACGTGAACACCTGAAGTTCTATTTCAGTTTTGCTTTAGTTTGAATATCGTCCATTTATTTTGAAACTTATCACAAAGGGAGGAGTTTAAACCTAGCAAAGATGAGTGAAGCTGAAGCATTTTTATTGACTGCACTTTACGGGATTGTTGCCTTTCCAATTTTCCTATTCCCGAGGCTCAAATTAGGGAAAGTTTTAGAAATGGGAGACTCAAACCATATGATATTGACAATGTGCCCCTAATAAACTTCTCATGATCTCTTCATTTGTAGCTTCCACGTTACCAGACTTTCTTCTAATCTTTGGCAAATGCCCTGACCAATAGTTCCCCTGGCTATCTAAAAGTAGTTTAACATTACTGTGTTGACACAACATTGTTTTTCTTTCTTTGAGTCTTGGGACTTTTCTTGTAGCAATGATTCATAGGTCATAGCTGGGGAAATGAAAATTAAACTCTTTCAGAAGTTCATAGAGAATACTTTCCTTCCAATACAGTGGAAGGAAAGTATTAATAAATAATTTTTTTTCACTGAAAGTGGAGATATTATCTTGTCTCTCTAAATATGTTGTCTCTCCAGTGTGTGCATAGGAATTCATACCCTTTGAAACTGTTTAACTATGTTTTACTCCAATTTTTCACAAAGTTGTTCATACATTTAAAGTAAAAGGGAAGTGATATGTGATTTTTATTTTTGCAACTAAAATTCAAAAATGAATTTACATGTATCCAAAAAGAAGGGGTTGAGTAAATTAATTCCATTGTATACATTGCAGTTTAAGGCTAGGACTTGACAAAATAGCAAAAAGATCAAGGAATATCTTTGCAAGGCATGTCTATTTTGTTTTAAATAAGAGAAGGGCTTTTAGATAAATCCTTTCCTCCCTAAATGAACATACATTTTAAATAAGCAGACATGCTGAACACATAATAAGAACAAGGAACAACATTTACTGAAGCCGGAGAATAACACAGACGTTCTTCGTATACACGGATTACATTGCATGATCAAAGTCAGGCTGTAATTAACCTCAGAGGAATGTACTTTTTCTCCCCCCCTTTACATAATAACATCAGCCAACAGCTTCTTATCATCCTCTCTTTCTTTCCAAACTTTCTCTTCCTCTCTGCCATTAATCCAAACCTGTCACACAAAAATCCCAGATCTTGTTGTAAAGGATTTTTTTTTTGGCACAGAGGGGTGTATACAAACATACACACTCACAAGTCAAGAAATGTGATGAAAGACAATGACATCCAGTAACCTGGTTGCTAGGATGCAGACAGTGTAGTAATTGCTATTTAGTTGTGTTGGTAGCCTCCCTGTTGCTTTGTTTCTTGAGAGTGTGTGTGCATATTAATTTATCTCTAGCATTGAGAGTGTTTGTTAGCAATGAATTCTCTTGACATTGTAGAAAAGACTAATGCATTCTTCTTCCTCATTGAAACTTCTCTTAATTGATCAACTTTGTAATGAAAATAAGATTTATCACATCAACAAAAGCCGAACATTACTACTTTTCCAAACCTATCATGGATAATACTTCTCACTTATGTTTCCCTGGACTGAATTTTTGCATGTGGAATCAATTTAACATTGACTAACATGGTTAAGCGCGCAATAAACAAGCGGTGGATGTTTCTAACAACTAACATATTCACCTATCAGTCCATTTATCTATTGTGTGCATCCTTTAATGTTTGATTTGATGCTTCGTTCTTCTTAAAGATTACTGGATCCTCTCGAGCCTGTACTGCGTAACTCTTTCAGACACACAGCTCCACTCTCTGCGTGGTTTTGCCTGCCAACACCACGCATTCTGCATTTTAGATCAGCTTAGCTGTTTATGTCAAGAGAGGAAAAGGAATGTAAATAAATTTGTAAGTCAAAGTCATAAAGACACTGTGGTGCCTTTTGGTCCAGACCAGCTGCCATGGTAAAAGGTAATGTAATTGTAGTATAATATTTTTTTATCTGGCACCCCAAAGCTATACAGATCTACTGTGAGATCATCTATCTTATTTAAACTCTGCAAGTCATTACTGTGTAAGTGCAACATGAAGACCAATATCTCAAATTGAAATCAGACCAGTTTCTGCTTTTAAAAGTATTTTCGCAGTTGTGATGCATTTTAAAAGCATCTGGACTTTGTCCTCTCACACAAGGACAGCTTTAACACACTTTATTTTGGTAGTTTTTGCATTGCTCATCCACATAAAAACATTACTTCAATGAAAAAAGTACATTTGTTCTACATCTATTGTCTATTATAACTATTTCTACAGAGCACTATTAATTAAAAATGTGAAACTTACTTTCTAAATATGGAAGTGTTAAACCTTATTAGCCACGTTTGTACACGCCAGCAAATAATTTGACATTGGTACCATGTTTTTTTGTTTTTACTTTTATTTTCTTCTCGTAAAAATGTATAGATCTAGCATTTTTACAGGTAATAAGGAGGCATCCTGTTCAAATGCCCAACAATTTCCATCAATTCTTTCAATGCAGATGAGAAGCGGCTCGACCTCATGCTCCGTTCTGATGACCCAGCTCCTCATCTTATCTTAAGTGCTGAGTCTGGCCGCCCTAAGGTGGAGGCTCATTTTAGCTGATTTTTATCTCTGATCTTTGCTCTTTTGGTCATGATCCATGTCCTTTGACCATAGGTGAAGGCTGGAATTTAGACAGGCAGGTAAATCAAGAAGCTTCTTGGGTCGGCTACGACTCCTTGAAACATAATGGATTCACCTCTGCCCCAGTCCGTTTGTCTCCATATGACGCAGAAACCGAGGGTCACATTTAATTTAGTATGTTAGAGATGCTTACTTGTCCTGTTAACTTTATGTACTCTGCTGATTTTTTTTCTGTTCTTATACACTCGTGGCTCAGAACTAGTATTTAGCTGTATCTCCTTTCTGGACAGAGAAATTTATAGACTATAGCTGCCATTAATGTCTTGTACTCTGTTTCCTGGATGAAACCTTGCACTGCAACTGACTATTTCTCCTTTCTTTGTTTATCTATTACATAGACAGCAAGCCTGGTTCAGTGCAAATGTAGATCAGAGAACTTGTTGTGAACCTTCTTGGAAAGCTTCCCCATATTCCAGTTATATTCTATAACTTTGAATTCATGGCCAGTGGATATCGCTAAGCATCAGCATATAGGCAAAGAGATAGCCAAAGTGATAACTCTAAAAATGGGATTTGGCAAAAGAAGCCTAAGTTCTTCATTTTTATTACCTCTTCTTTGTCTCCTTCTTTATTGGTATCTTTTCCCCAGCTTCACATCTAATCTAACAGCCACTGTCCTTTAAAATCAGGGAGTGAATGATGGATAATGTGGGGGTGGGATGCAGTGACACGTACACACACACACACACTGCACAAAACAGTGATGCCCTGGCATTCCAAGAATGTCTCTAAGCCAATTGGAAACAGCCGAGTGTGAGATGAATGATTGAAAGGAGGGCGGAATACTTTATGAGAGCATCAGAAGCTGATAAGTGAGAGGTAAGAAGAGACAGATAAAACAAAAGGCTTATGCGAGCATGTCAGAGAAGGTCAACTATCTGTTAGCTTTGCTCTGTCTTCAAAGTTCACTTGTTTAATGATTTGGTCCTGTTCCCTTATGTCTAATTATCTGCGCAAGCACAGAAGTAATTATAAAAACCAAGATCCAAGCAGTAACTGACCTGAATTATCATTTAAAAGCATTTAAAGAAACATGACGGTACAGGGGATGTTGAAAAGTTTGCACTGATCTCTGCTGCTCTGAAGGAAGGTGGACATTAATGCTTAGATTACTCTGTGTCATGCGTCTCTGTCCCTCTTTCATAAAGATGCACAGCGTCAATCAGCAAACACTGGAACTATAGCTCAAAGCTCGAGACTAGCCGAACATTACAGAAAATACAAGAACATTTTAAAGCAGCTTCACACTTAATAACAAACACTCACCCCGAGCATGCTTCACTTGAAATTGTATTGACTTTTCAGCTATTTCCTGCAGCAGGAAAGATGTCTGATAAGAAAGGTTAAGAGATGATCGGATAGTTTCCATGACTTCAGAATTACACAAATACTCAAAGAAGACTAATTCAAATAAATCAAATAATCCGACTCGTTAGAAATGAATACAATAACACAAAAGAAGTATTCAGAACACAAGGTGAACAGAAACAATTTAGCAATTGTCACTGAAGAATTTAAATAGCTTACTTTAAATGTTTGCTACTGCCAATTTAAGCTCCATCACGCTTTCCACCTATTTGCTTTCTATTTTACAAATTGTGTAACTCTAAGAATCACAAACTAGTGGTATCCTCATGCAGAGCATGGAAAAAATACCAAAAAAACCCCCCAAACAACAAAAACACTTACTCCAGGCAGATTGTCTATAGAAATCATGCACAGTAAGAGTCTTTAAATATTTTCTCAAATTTATATCTTCTGTCTGTGTGCACTTAATTTGCCTCTGCAGAAACTAACCACATTCAATCCAGAGGCTTTAAAAAGGCCCAGAATTCCTATTCTTGTGCTTCTTTTTTAGCAATGTTCTTTTTTTATTTATTTATCTTGTCAGAGCTGCATAAGCTGCCAGAAAGAAAAGTAAGGAAATGGAACAGTGGTTATTCTGGGATGGTTTATCCAACCATCGTCTCTACTTGCTTCTCCTTGCAGGGCTGCAGGCAGACTAGTGCCTATCCATGACCACTGCGCAAGAGGCAGGGTACAGGTCACCCAGGCAACACAGGGACACATAGGACAAACGAGGACAATTTGGAGAAACCAATCAATATATTAGTCATGTTTGTGGACTGTGGGAGGAAGCCGGAGAACCCAGAAAGAACCCACGCATGAACAGAAAAAAACAAGCAAAAATGCCAAATGAAGTACAACACAAGCAAGTTCTATAAAGTCAGGCTGAAATCACAGAAAGTTTTGGCTGCTTGAAAAGGGAAATACTTTCAGCTGTTCAATTAGTTCATGCTTTTATGTCAGAAAAAGCTGCAAATAATACGTATTGTGCATTACAAAACCCGTAATCACCCTCAGAGTAGTTCCTAAAATGTTGGACAGTTCCTGAATCCATAAATGTTCTGTAGTGAACGTAACAAATCTTGAGTAGATTTGTTTTGGTGAATTATTTTACATTGAATGAATAAGATAGCAAGAATTTGAAAATATTTTTTTCTGTTTATTCTGCCTCTTCTAGGTATTTTTTGTCCCGTTGTCTCATATGTTTGGTTCCTTCTAGTGCTGTAACTCTTTTCTTTTAAGTTGTTCATAGTTGCTGCAGCAAATATTCATCTTTCAATTTGCAAAAAAACATAAAAAAATTTTAACTCCATCTATCCCAATTTGAGAATTAATTCATCTATGCCTAAAGCTTTTCTGTATTAAAAAAAATAATACATTGAGGGAAAACATGAGACCACCAGACTCATGGTGAATACATTAGGGAAAATTGCAGATAAAGAGAATGGATTATAAAGGCACCATTTGAGCTGGGGACAATGGAAGGGTCCCACTGAAGTCAGAAATGACAGAGAATGCTACATCAGTGTAACTAAGCTGTGTGTAGCCTTTTCCAGCACAAAACTGAAATTTGAAAATGTTAAAGCTGTCGAGAGGAGATCCATCTTGTCTTGGTAAGAGTTACAGCTGTGTGTCACCGTGGCAATGATCGCCTCGGGGGACTGTGTCACTGCTCTGCAACAGTTGCCTCTAAGCTGAACTGTCCAAGGTGGTGTGATGGGCGACAGGCAGGGATTGACCAGTCAGACATGTCAATCTGCCACACGCACAAACAGCTAACTGCCTCTCACAGAAAGTGAGAGATGATGGAAGGCAGGTATCGCACGAATTTCTGGCAAGTGAGACGGAGCAGCTGACTTTTTTAAATTCAGCTGTCAGAGTCAAAGCTTTAGACAGACAAAGAGACGAGCGGAATAAAATAAAAACTGTCATTTCTGTAAAACTCAGATATGCTGCTTCTAAATTAACAAAAATCTGTGTGTAGTAGTGCTTTTCAGATACTTCATATTCTGCTTATAGGGATTATTAAACGTGTCACTTGACCACAGAGGCTCACAAACATGAAATGTTTGCAATGGAACTGAGAAAATAGCATAAAACACTGCGAGAGCCTCTGAGGAAAGAAAAGAGTGGTTACAGCACCACATATATCATGTGGGCACGCCTGATGTGGGCGGTTTAAGGCTGGGAACAGCCTTAAAATATTAGCTTGTATGATCAAGTATCACAGTTGGACAAAATGACGTTGTTGTGTTCAATGTGTATTTTACTTGCTGTAAATTTAAAAAAGAATTATTTGTACCCTTCTCAATAGTCAATGGAAAAATTCTTATAACTACCCCCCTTCTCCCCCGCCTATCCCCAGCACTATCGTTCCACTGGTATTTTGATAATCATCTTTGGTGATTTGATGATTGAAAATGTATCCATGTCTGTATGTAACAAATGACAGAAGCAGCAGTTTATATTGTCCCACTACGGGGTCAATGCAGTTTGAGTATAATCCCCCAGTATTCACAAAGGAAACAGACCACAACCAGGAAAATGACAGGCAGGGGGGGGGGGGTGTTTAGAACTTCCTATTTGAATACTTCAAATACCATCTATACTTTAATATGCATTAATTTGCAAAGTGGGAACCATCTTAGCATTACCACAGAAGCCAACATCCTCAGTCTTCCTTATCTCCACTCTTGGGGGTACAGCCAATCAGTGCTAAGGAAAATTAGTAGTGCTCCTGGATTGGTTGCTTTGCAAATGCTAGCCAGTAGCATATCAAGTAGCATGCATTGTGCCTAGGCATTTTGGTTTCTAAAGCTGACAAAGAAGACTTGGCGAGTTGGTCAAAACAATCTTTAAGGAGGATAGCAGTCCATGCAAGTCTTCAAAAAAACTGGAATGGAATATCAATTCTGCTAAAAAAACAACTTTCCAAACAACAAACAAGCCAATTTTATGACTGTTCTGGTTTGATTTCTTCAACACATGTCTGTTTCCATTTATTATTCATTATTTTAGAACTGATCATTTCTGATGCAAACAGAATGAAAACTTGAAGGGCATCATGCTCAAGCTTTGAAAGAAAAGAAGCCAAGCAGACAGATGCTGAACCACTTCCAGTGACAAGTACAGATTGGTGTGACTTTTCCAAAGTCAAATGGGAAACTTGAGCAAGGATATGGCATTACAACCCTGACAAATCATAGTGAAAAGTTAGATACAGTTAAAAAAACAGAGAAGGTATTTGAAGCCATTATGTTCCAGAAAGATTTCATACAGATAAAATGTATTCTGACCTTCCAAGGACAGTCAAGTAAAAAAGAATAAAGCTTTACAGCAGAGAAACAAAAGTGTGAACAAAAAATATACATTGCTTAAAATGCTGTGGTTTTCTGTTTTTATTGCCCTGGCACTAAAACAACAAAAAAAGATAGAATATAAGGAAAGCTAAAATAAGGTGCTAAAACTGAAAGTAGGCAGTCTATAAGGTTCAGTTGTTGAACAAACAGTGATCTCATTCCTTCAGCACTTTGGCAGAAGCCCATATAAAAGATGATGCTCTTATCTCACCTTTCTTCATTCCTCCTGAAAGCTGTTGAACTGAGCAGTCATAGAAACATATAAACACGTAAACACAGACCTTGAGCTTAAGGTATGGAGGTAACACAAAATTCTACTTTTGCATGGTTTTGACCAGATTTCCTCCAAAAGCTGCCCAAAGTGGAGACAAATAACTGCAGGCCTGAACCCAAACAGTAGGTGTATGTTGCTGAGACATCAAATAATAATGATCAATGAAATAATACACAGTATTTGGTTATTTGAAATGAGATGATAAGAGTTTTGAATTTAAATTATTTCAAGGTGCCAATTTCAGTGTTTTCACACATCTAAATCTGAAACTAAGTTGTTTTTTCTTTTGGTTGTCTTAAAATGGATGGGAAAGGTTAAACTTTTCCATACACAGGTAAAAAAGAAAAAAATGCACTATACTGAAGAGATCAACAATGAAAAACAAGACAAAACAAGTACAGAAATAAACAAATCATAATTAAATGCCTAACAATGAAAAAAATGTAGGTACAAGCACGAGCATGTTCTATCTTGACCTTGTTATACTTCAAAAACAACAACCAAGCAGCAAAATCTTTTCTTTATATGTTTTAAACATATGGAATTACAGCTAAGTCAGTAGACAAACTCATAAAAGAAAACAACCAGACCTTAAAGGTTTTGTTTCTAATTGCTTGTTTAGTGATCTAGTTCAGACTCGTTCACTCTAATCAAGTCTGATCCAAATTAGGGCTTGAATTAGAAATGAACAATGCAATGCAACTCAAAGTTTGTGTTTTCGCACAAATAGGAAGCTGCCAAACAGATAAGCCACTAACAACTAAAGACTTAAACAAATCTTATAGAGCTTATAAATCATTCATTCACATTTCTACCTGGGAGCTAAATTGATACAACATGAGCAATTAAAACGTGTCGTTGTCCTTTCAGTGTGGCAGCTCCCTCCATGGGTTTGCCACAGAACAGCAGTCACTTCAATTCCACAGCTGCATGCACACTGACTTGGCAGATGTTTGACACCGGATGCCGTTCCTGACAACTTCCGCTGTGTTCAACATTCACACACTAACATAGAAAAGATTATAGATTGGCTAGAAAGCTATACTTGTTTCAGCATAAGATTTTCTTGCAACTGGGTCTATCACTGTCTATATTACCCGTATAAAATACTTATTTAATTTATTTTTGGAGTTTTAACTAGAGAACCTCAATGAGAGGGCAAAAATATCAATGAATGCATTAAATATTAATTTTGTTTTAGCATGTATTCTGTCTATAGGTACTTTTTGAATACATAGTAACACAGTAAATATCCGATGAGGTCCAAATTGTCATCCACTCCTCTTAGATTGTTTCAGTTATGAACTATTATATAGGTTTCATGACAGTTGAATTAAATGGTTGGTTTATGTCATTTTTGTGCATTTACATTCTCTTGTGTGGTTATCAGAGCTGTGGAATTTTGCCAGTTTATGGTAGGACTCGGCCGTTTTGTAGCTATTTTTCAAAGCACCATATGTTGAGTATTTGACAGGAAGATCAACACGTTCTCTCTGTCAGAGTCAAAGAAAAAGGCTCAGGGCAGAACACAGTGTTTCTTTCATGGTGTCCTTTTGTGTCCCTTTTCTGTCCAGAAAATATGTCATGAAATATTTCTCCTTCTTTTTCTGCTTTCCACTCATTTTGTCATAGCTTTCCCTTTCAATCTCCTACTTCCTTTGTGTTTTCTCATCTGTCCCGAGTTCGAGTCGTGAAAGTCAACCAACATCAAACCTTTGATCTGCTGATTACAAACATCTCAGCAGTCTGGGCCTGCACTACGTTACAGCTGTTGAAGATGGCAACCTGTTATTAGACTCTGTCCAAGCTGTTTTTAATAGAGAAGCAGCTGAGGAAGGAGAAAAGCAACTTTTATTTTTCCTGTGAGACATGATTTGTATGTGTATTGTTTCAATTCTAAAAAAAAAAAAAAAAAAGTTCTACTCAGTATTGGAATTAACCACAAAAGACAAGTCGGTGTCAGAAATTAAAAGTAAAATGACATAAAAAAAAAAGAAAGTGAGTGGGGAAAGACTGAAAAAGAGGATAAATGACACTTATTGTTCATTCCTTTTGCTGTCAGTTCTCAGTAATGCTAATCATTAGGATAATCTGACAGGATGACACACACACACACAGACACACACACACTCTATTCCCCCCCTCTCTCCCTCATGCTGCATTCCAGTGCCCACTGTCAATGAGAGGGAACCGCCACATTACATGGTTGTTTGTTCCTTTTGTACGCTCGCCCGCAATGCTATTAGACCTCGAGAGTATGTATATGCATGTGTGTGAGCGTGCTTGAACAGCTATTTGTTATGAGAAACAGTTTTGAGTTTCAGAGTGCTGATTTTCATGAAAGTCCCCAGTTTTCTCACACAGCTTCAAAGGCCTGTTTGAGGTTTAAGACTTGGGTTTGGGATTATGGTGAGCATTAAACTAATGCTAAGGTTAGAGGAAGGTTTGTGGTTAGGCACTTAGTCATGACACTTATGGTTAGGTTTAGGGGGTTAGTGGATGCATCATGTCAGAAAACGCCAAGAAGAAAAAAGATTGCAATGAAAACATGTGTGTGTTTGACTTAAAGCACTTTCAAGATGAAACCAGAGATGAAAAATGATGCATAGATTCTAAGTTTGTGGAAGTTATGGTTTTTACTAAGACCACATTTTCCTTTGCAGGGGACAACAGCTGCAGTTTCTCAACCGAATGAGAAATTGTTTAATAACGTAATAACTGGCTTTGATTTAAACTAAACACATTATATAAAAATACACAACAGTTTTACATAGACTTGAAAATTGGAGTCAGATTTGTCAGTAACTCAAGTCAACAAACAAAACTCATTTGTCATATACAATACAGTCATAATTTATGAACAAACGTTTGAAGCGTTAAAGTTGAAAAAAATACATGCTTTAAACATAACACTGAGTGATACTTTCTAACTTAAATTAAGGGAATTCTCTTTGACCTTATAGGGGCGCCATTGCTGCAAATTTCAGCCTAAAATATTATTTGCAATCACGTTTTTAGAAGCATTGGTTCAATGTAAACCGGACAATTGCTCTGAAATATGAACGGTCAGTGTACCACCACTTCCTGCTATACTTGTCTAACTTTCTGGAGATGAACCCCCAGACTCCACTTTCTTACCTTTTCTTTTCATCTCTTGTTCTTCTTAGCTATCAGGTACAAGGGGTGCTTGCAACAAAGGCTTAGCTCCACTTGTCCCACTAAAAGTTCAGCATTTCAAAAAGCCAAGGTTCACCTGCAAGCCTGCTTCCATCTCTCAGTTTTGTTTTCTCCAGCCGTACAAGTTTGGGTTACATCCCCTGAAAAAGCTGACACCTCTAACTAAAGTGGACTTTAGAAAGAAAATGTACAAGACCAAGTGTTAAAGGTCAAGAAACATCTAGATCCCTTTTTGGAAAAATAAAAAGATAGCCAAGTAATTGGATTCGAAATGGGCAAGAGAGAGTCTGCTGTGAACAAAATAAGTTTGCACAAGAAGATAAATTCTCTTCTAAAATGTAGCAATGAAATTAAATGGGAACAGCATTAGTGCCAAACATATGACTACAAATGTCTTACTCTTATGTTCCACCATGTTGTTAGTCATTCTTTCCTTTGGCCACAGCATCAATCTTGTTACAAGACTAATCTTGTAACATGTTTAGTCTTGTCACACTGGATGTGACACTGGGAATCCCTTAGTATTTTGCTAAACTTGTCTCACACCTACTCTGACACACAAACATAAACCCACCCACACACACTTAAAATGATTTGAATCTTGAAAGTAGAATGGTACGGCGTAGTCAATGGTATTTAAGTTTGTTACAACACAATTAAATTTTGTTCTGCTCCACTATATAAAAAAATATTTTGAACTGTTTGAAAAGAAGTGGCTAGTAAAACAGGTCAATAGAAATTTGAGAATGATGTAATTGCTGTTCATTTTTAGTTTATGGTTTCTGGGCGATGCCGTAAAAATGATTTATCATATTAGTAATTGAATTCATATATTTTTATTGATAACTAAAGACTGTCATTAGACATGTATTAATATTCCCCATTGCCAGAACTTGTTCACATAGTGCAGTGTACAGTCTCAAAAGTACTTCATAAGACTCTTATCCCTGACAAATGAAAGTCTGTAGAAGCCCTTTGGTGGATATGTGACAAGGACAAAAATGCTGGAATGACTGCATTCACTTTTTAATAGACTTATCATCCAAAGACTATCCTCACAATATCTTCTACAATGTTGAAGTGAAAGACATAGATTCAGCGTTAAATCTCAGGATCCTCTTTTCAACCCAGTAAACAGGAAAAAAAAGTTTTCAAGTCTCCACAGGGTGAAATCATTCTCATTCTCAGTGCAAGTTGAAGAGGCCACACAGTCTTGGGCTTAAGTGGGATGCAGTACTGTTAAATAAGGGGTTGTGTGTGTGTAGGGGTGTGTAGTTGTGTGTCCTAAGGGGAAAGAGGGATCTTAGTTTAGAATAGGTAACAGTGGAATGTAATTGAGCTGAAAATTGAAAAGCGGAGCCATGGCAAAGCCGAGCCAGCGTGTAGGGGTGTGTGCGTGTATGTGTGTGTGTTTACGTATCGCCATGTGTTGTGCGGGTACAAGCTTAGGAATGTGTGTTTCTGTGTGTAGCACCTGTGCTTGTTTGTGTTCTAAAAACCAGAGTGGGATGCCAGTGTAATCCTTGCACAGCCGGACCCCCAAGGATAGCAGAATTTACTGCGGAGTGGGTGAGCTGTGCACCCTGCATATGTGAGTAAAAACCTAATACACAAAAACACACCCCTATGTGTAGTCACAGGCCCATGCCAACTACCTGAGAGACTGAAGAGGAGAAGATGAGTGCATGTTGAGCTCTTCCTCAAAACACTCACTTGGAAAATTGCAAACATCTTTGCCAGCTCCACTGAGCAACACTTCTGATGAATCACTCTGAATACTACATACAAAAACAAGTAGCCATAGAAACTGATATGTAGCATCAACAACTATGTTTAGTTGTCTTTTGGCACATTTGAATAACGCGGTAACATTATATTACAGGTAAATCATAAAATCAATAAATAAGTACAAAAACAAAGAACAAGAACACCAACTAACTGAGATAAAGTGTAAAAAAGAATTGTGACTTTCCAATGTAATCATTTTAGATCTTGTACGGTATTTACACTGCTCATGTTTATTTAAAACAACTATGCATAATTTTCTTTCTTAGAACACTCCTTAAATTGCCATTTCACTTCTTGGCCTACCATTTACTGCTGCTTCTATGTTCCATGCAGGACTTTGCAAGATATTTTTTCCAGGTTGTCAAGTGTTTCCCCTTAGGTCTCAAGAATTTTACTTGAAGCCAAGTCTTACGTTTTTCTCCCCAAGTCCAGGTAAAGTCTTTAAGATTTTTTCCCCAAGTCACATCTCAATTCATTTACCTCAAGTCCTTGCCCAATCTGAAATCTTACAGGTCAAATCCAAGCAAAATGACCAACACACAACAAATTTAGCCTAATAATGTTAAGGGATCTCAATAGGTGTCACATGCAGTAAAGCAGCCATAGATAAATAAAAACCTGGACAGACTGAATGTAAACAGGCAGCTTTGCTATGACTAAACAAGCTATAAGTGAAGCCCAATGTAAAAACACACACTTAACTTCAAGCATGTTGGGTTATTTTAGTTCCACTCCACTAGGCTTCACTTTTTTGCTGTGCTAAATGAGTTTGTTTGACAACCCTGTCAGGTGGTCCATACAACAAAAAGTAAGAGTAAAAGACAAAAGGAAAGAGCTTTTCCCTCCAGTTTTTACCACTTCTCCTCCCAGTTCTTTACTGATTTAACCACTCAGCTTCGATCAGGTCTGCAAGTCTCCCTGTTTTGGAAGTGTGATTGTATCCATGCAGGTTCTTGCCCTTTAGGTGTGGATGAGTGTGTGTGTGTGGTCTGCAGACAGTGGTTATTCGACCGCTTGATAAGCAAGACACAGAGGCAGTGACAGCTTCATCCATCAACATGTCTGTCTGACAGACAGGTCTCTGTAGAGAGGTCACCATTCACATGCTGGTCTGCGTGAGTGTGTGTGTGTGTGGTCACTCATAAACAATCCTGTGTTGGACGTTGATTTTAGTTGAGATTTGACTAAAAAGTCTGGGAAAGTCTATTCCTTCTTCTCTAAATGCAAGATGATCTATTTGGCCAGATTTTTCGGTTTCTCTTTTCCTTATTTGGTTATCATTGTATTCCTTCTGCAGAGTGGGCTTTGTACACCCTAACCTTGACAAGGATTGAAATGAAAATAAGGAGAAAACAGGCCAATGTCTTTATATGTTTTATTCAGTCAGTTGGTAACTCGAAAACCTTGGAAGAGATGTTCCATATTCATTCATTTTGCCCTGACAACGCTGTTATGATAGAACATTCCAGCAACAAAAATAAAGACCACTGTCACTCACTTCCTGGCAGCACTGAAATAGTTCCCAAACACACAATAGGGTTCTTCTCCTTGGCAACACAAAAAGGGAAACAAACTATAGAGAAAAATGACCCTCAAGGAATTGACCCCTAAAGTTGTTGAGACCTATTTATGCATTTTTCTTCTCCTAAAAACACCTTGCTGGTGGGAACACAAACAAATTCAGGACACTTGTCAGATAATTCCTTCAAAGCCAAGGGAATGCATCACTAGCTGGCGCCATAGTAACCAAACAAAGATCTTATCTAATAAATAATTACCAATACTTTTTTGACATTAGGTCTCTGTCATTTTTTGTAGGATGGGAATATGAAATTTGATTGTTAAACCACTATAACCTCCACCATAACACAATTACACCCTATACAATGCAGTCTGTGCATCCTCTCACCCAATGTCTGCTAGAGATAGCACCGGCCACCCCTCCCCATGACCCTGCAAGGATAAGCGGGTTTAGATAATGGATGGATGGATGGCATTCTGTGGCGTCATGGAAACAAAGACAACACATATTACATACAAAAGTTAACACTGAATATCTTATGCAGTTTAAACACTGGAGTTGTAACAAGACATTAAGCTTACAAAGCAAGATGCTACAGCATACTGGATTCAAAGAAATGAGATGAGGCAAGTTTTTAGCAATGTATCTCTTATATTAGTCTACTTTTTAGGGTGGTATTTATACCAAAGAGCATAGGAGATGTCTTTCTTGTATTTTCCCAAACTAAATAGAGGCTTCATGAGTCTCATACTACATATTAAAGAATCTCTGTTAGATGCCGAAATACACAGTTATCAAGATTTATATTTAACATAATCAAATGCTGCCCAGACTGACTAAAGACTAAAATACCCCTTTAGTTACTACCAGTCCTAAGGTATAAGGTATATGCTAACTGCAGGCCATTAGCTGGACATTGTATTCTCACAGCACTTTCTAATTGTTTTCATGTTGTTTGTCACTTTGCCAAAAAAACATGAAAAGAGTTTGACTCTTTCAATAGGCTTCTCAAACACTGATACAACTGACTGTCAAGGACACACTTTCATATCTGAAGCTAATAATGTTAAAATAAACTACTTTTACCAAAGAAAGCAATGCTAACAGAAACAAATTAGTTTTGTGAGATTTGTGAGACTATGAAAAAGAATATATATTGTATCTTATTCCCACTAAACAGCCATTAAACAAAATAATCAAACAAAAGAAGAAATTTAAAAGTACTTCAGAACTTCAACTTAATTGGCTGTTTGGTTTTACATAAGATCTAAAAGTACTTTTCTCTGCTTTAGTCAGATATGTGTGTTTAAAACAGTATTACAACTATATGTCTGATGGTTTTCTACAAGATAGAAAATCAAAAGTCCTTTGGCATCAATTTGAGACTTTTTTCAACCTCTAACTATGACCCAAAGTACCCAATGTTTATGTGTGAGGTGACAAGAACAGGCTATACATTCCCAGATATAATATTTACAGAGGTACAACTATCCTGCTGTGTTGAGCAAATAAATCAATTCAGGTTTTCTAAAGGTTGAGCCTCACTGACATTCAGATACTAAAACACATAAAAGAGGAAGAAATATGCCGTTATTGACTTGTATTGCTCAAAGTGCATAGCCTGTTCCATAACAAGAGGTGAATCATACTCAAATTCCACACTGCAACTGCAATGTGTTTTATGCAGGTGTGATGTCATTACCAGATAAGAGCTTTGACCTTTAAGACAATTCAAATGCACTATGTAGAAGAGCTAGTTGAAATATTTTCCCAAAACAACAGTAGGTTGTTTTTCTTTCAAGCACAGTTTGTAATATTGTTTGAGTATCTAGAAAGTTATTTTTATTAATCCATGACTTCCACTTCCCCTTGGATGTAAATATGGCGCAGAGGTCAATTTCTCAAATGCTTTTCAGAAAAGGGGAAAAAAAATACGTCATTCAGCAAAAGCACAATACTCAATACTAACTACAGAATAAACTTGCCCATGTATACAGATACTCACTACTTATTGGACATTTTCATTTTAGCAGATTTTGTTAGGGAAAAGGAATAAGTTATATGATATGTATCATAAATATGTGCAAGCACTATTTAGCGTCGCGTGGACAGGACAGAAAAATCCTTTAGATATTAAATAACACTTTGGGAGATTCAAAAACATTGGAAATTTTAACACATTTATTTACAATTGACAGCGGACACAGATGAAAGTTGTAGCAGTTGTGCTAAATGGATTTAAACTAGCTTAATTACCTGCATGAACTCTGTGTCACAACAGCTCTCAATGTCTCAGCTGGTGACTATGGTACTAATGGAGCGTAACAACTGGTAAAATCCTAACAATTGACTTTGCTGTGTTTTTACAACACCAGCATGCACCTGTCCCTTTCACCTCTCCATTTAAACTCTTGTCTAAGCCTCTTCAGTGCCTGTACAACTCTCCCACGCCCTGAGTTTTAATATACCTCACATTTCAGCTTAGATAAATGTTCCACAACATCATGAATATATATATATTTTCCTGAAACTGGAGATGAAACTGCTGCAAACTGTTCTATGTCATTTGGGCATATCTAAAATATTTCAGTGATCTGATCTTTTGTCTGTTTGGTTCCATTCATTGAGCTATTTTCATGCCTTTTAACATTTTACCACTCAGTTTCCCCATGTATTTAATTCTTTCCCACCCATTTTCTCTCAGAGTCAGCCCTTTCAGTCCAAACTACATTCCAGGGAAGCTTGGCTTTATTGTTCTGAATGACATCACAGACGTGAAGCCATGACAGGCCGGACAGGAGGAATGTGGCGCAAGAGGGGGATACAAACCATTAAAGATTGCAGAAAAAAGAAAACGAGAGAATAACTAGTTGATGGAGAGACTTGGCCAGAGAGGGAATGAGAATATTTGAAAAAAAAAGAAAGAAAAAAAACACAGAGGGGAGAAAGAATTCCATTCAGCAGGCCATGAATGGACTTCGTACAAGTCTCTCCAAGCAACACACACACATTCTCACCTACCATCACTTCAGCCCTCCTCCCCATCAGCTCTCTCCCCTGTGGCCTCTCTCTCATCCCTCCGTCTCTGCCCTCCTTCCCTGTTTGTAGTCCTTTCATTAATCTCCTTTAGAGGCATCAGACAACGGCACCTCCTCACTAACACACAGATCCCAGGGGAGACCATTTTCTTTTTGCACGAGCAGCGGTTAGCACAAGGTCCAAGCAGTTGCACACTTTTTGGAGACCAACTTTTCACAACAAAGGCCTTGCTAAGCCCTTGCATCAATTATTACGCTTACTCGACAGTCATGTATTTACAAATCAACCTAAAGCAACACAAGCATGAAAAAGATGAAAGTAAAACTAAACAAATTGATCAGTTGATTAAATGTGGGAAAATTATTGACCTGGTGGTATCAGGAAATACCTCTTGTAATTTGTACAAGGCTTTATTTTTCAAAATTAAGAAATTGTTGTTTTTACAACAATCATCAGATTAAGTTCTACTAAAAACAAATTTCAACTGAAGCAGTTTTATAATTAACCTGATACATTTGTAAGTTTATGAAACTGTTGAAAGGTTTTCTTTGACAATTCTTAACATGGCTTCATATTTAACTTGGATAAAAAAAATTAAATGACACTAAGGCCAATTTCTCTTAGTCATTTTTTTTTAAATGGGAAAGACGATAATATTTCAGACAAGTAAAGCAGATATGTCTTGATGGAGCCAGAAACATTTTGGTAAGTTTCTGGTTGAAACAAAAGTTAAAGATGTGAAGAGGCCCCTATTGCCCACTGCTGGGTATGGCAAACATTTTGAGACCATTTGGAACAGTTAAGTTCAGTTCATGATGATGATATCATCATTTATATCTCTTCATGAATAAATATGTAAAGGTGCCTTAGTATAATATAATTTTAATAGTTTTGGTTTACATCTTTTTTCTGAACAGAGAGTGATAGTCTAGGAATAAAAAAAGAATCATTTTGTAATCATTTTAAAAATTACTTTTTGTTTCAGGTTTGAAACAATTTTTTGCTTCAATAAGAGGAGTTTAAGTTTCAGATCTATTTATGCGAGATGGCAGGGTGATGTGAGAAGCTTACAGATGAATCCTGTCTTCGCCTGTAGTAATGAGACTGTTGCTCAGTGCTGAAACGAGTGGATCTCCACACTGTGCTTGAGTTTTTCTGGGAACGACCCAAAGGAATACCCAGGCTTCACTAGAGGGATTATATGTTCCTTCTTTCCTAAGAACACCTTGGTATTATCAAGAATAAAACTGTACAGTTGCTGTGCTGAATGCTTCATTTACCTCTTGCCTTCTTGGCTCATTGTTGGATTAGATGAATGTATGGACAAATGTACCGTTGGTCTACCATGCAACCATTAAACCATCCTTTTTTGTCATGATCACAAAATAATTTTCTTTTGCAATATATTAAAATAAAATGAAAGTTTGAAAGAAAAGCATAAAACCAAATATATATATATATATATATATATATAGCTGAATGTTTCCACTTCCTATTCTATGCCTAAAAGTTAAAGCTTCTAAACATTTTAATTGTTCAAAGTGCAAATCACTTATTCAGCTTCACTTACAAAATTAGGTTTGCTTGTTTTTTATAGACAGTTACAGAGGACCAGACGCTTTTACAAGAGATATGGACTGTATGAGGACATGAGCGTGAATCATAGAAAATCTAATAAATATGTCATCAAGAAAAAGTGCAACGTGGATACTTGGCATCAGCGAGTCACTCTATTTATTTATATGCTGTCTTCATTACAGACAACTTTGTTAGAAAGCACTTCATGTTATTAAAAAAAGTAGGATAGAATTACAGGGGTGAATTATTCGCATATTAATAAAATAATGTAAACATTGAAAGCCGACAAAATAAGACAGCATAAGCAGTTTTCAAAGATAAATAGTATCTTAATTTCTTAAAAAGCATATTTTTGAGAATCAGCGACTTACTTGCATCCCATCATGAGGAGTTATTTAGAAACAGCTACAGTAATCGGTGGGGAGAGCTGCAGGACATGATGGCCTTCCACACAGATCACAAGCTAGAGACCAGAAAAATAGGATATATGCAGGATATGGGGACGTCTACAATGGCTAACTCTATGAAATTTATTCTTGTGACCACAGAATCACACATGGCAGATTGATTTCTCTCGGATTTCTCAGCAGAGCCACATCAAGGAAAAGTCCAACAATGTGACGGAAATAAAAGGAGCAAAAGTTACCAAAAAAAGAAAGGGAGACTGTCAGGCGAGTGAAACTGGAGCCTCGGAGAGCGAATTGAATTATAGGAAGAAAGACGTCATATATTGAACAAAAGACAGGCACTCAAATTGGAAAAATATTAGAATTTGTCAACATTCAAATTCTTAGAAAACATTAACTAAGAAAACACAAATTCAGTCAAACTCACAGGCACACTCAGTATAATCCCCTTAACTCAGAATTAATGGTTTTATGATATTGAGTGTGTGGATGAACGTCTAGAAGCCTGTTTGCTAATTCAGTGAAATTATTGCACTCCATTAAAAACAGCAGAGGAGCCTTAGCCAAACTAATTATAGGGATTTCTGTCAAATGCAAGAAGAGCGAAGAGACAGTTGCAAAGGTAAACAATTTTCAGCCTGTGTGCCTCTTTGTTTATATGTGTTTGCATAACTATACACAATGAAGGCATCCAGTCATAATTATCCTGCCTGCAGACTGAACTAAGGGTTAATCCGGTACATGGAACCCAGAATCAGCTGCAAAAGTCTGAATCTTCCCTATCAAAAAATTAACCTGCTGATCCAGATAATTGGCAGCAGAATCATAGACAGGAATAATTACAGTGCCAGACATATTGGCACTCTTGATAAAGATATGTAAAAAGCCCAAAAATAGTAGCATAATCCCTCACTGAAGAAGTTTGAAAATTGCTATCTTTAAATTGACTGAATGCTCGCCTGTTAAAACACATCATAATTGAATATTTACATATCTGTATCAACCCTTACAAAACTAGTCTACAAATAAATGTTACTGATCCATTTTAAAACTGCCATTAAATACAAAACAAAACAAAAAAACATGGCTTATATGAAAATGCCAAATGATACTTTGAAATGTTCTAGAAAAAAATTTAACTTTATAACTCTTAAGCTATCACGATATTTTAATCATTTTAGACTGGAATTTATAATTAGTTCAATCCAGTTATGCAGACAAAATATGTAGCATGTAATAAATATGAGTGTAATGGCACATAAATAATCAACAGTGCCCATGCAATGTAATGACTACCAGACTGAAAATAGAAAAACATTGAATACATTGTCTGCAGACACTAAAACAGTGAGTGAGTCAGTTATTACCAGGTGAGTGAGGAAGGGTTGTGTTTGAGCTGACTCAAAGCAACAGCCTACCTCTGCTTCCATGAATCCTCAATGTTAGCTCTTCTTTTCCCACTGTGCCAACTGTCTATTTTGTATAATATCGACCTTAGAGTGGAAAAGGTTTAAATATTTGTTTTAAAGTTTAAACATTTTTGTGGATTAGAGAACATGAGAGTTCAGCAGGTAAATTTGTGGTTTTCATTTAATTCACAATACACTATGGGCCAATTAAGCAGCATTCTATATGAAGGCAAAAACATTTGAAGTCTAAAGTTAAAAGTTCAAGTAATTTGGTTTTAAATTTTTAATGACATGCAAGATTTTTTTTCCCCCAGCTGTTTGGAGTATAGGTATAGGATTACACAGCTCAGCCCCTTCTCCACCTGTTGCTGCACACTGTCAGTCTGCTGACTGAAGAAAGGCTCCCACACTTTTTCCTTGATTTTAAAAAGGACAAATAAAAAAAACGGTTTTGTATCACAACATACATTTGCAGTCATGGATATAACACAAACAGAGAGCCACCTATCAATATAACTGTTCAAAACAATTAGCCAGTTATAACTTGGACATAAATTAAGTAGGGAACTGCTGGAAGGTAGCCTGATTAGTTTTTCGGCTAATAAAAGCCTGTTATACTTGTCTTTATCTACAGAGAAACTGCTATCACATTTAGTTTGTGTTTATGCTACATTGTTGCTACAAATACACATTAAAGGTATAAATATTAGGAGGATAATAATATAAATTTTATAGAGCAATGATTTTTTTTTTATAACATAACCACACAACCTTATCCGGATATAGTATACAGTACTGATAACATAAAACTCAGCAAATCATGAGATGAACAGACAGCACTCTCACAGGATGAAGAGCTCATCTTTTTTTTTTCTTTTACTTTATGGCTTGAAATATTAAATATTTGGTTTACAATAACGTTAAGTGGCCTAAGCCTGAGTTATGGTGCCATGGAGGCTTCTCTGTTTGTTTTCTTGTTTATGGTTTTGAAATATCAATCCCATGTTGTAGACTAATAAGACTAAGTGGTCTGGGTGAATGAATTATGGTCTGAGCACAAAGCGTTTTTTTATTTTTTTTCTTTAAATGGAACACACTCACGTACGCTCACACTGATGTTCTATCAGAGGTCGTTTCTGAATTGGACTGTCTGAATGTGTCTTCTTATGCCAGGCCTTGCAGCAAAGCACAAAATGATCCAGTTAAAAATAAAATAAAATAAAATAAAGCAAATTGGATGCAATTTTATGTACTGAGCAGAGCTGGAGTAACAGTAAATCAAATGCTATAGTGGACAGCTGGGATAAAACACTAGAATTACCTCACCGACTATTATGAAATCCAAAATAATACTGGATAGTCATAACTACTATCCAGTATTATATATACTGTATTATATATACTGTATATATATGTATTTATTTAAAATTACAACCAGCTATCGAAATTAATTACACTGTGCCCTTTTCTGCACAGAGAGTCTAAAGACCCTCTTTGAATTCTTGTTGGAGTTTAACTGATAAGTTCAGAATGTTCTTTAAAGATGAGACCCATTCTTCTCAAATGCCATCTCTGTAAAAGTTTGTGGGGCCCCTTTGTGTGAGCCCTTTTGGTTTCACTTCAAGGCATTTTCCGCACAAATTCACTGCAGGAAGTCCCAGAAGCTGTCCAAGAAGGCATAACCGAGGCTTGCACATCCCAGAACATATATAACATAACAGTTTATAAGCATGTGATCACTGAAACAATCATAACATTACGTGTTTTAATTAGCAATCAGCTTGCTATTCATAGTATGCATGGGGCTTGGGGTGGGCAGTACTTTAAAATGTGGCCTACAAGGGGAATAAAAAGAAGAAAAAAAAGAATGCAACAATTGGCATATTTCCTGGTGAACTTCAGCCATTCAGGATAAAATGTCAATTGAGGACAGGGCTATTTTGCATCTTCAGAAGAGGCTGAAGTACCCAGAAAGAATCAGTCCTCAGAGAAGAGGAGAGCACACAATTCTGCAGAGAACAGCATGCACAGATTAAATACAGACCCTCAGGCAATGAGGTCATTATGAATTATAGCCACAACACCATGCAACATGCAAACCCAGTGCTAACCCCTACACCACTTTGCAAATGTAAACTACAGCATGCATTTCTCCATAAACACACTGTCTATGGAAAGTTTTTAGAAGAAATTAAAATGATGGAAAGCTTCTAGTCTAAAATTTGTTTAAAAAAAATGACACATAAGTTAAAAAAAGAGTACATGTCAACAGAGGTTCAAAATATCTTTTAAACTGTTATTTAAGTGCATAACATACAGATACCACTGGCATATGAGCTATGACTTACAATATTGTATTAGGACTAAAAGTCAAAACTATTTCAGTATTTTTTACAAACATGCATTTCTCAATGTGTGGTTCAAGTCTTACGGGGGAATTATAATCGGGAAAATAATGTCTGTGTGAAAATTAATGGGATTAAGAGATTAGACTGCAGATTTTGCTTTAGCTGTCTACATCCCTGCAGTAAGCAAGACTGATACAAGGAAGATGGGAAGAAGAAATAAGATCCGGTAACTTGGCCAGGAAAACTCCTGCTGGTTGTGGGCATCACAACCAGCAGGACTGTCAGAACTGAAAGAGTTTGGACTGTTCACTCATGCCAAATTTGTGTTTTCCTTGATCAGAAAGGACGTACCTTAAGGCAACATTTTCTACTTTAAGACTTTCAACTGAAAGAGAAGAAAATGTTGTGAGGGAGGGTGTGTTTAACATCTGAAAACTATTTCTCCTAGAAGAAATAAAAGGGGGTTGTAGAAAAAATTAAAACTATTATATTTCTCAAAGGATATTTTGTATATTTGATCAGTTCAATAACACATGCTAGTTTATTTAAACATGGATAATAAAGACTTTTGTTTTGTTTTCTTTGACCTTCCATCACACTGTTATGTACAATGATGGACAGCCTTGAGGTAACAGTCTCACTGACTCACTATTTAACTTTAAATAAAATAATAATAATAAAGACAGGGTTTGGGTTTCACATCTGGTGGGAACCCCGGGGGATCACACTCCAGTCTGACTGAAGTGAAGCCCAGATCATTCTTTTGAGGTAGACCTGAGACAGTTCCTCCGCAGAGGACCTGGATTTGACACTGGTCACACTTCACCAAACGTAACGAACGAGCAGGGGAAGCAGCGAGGGTCCCGGGGAAAAAAATATGTTTTAAGACCAAGGAGTCGAAAAGGCCAAGAGAGAGCTAACAAGAGACAGACAGCCTCAGTTTTTCAATGAGTACCATCCGACCACTTTCAGTGGTTTCATGTACAGACACACTATCATTAAATTAAACTAATCTCTGTTTCCTCCTTTGCTGCACGCTCCGAGCCACATCCTGCAGGATGTGTCCTCCGGTATTTTAATCATGCAAACGATTCCGCATTTCTGTTTTTGTGTGTTTACTGCTGAAGTGCTCTACTCCACCACTTTGGAAGCAATAACACAACAGCGTCTAAAGTCTGTCCTGGATTTGGAACACATTTAGGTTTATGGCTTCATTTCCCATGCAGCTAAACACTACCTGCTACTATTAACAACTGTTGAGGCTGACTATGCATCAATCATGTAGCCGCACAGTGACAGACTGGACAAGGCCAAGGACAGACCTGTCCAAGACCACAGGTCAGCAAATCACTTGTCATAACAAGGCAGGCTCCTGTCTCGCTTCATCCTGGATATTTGTGGCCAGTTTGTGCTTGCTGTTTTAGTCTAAAGGAATTATGGGTTAGGCCTGTCAGAGAAAGTACATATCAGAGGTTGATACACTTTTTTACAATTCAAACAACAAGCCTAAATTCTTAACAGGTTAACAAAATGACACTAAATTTTTAGCAATGGTACTAGGAACACCTACAAGTAGAATCACTGTTTTCTCTTTTCTCAAATCATTTTAATTACAAATTACAAATTGTGTTTTAACTGATCTCTATTCAATCTACAATAATGCAGTCCAGATTTTGAAAACTATGCATATTATACTTTGATTACTTGCCTTATTCTAAGATGCTTTTATAGACTGTACCACTGGGCTGGTTTGATCTTCCTTTTGAAATCACATTTGTTATGAATCAGCATTACAAAAATAAACTTAACTCAAGGAAATAGCTATAACAAAACCCATCAAAAATTATCTTTGGGCTTTCACAGGAGTCATCAACTTCCAGATTTCTTTCAGATGTGACCTGCTGAATTTCCAAATTCACATGAAACCTGATTTTGTTTTATTTCAACAACTAAATGTAAATAAAAAAAAATGAAAAAAGCATGTTGAGATTAAAGTAAACAATTACAGATTCCTAATAAATAAATTAAATAAACATTGACCAGCCTGTACATTTAGTACCAATAGGAGGTTGTGAAGCACATGCCAGTAAAAATGTTAAATCATTTTAGATGAGATATTGGCTAAGGCTCCTTTGATGGTCAATGGGTAGTTTCACAGTGTACCTGAATGAATACTAACTTACTTTTATTGGCTTAAATCAGGGATATGTATAGACTTAATGCTGTCACATTTTAAGATGTTGTCTCAATCATCAAATCACTTTTATTGGTTATATTTACTGTCTACTTCCCAATACAAATTCAGATTTTCTATGTAGCCCAACCTGCTGATTCACATTCTTTAAATGTGGTTGGTTCTATTTAAATAATGATTTCATTTTTGAAAGAAACATTTTCATAGAGTTGAATAAAGAAACCGCCTAATTTTCACAACAGTCTGTTTTTTTTTTGTTTTTTTTAATGCCTTTATTTCAGAAAAGGGAAACAAAAATGTCAAAGAAGTGCTCTCAGTCAAAACATAAGAAAATGTTTAGCCCAAACATAACAAAGACTCCTTTGCAAAGCATTGTGCAAGGCAGCTAAAACGGAAGGAGTGCATTAAGAGAGCAGACATCAGTAATGATTCACTTTGAAATTCATTCATTGTGGCATTAGTAATAATACACTTGTTCCTCATTATAAACACATTAGTGTTCTTCTGGCAGGTTGAGCGGCTGGTCTGGGTCTGCTCTCCATTATGTTGAAATGGTACTAAAAAGGCTAGAGCCTCTTGTTCTCAGGCCCATTTAAATATTGCATATTCAAGTAGAGTTGAGATGCATTTGTTGGATAGATTAAAGGAGATCTAGACCGACAGTGGAAAAAATCAAACAAAAACAAAAACTCAAGCCTCTTGGATCACATTAGGTTAGTCTCTTGTGAGTAATGGCAGGGATCTCTGGAGGAAGTACAGTGTTACATAATTTGGATATTCTTTGTTGTTTCTCTTATTACGCTCTTGATCATCTTGCCCTGTGGCTGTCGTTCGTAAACAAGCAGTTCTAATTACACACAGTCCCTCTTGCAGAAAGAGCTGAAGCAAAAGTCCTTGAAATTTTGCCAAGTTAAATGCAGCTTTTTTTTCTTATAAAGTATTCAAACTTTTTCTTATCTTCCCATTTTGCTAACATTAATGCTAAGATTGGATTTTTTGTCTTAAAAGAATTAGGTAATTAAAAGAACTTTGTCAGATCATAGACTAATTAAAAATATAAAGAGACAATACTTGTGTTTGAGGTTGATGTATCAATTAAATCAGAATTAGAGAAAGTGCATTTTAAATTTGCTTGATTTTCTTTTAATGTTAAAAATAATTTAAAACTAACCCAATGGCAAATAAAAATATAAATTCGCCCACGTATACTTTGGGAGAACAAACTGAGGTTTGGCAGAATATGAGAATTATTTTGTTTCTCTTTACCAGTGAATTTCCTTTCCATTACTTCAAATCTGATATACAAATGAAAAGAGCTGTTTATCCTCTTTCATTTTGTGTTTATCCCACAAAACCATGTTATTGTCATTATCATCATTGCTGTTATTATTTTAATTATATCATTTTAGTACTTGTGGGTGAGAATAGTGTATGTGATGAAGTGAAGAAAAAACTTCAAATTTATTTGTAAACATTTTGTGGCTAGAGAAGTTTAGTGTATTAGTAGATTTTAATGAAATGCAAAAAGATACATTTTGTAACCCGTTAAAGAGAAAATCATGTTTTATTTAAAAGTAAAAATTTTGTTATGAATCTGGATTAAATTATAGAGGCACTTGGAGGGTAAAAGTAGTTTTTGGTTGGTGATCAGAACTTGGCCATGAAGGTTTGGCCAGCGCATCTCTAATTGGTGATATTCCTACAATGTGAAATATGTCTCTGTTTGTTCTTTTTCTGCCACAACAAACTTGAAAAACAGCAAAAGAGAGCTTGTATATCTGATTGTGTGTATTTGTGTATAAAAAGGGCAGGCTGTGGTGTTAGCTCGATGTGGATGGAATGTGACACAGCTAACCATCTTGTGGTGGAGCACAAAAACATAGCCAATGTCACCTAAGAAAGACATTTTCTATTCAATCTCCCAATATAAAAATCCCACTGACATGCACATAAATAAATTCAGACAATATAACAGACTACAACGAGTAGGTAAAAGAGAGAAAAAAACAGAATATTTGAAGGCTGCAACGGGGTTTTTGCTCAGAACTGAGCTGCTGTTGATTGTGCGGTCACTTTGAAGGGCAATTTCATCTGGCTGACGGAAATGTGTGTGAGGGAAGTGTGTATTTTTTCAGCATCAGGGGGTCAGTCACCTGGAGTGTTAGGGAATTTTCTATCCAAATATTCCTGTGTAATTGAAGAACTCTGGGTAGAGAGCTGATTGTGTGCATGTCAGTGCGCTCACCCATGTGGGCATTCATCTCGTCGAATTATTTTGCAAGTTATAGTCTTTAAATGGACTGTGTGTGTGCGTGCACCCCTGCATGCGAGTGTCGGGTTGGCACTGGGCCAAAATGAATAGAAGCCTTGTTAGTGTTTTAAATGCCTTCTTGGATCTGACAGGACATGTGGAGGCATATAGGCATGCCAGTGAGCTGTATATGTATGGCAGTGTGTTTGCATTTACTGTGCAGAGTCTGAAGGAGCCACTCTGTCAAAGTCCCATAACTCTGATAGCATACGTGTGTGTCAAGAATACTTTCTTAAAAGGACAGTCATTATACGTTTCACTTCTGGACCGTGCACTTTTTATATTAAAATGTTGATATTCTGAAAACCTATATTACACTTACAGCCAATATTTCGTATTGACCAAAGGACACAAGTTGCTTTTAGGTTTTCTGGGAAAGTTGAAGCATAATATGTTATGAAAAACATTTTCCTTGTTGGTTTTCTTTCTTTTTTACAGTTTTCCCATTGTTTTTTAAATGACTATGCTCAAACATGAGAAACGAATCAAAGAAGCCTATCAAAACAAATCAAATGTCAAAAACAAGGCATGGGCAGGGGGCTATTTTTTTAATTCACATATTCATAACTATGCCAAAGTAACGTTAGAATGTTTGTGTCCTTTACAATTACTGTGGGCTCCATGGTCATTTTAGCATTCATTTCATCATGCTATGTCTACGTATATAGAAATGTTTTGCATGTTACTGGAACAAGGCAGTTTCATTTGAAAATGGATTATGTTTTGGGTATGACAGTCTGCACTGGGGGATGTTAACAGATTATTTGCAATCCAAAAGCCTTTGCTGATAGGACTGTTGATTATCTGACTGAAATGGAAAGGGTGCAAATTTTTTGGTGGGCAAAGAACCATGTGTGTAAACTTTGAATAATATTTCTTTTCTCTGAGTGAGCAACACAAAGTGACAAATTTAACTTACAGTTTCTAACTAACAGGAAACCTCTGAAACTTTTGTGATAAATTATATACCTTTCACTTCAACAGCACTGGAAGACATGATCCTATCAGAAAACAACCCCGCTGCATCACCTTCCTGAACATTTAACATTGCAGCATGATGGTCAAATCTGATAAGCTACTGGGGAGTTTTTGTCAAAAAATTCTGCCACAAGTTTTACAGCTCTCACATGTCATATCGGATGTGTACCACTGGTAATGACAAAACGGAAATATGAGTGACTACTAATAAAACAATATTGATAACCTAATCCCATAATAGGCCATGCAAGTTTTAGACTCACCTGGGTCAGTTAATCCTTTAATGTGAGGAAAAATAACAACAAAAAAACAACAAGATGGTGACACACCAGCCAGGTGTTTGCTGATTGCTGCTGCCTCTAGTCTAGGGGAGCTGTGGAGCTATGGGGAAATAAGCAACCCATTGTACGAAGAATCATATTGAATTACTGCCCAGGGAGATCCAAGGATTTCTCAAACATGCACGGATGAGTCAATGTAACTTTTCATGTATGTTTTAAACTTCTAACAACAGAGTCTCAGTGGCAGTGATAAAACAAATATGCCAATAAGCAGTGTGTGGTTGTCTATATTTTAGAAACACAGCATGCACATTCTCCTGTGTCTGACTGGTCTTAGGAAAGCACATCTATATTCATATATAAATAAGTCAGTGGTTTTTAGGACTGCTATTCCAAGGTTGAATTTGTGATCTTGCTGCACCACTTCAGAGAGAAAAAGGCTAAGCATTAAATATTAGATATGGCAATGATACACAAAAAAAGTTAAGCTATAAAGATGAAAAGAAAAAGTAGGAAGTACAGAAAGTAATGAGCAGAGGAAATTTGAAGACATAACAGGGCAGTATAGGAAATACTGGACAGTAGGTGTAGAACTTAAAAAAATCCCAGGAGAAAGTGGAAGGAAACTTGTGGAAATCCACTGAAAAACAGACAGGAATAGCCTTGAAAATGTGAGAAAAGTGATTTAGAGGAATGGGCAGTGAAAGCACAGTGTGAATAAAGCAGTAGGACAGATATGAAAAAGAAAAGGGAGCATGGGAAAGAAGCAAAGAGAGGCTGAGGAAAAAAAACGCAGTGTGTTTGGGAGAGCTTTGGTGATGAAATCTTGAATGACCCCCCACCGTGGATCCTTCTTTGAGGATAGCGTCCCTGCTCACATACACACATAAAAACAGATTTGAAGACAAACAAACACAAAGAAACAAATGCTTGCTGGTCATACTGACACACACTCTCACACACACCAAAACCTTAACACTAAATCCCATCTCAGCTGCCATCCAAAGCTCCCACACTGTTCTCATGGCTTTCTCCTCATTCCCTTTCACATTTTTCTCCTCTCCATTGCTTGTTACGCTAAACGTAAGGTGACAGTCCGTAGCCAGAGAGGGATAGACTGACATAGAGGGAGAGGCGAGAAAAGAGACAGAAAATCCGTAGCCAGAGAGGGATAGACTGACATAGAGGGAGAGGTGAAAAAAGAGACAGAAAATCCAGAGGGCAGGCAACCTCTTGACAAGAGGAGACAACAAGGGATAAGGAACAAAAAGGGTTTAAATGGACAAATACCACAGCAGCCAACATACCAGATTATTCTAATTTTCAGTCGTACCTTTGTCTAGAGTATTTCACTCAACTTCCTAGTATGGCCACCCCATCATTGGTAAAATAAAATCATTCCTATCACAATTTACTTCTCACAGAGCCCGCATGGATATATGGGTTTAATGTAGCTTTTTAAAGATGCCACTGTTCAAAACCAGGAAAACAGTTTGTCATTTGGTACTACAGATTTCAAAGAAAGAGGTTTTAATCAGTTGAATGGATCACAAAATAAAACTCCCTCCAATCACCTGTTGCTGTGAGGTGTATAAGTTGGTCAAAGGAGGAAAAATCTCCAAAAAAACTACTTCTCTCTGGAAAAGATAAAGTCCAACATTGAGATTAGTTTTTTTTTCTTTTTTTTCTTGCCAAGTTAAAAACAACATAATATAACATAACATAACATAAATGTGGCTAAGTTACATGAAGAACATCATCCATTCCTAAAATGTTGCTGTTTTGCAAGAAATGTTGTCAAGAAGACAAAGATATTAACATGCCTGTTGGTTAAGTCAAACTAACAGTCTTGGCAATTCCCACCAAGTCAAACAATTGTTAGGCTCTCCTCTGCTCAGTTTACAAAAGAACCACTAATTGTAACTGGAGTCATGGAGACACTTTGTGGAATTAAAAACTAACTAGAAATGAATGCAATTTTAGAGTTTGCTGATAATATGTAAATATGTAAATAATATTATAAGAAATGTACAAGAATCATAACTTGCATGGGATTTTTGACAAAATGCTTTAAGCAGAATAAAGTAATAAATAGTGGTGGGACATCATAAGGTCAGCTCACCCCTTGAATATATATAAAACTTGAGATATGTGTATGTGTATCTATGTTATAAAATAACCGAAAGTCATGAGGGCAGCTGAATGTGAGGTAAATTAGAGGAAAATGTCCCTTTGATGCAGCAAATGAAATGCTGATAAATAAGCTTCCCATCAGACAGCTGCATCTAAATTTGTAGCCTGTGTTGTTAGAATATGTGATAAAAATGTGTGACGTGCAATCACAGTTTCTTTTGATGCAATTGACAAGTTTTCGAGAATTCAAAAGGAGACTTGACATCAATCAACACTATTGGATGAGCCTGTCCAATCCTGTGAGATGGTTTGCAGCTCAAAATGCACATGTGTAGAAGACACATTCAGTTTCTAATTTAAGATTGTGGCTAACAGTAATATTTTTCTCAAAACACAATAAATTACAGTCTTTAATCTCGCTCCATTCCTCAATCCATCCTAAACCAAAGTGTGAATGCAACCATGCTGCATTGAGGATGGTTTTCTTCAGATCACCTGCAATGGTGACCTGGGACAATTTTATCTGCTTTAGGCAGTTTCCATTTTGGGAAACATCAAAGGACCACCCACTGACATTACTCCCCAAAAGTGCCCCACACTTCAGCACAAAAGATCCACTGTGTCTTACAGGCACCAACCAATGCATTACTTTTGATGTGATGCTCTCCAGATGTGCTCTCCCATTAAAGTGAAGTCTATCCACCCTTTAGAGAAAGCTCATTTTAGCTGCTTGTAACTATGAACAATGGAAGAGATCTCCAAATCTTTACCCTTGCAGAAACAATGGAGATCTTGGAGATTGGTTCCCGGTCCACATGTGCTTTGTGGAGTAGGATGGTGGCCGTGTCTTGAAAGGTACTCTGTAGGTGCTGCTTTCGAAGAATAGAATACAAACAATACCTCTGAAAGGCTCTCTGGGCTCTTTTATGCCAGAGCAATAGCCATGTCCATAATTTCAACACTAAGAATATTCACAGTGCTAGCTGGAATCTGCTAGAGAGTCCAGTCTGCGCCATATTTATCTGAAAGGCCCATTGAGAAAACCTCAAGATGTAGTTTGAGAGAGGAGGGTCCCTGGTTTTGCAGCTGAGGGGGATATTGCTGGATATCGGATCAGCCCCATTTTCTTTGGGACCAGTAAATAGGTAGACTGCAACCCTCTAGCTGTATATCAGTTGCTGAGGTATTTTCTGGTGGGAGCTTCAAGTTTGGAGTGTTTAGCTAGTGGAGTGACAGGGATGCTTCTTAGGACTATCTGGTTCTTGTAAAATTAAAGCTTTAGGTAAGGTTTTTGGCACGGTATGTCTATATTCTCAACAAAAAGCAACAGCATGTTCCTAATGAAGTTTGGCCTTCGCCAGGGCCAGCCCTCTTCAATAACACCATTTGTAGTGTTTATGAACAAGATTTTAAGCGATAGGCATGGAGAGTGTTTGTTTTGGAATCTCAACATATAAAATCTTTTAGCTTCTTGGCTATTTTAAAATGAAGTTGTTATGTGGTGGAATTGGCCCTCAATGTGCACTGTAGGTGTTCACATACAAGTGTGAAGTAGATAGGATGATATTTAGCTCTTCCAAGTCTGAAACCATTGTTCCAAACAATAAAAAAAGTGGACTGCTCCTTTCACTTTCTGTCTCAAGCATAGGAGTTCAACTATCTAAAAAAAAGAACATAATTTTTAATTAGTAAATATGATTTGAACCCTGCCCTGTGATTGATGATGTGTACCCAACCTCCCATCACTTGAATGGTGGAGATAGGCAACAACCCTCGACAAACCAACAAGGATTAAGTGGGTTTAGATGATGGATGGGTGCCCTTGATCCCCCCTTGCCTGTCTTTTATTTAGTAGAAAACTGAAACGTATGTTGTTGTTTTTTTAATTGCAAATGTGTATGAGATAAAAATAAAGTAGTTTGTAATACACTGTATGAATATTTTAAACAACATCTGTCTCCTGGAAATGCTTGGCCTTCTTATTTCTTTTTTCCTTCAACTCTTTAAGTAGCTGGCATTAGATCGAGGGTGAGGTGGCAAAAAACTGAACAGCAAATATGACTCTTACACTATGTTCAAAATATGGTTGCCCTAAACCTCTCAAATCCTCTTATCAGAAACACGCAGAGAATCAAGCTACACGTTATGCTGTGCAAACAACTGCATGCCAAGTTATATATAACTGTGACGGTGCACTGTCATCTGTGTGGAGTTTAATTTGCCTTTTTATGGTGCACTTGGGTTTATTGAAGCTATTTCAGAATATTGTTATTTTAGCCAAATGTCTCTTTAAGAATCTGCACACTCATTTGTTATCTTCAAAATGCCAATCCCGCTACAATGATAATAGATAATATTTTGGATGTCTGTAGAGAAGCACACAGTCCTTACTCCCCTTTATTAGAAACAAAAGCATAAGACAAAAGTCAAAAGTCTAACAGCAAAAAAAGAAATTACAAAAACAATCTCACCTTGTCTGAAAAATGCATTTCCCTCTCAAGTGAAAAATTCATTCAGACAAAGGAACAAAACAGAGTTAAAGAAAAATCATTCTGCTGTCAAGTTAAATAAACAATTTTTACCCGGCATTAAACACACTTAAAACAACTGCCGTTTTTTTTCTTTCTTGTGCTTGTGCTATTACAAAGAAATAAATCTCCTGTAAACATATCTAAGGCATTGGTATTTAAGGAATTCAGAGGCTTTGTGTTCAGCTTTGCTCATTATTTGGAAACGATGACAGCAAACAAAGTACTGTGGCACCATTTCAAGGTGTCTGAACCTTAATTGCATTTTTAATAAACTCCTTGGCATGTGTAAATGTGCGTGCATTTTTATGGGTGCAAATTACAGTATACACACAGTTCATGTGTGTTTGCGTGCTTCTTTGCTTTTGCTAAAGGGTAATTTGCAGCCTCACAGTCGCATCAATTCAGATGCAGATGCATAGTGCACACTCGCACACAGAGACACACGCACAAACTCATGGATGGCCAGATACTACATGAGCCGTATCTGGTGAACTCTAAGATACGATGATATTGAGGCTTCTAATGGCCATCATTTATCACGCGATACTAAATCACTTTAGAGATACAGAAAGATGGGGTAGGGATAGTGAAGGAAATAAAATGGGAAATGGGATGTAGGGGAGCAAGGGAAGTGAAAATGAACCTAAGCAGGCAAACAGAAAGTAAATGGAAAGAAGGGGATGGAAAATAAAGAATTGCCAATAAACAACTGATGAACACTAATGTTAAAGATTTCACACACAAAACCTTTGCCTTAGCTTATCTGTTGTTGCAGCTTTGTAAACATATATGATACCCGGTTATTTTGTGATAACCCAGATTGAGGTTAAAGAAAAAAATAACTGGGTGGGCATGATATTGCTTTTGTGATAGCAGTTTTCACAAGGATATGATTCAACTTAAACATCAACACAAACTCAATGCAGGGCGTATTTGCCCATAGGAGATTAAACAGTTGTGATCTTACTTCACAACTTTTGTATTGAACTATGGATAATGATGTATGTAAAGATAACAAAAACATTCTTTAGAAGGTTACATATTTTTATTATACTTTCACATCATTCATTTTAACAGCTTGGTATCTTACCTTGAGAAAAATACTTTTATGTTGCACTTGATAAAAAATTGTTTGATGTCTGGCTAAGACATCAAAATACCAAAACAAAATGTCTTATCGCTTGTCTTGAAAAAAAAAAAAAGGTGATTCTAATTGTGACCACTTGATTTACTTGTTTTATTTTCTGTCATATATCACAGAATCATGTTCAGAATTAGAACTAATAACTGTGTTGAGTGTCACTGCGTTTTTCCTGTCCTTTAACACTGTTTTTAGTTGCAAGATAAACACTGGACTTTTGCTGCCATTTTCATTATTTGAAATCTTTAGATATGTGTAAAGTAAGGTAAATAAGCATTTTCCTGAAACCATTTGCCAACTTATTATTACAACATCTAGATAATTTACTAAGATGTTCTCTTTTGTTTCCCATTTTGAAAAGTGGATGGAATACACATTAAATTTATATTGCAGCAAAAATGAGAGATTACTGATTAGCTTTCTAATCTCTCAACAAGAAAAGTAAATAAAAAATGCCTTGATCAATTCAATTTTTCTTAACATAGCAATAATAGGAACCCAGGAAGACAATAAATGTGAAGCAAGCATTTGTGGAATAAATAAATAAATATTGTAAGATATTGTTTTTGCAAAACTATTTGTAGTGCTACCAATGGTCTATGGTTCATCTTTTCAATCAAAAGTGTAACATTACCAACCATAGATAAATATTAGAAGGAATTTTTTTTTATTTTTTGTTTTTTCACAAATGATGGCTGGATGCTTACAAAACAATGTGAGCAAGGTTTGGTTGTTAAGTCCAATGTACTGTAGTTGCAAAACTGCATTTGACGGAGTAGGCTTAATCAAACAACAGGTAAAGCTCTCAGGTTTCAATTTTGCAGTTTTTCACAAATGATGAAACATTGATATGCGTTTTTCTTATATTTGCTAAACATTCTTTTAGTGCCCTGTGTGTTGCGACCTTGCAAGACTGAGGCCTCAGAGCTACTGATAAAATAAGCTGTCTGATAACAGGCTCGTTATCTCATCTGATCCCTGGGTCAGGCCTGAGGTTCCAGAAGCCCCTTTTTGCACTTGATAATGTAATTTTTCTCTTCTGCATTAAAACCACAGACAACAACCTTGCTTCATTTTGTCACATTAACACCGTAAACTCTTGTATTTCATAATTGTATTTCTTTGGAATTTTATGTGATGGTTCAACACAAAATTTGATGAAGTCATGATGTGGAAGAACAATGAAACAGTTTTCAATGTTTTATTGTTGTTGTTTTTTTTAACAAATAAAACTATAACATCCATGGCATGCCTTTGTATATTGCAGAGTTACAGTTTTTGCTGAAATAAGATCCCTTGCTTTATATTAAAACTAATCTTTGCAAATCTACAGAAATTGTCTATTTTTATTTTACATGTTTTTTTCTCAGGTCTGGGCTTTGATTGGAACACAGTAACATATGATTATGCCTCATACATATCATTTAATATTTTCTCTGGCTGTATGTCTAGGATTGGTGCCCTACTGTTAGATGATCATCTGCCTGGTCTCCAGCATTTTGTGTGTGTGGCAGGCATTTTTTCAGGATTGTCCTGTATTTACCTCCATATATCATGATATGCATCAACTCTTATCAGCTTCGTTGTCCCTCCTGAAAAGAAGCATTCCTTGGCATGATACTGCTATTACAATATTTCACATTGGGAATGATGTGTTCATTGTGATTAGTAGTGTTAGTTTTTCACCAAACAGCATGTTGCATGCAAGCCTACAAATCACTTCGGTCTCATCTCACCAGGGAACTTTCTTTGAAATGTTTGCTGTTCATCTACATCACTTTTTGGATATTGGAAATAGAACTTCATTTGAATTTCTTTCAATGGATTCTTTCTTCCTGCAACTGATCCTACAAGGCCAGATTTGTGGTAGCTGTTGATTATTTTTGGCTCCTCAGGGCTATCATTTTGCTCAATGCTGGACAGCCATGTTTTAGTAGAATTTATGCGCTATAATTTATTTATTTTTTTATTTTTGGAAGGGTTTTAAGTCTTCAATTTTGCTTTCAAGCACAGTCATAAATGAAATAAATCACTCCAGCCCACTTTTTAACAGTATAAATGAAAATACATTACAATACGATTTTTTAATGGACACTGGCTGACGCTGTAGTTTTTTTTTTAACAGCACAGAAGAAAGGTTTTTGAGTATGTGGAAAAACCAAATGTTGCACCCATGTCATTAGTTGTTTAGATAGTCGGACACACCCTGTATCTAACCCTTCAAAAACATTGAGCCAAAACACACCAGCCTTGAATGCGATCCAACAACCAAAAAGCACACATCTGGATGGGTTCCTTCAGAGTGACTAACTTCAGTGTGTGTGAGTGAGCACATCACATAACCGCTGTGTGAAGGCTAAATGACAGGTTTTGATCCCGCTGAGGAACATTCCCAGGTCAGATTATGATCAAATTTTGAGAGGGGTTTATGGATGACCAGAAGTTACTTTATGTTTTGGCATTAACCCTTTATGAGAGAGAGATGTCATCACCAGTGCACAAATGTTCTTTTTAAAATAAAAGCATTACTTAACTGTGACATTTACTTTCTAAACATTTTGTGCTTTACATTGATTGTTGTCTGTGGAGCCAATATGCACTCAATGCATTTAGTAAAAGAAAAGTACTAAAAAAAGGGACCTTTAGAGCAACAAATTAAAATTAAAATTAATCTGGGAACACAACTTTATCCTTTGAATTGGAAGTCAATCTCTATCTCTTTTCAACACAAATTTAACGACTTATCTCCTTGTGAAGTAGTTTCGCCTTTCTAACAAAACTAAGGTCGTGTGGAATGAGGAATGGGTGGTAATGGGAACAAACATAAAGTGATTCCTCAAGGGCTGCACTTTCAGTTAATGAGTAAAGACACAGACTGAATGTCAACCTGAAAGGACTAAGAGGGCCCTTAACCCACTGGAGAGAAGAAGCTGATAAGAGCAGGAGCAGGGCAACGATCACTACAAGCGAGTGAGACAGAGCCTGCAGAGCACAGCATCTAACTCAGTACTCTAGTAGGACTCATTACTACCTTGTAGTTGGATTTTTGTTTTCACTTCATTCGTTGCTATAAAGTCAGATACTTTAACAGAGGGGTGTCCAAATTTAGTCTTTGAGGGCTGGTATCCTGCATGTTTTAGTTATTTCCCTGGAATCCCGTATTAGTAGATAAGATGCTCTACACCTTTGCAAGAGACTGTTGTTAAGTTTGATGATGTTCTTCTCAGATGGCCATTTCAATCCAAGTCTGCAAAGAGTAAAGTAAACTTTTGGTTCTCATGATCGTTGAGCAAATTTATCATTTGTGCAATAATCCCAAAGAAAATTGCTTGAAAATAAATTTAGTTGATATTTTAGGCAATATAATTTAACATCCTAACACAAATGTTATTTTTGTTTTTATTTCATTGACAAACAGCAACAAGGTATTGGTTTCCTGTGAGTACATAGATGTTTAATATCTGCTAATATAGTGATACATCTAATAGATACAGGTACAGAACATTTTAATTAATAACAAGTGCACAGCATTTCACCATCACTTTAAAGCAGATAAGATCTGCCTTTGAGGAGTAGGTTTAGCCTAAACAACTTTGAAAGAGAGTTACAGCCAGGCTGAACAGTTACCGTGTTCAAACAGAGTTTTAGTAGCCATTAAACCAAGGATCAGATGAATAATGACATCCCGCATCATATTACCCCTGCAGCCTTCAGCCTGTGACACCAGTATGTATTCAAATAAATCATGTTCCATTTACACATGGGGCCATTAATCCCAGTTTAATGGATTGGCTTTTGCATCTGATTTCAGTTTCAATAGCCTGTAAAACCCTTTACCTTCAAGTAGAGAAGAGAAACAAATGTTCTTTGAAAGGCTAAATCTCATGTGTTTTGAAAGGCACATATTGCCCTTGACATTGCTAGATTGTGAATTGGATAACCTGCCACTCCCCAGCTTCCTGTATCCAAAGGATTATTTAAAGATATGGAAAATTGTTATGTAGAAGTCTCGGATGAATAATTCAGTTATGTTCAAACTGCAATGGACAGCAAGTCTCTCCTGAAATGTGTCCCGAACCTGGAAACAAGTCTGACCACTGAGATTGAATTCTGTAATGACACAAGCGGGGAGATCTAATAAGCTTTCTAATACCTTTTCTAAAAGGGTATTTGATGCTGGAGGTGTTTGATGTTGGGCCATCATTAACCCGGAGGTCAGAGGTTTATGACAGGAAGGAGAAAGAAAGAATTTGCTGCACTTGGTTGCATAATTTAAAATGGTCAAAGTAACAAAAGAGACTTTAAGAAATCCCAATTATCTTACAAAGGACATCAAGGAGAGGCTAAAACTAAATCACTGCCTATTAAACATTTTTCATTATAGTTATTTTTGGTAGCCCGGATTATAGCGAGCAACCTTTTTGTTTGTCAGAAGTAAGCCACCATCAAGCTCACAAAGAGACACAGCATCCACACTGCAAACACTTTCTTGAAACAGCTTTGAGCAATTTGTAATGTCGGAGCTGTAATCATCTTCAATGAAAGATTATATTTCAAAGACAGATATTGGGTCTCTTCTTGTCATTGAGTCTCAAGTAAACAACAGACCCACCTATAATTAACTTTGATATCAAAAACTGCTGGAGACAGTTGCAATAACTTGCTGGTGGATGCTTTAATGTGTGTAGTCAAATATGACAAAAGACCTTCATGCCTGGAAGGCACTGTAGTTATTCCAGGAAGTATATCCACCCTTTTCCAACTAGGAAATATTCATCCACCCTGTGTAGCTTGTTATAGTTTTGATGAGGAAAGGTGATGGGGGTAGCAGTAGACATTGAAGGCGGTGGAGGGTATGTAGGAGAGTATGTAGCACCTATACACCTCTGGTCAGCAGTCAGGTAGAGAGAAAATTCACCCTGGACAGGCCTCCAGTCGAACAAAGAGCAAAATGAATACACTTGCAACAAAGAATTTGCCTAACATAACATTAGAGTCTCAAGTTAACCTTATAGCCATATTGATTTGGACTATGAAGTATGGGGATTACCAGTGCGTGCATAAGAAGAACATGTAAGCTCTATGGACTTCCAGTTCTGATTCAAACCTATTACAGGAAACAAGGCTGGATATACTCATGTACATCTGATGTTACAACCAAAATATACTTTAATTAGGATTTGACAGACCAATACAAAGTAGCACATAATTGTAAAGTGGAATGAAAAGTACATATGCTTTACAAAATGTTTAAAAGTGAGATGTATATTATGCATTCACCCCCCAAAACACCAACTTTGGCTACAAGTACATCTGCAAGTCAATATTGATATTTGTCTCTATCAGCTTTGTACATCTAGACATCTGGATACTGGTTCACTTTTTTGGGGGCAAAATAGGTCAAGACCACTCATTAGAAAAAATTTTTTTTGGAAAAGTCAAGAGGTGTGAACACTTTTGCAAGGATGTGTATTTATATTTACTCTATGTCGACGTACCTTCAGGGTATTCTTTTGTTTTCTGTAAGAGAGTATATATCCATCTCCCTGGGAGTGTTACATGTCTAATTGCTGTACACTTTAATAATTTACACTTACGGGTCTCTTATGCCCATCATTAAGAAATGGAGCAATCATTCCCAGTCGCATGTCTGGCTGCGTGGAGAGGCGTGTGTATGCGTGTGTGCACATGCCATTATGTCTGTGTCTGTGTGTGCGCTGGGTCGAGTGAGCTCATACATTCTTGATAAAGTGTCTAAGTGTGTGTATACAATTAGGGAAGTTTGCTAATGTATGTTGTAGGGTTTGTGCAAGAATGAGCTAATCAGCGCATATGTCTGTGTTTATACATGTTTGTGTACATGCATGGCTCTGGTGTATGTATGTTCTGCACCTTCTCTAGCCATTAAGGTGAGTGTGCATTATTCATTGTGGCCTGACAAGATCATTATCAACAGGATGAGCAGGAGGAAATGAAGGGCTGAAGGAGGAACTGAAGAGTGTTTGTTCCTTCAGATAAAAGTCACAACATTTCACCTTTCATCACCAATTACAGCCTAATCAAACTTTTTTTTTTCGCCTAGCTCTTTTTTATCTAACTACCTGAACACAAACAGTATTTGAACTCATCTTAGATCTACCTGTGGAAACTTTTTAAAAGAAAATATTTTCTTTTGTGACATCAGATCAGTTGAACTGGCATAGCATCACAAATTCCTGAAGTAAAACCTTTTTTAACATTTTACAGTGTGTTTTTAGTTTTTGGGAGGTCAAATTGTTTTATTTGTTTGTTTTCCCAGCTTTATCGAGATTGTAGATTACCCTCTCATCTACAAATGAAATAAAAACGATCACATATTCTTTAGAATTAATGGTGGGAAACAATAATTATAGGTGTGGGGTTTTTATTTTGATTTAAAGGAATTAAAGAATGATAGAAGACTGTCCAAGCTCCACTGCCTGGGCAAGTTTTATTGGCCATGTGTGACTTATTGACATTTCTGTGGTGCCTGCAAATGATTGAAAAACAGTATCTAAAACGTCATGGTGATTTAGTATTAAAAGTACATAGCTCTGTGAGTTTAGTTTAAACTACTCCTAATATCATAAATATGTGACAAAGTACAAACCTCTTTGAAAAGACAGAAATAATTGCACAAAATATATTGGATGTTGAACATTGAGCATGTTCTATAAAACTACATAGTCATTTGTGCCCATTATTCATTTTTCATTTGCTTTGGTATTTCAAAACATTACCTTCAAGACTTGACTCATATTGTGGTAATGAATTGCACACCCAGAACAACAGTGCAATGTTATCATTAATTTCTGTATTCATTTCCCAAAAGTGTTTTCACACTGTCCACTATCTCTCCCTTCTTTGTATGTCAGTAATATGAAATACCATTTGGGAAATCTGCCTGAAGCAAAAGTGAAAGAGGTTAATTATTTCTTAATGAGCTTTAGAATGATAATACAACAGAGCTGCATGGGAGAGGCAGTGTTTCTTCAAATCAATGTTTTCAGATTAAAAACTACTTGATAGATGACATGGACTCAGGAGAAAAGAGATAAAATTTAGATTTCTTGCAGAAAATGGAAAAGATGAACAGGAAATAGAGACAGACATGTATTGTTATTATTAAGCCTAAAGACAACAAATACAATTAGTGTTTCATTCCGAATGCCAAACGTCCATGTTGCAATTTGCAAAAAAAGATCTCAGTGAATTCGTAGGATTACACTGGGTAAACATCTGCTGTCATCACAATGCTGGCTGTCAAAGAAACAACTCGGGCATAAACATGCTGAGTGATGGCTGCTTTTCTATCAACAAAATCCTTTTAGAGAGGACACTAAATCCAGTTCCTGGATGTGGAAAAAGAAGAGCTTTATTCCAGCGTTTCTTTCTATGCACATTCATTGTGTACCACCTGACAAAAGGAAAATCAGTACACACACAGGCATAATTTTAGTGACTTTTGTTTTTGAAGAGGCATGGGAAATTCTTGTAATTTGATCAACTGGAGTGCATATATCACAGTTTTACAGAATTGACCAAAAAATAGAAAAAACATCCAAAATTATCTAGAAAGGAGAAGTCACACTTACTGATATATTTATTATTTAAGTTATAGTCATGTTATCTGTTACATTAATTTCTGCTTATGTAGATTCTGATACAAAAACTTTCATCAAAACAGAATAATCACCTGATAATAAACAGCAATGCCTTTTTTCAAGTTCTATGCTCAGAATACCTTCTGGGTGTTTTGCACAACAAGCTGATAGAATGTGATTAGTTGGGCTTGTCCTGCTCTTTAACGACAAAATATTTCCCAGCATTCAGTTTGTCTTTTTTATTACTAAGTAAACACTGTAGTTGCCATTTTTCGGCCAGCAAATGTCCCTCAATGTCCCCCAACTGCTGTTATACGATGCTTTCTAGAACCAGAGGAAACTCTGAACACTCTGGAACTTTCCATGCCACCTCATTAAAGAAGGGATGTCCTGTTCCAGGCCTCAAGGGTCTGGAACAGGACATTTAAAGTGTCCTGCCAACTTTCAATGTGTCTCTGCTCCAACACAACTGATTTAAATGGTCTGACTACATCAGCAGCATGTCAAAGTTCGGCAATGGCCTGCTAATGAACCATCATTTGATTCAGATGTGTTGAACCAGGGGAAGACCTATAACATGAAGGGTATTAGCCCTTGCGGACTGACTTTGGACACTACTGCATTAGAGATTTTCTAGTGAAGAAATTGGATAATGAAACTTTTTGTGGTTTTAAAATGGTAACTTTATTTTTCTTTTAAATCTCGTAATAACTTAAGACTGGTACATTCCCATGCCAGCTTATAAGTTAAGTGAGAAAATAACACTTTAAAGCTTATGCAAATTTCCCTTATTAAAAAAGTTTCCCTCTCCTGAGATTTTTTTTATATGAAACTTTCTGATGAGGGTAATTTGGATTGTACACAGTCTTTCTTTTCTCTCCAATTTTATTGTTAACACAAGTTTGATTTATACAGTTAATTTCAAGGTTAGCTGTTTTTAATTGAGTTTCACAGTAACAAGGTTTATTAACTTTAAAATAATTATTTTAAAAACTGCAAAATTTAAGAAGAAGTAAATTTGAACTGCAAAGGCTCCAGGATTTTATTTCATGAATATTGTAAAAAAGTTGAGCTTCATATGGCAGGATTTAAATAAAATGTTTTATAAGCTTCAAGCGTTTACTGGAAAATTACAACTATAACATCTATAAAACACACATTTTAAGGCAGAAACGTTGGCATATTTAAAAGTATGTTAATGGACTACACCTAGTACTTGTTTTAGCCCCATTAACTCCTACACCAGTACTGGGTGGTGTGGAGGCAGTCAGCTTGTGTAAATTCTGAGGTTCTGAAGATGCCCAAGTTGCCTTATTGGTGACATTCAGCTTGTCTGCATTGTTGAGTCTGGTGTTCCTAATATTCCTTATGACAATACCCAGCAGATATTCAACATAGCTATCATTCAGCTTGAGAAAATGTCCTCTAAAATATCCTGGTAGACGACCATGATGACTCAGACTTTATAAAATACAGTAGATAATTCAGCTCTCCAAATCATCACTGGTTATGGGAACTTCACTCAAATTCTGGGTCAATTTATGCCCAATGAACTTTGATTTACAAGGAGAATTTTTGGCTATAGAGCAGCAGTACCATAACTTTTTTATTTGTATAATTCAAATGGCTGTTGAATAACCCTCCCAAGGCTATAAATGTATGACTGTTGCTTTACCCTTATGTTCTACTATACTTTTTAACTATATATATATATATATATATATATATATATTTGGATATATGTACTCCTAAACCTTTGTGATAAAATGCAGGTTCAGTTTTAAATAACTGTAAACCAACAAAAACAACAACAGAAACAATTCTGGATATACCTGTAATCATTTGCTTAAAAGCATTATCCATGTGAAACAAAAAGTACAAATATTCTTAAACTGATTATTGTCACATATGTCTATGTTGAGGTTACAATGATATTTAAGAGAACAATCACGGGCTAAAAAGAGAATAATGCAATGTAAATACACAGCTCCAACATGGAGTAAACATAAGATATGAAATGCCAAAGTAAAAAGCGTCCCACAACTAGTGGGACGCTTTTTTTTTTTTTACAACTAGTACTACGTCAAAACTGTTATAATAACTCGAACTCTCCAACAGATAATTAGATTTGCTCTGAGTGTGTTTACTCTGTGTCCATATGTACATAGGTGCGAGCTAACTGTTTGAAGCAAATCTTTTACAAATAACTGAGATTATACCGGTTACACACATACATCATGCACACACACTTCAGAGCACCGAGCCGGCCCACATTCCTGTCCGGCCAAGACCAACATCCCTGTGTTTTTCCACAATACGAGTGGCTCATTCGACACAGGAGCTTGTGTTTGTGCGAAACTCCTTTCATCCACCCACCGCAACATATGTGCATGAGTCCGTCTGAGAACGCTTCTGGTGGTGGTGTTTGAGTGTCTGCAAGTCCAGGAGGCAGTGTTTGTTTATCCGAAACACAAGATGTCCCAGTCCCTATATACAGTTCTGTGAACTCTGAGATCTGTCTGATTTTTTCAGATATTTTCTGTTCAGTATATTCTGAGTCTCACAGTTGAAAGAAATTATCTCATATATCCACAGTCACAGTCCAGTCTCATAGCTGCCTTTGCTCCAGACCAACATCCTCGAAATCTCTATTAGAGCAGCAATTGTGAAGATATCAGCTGATTTTTTTTTACTTAATGAGGGAAAACTGAGTTTAGTAAATCTACAACTTTGAGCAATTTTTTGTATTGCTGCATACAACAGTCAGGAAAAGAAAAGAGATGCAACAATGCATCTAGGTAGAAAAGGAAACAGTGACAGACAAGACATAAAACAACTTTAAAAATTGAAGGAATTCAATTAGCTAACCATAAGCTGGCACCAAGAGTAAAGTTGGAATTTGCTTATTGACTTCTTATTGTTACTAAACTAAAAGTTAACAATTTTTGCACCTCTTCTGGTTAAACCTAAGTGAGATAATCACTGTTATCACGTACTACATTTTACGTCTTTGCTGCTCAATATCAAAAGTAAATTTAACTGGGATAGAAAACAAAGAATATAAAAGATGATGTCCTCAAATTCTTCTCCTGTCAAGAAGTATATGCAAAACATAATACTTAATAAAACATTGTGAAAAATGAATCCTTACAATTTTAAGTTAGACTTTTTCCATCTACTGTTAACTAAAATCTGAATGTTTTTATGATTTTATGTTTTTCTTTTGTGTTTCACAGCAGTTCCCATGTTCCTATAGGAATTTAGTCAGGATAATATATGCCTTGCCCAAGAGTGAAAACGCCAGAATATTTTCCTCTCTCTTATTTGTCATAGAGGCACAAGCAGAGTTCATTTTTGAAGCACATGTCGGAGGCATATCAGGCTGCCTGTATGTTATTATCGGTTTAATAAGTCAGGGAGTGAGTGAGGACCAATCTCCTTCAGCAGACCAGCTGCATCAAATACAAATTGCCCCAGTAGACTAAATAGAGAAGGCATTTTTATCATGAAGCATGAAATTATCTTAGAGCCTAGTCCATTACACACATGCATAGGGACATATGCAAGAAAATATGATTTATGAATATGCAAGTTGAACATACTAGGCTCCAAAGCATATCTGTTTTTTGTTTGTGAATACATTTATTTAAAGTTAGTGCATTTTTGTGTAGATACCAAATAAAAAAGGGTTTTTTTCTAACTTCGACAAAATATGCAGTAAGTGAAATGAGGGACATTGTTAATATCTTCAAAAAATGGAAATATTTCCATGTGACACATGCCATTTGTCATGATTAATTGCCTACGGCTGTGGCAGAATATGAAAGTAATAACGATAAATGGCATTCTGTTTTTGATTATTTTTGCTTGTCATGAAAATGTCTAAAAGTAATGAGGAAAATGTCAGACATGCATCAGAGGTTTATATAATATTTTTAGATTCATTTTTGTGGCTTTTATATCTTATTTCTGTGTGTGAAAGGTAGTTTGTGTCTAAACCGTGGAATAACCACTGAACTATAAAGTCAATAAACAGAGAGGCTTTCAGGTAGAAAAAACAAATGCATTCCACATTCTACACTTATTGACTGGTGGGTGAAAGGTAAAAAAAAAATCTACTATTAGCATAACAAAATCTGACACTGAAAAATGTAGAAAAAATACAACCTTAAATTGGACTATCAATATTAAGAAATAATAGTAATTTACCAAAGTCACTGGTTCAACTATTATTGTCAACCAGAACAATCCCTGTAATATAAATATAAATGATTACCTAGACATAAGATCAACCTTCTTCTGTTTTCAACATTCTCTGGAGACCGAAATGACAACGTAAACTTGTTGGGAGACCTAAAGAGTCTACCAACAGACTGTGCATAGTCTCTAGACAGTAAAAAATCTGGAGAGATTGTTCAAAAAGGAATCGTCAAAAACTCCTCTCCCTGCTTTAAACCTATAAAATGTTATCGGAGATAATAAATGCTATCCTATTGGTCAACATGGCATTGTACAAATTACGCATGGCAAGAGTGCAAATGAGCTTGGCTCACATGAGTCATTCAATCCAGTCCCCTTTGCTGCTTTCTTCAGTATTATCCCACAGGGGGGGGATTTAAATGTTCATAAGATGAATATAATAGCTTTTTGTGAACTGCTTCTGGAGGGACTTGTGTAGTGTAGTATATATACTGTATATATACAGTATATATATATGATTCATGTGAGCCAAGGTCATTAAGAACCAACCGATCACAGCCAAGAGGATGGTCTTAGCACTGTCAGTCAAGCTTAATGTGCACTGCTTAATGTGGCAATGGTGGATAGATGACTTACTTGTTAAGGGACACTGTTTATCCTCCAACATTGGTGGCCATGCTAACTAGCCTGAGCAGTCTCCCATGTGGAGAATATGCTACCTGCCTTTTGCTTAGTAAAACGTAAAAGGCAGGTATTGCTCGGATTGGTTGTTTCTGACCAAGCTGTGTATTTCAGTAGATGGCTTCAGGACCACAAGGGAGAGGAGGGAAAGAAGCTTTTTTTTCTCATACATTTTTTAAATTAGATTTTTTTGTGCACTTGTTTTTCACTACCGAGGTGCAAATAAGGTTTGAGGGCAATTAAATAGCGGTATGAAGTGTGAACAGCCAGTTAAAAAATGCTCGAGTTGAAAGCATTTTGTTTCACTCAAAAGTTCCTGAGTTCTTGTTGAATATTTCTCTTCCAAAACAAATTTTATTTCTAAATGAATCAGACTGGTGAAAATGTGACATGTACGTGGCTAAAAGGGACAACAGAAATGGACAGTTGCACGTCTAAAAGATATGTGACATTTGGATCTTTTCTGCAGACATATCCACATACACATTCACAGAGTGACCATGTTTTTATATTTGACCATTCGCAGTCGTCTGACGTCAGAGAACAAACCTGCTCAACCTCACTGCTGGACACTGAGCCAAAGGGAATAGTTTCTGGTCAAAGTCTTTTTCCCCCCTCTATCCCTCTGTCTTTCTCTCTCCAGTACACACAAATACACATGGGGATTGTAAAGGGCAGAGGCAAAGCAGAAATTTCTTTCTCACTGGGCACTAATCAAGAGGGCATAGACCTTCACCTTCTTGGCAGATGTACAAAACAAAATGGCAACCATGAGAAACCCTACTGGGAAAAGCACTACAGCACCATGTATGCCATGCAGTTATATGTGCTAGTTAATTGGTGAAAGAGAGATAGAGAGAGGTCAATTATGACAGAGCAAAGAAAGAAACACGTAAAAACATCAAAGAGTGACTGTAAGGAGTTTGCAGACAAAACGGTGATGTTAGCAAAATGGAGCAGAATACCAAAATGTTTGAGCAGTGCCAATTACCAGATATACTTCATGTCATTTTTTCCCCTCTGCAGAACATTTGAGTGAACTGAAGCTGGAGAAGTAAAAATTTAATTGGATTGGGAGAAAGTATTTTGGAAGTGATGCTCAAGCTGCAAAAGTTTGCTCCAATTAGTTATAATTTCCTCAAAAAAAAAAAAAGGTTTCATTTTTGTCACAGAAATGTGTCGATTTTAGGTTGACCAATTCTCAACTTCCGTTTTATCACTCAGTAATGCCACACAGCAGATGCTATATCTTTCCATTATTTGTGAAAGCATTCAAGCCTTTCGAGCTTCCCCACATTTTATCTAAAACTATAAGTTTCAGTGTATTCTGTTTATGATATTAGCTGATAGATCAACACAAAGTACTGCATCGTTAAGAACCAAAAGGACATGGAAACAAGATTTAAAATCTCTTAAAAGTGGTCAATACAGTTGCAATTCCTTTTGTCTATCACCCCAAAATAAAATTAAAAACATTTATGTGGATTTAGTTTATACCTAAATACAACTAAGAACTTGTAGAATGACATACACTGTACATTCAATCTTACTGAGCTATGTTGAATGTAAATTCTAATAAAAACAATATTTGGTTGACAAAGGGGGAAATACCTCTAGGGGTGTGAGTATTTCAGCAAAACACTATGATCCATATTGTTTTGGCTGACAACATGCACCACCTGTGCAGTGCATTTTCTCATCACTCTGTGCAGTGCATTTTCTCATCACTCTCACTTTTAGAAAAGAAAAAAGAAAAATCCTCATAAAGATCCTGGAGCCTTCTTTCTGCCTGCACCATTTCCTGTGTTAGGCTGCAGTTCTTCAAACTAAGCCCCTCTGTCTGTTGCAAAGCTTAACTCAACTTCACTTTTACCTCCACTTCGACTTCTTCCCAGCTAGACTTTTTCTTGACTCAGCTGACTTGATCATATCTCTGTTTGCAACTTCTCCTTCATACATTTTACAGCTTACAGTGTTCTATCCTGTCGAACCTGTCTAAGTTTCTGAAAGTGAGAGAGAGAAAAAAAACTGAAGCTTGACAACCTATGTGACTATCTGACAATCTCCCTCCCTTCAGCTTATTACAATGTATTCCATTTTCACAGTCTTCATTCCTGAGGTGGGCTTATTAGCAATGTAGATAATATTTAAGTTCGCATAGAATCTAATATAAATATTTTACACCTAAAAAAAAAGGTATATTTGAGAGTGCCAGAAGCAGTCTTTTTAGTGCAAGGTAGGCCAACAAAACTACTTTGACAAAGATGACAAGAAAAGAAGAGAGTAATAGGTTGGATGTGACAAACTGGGGGGTGCTGTAAGAGGATTAGCAGATGAAAACGAGAGAACTGAATGAGATACACTCCGAATCGTACAGGCGGAAATTTAAGATATGAGACCTGTGCTGATGGATGTGCAGCAGGAAATGACATGAGATGAATAAGTGTGATAAATAAGAAGAGAAGATTTGGACTGATGTAAAATAATGTAATGTGTAGATTTGAATATCCGACTTCAGTCTTCTTGAGAAACATTAGCAAAACTGCAAAATTTCAAATGGTATTTTTCCCCTTCAGTTCGACTTTGCAGAAGATGAAGCCTAATCTGACTACGAATCAAGATGCATACACAACTTGAACTTGGGGCATTCCTGATGCTGGTAATGATTTTTTGCCTCAATGTCTCCTTTGGACAAAATAGCATTGAGAAAAATGAAGGAATAAACAGTCTGCCTCTCCAGATTGCTTATGATATCCAGCATACATACAGAGAAAAATACACAAACACATTCTTCTGTTCATATATATATCCAGTTTATTTTCTGGCTTCACACTGACTTTCTAAACCAGGCCCATTTCCCCAATTGTTATGGTTGTCTGTTACAATAAAATGATGAGCATTGCTGCTGTCTTGCAAGTAAAGCAGGGCATGGAGAAGAGGAAATTTAGAATATAGAGCAGAACAAGAAAAGGATGAACTGGAATAAAAGAGAGAACTGGGAAACAATGTGGGCAGGAATAAGTACATTTTTTATTTTTTGTGGAGTATGAGCCTAAGGACAAACATGACAAGATGTTATTGTCCCTGCCTATATGTAGTGTAACCCACATCCCATGTTGCCTCATATGCAGCCACAACATATAGTCGGCTTAAGTAAATATCCAGACAAATCTGAATTTAGATGCAGTTCTTAAGTAAAACACACAAAAAAATCTGTTTTGCCATTTTGCTCTTTGTGAAGTATTTTTGGAGCCTGACAAGTTGATGTTCAAAAGTTGACCAAAATCTCTGAGTCAGTAACATCATAAATTCTAGCTTTCATGACTTGTTGTTAACATTTGTTTCAAAACCCTGCTCCCCTAAAATAAGATTGGAAATACATCAAGTTTCAAATTACACTTTTCTTTTCTGCTATTAGAAATGTTTACAAACATTTGGCTTCATGAAATTTGCAGTGGGAAACTGTTGGTTAAAAGTAGAAAACTTTAATGGGATTCTTGTCTACAGAAGGTACACTGCTAATTGATGGCTCAGCTTAATGGGATTCTCTGGTTTTGGTTTTTAACCGCAGCTGACTTTATTCAGTGGGTCTTCATACAATAGGTACCTATCCATCTAATTCTCTGTGTTTTACAAGGGCTGCACCATTCAAGGAAAAACATAATATTGTTGATTACTTCAAAGCCGTTAAGAACTGCGGTTCACCCATATTTTCATCACTTTTTCTTTTTCATGATCATTGTCACTAATATCTATATCTGCAAAAACAAAACAAAAAGATCAAGCATTATCTACTCATCATTGAAAAACAATAATAACCCGTCTAAATGGCTAATAATGTTTTTGGCAAACAAAGTTTGAACACATTGGCTCTAAAAGGTTGAAACCAACCAGCTATTATATCCCAGACATCCTTCACGATTGCAGTATTGCACACGTTGAAACAAAGGCAAGGCAAGGCAACTTTATTTATATAGCACCTTTCAGCCAAAGACAATTCAAAGTGCTTGTACAAAGAAGTTAAAAACAACATACAACAGAAGGACAGAAAAATAAACAAAATAAACATTACAAATTTGAATATAGTTAAATATGATTGTGATGAAAAGTATTGTGCAGCTCTAAATTGCTCTAAATCTCTTAATTTCATGCTTTTATATACAGTACATCTATAATGGATTTGACACTGTAAGACAATATTTATCCATCTGGATTTTTTTTTTTTTATCTACAGCTGCTTCAGTTGACCGAAACACAAATCAATTAGCTAATTTTGATAGATATAATTGTAGTTCTAAGGGTTTGCAAGTTCTCTATATGTTCTATTTACCAGTAATGATTTGACACTTGCTAAAGAGAGAGGAGTAATTAACCAAAAAGCTCAATAGTTCCACCAGTGACCTTACACGCGAGGCCAAATACTTCCAAGTTTAAAGAGGAAGTCCCAACAGAGCTGCATTAGTTCCTCCTCCTCCATCCCGATCTGTCTGCGAAGAGACAATTCCATTACCCTGCAATGTAGCACAGGTCCCCAGAGTGAATGGGTATGTGTGCAGGGATTACGCCAAAACAAGCCGCCCAGGAAAAGGAAACAGACACCAATTTGTGTGCATGTGCATGTATGAGTGCACATCAATTTAACAAGATAACTCACTCCTCCTTTCACTCACCCTCAAAACACAGGAATGACCACTGAGGGCTGAGCATATTTTAGCTTTGCCAATATTAAAAAAAGAGGCATTTTATTTTGACCAGTACATAATTTACTGCCATTTTACGTTTGTCCAGATGTTCCTACATGCTGGTTAACATACAACCTAAAAGCCTGACTTGGTTACACTAATTCTGTCAGAATTTCAGCAAGACGTTGTGAGAAACCTGTGGAAGAAAACCCAAAATGTTTAACCCCAGTTATATGATTTAAATCCATTCCTACTAAATGCAGAAGAAATGTATGCAAACTTCTGATTTTGAAGAATATTAATAATTAAATCTCTAACTTATTATTTCTGTCATTACTGAGGAGTTTAGAAAATAGAAATCATTTTGATAACCCTCGAACAGAGGATTGGTCTGATCTAACTTCAGACAGTGAGAAAAAAGGTATAAGTTTCTTTTTGTTAGATGTAAGCACATTTCTGGTTTCAACTGTATCTTTAGAATTAGAAACACTTTAGAGCCTCATGTGGTATTAAAATAGATAGCAGAAACCTCCAATAAATAAATCTGCTGCTTTCTGTCAGTTGCCTCTCTCTAAGCACCTTTGCAAGTTGAAACAAAGATCATGTTAGTTATTGCAATGCTTTGGATAAGCCTATTTTATCACATTCCTTACTTTAAGATTAAAAAAATACATCACTGTTACAGTGGTCACTAAAAGGAAAAGAAATTCCTCATCTTCCATCAGTTGGCATGCTGAGTGACTGAGTAGCAGAATAACAATCAACGAGGTGTTAGACTTTGCAAGATTTGTCCTGCCTGGAGGGGTATAGAGGGCTATAACAATTTCACCGCTAAATGCCAGATCAGAGCATTTGTGAAAGGATGGCTTCCAGGACAGAGGAAATGGCTCCTTTAAACCCATGTATTTGTCCCCATTTTTCTTTCTCTTTTCTGCAGTTCAATTTACTGTGCAAGGCTGTTGGATTCTCAGAGATTTATAAAGTCAAATTCAGAAGAAAATAACATTTTCTCAAACTTGTATCTAAAACCCAAAGATCAATCATCTGGATAGTTTTAGGTTGAAATGTCACTGGTCACTGGAGTAACAGCTCAAGATCCCTGTCAAACCATGTTCGTATGATGTAGAGTGAATTATGTGTCATTCACACCTCTATGAGCTATACAACATCATTTTGCAACATTTTTACAAATCTGCCTCTTCTGAGGTTCGCTGCTTGTATTTTAGGCCTTGACCATCATTTGTTGATTCTAAGAATGTAGGTTTTACATTTTGCAAACAAGCTCACAGTGGAAGAAATCGTATCGGCTACAGCAATTTTCTAATTATTCTACGCCAGCAGTGCGGCTATCCATGACATGTAGTCATTTTGCCCTCCAGCGTTGTCCGCATGCGCAAAATTTCTTTATGTAAACAACATCATGCAGGGGGTATATATTTGTAAATCTGATTATTATCAGTGTCTCACCAGCTGTGAACCTAACCACGTCACTGGTCTACAGTCACCTTTGCCCATCTTTTAGTAGAATATCTTATATTTTGAACTAGATTATGTTAAAATGCAGTCCAGATTTTTTATAAAACATCCAAATAGCCTTTTATTTTAGCACCATACTGTAAGCTAAGTTAGTCCAGTACTAACTTCAGCTTCATTAGCTCCTCATGGTAAACACTCATATTTTAATTCAGTGCTAACACTGTTCACAGTACAGGGGGCAATTATTCCCACTTGACACACTAAACAACATGAGACAGACAACTTGTTTAGGACTCAACTGCCTGACCAATTTTTTACTTACATTAATTCTGCCTCCTTTGAAAGTGCTCCATATGTTTAACCAAATGTGTCATCAAAAATCACCACCGTCTACAGTAAAGGCCCCACTGATTACCACACACCTTGTGGCCCATGAATGGTAGTGTATCTATTCACATCCACACTACTACATCATCTGACATTCATGCTTACTGCCGTGTACTTTTTTGAAGCCACTCAAGCTTTGTGTGTATCTAAAGTGTCAGAGAAAATGTAAGCATCCCACAGTTTTACAAAGTGTTGAAATAATGCAAAGAGGAAGGGAAGGAGACGTTGCATCGGCATGGGAATTTTCCACAACACACAACTGCTGTCTCCTTGTGCTGACATTTTGTTGACACGGTTCATAAATTCAGCAGGCATACACAGAGAGTTAGCGGATGACGTCGTCTGTTGTTAATGTGAACCAGTGTAAACAAAAAACTAACAAATGTGGTCGCAAACTGAAGTCAGAGAACAGGAAAAGTGAAGGCAGACAGCCTGTACTTTTGCGGTATCGATCTTTTGTCTGAAATAAGATTTTATCTCAGAATTTCAAAGGAATGAAGAAAACAAAAAACATTGTAGAGATAAATAATAATAATAAAATTTAAAAAAACCTAGACAGATGGCTTTGTGGAATTCTCCAGATCACACTGCTATCTTTCAGAAACATAACAAGCCCCTGGTGTGAGTTATAAACACTGCATAAAATCAAACTATCATCATGATGGTAATCACAAGAACTGTAGCCTGCCATGACTGCGTGTCACATTCAACCTCTGGAGGTGACAGTCAATGTAATGGAAATGCAGACACCCTGCAGAGATGAATTTGGAGAACAGATAAAGAACAAACAGATTGATAAGAGTTTCTCCAGTATACAGTAACAGGATTAATGTTGCTCCAGTGTGTGTCTTGAACATGTCATAAAATCAGCAACTCTTAACAAGGCAATTAAACTCAATGCCAGGCTAGACCACAAAGGTATTGTTCTCACAGAGTCATAATTGACCCCTGATGAATGGTTACACAATGAAAGTCTGTTTTTCTCTTGCATGCATAGTTTGAGACCACCAAAGTGTCATTATGATGCAGAAACACAACGCCTGGTGAAGGGAAACGCACTCATGCACAGGGCTGCACAGAGACATGTAGTACACATCTGCATTTCAGTCTTTTTCTCCATCTCTATCCACAAATTTTCTGGACTATTTATGTATTGCATCATTCACCCTGCTGACACAATCTACCATAACATAAAAGTCTCATTAATTCAGTATTGTTTTAGCATTTGGTAATTCATCATTGCCAATATGATTAACCAAACTGTCACGCTCCCATATAGTCTCATTCATCAAACATTTGCATGGAAATGTTACATTTAATAGCAATACTGCAGTGCAATTTTGATGGGGTTGGCTTACTATCGACTGTTGACAAGCAGATGCAATCATACAGGCAGGATTTACTAATGAACTGAAGCAAGATTAACTGACCCCGTTTTTCAAAATAATTTCATACTTGTGTTGCTGTAGCTTAATTTACTTCTGTTTGTTTATACTTTAATTACTTCAGCACAAATAGGTTTAGGTGACAGTCATTCATTTCCAAAGGCCCTTTGCAGTGGCTAGTAAAACATCAAAACTAAACTGGTTTTTCAAAAAAAAAAAAAAAAAATCTGTCTTCACCATCAGATGCTGTCAAATGTGATTTGTAGAACTGTTCAAGATAACAGAAATAAAATCAACATGGCAATAACTGCCTTTTCAGTTAGTGTTCTTATTTTAAAGTCAGCAACAGTAGCACAGCTAACCAGTATAGGAAGTTAGAAAAGATGTGATTTGTAATCAACACTAGCTTTTGCTTTTCAAGTGATGGGATTAATTATGGTCTGCATTATTTTAATACATATTTTTAAGAGTGGGATCTATTCAGCCAGAAAACTGTTCGAAATACTTTAATTAGTACATATTTAAGTTACTATTGCTAATTCTGTTATTTAGTGATGAATAACTAACAAGATGGAAGGTTCTCTATCACAGTATAAAGCTAAAGAAAAATCACTCAACTATTGGTTTATTTACAACATGTAGTACACTCACTAATCCCTTATTAGGTACACCTTCCTGTTGAACCTCCTTTTGGCTTCAGAAATGGTCCACATTGAAATCATTGCATCATGCAGTTGGTGCAGTTTTTTTCGGATCAAAGACACAAAAGTCCTGTTTTGTTAAATCTTAAAAATGTTCTTTTGGATTCAGTCGTAGTGACTGAGGAGACCACTTATGTACATTATTTTATTTACATGTTCAAGAAACCGTTTCAGATGTTATGAACTATGTGACATGGTGTATTTCCTTGGTGGAACTAGCAATCAGACACTGTGGTGAAGGGGTGGCTCTATCCTGTATCAAAGCTAATGTACCTAGGACATGGAAACAATGCACTAAGGAAACCAAAGGGTGCCAAATAAAAGTTCATTACCATCTGGCTGAACTATTGATCATGAATCAATCATGGATCACTGATCCATGATTTCATGTTGTTTATGCCATATTAAATTTGGACTATTTCTAGACAATGTTCTTGTCAGTCTGTTATTGTCCTATTTTTTTTATTGTATTATATGTAATCCTATCAGTTAGGAAGATCCTACCAGATGTTCCAAACTGATAGGATTACACATGGACTGCATACACTGTAATCCATATGCTTAACATAATGACAGTATTCAGTTTCCATTATGTAATGTACACAATGGAATTCAACCATTGCAAGAATTCAAATATGCTATTCACGCAATGCAGAAGACATGTTTTCAGGGTTTTATTTCTCAGTTCCTTATTATTTTTTTTATTTTTTTTCCAAAGGAAGCTTCCACATATGACAAAGACATTTTCAATCCAACCATCCTCAACGGGGTCCTATCATTCACGAGTCAATCCCACCTCAACAGTATTACTATGCACAGACTGAGCGTATAAAACCATCCCCATCAAAATAATGGATCTCAAAGGAGGCTGCTTCCATCACACAGGCCATTCAGAAATGCTGTAAAATTGACACTTAAAGATCTTTTGTATGACTATTAAAATGGCCAGTCATAATGGCAAAAAGAATGTCATTTTAACAACTAATCATTAGAACTTGTCATCTAGTATTAGGCCCAACACTAAGGAATGCCATGGAAATTCCTGTTTAATACTAACATACCAAATATGAAAGATTATTCAAATGTTAAAACATATAAAATTATCACTTAGCTAAAGACTGTTACGGAGCAAACAACAAAAATGTTAAAACAAAATGTCACTTGTAACAGATATTGTTCTTAAATAAAAACACAAATAAAGACTAAGTGTATTACATTAATTATTTTTGCTTGTAGAAGAACTGTAGAAATGTCAAATCTCATTTTGGAGATTAATACTCAGTTACTTACTGCCAATGTGGAGGAAGATGGTATCACGTCTTTCTCCATGCGGGTTCTGAAAGCAGCTGTAGAGTCCATTGTGGTCAAGGTCAACCTGGGTCAGAATCAGTTTGGGTCCATTCAGTTGGTGCTGGGCCTCGATGTCTGTCCCATTCACCTTCCATGACACTGATGCGTCACTTTCCAGGGAGCCGCACTGCATGGTGACATCGCTGCCCCTCCGCTCGTACTGGTTTCTTGCAACTGAAAACCAAAAGGTGACAACAAAAAAAGTTTGAACAATGACAGAAGTAATAAGAAATGGGCGATGGCAATTTTGTCCCTTTATAATTTTGATTATTTTGTACCTGACATTTACCATTTACCTTGTATGAACTCGTCCCCACTAGGCAATGTTTCAAAATGCTCACATTTCATGAGATTATAGGGATTAAGTCACCAAAGCAAATAAGGTGTAATATGAAGTCGTTGGGAAATAACATACATACAAATTACAGCATACTTCTGATTGATGATTTAAGATGACTGACAATCTATGTTATGACCTTCACAAACGCTCCAAAAATATGAATTGTGACTGAAAGAAAGAGATTCTAGGTCCAAGTAACTAAACTGAGCATCCTCTGTCAGGTGGCCAGAGTAGAGCTGTTGTTTCTCCACTTTGAAATGAGTCAATTGATGTGCTTCTGGCATCTAATGAGAAAGCTTCATGGATGCCTTCCTTTGGAGGTTGTTCAAGTACATTACACTGTGAAGAGACTCAGGGGCAAACCCGGAATACACTGGAAAGCCTATATATTATTTCTAGCCAGGGTACACCTCATAGTCTCCCAGAAGGAGCAGGGTAATCTTGCTAGCAAAGTAATTTCTGGGTTTTCACTGTAGAATTGTCTCTCCAAGTGTATCCTGGATAGGTGGAAAACAATGAATACATGGATGAAGAAGGAAAGAAATATTTGTTAGTGGGTACAATGTGGAGGTAGACTAAAATGAAAAGATTAGGAGTGTACAAAAGAAGGGTATAAGTTGGTGAAAGGTCATATTGACCCATAACTTTAAAAACCAGTATGCCAGTATAGAGCCAGTAATGCCACTCTGTACATGCTGGCTGTAGGCTAAAGAATAGATACAGTCATAAGGAAAACATCTATATTTCTCAATGAGCAACTGTTCCTTTTACCAATACTTTGAGAAACTGAGAAAATAAAAATTACTTTCTTGGCAAAAGTTTTTAACTAATCTAAAAATGGTGAAGGAAAAATATTGTTACAAGAAATATATCTGTATTCAATCATTGTTTGGCTTCGCTGTCCCGCTGTAAGCCTTACTTAGCATCAGATTTATTGTAGCACAGAAAGAAAATGTGGAAAAACTGGAGTTTTAAAGGAATTTTTAAGTCTATTAATAGCACTGGGCTTTTCCCCCTCTCTGTTTGAAGTGAGGTAAAGAGTTCACATTCTATTCTATACAGAGAGCCTTACCAGAATAAAAGAATTACTGAAAATCGCTATTATACTTTTATCCTCGTGTCAACTATCTTGCTATTGATGTCAACAGTAGTTTGTCAGAAAACTTGTATGTACCATGACCTCTAGGGTTAAGGGATTTATGTGAGCCTAATAGGCGCTTCAGCTGGGATATCAGGGGTTAGCAGCCCTGCTCTGTTGACAAGTCTCAAGAGACTTGTCGTGACCACGAGGAGTGAAGACCTCAGATTAAGACTCAAGCGCAGCCGATCAGTAGCACAACAAGAAACAACAATAAAATATTGATCCCCATCTCAGGAAAGAAAACTGTGGATGAAGAAAAGAGGGGAAAAAAAGATGCCCCAACTGGCGTCAGATCAAATACTGTCATGTTCCTTGTCTTGTTTAGATATCTTTTTCCCCACAGTCTTTCTTTGTGTTCCTGTACTTCCTTCCTTTGTTTCCCTCCACAATACCTCCTTTTTTTCAACTGAAGCACTCTTCCTCTTGTTGGTCTACTCAGACATGGCTCTTAACACAGAAGATAGAGATGTCAACGCAGTGTTTCATGTATATTTCATGTCCCATAACAGAGTCATCTATATTTAATAGGACAAGATCCTTGGCCCTATTAACATTAACCTGACACTGTTTGTTCTCTCTGCCTTCTGCTGTCTTTCACTTTCTCTCAGCCACCCCAACTCTCCCTATCTATTCTTGCATCCTGTCATCCTATACCATCTCTCCATTTCTTGCTCTGCTCATCTCAGTTACCTTCCATGGTTACCCTTCACATTTTCTGAAATAATGTGAGCACATGTACGCACATTAGTGCCAAGAAATGCCAATTTCCTTTGATCTCCCTCTCTGTCAAGTTACTCTGAGTGAGCCTGTGTGACTTTATTTACATAAAAAGCTATTTGCATCTGAGCAAAAACCATACGGTTTTACTTTGATGTCAGCTTTGATGATGATGCCGGTGCCCCATGGCTCTATGTGACAAGTATGAGAAGTGAAACTTGAGAAAAGTATTATTAAATCAAGTGCTCCATCTAAGTAAGTGAAGATGTTCTTCAGAACTTTTATAATAAAGGAAAGATCGGCATTCAAAATACCTCAGTCCACTTTCACACACCATTAAAATGGTGTCATTGGCTAGAATCAATCTTGCACTGATTCTAGCACAAGAGTAGAATCAGAAATCTCTTTAGGAGTATCAAGTTTTCAATAACAATAATAAAAAAAAACATGTTAAATAAAATCTTAATTTCCATACCTAGACAATATCCAGTCACTCTTTCAGTTGTGTCGTCTTTTAAAGTTTGCATTGTCTTTCTTTTATTATATCAAAATTCACACCATATTCTTCCTCTTTTCACTCTGAGTTAGTGGCTGTCTTATCCCTTATCCTTTGTCCCATTTCCTTGCTTTCCTCCCACCCATATGGTTCTATGGATGTCGTAGTTTTCACTCACTTTTCTAGCTTTCTCTTTTGTCAACCTTCTTTATATAATAAAGTCTGAGACACCAGACAAAACTTTTCAAGTATTAATTATTAACTAGTTAGGGGGCGCTGGCTCAGTTGTGGTGTGTATGCACCACATGTAAAGGCTGCAGTCATCAATGCGCTGTGATCCTCAACGACCCGTTCTCAGGCCATTGACTGCATATCTTCTCCTTCTGTCTTCTCCATTTTTCCTGTCCATTTACTGTACAGTAAAGGCCAACAAAGACTGAACAATTCTTCACCAAAATTACATAACCAGCTAGCTTAGAGTAGCTCAGTCTAACTCTTAATTTCTCTAACTCATTTGACGCAATTGGATATATCTGTCACAAAATTTATAAAGTACCCCACGTTACACATATTGTAACAATAAATCGAAAATACATAATCTCATGCTATGCTTTGCAGACACTCTCTCTGCACTGATGAAGATGCACTTATCTCAGAGGGACAAATTGTTGGGAATGTCAACAATGCAGAATTTTATTCATTTTGGATAAATTCATTAGGTAAGGTAATATTATTTATATTACACATTATAATATAATCACATTATGTATATATAATGTAATATATACATTATAATCTGTCAATACATCTTGAAAAAGATGTATTGAACAGTATGTTTTCAGACAAGCACTATGAATATAAAAGAGGTGGTAACGTGCCTTACTTATTTTAGATATAAACATGGTCAAGAAAAGAAATAGTAGGTGCCTAGTTTAAATTTTATTTATTTATTTTTAGTCAGGTAATACAGTTTTACCCAGTCTGTAGATATTATAAACCATGTTGATTAGATATAGAGCATAGACTATTTCTCAAAAGCAGTTTTAACTTTCTTATATAATTACTGATATTCATGCTAGAAAACAGCATGGGTCCCTGTCATTCCAATAACGTTTCCCTTCTTTTTACATTAAATGCTCACAACTTACCAAAGGTGAATTTTTCCCTGTTACTGAATTTTCTTGGCATACCTAGAACACAGTCACATCGCCATAATGGATAATTGGATTGGCTGACACAGCAGGGTAGTTATAGGGTAGAGTAGTCCTGATATCTCTAAATCATTCCTATAGAATGGTTTAACTTCCATTCTATAGGATTTAACCATATCTATATTTAAACTTGTCTTTCTTCCCTTACCATCAGTCCTTCTCACATTACAGCTATACTGACTCCATAATGACTGTGTTAAAACTTTACCATTCACCAGCAGTATATCCCTGATCATCAGCAGTCTGCACATACACCACTCATGCATAATAAACATGAGAGCAACAGTGGAAACACAGGCAGATACTTATGATTACACTCATGTACTCACTCACACATGAGAACGCTCCCCTGCATAATGCCCTCATTTCTCATGACCATGCAGACAAGCAGGCCTAATAACCATAATGACATTCAACTCAAGTGCTATTGATCTCTTGGTAATGGACCAAGCACTATGAGAAGCATCAGAGGACTTTTATTTCCCACCAAAATGCAAATAAAAAATGAGCAAAACCATTTTTTACACATCATTCTTCTTATTTATGTTGATGTCACACAGCCGTAATAGATAAACAGTTTATGTCCTTCGAGAGGAAAAGCAGACGAGCTAACTCATGCTGTCTTTATATTTAGATACATTTTGTCCTGATGAAAGATTCAAGTGAGATAAACCTTAGAGAGAGAAAAGCAATTGAAAACTGAACAAATGATGGCAGCCAAAGAGAGCTGCATACACTTTACTGCGGCATTTGAGAGTCATATACAATATGATCAAGTTAAAATGGGATTACACTGCAATATTTTATCATGTCAGCCAAGATATTTTTCTACTGGTTGGAATTTGGTCCAACATACAAAAGTTAAACTTTACATCCAACATGAGCATTGGTTTCTGTGATTCTATTGCAGTTTTTGGCAGCCATGTTGTTTCCCCAAAGACGTGTATAACCACAAAGAGTCAACATAATCATAATTATCTTGTTTTAAGGTCACTGATGCTACCTGCTGTGCAGAGCACTATCCCTGCTCAAAGGCAAATCAATTGATTTCAAACACACATTCCTGCTGACTCACACATACACATAGACACCCCCCCACACACACACAGCTCTGCATAATAAAATGCATATTAAAGTCAATGCACTGCCAAATTGTCTGTCAGAAGGAGCCAATCATGCACAACACTTTAGTCCACTAAACTTTACATATAAACACAGTCTCTAAAGTGAGCATTCAAGTGAACTTTGATATAAAATTGTTTGATTTAAAATATAATAAATTTTAAGCATTTGTTTGAACATGCATCTACAACAGAGAGGTTACCAAATCATTTTCCCAAATCCACGTGAAGTTTGAGAGTTTTTATGTGAGGAAAATCAAATTCAACTCAAGTTTTCAGGGGGCAAGTCCTTTGACCCCAAGAACAAGTCAAGTCATTGCCCAGAATACATCGAGTTTTTTTTTTTTTCCATTAAATGCACAACGTCTAGTCTAACAGTTGTTAGTAGTCCTGACAAGATTTTGTCAGGACTACTGACAAAATCCTGACAGTAGTCCTGACTTACTGTCATAAGTTAGTTTCATCAGTTAGTTTCATTAGTTTCAGGATGAAAAATCTTTTACTGTTTGCCCTAGGCCAAATTCAATAAATGAACATTTAACCAATACTGCTTAATCTTTGAGCACTTATCAACAGATAATTTTTAATATTTACTTAAGCATTTGAAAAGAAAAACTCTTATGAGAACTGAAAATCTAAAAATTGTAAAGGTTTAATATGCACTAACAATAGAAAAAGAATTGCTTTAATCCTTAAATGTAACTAGAAATAAATAATTATCTTTCAATTGTGAAAATCTGAATAAATTAAATGACTTTTTCTAATACCCAAGTTAGACTTGAGATGACACAGGCGCAACGTCTCTTACATTCACACCAAAAGTTTCATATCATTGTTCAAGGAGTTCAAGGTCAACAATCTGACTCACTTTTCAAACACTGTCAAAATTTTTACATCAACAGGTAGGATTAAAAAATCATCCTGCAAATGCTCCAGGTCATAAATAATTGCATAAATAAATTAAACTGATGATATTAGGGAACATGTTTTGCAGAGATACTTAGACAAATAATGAAAACGGTGTTACTGCAGAGCAATAATTCACAAAAAGGAAAAATAATTACTGGACATTGACTGGAACATGTTGCAGTTATGGACTGACACAAGATTGGGTGTATGGTTGCAGAAATGGAAACCACAGAACCAGTTAGATAGTGGCACCACCATGATCAAAAAACAAAAAAAAGACATTACCTTTCTACCTGTGGTGAAAAATTGTAAGTAAACCAGCAACAACAACAACAAAACATAAGAATACAATAAAAGCTACAAAAAATTAAAAAGGACACTGGATAGTAAGTCAGTCAAGCTTGAAGAGGAAAGTGATTCAGTGTTCTACATACTGTATGCAAATTGACATACAGGAATACATCTCTTAATTCATTCTATGTTGATCAGGCATTACAACCGTACATAAATTAGTTAGGGGCGAGGATGTTTCTAAGTGACGGCTTGATTAGCTGATCTAACACTGGTAAAATTACTTGTTAAATAAAACGAGTACCATTTGGCATGACAATGTTCTAGCCTCAGTTGTATTATCAGATGCGAGGAGGAGTTCAGATACTGAACCCATTTAATTTTCTTTTTTATATATACATACGAAAATAAGACCATGCTTAAGGATAACAGAATAAACTTGACTTGCTGTTCTTATAAATATACTGTATGACTAATGTATACCCATTCTGTGATATACACTACTATTATAAAACAGCTAACAATAGAGTCGATATCTTTTTAAATTACATATTTACACATCAGAACTAGTGCTACAACAATGCCTGCATGCACACACACACACAGCTGACCAGAGCGACACCCACGCAAACTCACGCAGAGATGCATCCAGAGAGCGCACAACTCATTAAACAAGCATGCACGCCCTCTTGAGTTGATTAGATTACTGATGAAGTTTGATTATGGAGAACCAGCTGTGAAGGGCTATGCCTGGATGTTTTTGCATTTCAATCTGAACAATATATACACTTGCAAGGATAAAATTGTGGCTCTATCATTCTGCATCTACGGCTTCTGTCATGCATGCTTGGGTATTTTTTAAAGTACGACTCTGTGGGAGCAACCACCTATAAGTTATGATCTGGCTGCACAGCGGTGACATGAAATGAAATTGAAATTCAGTCTGATTTACCATCTCAAAGTGTCATGTTCTTGTGACAGTGCACGCCTGTGTAAGTGCTCCATGCGCATCCAACCCTCCTCGTCGATTCATTGGCAAGACCCCATCAGGCCAAGTTAGAGGGTGTTGTGTTTCACCATTCTCAAATAAACTTGAAAGTTTATCGGTAAATCCAATTTTCATGCTCAAGGGGAGCCATGCCTTTTCAAAGTTCAACAGTGAAATGGTTGATTTGCTGACATATGCAGACAGAGCCCCGGAAAATGATCAGTTTAGTTTAAGCAGATCAATTTTTCTCACTTGCTGGTAACAAACAATGAACACTTTTTGAATACGTCTTGATCATAATTGATTTTTCTCTTAGAATATGTGAAAGATACATTTTAGAAGCTCTATTTACCTTTTAACAAAATCAATAACAAATCTTTCAACAAAAGATTTCTAACTTTTGAGAACAAGTGCTCTGTGTAAAGGCACTATTGTAGGAGGCTGTGATTAAAAAGACAGGCCAGAAACGGATTTAACATGAGAGGGTTTGTGTTATGGATTTGACCCAGCATACTGGGTTAGGTTTTCAGTGTTAAAAGTGAAAGGGTACCAATGTCTCACACTATGGCTACCCATGTGTGAGTTGCAGCGTTGCAACAGTGCTACAACTGTGCCTCTGTGTAACCATGAATAATTTAACTACATGGGACCTTTCTCTTAATATATCAAGTCTGACGCTTGGAAATTTCAACTCTAAGTATAAATGGCACATGTAATTTAACTGCCTCCTTTCAGATATTTTTACATCTCCAGTTGTAACATACCTCATTGAATAAGTTCTGAAACATTAGAAATGTTTTATGTGCAATGATATACAAGGACTGCGACAGACTGGCGACCTGTCCAGGGTGTACCCCGCCTCTCGCCCGAAACGTTTGCTGGAGATAGGCACCAGCACCCTTCCCGACCCCACTAGGGACAAGGGTGTATAGAAAATGAATGAATGAATAAATGGATGGATGGATGGATGGATGGATGGATGGATGGAAATCTTTGGTTCTCCAGTTAAATTATTGTTAACGATCAAAGGTAAAAAAAAAAAAGAACACTGCCACCATTCAAAGCATTCCAGCAATATGATAAAGAACTAAAACACTGATCAGGTCCCCAAATTCAGCTTGTTACAAATCTGAACAGGCTTCTGTGTAAAGACAGCTTTTAATCTATCATAAAAATTGCTTAGGGTTTGTTGAACTTTGAGTCATCTTAGATGGATTCTATGAAAAAAAAAAAGAAAAAACCCATTGATTTAAACTCAAACATGGTACTGCATCAGGGTTAGCTCTTCTCTGTTTATTTACAGTCACCCTAAAGCCTTCTATCATATGCTGCAGTTGTTATTTGCAGCATAAACAACCTCAAAACAAAGAGGATTTTGCACACCGTTTCAAACAGATAACAGATATGTTATCTTCATCTTTGCATGCACTCTTTGCGTGTGTTTTCATTCAGACAGAAATGAAAACACATGCAAACTAGTTTTTAGCTAATCTGGCACATCAGAGTTCCACGAGTATTAAGCAATGCTCTGAAATGATGCTTTCATGTGAAAACGCAAGCCTCCAAGTTTTAGAAAGAGAAACTCAGAACAAATTAGTTTGGACATCTTTGCTTTTATATAAGTGTTGTACTGTCTCACTTAAACACCAAACTTCTGAATATTGACAGTGGGTTAGATTTCAAAAGTGTAAAGAACATAACTTCTCTATCATGACCAGATGTTCTTTGCAACATTTTTGACAGATAAGAGAGGAATAAACTAAATTGTTACCCAAGAGATAGGGACTATTCACACAAAGCTTTAGAAAGAGCTGAAATTCACAAGTTTTTCTTTTCTTTTGTTTGATTTTTTTCACAAAAACAAAATCCAGTGCAATCACCCACCATATCCACTATGCACATTCACTATACAAGATTCATCTGCTGAAAAATAAACAAGTTGAAGCTTATCATCTAAAGAACCTTCTGCCCAAAATTGAAGCCTGTGGATGTGACTGCACACGTCGTGTTTGGAGAAAGAAAAACACCGTACTTTACTCCAAAAAAACATTACACCAGGAGTACAATATGAAAGGGAGGAATAAACATAAATGCACCAGATTTTGTTAAATATCTGTGGGTTCAATAAAAGTTGCTTTTAATGCAAGACAATGATCCCAAACACACAACCACAAAAATAAAGTTATATTCTAAAGTGACCAATTCAATCATTTAACTTAAATCCAATTGACAATTTACTGAAAGAAATGGAGAGTAGTCATTATTTGTGTCACTCCATCTGGTAGTGTTTTATGTCTATAGCCCAACTATCACCATATTTACTGAGAAAGGTGTTCAGTACTTTTTCCCTCTGCTGCAGCTGTCATTTTATGGGTTTTTTAAAATTATTTCAACAAGGAGATCACCCGTGCTTTCATATTTACCGGATAGCTCAGCTAGTCAGGTTTGTCCGATGCTCAAGAGGTATGACACAGCAAAACAGTAAATCCCTCTGCCGATTTAAAAGCCAAGGATCCGATTAACTGCAGCATGACATAAGTATCTGCAATAAACTCCTGTTGACACTTTCACAGTCTGGCGCTGATAAAGATGCACTCAGCCCACGTGCGCTTTAATGTACTCTCACACACTCACCCGGGACATGTTATTGTGGAAGAAGCAGGAAAAAAACCCACTTGGTTAGAACTATGCGCACACATGCTCTCACATATTCACTTCCTTTCCAAACATATTGGAATGAAGTTATCACTTTATCCTCTTCTGTCTCTTTCCCACAGAGAGATTAACATTCACCCCCCCCACCCCCCAACTCTTTCTGCATTTGCCTCTCCTTTCATGTGAACACTGAGGCAGCTGCAGCTGTGCGAGTATTTGTGTGGGGGTGCATTTGTGCGTTTTCTCTACATGTCTGTGTCTGAGTCGGGGCAGCAAAGCTCAAATAAATCCACTTCCTGTTTCCTGCCCGTCTTATCTTGGCCCCACCGCTGCATGTAAACGTACAGAGTGTTTGTGCAATTTGGTCTGATCATTGCCTTCCATCATCTAGCTGCCGTTGAAGATTTGCAGGCAGGCGGGGGTTAATTGATACTTCATTTAGGATGTCTGTGTTCTGAGATGAGCCACAGAAGCAAGTGAGATAAGAGGAGTGAGGGGAGAGGGAAAAAAAGAGAGGAGGAAGTGAGATGGAGTGAAAAGATGAAGAGCAGAGGGAGGTTTGAAATGAAAATGGGTACACCAGAGGAAGGAGGATGAATGGTGAACAGCGAGCGAAGGGCAGTTAATATTTTACAAGGCTGGATTAGAGAGGTCGTGAAATAAGGAATGGGAGAAAGATTCCTGAGAGTCAGATACAGCAGAATGAGAGAACAGGAGTGGGACAGCTGGATAGCTTTGATCAGAAACATCTGTACTTTTCAAGACAAAAAAAAACCCTGCCTGAAGTGGAAGAGAGTTTACTGCATTTTGCTTCATCTGTTTGTCTTGACAACTTTCAGTTAATCCATTCCTTTCTTCTTTATCTGGTGGCCCAACCTGTTAATTCTAGCATGCAGATCACATTTATGTAAGCTACGTAGCTTTTTGTAAAGTTACAGAATTCCTTAAGATGTCCTGCTGACAATAAATACCATGTAAAACACACCACCTCTAACATTCAGCATGATATAATGCAGTACTTAAGCAGTGCCGTTAACCTTTTCCCAAATAGCACCATTAGTTTTTGAATTGATTTCCCATCCATGCAGCCTTTGCTTTGGAGCTTGAGTCAACTTACAGAGAAGAGATGAGTCTTTCAGGAAACAGGTGATCCATCATATTGAGTTTTCAACGTTTTTTATTGCACCAGAAAGGAGCAAATATAAATAGTCTACACCTTTTGTAAAGTGAAAGGCAGCAGTTATTTTTGGTGGAATATTTCATCCTGTGACACTCTTGACTATTGTTTTACAAACAGAATTGATAATAAATAGTAATAGTAAATTTTGTTTAAAAGCTCCCTTCAAGACAAAATTAATATTCAAGTAATCGCAAACTATGTCCTTTCAACAATTCATGCTATAATGTAATACCCATACATTGTCAATTCATTTCAACCATTTTATCCCTTCAATCAATCAATCAAATTTGATTTCTGTAGCACATTTCAGCAGCAAGGCATCTCAACAAAGTCATGCAACATAGACTCAACAATCAAAACATTACATTAAGTCAAGTGCCATCATTAAATTCATAATTGATTAAACAAACCATTTTGTGCCTCATAATTAAATTATAAGATAACTTTCCCAGTTGTCTAACCATTTACTTACTTATTTTTTTGTCTAGAAGGTGGCAGACACTTATATGTCTGGAAAAGTCAGAGAGGAACTAAGCAAAACTGCAAAAGTATGACAGGGGCAACGGGCCAAAATAACCATCACTGATCTAAATGCAGTGCAAAACATCCCTCTCCAAGTTTGGATATTATCAATACTGGAGTAGAAGTGATTAAATTCAGTCCTGATTCATTATAAAACATATAGGTACCCATTGTTGAAGTTGCTAATCAAATCCAAACTTTAACACCATTGGTCACCCATGATTTACACTTATTGTTCAACTGTGATCAAGCCGTTCACCATTCTATGGGGGCGTTCAGTCACTTCCTATTAATTTAACATGCAATAGATAAGCCTTGAATGCAGTGTCTAACAGATAACCATTTTTATTTAGATTACTCATGCCACCCCCAAAACTGCACTACTGTAGGTGGTGAACCACAGTTCTTGTATCAAAACCAGCCTTCCATTAGATACGCAGTTCAGCTCATGGCAGACTGAATCTTTGAGCTCTTTACTGTTTCAATTAGAAACAGTTTCATTGCCAAGGATCTTATTATTGTCTTTTAAAGTTGAATAACAATGAAAAACAGCATTAGTGGGAGCATGATAACCACATAAAACGTGGAGGTGATAAATCTGCTTTCAGAACAGAGTGTGTATTTATTTATTTTTCTTAGCTGGGCTTCAATAATGATCAGATCCAGGCCTGCAGAAGCCTCCCTTGCAGTTCTAATCTTGTTGGTTAAACACATGGCTATCTCCCTAAGTCTTCCTCAGGAGCCCAACAGAGAAGGTCAGTGCTAATATCAATCCTCTCATTTATTGAACAACATGAGCGTAGGGAGACAGAAAAGAAGGAGAGAGACAGCTTAAAATTAAAAAAGAGGGATATGGAGAAAGATAAAAACTAGTCATTCAGGGAGATTAAGATAAAAGGAGAACAACGAAGGTCAGATTAATGAGCAAATGGGGTAAGAAAGAGGACATATAAGAAGTTAAGGTGAAAAAAAGAAAAAAAAATTAAGTGATGAGAGATGAAGGGGAAATGGGGGAGGAAAGGGTTTCAAAGGAGATGAGAAGAGGGGGATGAGAGAATGATCGCCTTAATTAATGGACTGTAATATATGACAATATTTCTGGGTTCCAAGATAATATCAGCAAAAATTATTGCCTTCATCATGGGAACATTCTGCAAATATACTGCCTGACCTTGTCAAGGGAGCTTAAGCTGCGGAAAAATTCAAAAACTTTTGACAAGGACTAAAAGTGACTTTTCCACAAAAATATTTGTTACTGATTTAGGGAAAAAAGATACATAAAAAGAATGGAAAGTTAGGCAGAAAAGTTCTTTGCTTGTATAATTTGGTTTTATTTTATCAAATAGAGCACATCATTCCACTTCTAAAGTCATTATACTGTCTCCTTGCATCTCTGATGATATTTATTACATTTATTTTGTTAGAAAATACATTACAGATCTGTTGTTGCTGTATTACCCTGTCAGACCACTCACATGTTCTGGTCCAAGTCTACTCGGCTTCTCCAGAGTCAGAACCAAACACAGAGTTCCTGTAAATCAAAGCTAAAAATCCAGCTTTTGATTAATTTTAACTGAAACACATTTAATTTCAGTCTTTAGTCCAATCTGTATTTGCTTTCACTTATTATACCACTAAAATGTACTCATTTTCATGCCTTCATCATGTAGCGCCCTTTGAATTGTCCTGTTGCTGAAATGTGCAGATAGAACCATCTTGTCTTGTCTTATAGGTGGCAATCCATATTTCAAGAATATGTGAGCCACATTCGATCATAACTCTCATCTAGGACATACACGTGCACTTTCATTATGTCATCTTTCTAGCCATGAGTAGATAGATACTTTCTAAAACTGCCAACAGAAGCAATTCAATAATGTCTGACAATGATGGTGGTAAGGGCCTTGAAGATTCACCTGCTTATTGTAATTCAGCAGTTTGCAAAAATTTCAAGCTTATGATAATACAGGCCTAGTGGTGGGGAGTGAGTGCCTTTATGGCAAGGCAATGCATCATTTATTTGTACAGTTTGTAGCAATCGCTGGAATCTAATAAACTTAAATATATCACCAGGAATTCCATAACCCAGCTAAATAAGTATCAGCAGGCATGTGATTTTTATTTAGTTTGTTGAAAGCTCTTTATTTCTGCTCTGCTTCATATTGTGCAAAGTTACAGTCAAATTTCATATGGAGAATCCTTGGAAGCTGATCAAATGTTTTACACTGTTTATGTCAAAGTGTATGAACATTATTCGAATGTTTTCATTGTTTACTGTAACCACTCACCATATCCTAGCTTGATTTACATAACTTACTCTGTGAAAGAACCATTTTTGTCGTGATGAATCCGTACTGAACTACGACCTCAATACAAAGCTTGTAATCCAAGATAGAGATGGCAAAACTAACTAAACAAAAATGCTTCAAATACAAAAATGAAAGTAAACAGCAATACAATACATTGAATCTCATTTACAGAATTACTAATAAAATGCAAAAATCTCCTGATTCCTCCATAAATGTGTGATAAGGATTTCACAATGCAAAGGTCAACAGTTCATCCCACAGATTTATTTCTGAAACGTTACACTGATCATTTTGTGAGCAATCATTTAAACGTACAGATGTTAGTAGACATTATAATGGACGTGCATCGTTCTGCTGCTAACTCGCAATCACAAGTAGCTACCGCAGAGCTATCAGTCACCTAGTCTTACAACAGCAATCAGCCTGCTTCAAGGGTTTGTACCTGCAGCAGCTAAATGGAAATCCGTATTTCATCCGTATTTTTTTTTTTTTTTTTTTGCTACGAGTCAGCAATCACAGAAACACCATTGCAAGCTCGTTTCTCGTCACGACAGAGGTTCAATGAAACTCAACACTGATTTTTATTTTATTTTTTTTATGACATTGTGACTGCAGTGTTGGCTTAGCACCAATAGCAACAGCACCTAGTGATCTGAATGTAAGCAGTTCTGGAAAAGTAGAATGACTGAGTGCATCTGCATAAATATACACCAAATGTTAAAAACTGAAAGTAAACAAATTGCATACTCAAATATGTGAATTTCCACTAAGGTATACCCACACACAAAACAACCTGGGTTTGGCGACTACAAAACACATTGTCATATCTGTAATACGAGGAGCTGAGGAGACACAGATGAGTACTCATTCTTCTCAGTTTCAGCTGGCAAGTAATAAAGGAACTGCAAAAGAAGGTGTGAAACAAATAACTTCAGAGAAGCCCAGCAGAACACAAACACATACACCGACACACAAACTGTTCCAGACACATGGATTTATTTATACTGGAAGAGAGCCTGCAGTGTTGTAGCTCTGTGCCTGGCCCTAAAGTTTACTTACAGTTTCACACTCATCATTTGTCAGAGAAAGACTGAGGATGCTGAACAGAACATCAGCTACAATGAAAATCATTATCATTGAAAAATTTTCTTTGACAGCACTGACTCTTTTTCTAGTAGTCCTCATGAATACAGTTGACTTCAAAGAGAAACTTGACAAAGAAATAACTGCGGTGTACTGTTTCCACTGTCTTCTGTTGTCGGGGGTTCAAAGGAATTTGGGTAAATGAATACAGCAGGTTATAATGATGATTAGGAATAATGTCCATGCTAATGATAAGATCAAAGCTCAGCTCTTAGACAACACAAATGAACATTTAATTAGACTAATCACATCATTAATTAAAATCATCGTCAGACACACTTGATGCAATCCACTGCATTACCCAAGTACTCAAGCCCCTTAAGGTTTTTTTTCACATTTTGTGATTTAACAACTACAAACTTCAATGGTTTTTATAGGGACTTCATGTGATAAAACAAGAGCAGAGTTATGAAGTGGAAAGAGAATAACAGGTTTTTTTTTTTTATATCTATTACCAAAGAAAACCTGTGATGCGTGACAGGAATTTCACTGCAATTACATTTGTAAGTCTGTTGGGTTGTCTCTCTCCCAGCTTTGTTTGACTGCAGACTGATATTTTTGCCTATTCTTCTTTTCATACTATATTAAATTCAGACTAAATGGGGAATGTCTGCTGATATTTATTTTCAAGTCTTGCTTGATCTGAACTTTAATTTGGCTATTACAACATAACCCGATGCTTGAACTGAATGGTTTCTTTGTAACTCTGGTTGTATGTTGGAAGTGGTTGTCCTACTGGAGAGTAAACATTTTCCCAAACCTCAAGTCTTTACTTTTAACCCAGGAGTTACGCATCTTTTAGAAGCATCTGTGCTTCAACATACCTAAAGCAATTACATAGGAAAAAAGCTAGGCTTTTTAGAATGTAATTGCATGTTCAGAAGAAATCAGAGCCATCTGAATAAAATGCAATGGACCAGGGATACATCTAAAGGTTGCAGGGCACCAATCCTTGAGGAGCAGAGTTACTACTGCTATACGTTTTCCTGTTGAAGAAAAACCTCCCTCATGCTTCTGTGACTACTATTTTCACCATCAGGATGGTGTTAAGGGTTATGTGTGTTATTGTTTTTCTGCCACAGAAATTGTTATGCATGTTGGCCAAAAGCATTAACTTTTGATCTTGTTTTTTCCTAAAAACCTCCTTCTGTGTTTGCTGTGTCCCTACATGGCTTGTGCTAAATTGTAAACAGGATTTCTTTTGACTTTAATTTCAGAAATGCTTTCTTCTTGCAAATCTTCCATAAAGGAAACTTTTGTGGCATGCACTACTAATAGTCCTGAAGTCAACCTACTCTGGGGACCTCTGCATCTCCTCTGGGTTTGCAACCTGTAGTTGATATCCATACCATTGCATGGCAGATTGAACAGAGCTCTCCAAGATATGTAAATCTTTGGATCTTTGTTTAATAAACCAACTCTACTTTAAACTTCTCTACAGCCCTAACCAGTCTGGTGAATTCACTGGTCATCATGCTGTTAGATAATGTGCTAATGAGGTCACTCTTTAGCTAATTAGACAATTGGTTTCACTAGATCATTTAGGGGTATCAGAGTAAATAGAGATGAATACAAATCCATGCACTTTTCAGATTTATCTTTCAAACGCTTTTTAAAACATGCATAGTTTTATATTTGCTTAGCAAATAACTTTGCATTAAATGTACAAAAATCTGACAAAAATTCATTCACGTTGATCCCTGTAGGGTGACATAATACGAAAAAATCCAAGGGGTATGAATATTTTTGCAAGCATATATTACCAAACAAACTTCTGTGAGTACTGGAACATCTTTTGTGAGAAGGTGTTGAAGGGTTGACTGGATTGGCTTCTCTCTAATGCAAACAGACACATCAGCAGAACAGTAAGCACCTCTAATCCCTAAGCATACATGGTCCACACGCTCAACTTGGAAAAAGACATGTGACGACAAAAAAAACAAGGCAAAGGAAAGTCTTGAAGATGTTTATGCACTCCTGTGTAATGCGGAATGTATGCAGCTTGCCTGTGTTTGGATGGGATAACGGAGTAAGTTTGAAGAAAAAGTTTGCATATCTGTCTGCAATCTGTGCAACTCAGTAGTGCACACAAATGGGTCAACACGTTTTAAATAAGCATTTGTTCTGACTACATGCACAGGTAAATGACAGCATATAAACTGATGTACTGCTACTTCAGTTCAGCAGCAGTTTGTATTAGTAAATGTACATTGCCCCTTCTTATTCAAATAACTAAAATAATTGTTTTTTTTCTGAGAGCGTCATGCAATAAGAATTTGCATATCCTACTGTGTCATTAAAAAAAAATTCACATATCCACTAAAAATAAACTCTGCAGTGTACATCAAAAGCAGTTCTAAAATGGTCAATAACAAGTGGAAAGCAGCGGGCATAGCAGACAGAGCCAAAATCGATGGAGTTCTGTAATGGCTGAAATGTCAGTTATTTACAACTTCCTACTTTCTTAAAAAAACAAAAAAAAAAGAAAATCTTTATCATTTCCTTTATTGCTTTCTCTTTGAAGCAGGTGCTTTCGCTTCTGAATTTGTCACAGCAAATGTGGTTCTGCTCTTTATTTGTGGGTGTGCATTTTGGCAGTTATCCACCAATGAGCAGCGGTGCAGCAGCATCAATATCATCATAACAGACTATGAAGCGAAACTTAGAAACACAAATAAACAAGTTTTATTACTCAAATTAACCTTCATTTGCCTCCCCACTCTCTCAGTCGGCAGATATGTACACAAACACACACCCACATATGAGCACACACACGCTCTCATGCTCCTCTGGCCACAGACAGGTCAGGCTTTTTGTTTCAGACTGTGAAACCACAGAAATGAAGAAATGTCAGAGCTGCTACGGCGGGCCAAGCAAAAGAAGGAAATTAAGGGGCTTTGTTTGTGTTTAAAGGTAATGTCAAAACACATGTTTTATAGATGAATGCATGTGGTGAGCATTCTTTGAAGGAATAGAGGAAATTCGAACAGAAAAATGAGGGGAACAAAAACGGTAACCGACAAGATTTAGCGTCGTAAAGGAAAGCATTTTATTATGTATTTATTTCTGTGTCACATTTGTCGCCCCGTTTATCCACAATGGCCAAAATGAAAAATTGCCACTGTCTTCATGTGCCTTGAGAAACACTGTTGCGCTCATCCAGTGGCATGCAAAGAAGAAAAACTTCATGTGTGAGCACTTGTATAAATAAAAGGCATATGCTTACATGCACGCACTTTCACCGAGCGCTGTTACAGGCCTCCGTGTTCCGGCGAAAGGCCAGTCTGCGGCCCGAGCTATAATGACATCCAGGTATGTTTGCTCTTCATTTTACACGGCTCATCGCAGCTCCACACAGAGTACCAGCGCAGGGGTGGGATGCTGGAGGGGGAGTCTGTGTTTCTGCATGTGGATGTCAATACTGAGCATTTCCCTGCACATAACAGGGCCCACTGTGAACATCTGTGCTATAGTCCACACTTTGTCTGTGTCTGAATGAGCTTTGCAGGACATTTATGTGTTTTTACCCTGCTATGAGCAAATTTCATTGAATTCACACAGACACACACGGGCACACAACAAGGCTTCTCCCTGGCTTGTTGACATTCCAGTAGCTTGGCCTCTTTGTCTGCTCCAAATTCTCCTCATTCAAAACAGACCTCCGTACTTTCTTTTCTCTCACTCACTCATTTGCTCTCTCTTGCTCACTTGCACACACAAACACCCACACATTTTCAACCCCTATTCCATTTAGAACCATATGAAGGAAAACAAACACATCTTTCCAGCAATCACAACTGAATACCTTTTTAAATTTTGGCAGCAAAGGATGCACACTGCTACAGGGGGGCGGCAAGATCTTTAATGATTTTTGCTAACGATGCACAAATAAAGTGGTATTTTTCCTCAGGACTATAACATACAGATTCATATGTGTAAACGTGTTTTAAATTAGTACTTAAATATAGCAATCATTGAAAGCAAAATGCTGTCCAGCAGTTTTCTTGATAGAGGCAGTAGAGACACAAAATGAAGGACTTGCAAAATTATCAAAGGATACTATGCAAACTTTAATTTTTAGAAAATCTAAATAAGCTGCAAACAACATGATGCTATACACTGAAAAACAAGGAAGTTGATTCAGTTAGGGAGTAACCACAACCCCCTAAAATAAATAAGGATTTTTTTTTTTCTTCAACTCGAAGTGCCAGCGCTGACTTGATTAAGGGAAGACAGACTAGTAGATTAAAGTACCCGGGTAGACCAGCTTGCACATGCCTACTCTTTTTTGGCTCATGCAACCTTTTTACCTACAAGAATAATAAGTGGGTAAAAAAAAAAAAACAGTTTAGAGAAGCATCATTCTTGAAATGTTATTGTAATAAAGAGAAAATATACACCCTTCCTTATGTGGTTCAAAAATAAAACATGCAAATAAACGTGCATAGAGTGATTACACGTGCAGATATATTTAAATAAGCAGATTCAGCATCCTGGGTGAATCGTCATCTACACGCTGGAGTGGGAGTGTGAGGTTAGAAAAAAAAAGTCACATTGAGAGCTACAAGGCAGATCTGGGAATTTCATGCACAGATTTGTCACATGTTTTAGAGGAATGGAAATCTTGTTTTGCTGACATTTACACAGAGCTTGTCAAAGAAATGTCTAATGTTGAGGCCAGAGGACAAAAAAAATCTCAGGTGTGATGATCTCATGTTTTCAGGCACATTCAGACTGAGTAAAAACACAAGATGGATGATGACAAAAAAGAAAGTGTTGATTTGTCAAACAAGCATCTGTGCTCAGACTGAACAGTTTTATATTTTTATCTCATTTGACAGCTACTGTGTGTGAGATGGACCATCCAACTCCTTTTCCCAATGACTAGCTGCCATAGTTTAACTGGCTGCTTTATGAGTAAGGTGAACTGGACAATTTTATTTCTACTACTACCTGTAAATATGACGCACCAGCGACATCCACAAACATCAGGATGTGTTGTTTGTGGATGTCAACCCCAACCACTTTAATATTAATGTTATCCTCCTCACAGTTGGGAACATAAGTACTAAACATATTGTTTGTGTTCATCAGTAAATATTTCTGATGAACTCACTGATATGAGGTGCACACTAAGCCACATGAATCTATCAAATGTCTGAGAATGTATGCCAGAGTCTAGAAAATAACCCCTGTGAAGAATTCAGTTCAGTTATTCAGCAGAATATACAAAATGAACACATTGGATTGTTAATTTTGCACATGACATATTCTCTCTTATTTCTTTTTCTTTTACACATGCCTTCTGGTGGAGCTAAGAAGACTGAACCTGTAAATTTTCCTGTTGAGAGATACAGACACTTTGTATCTCAGTACTGAAGACATGAGTGTGCGTGTGTTAACCCCTTAGCTGAAGAAAGAAGCATTCATGTTTTAGGTACTTGTCAAAGAAAAGAGGGATTCAATGTGTCAATTTCTATGAGCAGACTTGCGCCCACATGTTTCACTATTCTACTGGAGGCAAGCATGTATCTGACTGAGAAGTAATGAGGCCTGACTGTGAGTAATGAGGTCTCTACTGAAAATTAAAAAAAATCAACCAAATAAAAAGTCCATGAAAATTACAAGCAACAATTTAGAATAGTCAAATGTGGAATTAAAATGTTTGTTTTTGTATTAGAATGCTGACATGATCCAAAAGGAAGCACACAGACAAAGGAACTAGAGTTAGTTCAAGATTAGATTTTGATTGAAATTTGATTTAGAGGTTGCAGGCTTTGCTTTTAAGTCTTTCTGTCCTTCAGTTTTACAGTCTCAGTTGGAAAAAGTCAGTTTATGCAAAGTTTATTGAGTTGTCATTATTTCTGCAGCCCTGAAAAACTAGTGTGTGCCCACAGGTATTTTGCTTTTGTCACTGCTGATAAAAACAGCAATTGAGCCAGGACAGGTCCTCATTTGCACCAAAAGTTTGGTTTTAGCATCCAGATGCTGCTGCAGTAAAGTACTGTCAAAGCACCTATCTCCACATGTTGCTGTGACTCTTCTACATGCTATGTAGATGCATGTTAAGTACCATGAATATTTCTGTAAAGAACTGCATCTGAAATCTTGATTAATGTAATTGTCTTTATTTTGTCATGTTGAGGAATACCTGGAATATGAAGTAATGAACCTTCCACTGTACTTGTTTCCTGATATTGTACAAACACAATCCTTACCTAGTTCACATCTGTTGTATTTGTACTCCAGGGCAGTAAAAATAAAGTACATTAAAAGTCAGGTAATAAAACCAGGAGTATATTCCAGGTGGACATTATGACCTTTTCCAATAGATGAATATAATGCAGAAAAGAGGAGAAAAAAATGAGGGAAGTGGCAAATGTGGAGGCAGATGTTTTGCATGTTGATATATGTGAGAGAGGGGAAAAGCTTTCCTTCAGAAATTTGCATATGAAAAAAGGAAGGAAACATTACCATCTCATGCCACATCAGCCTGTCATCTCCTATCTAAATCAAGAGAGGCTCAAGAGAAACATGACGGGAAGATCACATTGGACATGCTCAAATTAAAGAACATAATAAATGGAAAAACTAATGCAGCCTGGGTTTTTAAAGCAGCTTAATGCAAATTATGACCTATTTTAATCTGCTACCGGAAAATAACAATAAAAAAGTGCTGAAAAAAAGGGCTATAAAGTTTTTTTTTTTTTTTTAAGATGGCGTGAAGAGGATAAGCTTGGTTTACTGGTTTGCTTGATAACTTTTAACAACAGAAAATTTTAGAATTATACAAAAGCATTACTTGAGAATTAAAGGTGTGAAGTCTGATTAATTGCCTTCCATGACATGCTTCTTAACATTTATTGTAATTAATTAATTGATACATTAAAATTAACCAGCTTGTCACAATTTATCACTGTTTCTTTGCATGTCTTATTTTACATCAATGCACAAAGGTGTTTCTGATGTGAAATGCTCACTGTGTTGAAAAAGGTACAGAATCCAAGTTCAAGCAGAAGGTTAATACTACCTCTGCCAGATTTCCTTCAACAGTGCGTGCGTGTGTGTGCTGAATGCAGTGTGTTATCAATCTGACAGATCAGACTGCTTGTTATTGTGTTGAAGAAATATGACACATGTACACTCCACATACAGGCAAGATGGTGACTGGGTATAGTGGTACGCTTTGCTGTGATTTCCCTCAGTTTGGTGTATTTTTCAAAACAATGTTTTGTTATGTTAGCGAGTCTTAAGGACGTTTACATCTAATCTCTTTGCTACAATAAACTGCATCTGTATTATTTTATCATTACTCAATTAAATGATAAGAACATTATCTTTCCAGTAACAAAATCTTTAGTACGCTTTTACAAGCTTACATTACTTTAGGTTATCGTAGTTTTGAATGACTTAATAATTGTTCTATTTATTGAAACAATTAGAAGCTATCTTTCAGAAAGTATTTAAAGCCCTTGAACTTCATATTTTGTTTCCTATATCCATATTCTGTAATAAATTTTATGGGGATTGTAAAGTAAAAATTAAGTTACAGAAGTGTATATTTGTAAAGTGTAAAAAATATATATTTTTTGTTTTGTTTTTATAGAGATCACTTTGAAAGTCTCAGTCTTAATACATAGATGTTTTTTTAAGCAGTGACAAGGATGTTGGTCAGAGTTGACTGAGCAATTGATGTAACTGAATACAAGGTAATATTGCGCAATACTGTTAGAGACAGCACAAGACAAAAAAAAGACAAAAAAAACAACTAGAGATACGGTTTACATCCCAGTAAGACAATAACCCACAATTATTGACCTTTTTCAAACAAATAGTTTACAACAAAGCAAAATTACCTTATTGTTAGAATGGCATAACCACAGTTCAGACAAATATCTATCTCAGAGTCTAACTTCCCATCTATAAAATGCAGGATGTAAATACTTTCTCAATTTATTTTATGCTGCAAACAAGACAGTGCTTGACACCGGGCTTTAGAGATTGACAATATGGTGTTCACCATGTTTTAGCTGTTAGGTCACACGCTGCCTTATGATGTTATGCAAGGAGGACAAATATTGACAGCCCATTTTTGTTTTTATGCTAATACTTGTTTTGTCTTTCCTATTTGAATAACATCTTACCTACTTTACCTATTTAAATGTCACGATGATACCAGTGTCCACATGGATCCTTTGACTGAAATTTAAGAATTTTGAGGATGGCAGTTGAGGGGTTAATTTCATTTGCTTAATTTTGATGTCCATATTTTTAGGAACATTGACTGGTAGTGAGTGGTCAGAGGAATAACTCTACTTTTGAGTCGCATTGAAACGTTTTGTTCTGGGTTGGAATTCCTGGCTCTTTATCAGAGACTGACATTACCCTTTTTAAGGTCTCTGAATGACATACCTCATTTCAATTCTGCGGTTGGTCACCTGGGCTATGACAGGACATTAAGCTTCACAATGACCCGTTAGTCCTAGTGGATTATGCAATCCAAAGTCCCAAGGAAATGGCGATGTCGCATGCCTGACAATGACGGAACAAGCTGCACTACTGTCTCTTGCTTAAGGGCAAATGCATTTTGTTCAGAACCAGGCTGCTATCTATTAATAATGAGACAATCTCCCTGACCATTATACCATGCTGCCACTTGTAAAACGTGTAAAAATAAATACAAAAAACTTGGTTGAGACTAACCCCACTCCCATTGTGCCCCATCAAACTACACAAATAAGGCAAGAAATCTAACTGTCTTTTTTGTTGGCTTTTGTTTTCCAGTAAAACAAAAATATGTTTTCTAAGTTTTAGCACTTTTAGATATGTCATTGCTATATGCATGGATAGTTTTTCTTTTGTAAAACTATATGCTGTATAATTTAGTTTGAAAGAAAAAAACAATGATTTTTTAAAAATTCATTTTCAGTTATTCATTTGTTACTGGACAGCTACTGAGCCATGTGTAGTCCCAAGCATGATATTTTAATGGATCATACTTTATTTTTTGCTTGGATGCTAAATATGAAATTTGATTAATTCCTTTTGACTGTAAATACAGGGGCCCAATTTGCTATGTGGCAAAAGCAGTCAATGCCACATTATTTTAAGCCTCCACACACATCTCACATTAAGGTGTGTGCAATGTTTTCGCAATTTCCAGTATTCTTGGTGGTAGAGCTTTGAGAAATAGAATTCAAACAGACAGAGAAGAAAAGCTATCGTCCCCTGACAATAAAGTTTCAGGGATTGGGGAGCAAATGGTTTGTGTATGAATCCATTCCACAGCAACAAATCATTCTTCAACAAAGACAGATAGGAGTGTCCTTGCACAAAGTCATGGGCAATAAATACAAACGGCCAAAACAGTCAAGCACATGCACACAAGCGAGCTATGCTTCATCTTTGCCTTTGTCGCCACTCGTCTACAAGGACGCAGGGTTCTTTTAGAAAAGGTGTAGTGTTTTGTTGCTCCTGTTTTATTCCACATTTTTAAGGTAGCTCACTCAGCATTGCTTCACAGCTACTGGCTCAGAGCCAAATATCCAGAAATGGGCTTTTCAAACAAAAGGTTTTCAACAGAAATGCAAAACGACAAAAACACAAGCTCAAAGTGACAGGACACAACAACCCTCTTTCATGTCAGACAGCATTAAAGAAAAAGATTCTTCAGCTTGCAAAGCAATCAAAGGTAGAATGTACTCTGGGAGCTATTTCTATGACACCATCATTCTCATATCCCAAGATACAACCCTCTAAAAGTTTTACTGTCTTTGTCAAAGTGATGAGTTCTAGTCTGAAAAGACATATAACAATGAAATATAACAATGGGTAAGATGTCTCTGAAAGACAAAGACAAATCAAATTTTTACTGTACATGGAACACTATCTTGGGGGTTTGGGATTGTGCAAGTAAAATACTTAAAGTATCATTATCAGTTTGTATTTAAAGATTAGCTTAGATTTTTTGGGCCTTCTAAATCTCCAATGAATATTTCAGACACTGTTAGATCTATGCTACACACATGCCTATTGACCACATACCACTGTTGTCCATGTAAAAACAAAACAAACAAACAAAAAACTAACATATAAAACAACAACAAAAACACTAATTTGTCAGCCATGTCAATATATCAATAACCATTACTGACCTTGTTTTTTTTTCTTTTCCAAATATCTCTTATGTTGGAGGTCTGTTTGTTCACGACATATCAGATAAAATGTGTATATATAGAAGTCTCACAGAGTTCAGAACCCACTTTGAAAGCCTGGAGAGTCACTTCCAATGTCTTGGCACAAAGTTTTACTGCAAAACAACATTAGCCAAAATTCTACTTTAACTGTCTGGAAAAAAAACATTAGATTCCTGGCAGCATTACCTTATTGAACAGTTTATCAGGAAGAATTGGGGACAATCAGAAGGGGCTCTCCGATTTTTAAACGGCACAAGAATACATAAGTTTGGATTTAATGGTTTGGGATCAGCAAAATGGCTTTGGAAACAGAAAATTTATTTCACAAATGGTCTCTCAATTCAATATTAGGGGGCTTTTTGGCAATCTATGAATGAAAAGCCCCTTTTTAATGACTAGATACATTGATTTGTTAAGTGTATTTCTTTTAAATTACAGCACACTCTTTCATTTCCAGTATTGATTCTGCCAAAGTGTCTTCATTGAAACACAGAATATATGAAGCTTTTTTCAAACCCCATTTAAAGAAATGTGACCTTATCTGTAGCCACTGTACATGAACCTCATTTTTATACATTTTTCACACTTAGCTGGGTACCCACTACAAGATATATATAACACTTGGTACTTTGAGACTATGAAAAACAGTTAAGTGCTCCACAAATAAAATATAGTATTATTATTACCAATAAAAACGTCCCAATGCTCTGTTTTAATACGTACAGCCATATATTTTGTTACTTTTACAAAGAAAAAAAAACTGCCTTATTGCATTTGGAAAATCTATCTCAAAAGTTCCACTCAAGCTTAAGTGCAGCATTAAAATGAAACACCATGATGATACAATACTTATGAACTATCAAAGATTATATTACTAGGTATATTCAGTTGCTGTTTAACAAAGCATGATAAATGAAGAAAATATTTCAAAAGTGCATAACTTTCTTTTCTGAAATAGTGCTTGAGAATATATTTAATTGGCTTGTAAACTATTACATAGCATTGATTATTAAAACTACCACTTTGTTTAAAGTTATAATTTCAAATTTAAGATACTAATGTATCCACTACACACATCAATAGTTACTCACCATTCATTTCTAGGTTTTAAAGAAGTCTTTATGAAATCTAAAATGCTTATACACTTCTAGATCAATGCCAGTAATTTTTTATTTTAATTTTTTGCAGATCTCCAAAGCCAAATTAAATAGATATGAATCAACAACTAGATTTAGCTGGGAGTGGTAAGGATAAATGCATGCATTTGTACATGCACACAAAGCAAATGGGAAGCTGAAGATACCATTTTAAAAGTTCTATTCTCTTCATAGTGGAGAATCATAGTTGAGAATAGCTGATGAGAATAGAAGTCCTAATCTCATCAGCGCCAGACGAGCCACAGTTCCGTTGGCAACTGTGGCTCAATGGGAAGAGCAGTTGCTTTGCAATAAGAAAGTGGGTCTGACTCCAGCTTCCTCCTGCCACATGTCAATGTGCCCCTGGGCAAGGCACTTACCCCAAGTTGCTCACCAATCTCCTTATCGGTGTATGAATGTGTCCATGTTTGTGAGTGCAATTCGGTGCATGTGATTAGTGTAAAATGCTTTGAGGGCTCAAGATGACTAGAAAAGCTCTGTATAACTTGAGTACATTTATGTGCTCAGACTGTGATCATGAAAATGTTTTAGCCAAAGAGAAACATACTCTTTATAACAAATGATTACCATTTCTTACTTTAGAAAAAGTACATTTAATGCAATATTCTATGACATCTTGGAGGCATTGGGCAGCTTGTATGACTCAACATAACTTATGTATTCTTCTATACAGCAGGTTAAATAAGTATTGAACACATTACAATTTTTCCATTGTAAACATATTTCTAAATGTGATGACATTTTTGAGGGGGAGGGAGGATTTAGAAAGCATATCAAAAAAATCAATAGAATTCAAAAAGGGCCAAAAATTAGCCACATTAAAATCTCGCTACAGAATCACTGAACAGATTATGAGGAGTTGGTAATTTATTCATTATTGTAACACCTCAAGAAACATGTATGTTCATCTGAACCTTATCCTCTGTGTTTCCATGGCATGAAAAAAATATGTTTTGAAGCTAAATTCACTTTGTCAACTTCAAAATGCTAAACTCTCTCTGACCCTTCAATCGTCACGTCACATTATTCAGTAGCTGTTTTATTTTATTTTTTGTCATCAAAGGCTGACTGGTTGTGACCCACTGTAAGTCTCATTAGACTTCACTTCAACAAATGACTCACTTGTGACTACACACACCCATCAGACTACTTGTATTAGTTTGTTCTTTGAAAATTGTGCAAGCCAAGGTGAGTGTGTGTAGCCTGACTGGTGAGGTATAATATTCATGGACAGTTTTGCTTGGACCTTGTTCTCTGCTTTTATCTTGAGTGTATTTGAAGAGATGGACGAGCAAAAGGATAATAAAGAGTAGCATGGCAATTTATACTTTGATAGGGTCAATGTAAGAAATAAAGGAATATTTCTTACACTCAATTTGCTGCTGAATGGGCAGAATGAAAGCGATACCAGCATTTTTTCTTTTTTTTGTAGGCACGGGGGATTTATTATATAAAATTCCCTTCTCACCCACCGCGGGTGGTTCTTATCCTCTGAGCTCGGGTCCTCTACCAGAGGCCTGGGAGCTTGAGGGTTCTGCGCAGTATCTATCTATCTATATATATATATATATATATATATACTCTGTCACATGAGTACTTTAGCTCATAAACCCTATGGATAGTCTGCTACATATGTGCACCACTGCTACATATTCATAGCAAATTGAACTTAGTTAATACAACGATAACGAAATAATAAACTAAATATTTAAATTAGATGCTTTACCTGCCGTCTCATTTACAGGGCTAATTAATTCCTGACCACTCCAGGTCATTCCAAAAGCATTCAAATTTTCTTTCCACATGATTAGCTGAGTCTTTAATAGGTCAGGGAAAAGCAAAATGTTAGTTAAGCACAACATCCAGTTTTGCACAACTGGTGCAAGTATACATGTACTGTCCAATATTACAGTGCTTCAAGAGTGACATGTGTACTTCAAAGACATAACAGGGCTTTATGTACCAGAAATCTTTCTGCTTTTGCTCTTGCTCATACCCACATGATGTGTGTTTCAAAAAACTCTGAAATTCATTGCAATGTAGGAAACATTGTAGGAGAAGGTAAACAAAAACAGACCTTAAGAAAAACATGTGAAGCATGTTGTTCATAAAAATCAAATATGTCTATCTATGGACATATGAATACTGCTCGCATTGTTGAAGAAATGGGGAATCCGCCAGTCAGTGCTCGGGTCATAGTCGCAAACCTCATCAAATTGGTCAGTACAGCTGTCATCCCAGATGGAAATCTCCTCTAAAGGTGCCTCCTCTATAAAAATAAGTGTGTGGAAGGAGTGTCATGGTTTGGAGCTGCATGATTGTGGCTGGCTGTGAGGAGCCAAGGTTCTTTGAGAGAAAAGTGAATGCTAATATATTCTATGACATACAGAAGCATCATATCATCCAAAAACACACCTCCAATATGCTTAACTAAAGAAACTGAGGGTAAAGGTGCTGGAGTGGCCAAGCATGTCTCCAGACATTAATCCTATTGAGCATTAGTGGGGCATCTTCAAATGGGGGATGGAGGAGTGTGAGGTTTCTAAGGTTTCTGACATTCACCAGCTCTGTAAATGCATCACAAAGAAGCAGAATAGAATTCCAGTAGCAAACTGGGAAGCTCTAGAGAACTCTGCTCCCAATAGAGTTCAAGAAGGGCTGTAAAATATTAATGGCAACACAAAATATTTACATGTTGGGGATAATTTGGTCATTTCAACGTATTTGTTAAGTCATTTTTGTTGCCAACAGTTTAAAAACATCTGACTGTGTGTTGAGTTAAAGAAGCTATACAATACTTTTATACAAGCTCTACACTAACTGTGTTACAGTATGGTATCAAAGTGACATACCTTCATTCTTTTACTTATATATATATATATATATATATATATATATATATATATATATATATATAAATTTTCACATATCTAAAGAAAATATACTGCGTAAATCAATTATTTTTAATTTTCGGGAAGGTGCCAGCTGAAAAACACAAATAGGGAAGAGTGATGCTTGATGTAAGCCTTAATGGGAATTCCTTCTTAATGATTGATGAGATAAGAGTTTCACAACAACAAAAACACAAATACACACCAGACCGGACGTAACACAAATAGACAGAAACACTCAGACAGCGAGATTTGGAGATTCTGTATCTTCGTGAAAAACACTGCAGTTGGTTGGAAATGGTCCATTACATGAAAGATTTTATCAGACAGTCGGGAATTCTGAATCTGTAGTGGTCAAATTACAGAACTCTCACAAAAAATATTGGATTCTACAGACATTTGTCATTTGTTTCTCCTATCTGACTTTTTTCTGTCACAGTGAATTCTAATGTCTGACACTTAAGGGAAGACAATTGAAACTAATTGACAGAGTGGATAAGTTTTTGTTTTTTTGCTGGCTAGTAATCAAATGTTATTAGGAATCCATTTCCAGGAAGTTTGTTTTATCCTCATTTTTCTTTTGCAACTCTGTATTACAATCAAATCAAAATAGCTTTATGGTGAGAAAATATTATTTTGCTTACCAATCTTCATCTTAAAATAAACACATTTATTCATAGACAAATTTAGAAAGCCCAACACGTTTTTTTTTTCTCTGGCCAGGTAGATTATGACTTTATTGAGGGCAGGGACAAAAGTGGCTCACTGAGCTTTGAATGTTGCTGATCCCTGTGTTCCATAGCACCCATATCAAAACCACTACCCCAGAAAAGAAAGTCAGGTACGAGTCTGATTTCTTTAAAATAAATATGTCTACACTTATAGTTTACCTGCCAGTGACACCCCAGATGGTACCTTATAGAATAGAATAGAATAGAATAGAATAGAATAGAATAGAATTACTTTATTAATCCCAGCAGGGAAATTATTTCGCAGTTACAGCAGCATAGAGACAAGACACACAACAACCACCACTGAGTAGCAATTATCGTGCTCCTTCTGGTGTCTGAAATCTTTAAATTCCTAATGACGTTTCTACTTGCTTTAATTTGACTGTATCAGACATTGCAATGCCCCAAAATTATATGATGTAATGGCTTACCATACTCCTACCCCTAGCTCCCTGCTGTATTCAGAGAGCCAGAAACTTCAAATATTTGCTTTCAAGTTGCTAATTCGACTTGAAGACAAACATAATGTATACATATTCTCAAAGCATTACTTTTTGGTAGTTGGAAGCCTAATTCATCAAGAGTTTTAAAGAAAATATATATATATATATATATTTTTTTTTTTACAATTTCTTAAAATTTAGAAATATTTGGAGTACATTTCTACATGTATTATGAAGGGTTCATGCTTGTGCTTTTTCATCCCTAAACCACAAGTAAATAGGATCAGTATCACTTCACTAAGCCTGTCTGCCAGTCTTCGAGTCAGTCAGACTGTAATTCATCTGCCAATGCTGTCAGTCAATCAACCGGATGAGCTCCATGTTGAATTTATTGCACGCTGCCTGCCAAACAGAGAGCACTGATTACATTGAGTGCTACTCTGGATAATGAGACAGATAGAGGTTCCCCCACTGCAAACGTTATATGGCTTAAACAAAAACACATGATTTTTGTGCTTCTTTACTTGTTTCCTCCTGCTGTCTGTTTTCTCTGATGACACATCAGAGAGTAGTTATCCTTCATGAATAATTGATTACATTTAGCTGTCTGGAACTGTCTTTTGCTGTGATTTGTGCAGAGACGAACAAATTATGGCATGTTTTGGGGGGAGATTCACACTTTAACAACAATGTCCTCTATGCCCATGATTTTGTAGTTTGGTTTTTTTTGTTTTGTTTTTGTTTTTAGATACACCATGTTCCTGCAACCAATGTTCCTGAAATAGATGACAGTGTTTGTTTTCTGTCTGACATCGTGCTTTCAAAGAGTTTGTATCAATGCTAATTTTATCTGTCTATATGAGCCTCTACGCACGAATTAAATTAGACTCGGCTGTCATGCATGATAGAGGTTGGTTACAAGACTGCAATAATTAATTTGGTTTAAACAATTTACACAATTCATTCACAGGAATGGATAAATAGGTCTGTGTAGGAAAGCATACGCCCAGGCATGTTGAGGAGTCACCAACGTTTTTTGAATGCTCGGGAAATAAATACAGCTATGACAGCAGTAATACCATGGAATTAGTTGGGGAGTTAAACTCTTATTTCCTGCTGTCTCTCATTTGCTCTCAGTCCCTCGGGCTGAAAATTGCTTAAGCTTTTCGTTTCTTAAAACCTTCACTCTTTTGTTGGTAAAAATTAGACAGAATGTGAGGTTAGAAGTTCGAACAAAGGTAAAAAATGTAGTACACCAGCTCTTTTAGTCACATGGAGAAAAAGTAAATGGTACCATGAGTGGCAGACCTTCTTTAGATCACTGTGTTTTATTAAGGGGAAAAACAATGAGAAGGAGAGTCCAGAGCAAGGATTTCCAGGGGACAAAAGTGTAGACAATGTGCAAGAAAGGGAAAGAGAATGGAGTATTGCATAACTGAGTGTTGAAGGAAGGGATAAGATGGAGAGAGTCATTATTGGTGGAAATTTTTGTCTCTTTCCACCCCCCACAAGATGCCGTCCTGGGCGGCTGGTGGCCATGTCAAATTCAAACAGCCTTATGGTACCAACTCAAACTGGAATAAAATCATTATCAACCAAGCTTCCTGAAGTGGGGCTAGTTATGAAAAGTTAGACAACCACTGCCCTACGCTATTTGTATTCTTGTTGTGCTTTGTCACAGTATTTCAAAATTTACTGGTAAGGAACCTACTTCTTGAAATACTAATGCCTTTGAAAAACATTCTGGGGATTTCTCAGGTTTAAAAACAAACCAAAAAAGCATCCAGAAAGAGAAATATAGCAAATAAATAGCTACATTAAGGAGGCAGAAGATCCCATACTGAAGTAAAAGGAAGAAACCGTTTTTCCTCTTGGTGTCAATATTCTGGTCCTCAGTGCAGGTGAAGATTGACTTTTAAATAGAATATGATTGACTCTATCGCTATTAGAGAAACGTAATCTGGAAGAAACAGAGACATCCAGGCATCAGCTGTCTAATGAGCCCTTCAATCATCCAACCCGTCTTCTCATAGCTGACCAATTTTAAAGTAAAGCTGCTTATCAGTGCTTTAGCAGTTGTCAAAGTATATTCAGTTTATAAATACAAATACTTATAAGAATATCAACAAATTACTTTAATAATTTAGAAGTATGAACAAAAAATCTCAATAAGAGGTTGTATGTTTATTCAATAAAAAATAGTATCATATTACTAAAGAATGTAACAAGGCTAAATAGAACTAGGCCTGTCGCGATAAACAATAAATCGATTAATCGCACGATAAATTAAAACTATCGAAGTCATTTCAATTATCGGCATTATCGTCTCTTCCGGCCCTTTTCTCTTTCTGTTGATGACACCGAATGAAAAAAAGCTCAACTCCGGTGCTCTCCACTGACCCTCCTTCCTCATTTCCTTAGTGTAAAGCCCAGCGCACACTACACAATCTTAGAGCTGTCGGCTGATTGTCGGCCCATTTTCAAAACCTGACAGATCACACATTAGCCGACAGAAATCCTAGGTATAACGGTTCGATCGGGTTCGATCCTGCCATGTGGTGTCCAACAATGGGCACAAAATAATGGCTGCAAGTCCAGTGAACTAATTTTAAAATCAGGCATTAATCAATGCTTTACTACAATCTACCTGCATTGCATGTGGCTAGTGTCAGTCCTGACTGAAGGAAAATCATTAGAACCTATTTACGTCACGTTAACGAAGAACAGCTGAAAAGTTACCGGGTTTATCAACTGCGGTAGCAATTTCGCTCCAACTCCTCCTCTTGTCATTTCTATATTCTTTGCATGTTGAATAAACATTAATGTTGTTTCCACGTATCATCTCCAATGTCTGCTGGACTTCAGGTTGCGCCGTGTCAGCTGTTTGGGATTCCCCGACGTAATTTCCCCTCCGGAAACACTGAGGAGAATCCGCGCTTTCTGATTGGCTGCCTGTCACATTCAACAAACTACGTTAAAGATCCCAGTCGGGGAAAAAAAACCTGATTTGGATCGGAGCGGCAACGATGATCTACTGTAACACACCACACAATCTTAGAAAGACCAACGTTTTAAGATTGTCATAAGGGGAAAAATAGGAGCAAAAAATCATGTAGTGTGAACTATTGCATCAGGTAGTCGATGTGCCCATTTTCTCTATTTAAATCTAATTATTACTGAAGGGCAACATAATATACACACTTCATAATCTGTACTCTTTAGGTTGAATGCAGTATTTATTTCCACTTTGGCTTTATGTTGTTTAGTTTTATCAAGTACATTTATTGTTAATGGAGACTGAGAATCCATTTTATTTTTGTTTTTGGTTGTTTTGTTTATTTTGTTTATCAGTTCCAGTGTTAAATATTCTTTTGAAAATAAAGTGTATCTATCTTTGGCAGGAAATCACATGCATTATTACGTCATTTCCATTAAATCAGTGTAAAAAAGTCTTCAGACAATATTATCGTTTATCGCAATAATTTTTTGAGACAATTAATCGCTCAGCAAAATTTGCTATCGTGACAGGCCTAAATAGAACAGTGCTGTTCACAATACATTCGCTATGGTAAAGTCACTATGTAAAAATATACAATATGTGTGTCAGTCTACAAGTGCATGGCAATAGCTGTAGAATATACTGTTTTTCTTTTTTTTAAAAAGCAGTGTGACAGCACTATGTGGACATGAGTTATAAAAAAAGAGTTGCATAAAAAAACAGTATACTCAAACAATCATTTTATTATATACATCCGTTTCATTAGGCTCAGGGCCTTGTCAGGGTTTGCTGCTTCTCTTTAACAAATGACATTATAAATGACATTATAAAAAAGAAAAACAAAAGATAATACTATGTTAGTTGACATTAAAACATTACTGCAGCATTATAAATCCAGAATATTTAAGTTGTCCAACAAAAATTCTAGTTGGAACAAAATGCACTTTTGACCATAACATTGTAATTTCATTTTCAGACACATTGTGGTTTAATTTTTACTGTCAAATGTTTGGAGACATTGTTCAACATGAGTACGAATAAATGTAGTATGTTTGTCACCATCATGAACAAACATGATACACTAGTGACATGAATCAAGTGTGAGTTCAGTAGGACACACTCAAGCTAACAGACCATGTAATACTGGTGAAATGTAGTGTGTGTTAATGCATGACTATGTATTTAACTGTGTATTGCATGCACACTGGAAAGTCAAACTCACAATTTATGTCAATTAATTGATTTAAACAATACAATTGAAATTCATTCAATTTAATAAGGCCTTGAGATGTACAAAGCTGAGTTATTTCTCACACTATCCTGCCTACAGAAGGCTTCCATTTTTAAGAATCACTGCTACGCCTGCAAAACATCCTGCTTTTACATTAATGACTAAAAATAATGTTCTTCTTTGAAGGTAAGGTTATTTATCCCTTTCTTTCAGTCATAAATGGGATGGTAAAAGTACAAGTTCAGCTTAGTGGTGCAGCATGTGTGGATTTAAGACTTCTCTGACCTTATTTATAATGATTGCTTTATGTTGGCATTAGGTTTGTTTTGTGCTGAACAGAGAGAATGTTATTATTCATTTGCTTTTTCCCATTTTGTTTTGCTAAATCATAGTTTGTCATTTTCAAAGAAGGATTAAGTATCATGAATAATTTACTCTTTCTAGATGAGTGTATCTTTTTCTTCACGTTTTCAGCTCTTAAGTATTTTACCTTAGAAGTATCCATCTTAAGTCTTTTCCACCAACTTAGTATTTAACTCTCCTTTTCAAACCATCTGAATGTCTGTTTTTGTACTAGGAATATTCAACACAGCTTAATTGGCCTTACCTTGGAGCCTACCTCCCTTTCTCTCAGTGGGCTTTTGCCTTTCAATTATTTTCATTTTTCTCTGTTGTTTCAAGTGATGTTTTATTGAGGGACTGCCTTTTGTGGGGCTCAGATTTCCATCCAATGTTCTTTTGCCAAATTTTTTGTCAGCATGAATCTTTAACTGAGCTCAGTAGATATTCAGTATGCAGACCTAAACACCAGAGTTCTTGGCTTTATGCTTAAAGGGTCTTGCTGGTGAGGAAATAATTCCTACATCCTGTTGTAACTAATGTTTCTGACATGTGGCGTTAGACACTGGAAATGGTCATTTTGTTGCAGTTTAAATGCCAGCTAAAATATTAGGATTCCTGAACTTTTTAAAAATTGCTTTAACATCAGGTCCAGTAAAAAAGTGCACATGTAAACTTGCCAATTTTGCTAAATGTATTCTTTCTACAGATATGCTGTTTCACAGAATCTCATTCTTTCTTCTGTGATTTATGGCTGTCAATAATCCAAAAGTCTCAAATGGACCTATTACCCTCTGGATAGCACAGGCATACACAACTTCATTTGCAAACAGTGTGTTCCTTTATCAGTCTGTAAATTTCTAACAGATGGATCCCAGCCCAATAGAGGGTTTTTCCCATTTACTTAAAATGTAAATGAATAGCTGTTTGCACACATGAATTGCGTTAAGTGAGCACTTCTGTGTGGCTTCAGAGAGACAAACCCTGGAGGTGTATGCCATTCTAACATGGTGAGAAATCAGTGTTTGGAAATCAGTGTTGGTGCAAATCCCAAAAAGTGTATTTATAACTCTAATCCAAATGCTATGGCTATATCAGTATAAGGAATGATTTTATTTTGGGTTAGGTAGTATCCTAACAAGAAAAGGAAGAGAACATAGACATCAAGCATAAATGACACCAAAGAATGGTTTTAGTCCAGCATTGACATTTTTTATGCATATATATCTTAGTTTATGCAACAGAGTTAAGAATTGCCAAAACAACACAAATATGTATTTTCCAAAGTTGAAACTATTTATGACTCACCCCACTGTTTATATACTTTATTTCCTCAAATGTGCCCCTTTTCAATTGTCTGCTTTTTTTTTTCATTTTTTTTTTTCAATTGTCTGCTTTGATTGAATTTCTTTTTTTCTTTTTCAGAAGAGCACAAAAGAAAACACACTTTGAATTTGTGTTTAAAAATATTTCTATAATTTTGATTATGAATGAAAGTGACTACTAAAAAAGAACACAAGTGGAGAATATCTGTCTTTCTGACAAAGCCAAATGTTTGATATTGTTCTCAGTTTCTTTCAGATCATGACCCAGCAACCTTTCCCTTCCGGCATTAATTACTGCTGTGGCTGACATTCTGTCTGACACTGCCTGTTTCTGCTTTTACTTCACTTCTCTTACATTTAACTTGTCTGTGCTTTCCAGTAATACTCAAATTCATCATTCCTGTTACAAAATATACTGTGTGTCTGTGTGTTTGTGTGAGAGTCTTGTGACACAGTGACGTGCGTCACTGTGGACTTATTGACATCCTTGGAGTCTTTTTTGGGTCAGCTGACCTAAATAGTCCATTCTCATGGGCTGTTAAGTCAAGGCCAATCTTCACTAAGAGTCAAGTGACATACTGACTTGTGTGTTAAGCTCACACCCTTTAATGGCTTGGCCAGATTTAATCTTGTGCATTTTGTGCTAGCTCTCAGAGGAGCAGCTGCCATATCTTATTTCAGCTTTGATTTTGAAACATTCTGGTAATGACCAAAACAATGTATGGATGCCAACTTATCTAAAGCAGAAAAAAAATATTGCACCTTACTGTTGCAAAATGTCACAAAGTATTTTTCTTCTAGGTCATTAAGAGGACTTTTGATTAAATATTTAAAATGATATAATGAGCAGAATGTGATTTACAAATCCTAACCCCTTAAAGCCTTGGTATACACTGATACCATTATTACAGCAATGATACATGTTTTTTTAAGACCATGTTAAAAAAAAATTGGAATCTTCAGCTTCTGACAAAGAGAAAAATCTGGAAACCATAAAGAAATCTGAGGTACCAGTGAGACAAAACAGCCAAAATGATAAAGACAAGAGTCCAAAAAAAGTATACCAAGCTCAGAGGAAGTAGAAAGTCTAATAATTCTGGTTTGAAATCATATTTACTTTTAGGGGGAAAAAAAAAGAGAGACAGAGGTTAAGGCTTGATAGGAAGGCGGAATTCTTTTGTAAAAAAGATAAAATGCAAACTCACCAAGCTGACTGCGCCTCTGAGCGTAGGCTACCACCACTGCTGCCAGAACTACACAGCACAACGATGTCACAAGGTTTGCCATCTGTAGACACACACACAGCAAAGTCAGGAGTGCGTGTGAAAGCAGGAGAGCGTGTGTGTGCACCCGTCTTCCTGACTGACTGACGGACGGACCCATAGACATCACCATGTAAGAGATGGAGAGATAACCATTTCCTGCCTTCTCTGAATCTTGCACTGTCTATCTTTTTTCACTTCATTACATTCCCTAATGTGTCCTTTTCTTGTGTACTTCAGATTTTTAGATCAAGTTATCTCATTTCCCTGCTGTTCTTGTCTCACTAAAGTTGTTCATATTAGCGGTTGTTTCTATTTGCTGTGTTGTACATTCCCCCTCTGTTTCTGTCGCTTTCCCTCCATTCATCAGCCTAATGGGCCCATCCTTACTGGGATGGGCCATGGCCAGCAGCCCTTAAAGGTATAGCACAAAACAAGCAAAAACAGCTTCCATAAAAAAAAACATGCATGGATAATCATTTGCTTCACAAAATAAATATAAGTGCCCACATTTTACTATGTGACTCAAATTTAGTTATACGACAAGCTCCAAAACAGGCATTTTGAGAGTTGCAACCTGACACTTAGGAAATTGTAGAATTGAGTAAGTTTAAGGGTTTTTTTATTTTTATTTATTTAATGTATTTTTTTATCTCATCTTCTACAGTAAGCAAAATGTGCTTATGTGTCACCAGTAAATCAAAAATTTAATCATTTGGAAATAAATCTTAACATTGAGATGTTGACTTTTTCCATGCCTATTGTACATTGCAGGCCGTTAAAAACAATAGCTGGAGCTCCGTGGAATTCCCGACTATGTCCAAGTGCAGCTGAGCTGTGTGAAGTCATGCCAGCAAAGGGACTTGAACCCAAATCTTCCCTTCAAATTTTGTCTTTTCCTTCGACTCTCCATCTTCTCTACCGTCTCTTGGCTGTTACTGTGTCTCCTTCCTCTGTTCGTCAAAAACAAATAGTTGGCACTCATACACACAAAGGTTGTCTATGGGTCTGCCTACTGCTGAGATTTGCACTGAGTAAGGTGTGTGTGTGAAGAACAGAGTGAACACTTTAAATAGAGCCAAAGAAAGGAAGTGAATTTCCTTGTACTTTTGAGGCAAAGCTCCAGCTGATACTAATGTCTGTCATATCCCATTTGCTCTTGCTCTATGTTTAGCTTCAGCTATGAACTTACTTTTTTAAAATTCTGTTTCTTGCTTTTTTCTACTTTCTGACTATTGCTTGCAGAGTCTCTCTCTTTCTCTCTCTCGCTCTCTCTGTCTGTGTCTTCATCTCCCAATTCCCAACCTACATATCGAATCCTTCACTCATTATATGTTAGGCGGAACGTGAAACCCACAACAACATGTTAAAGCATCGCACAAAGGGGAAAAAAAGAATACATAACTGCAAGCACTGGACTGAAGTTTAGGAACATGAAAAAGCTTTCATGGAGGGAATAAAATGTCAGAAGGATAAAGAACATTCTAAGACATTACACACTCAAGGGATTTTTCATGAATTACCAATTATAAGGGGTTTAAGAAAAACATTCAAAAGGTCTAAGGAAAAAAGCTAAGATGTTTGTTTAAGAATCATTTGGGAAGACTAATTAGGGCAGTGCTAAAGTTCTCAAAAAACCTTAAAATTCACTCTTGAGGTATTTACTAAAATGTATGCTGTTAACGGAAAAAAATTAAATGCTGTTAATGACAGGTAGAAATGATAAAATAAAGTGTATTCTATGAACAGTTCTATGAATACTGTCATCAATATTAAATGTTTACTTTAGAAAACCATTAAGTCCTCATTAGCAAAGACGGTTGATGGGTAATGCTTGTGAGTGCGATGCTTTCAACCTCAGCGCTTCATTTCACCATTGCAATTTAGCGTTTCCTCCTCCCATTAATTATGTTTTCAAGTGATTGTTGTTTATATGTTTTAACTTCTTGGACAAGGTCAAGCTGCAAAATATTCCGGCTCGGTTTGGGCTATAAACTCTTTGGTAGGAATTCAAAAACTTTAACTTAGCCTAAAATACAGTGTTTCAAAATGTATTTATGTTACAACACATCAAATCATCAAGTATTTTAGTGAGGCATCTTCCTATTTTACTGATCACCAAATGGTGGATGATGCCTGTGGTAGAGAAAGTTTTAGTCCATATCCTATTGGGCCAAAAGCTCAAGCTGGTAGGAGAAATGGGAGATCTTGCAGTGTCAAATCCAGATGCAGAGTGAGTACCTGTCACTAAGCTCAACCAACTTGTTGAGTGTTTAAAGATTCAAGATTTATGAGTATTCCTTGTCTATTAAGGAGTTGAAAACAATGTTTTCATCATACGTTCTGGTTTATGTGACTATTTGCTGACAATCATGCTGTTTCAGAAGCCGCTAAGGGATGGCCAACACACCAAGGTGGATAGGTAGTTCTGAATCAATTTACTTGTATAAATTCTTACCATAAAATCTTAAAAGTAATTCTGCAATCTCAAAGTCATTCCTTGAATTTTCCACAATTACTGCTCTTTGCTTTGTGTGTATGCATCTGTGAAAGACGGAAATAGCTACTGAAAGTTTGCATGCACTTCAGTGCCTGTTTGTATTTGTGAGTGATTGGCAGCTCATATGTATTTCATCTGAAGAGATATTGGGAAGAGTGACAGGGGATGAAATTAAAATTGCATCCCTTGTCAGAGCATCACAATCATCTTTGTTGGTCATCATTTTCTAAGTGCTGGTTAGCCCATCACCATCATAGCTAAAATATTTGTGTGTTTCTAAATGTATGTGCATTTAGAAACTTTTTGCACCCATCGAGTGCAACTATGTGAGCATAGTAATGTGTGTATGTGAGTGCTGGGAACTCCAGGGGTATTTAGCCTGTCTATCAGAAAACAATACATTTTCAAAATCTGACAGCTTCAGATCGCTCACATAATGATAGACAACAGGCGCTTAGAGCTGCAATTTCACAAACTCAATCCAACCCCCCTCATCCTCGTCCTTCCAACCATCTCTTTCTCCTAACCCTTCCATTTAGCCCCCTTCCACTACTTCCTTATTCCATATTTATTTATTCATTTCTCACTGGTGAGGAAAGGGCTGAATAGGCATGATTCTTTTGGCTGCTTAATTAAAATATATAATTCATCTGCATTAAATGATTTTGCCTGTGCATTTTTTTTAGTCTGATTTGGGAACATTTGCATTTAAATTGAAAAGCCAGGAGGGAAATACACTAGGCAGACTGGGTTGTGTGTAAAAATAGAAGACATTCTTTATTTAATTAATTTTTTTTTTTTTTAGTACATACTTTGTTTATCCTGTACTTTGCCAATTTTTTTGCCAAAAAAAAGAGATTGATGTGCAGTAACTTTCGAAAAAGATCAGTTTGTTTGTATTTTACTGAAACATCTCAAACAAATCAAAACTTGTTGCAGATAAAAGCTAAGCAGCAGTGGAAGGATAGACAGGAAGAAACGGTTTTCAAAAGTAAAAAGAAAGAAAAATCTGAAAACATGTCACATGAATTATTTACCAGACTACAAATGTGAGCAATATGGAAGACTGGGTATAAGAACACCACTGTTGAAAATACACCAGCATCTCATTTAGGTTTTGATAAAAAAAAAATATGGATGATGCAAGGACATGGAAAACAGCACTCTGGTTAGATGTGTCCAAAATGTTACTGTTGGCCTACATTCAAAATAGCATGTATGGTGGAAACTTAAAACTGCCCATTAACCTGAGCGGACCATCCACGGCCCGGTGAAGCATTATGCTATGGGGATGCTTTACTTTCAGCATAGACAGAAAAACTGATCAAAGCTAAATGAGGTTATTCCTAGAAGATACCAATTTTGTCCCCTATGGACAGATCTTACAATAACAAAGGAGCAATCTGGCAAAATAGAATAAGCAAAGCGTCTTTGCTTGAAAACAAGTATAATTTGGGTAATAAACATATTTTGGTTTCTAGCAAAAACAGTGAGTTGTAGCCCTCAGGAACATCAACCATTGCTTTCAAATGTGCAAGGAGAGATAACTATAGATGACTCTGATTCCTAACAGAAGGAAACTGCATGTGAGGAGTTTTTGTCGCTAAGTAAAACATTCATCATGTGGGAGAATGTTCCCTGTTCTCCCAACAACATAAAATCAAAACAAATGATTTGGCTCTTAAGGTACCTTTTTTATTAAGTAATGCGCTGGATTGAGATTTATGGATTGTACAGGCAATTACTGAGAATGTGATGCTGAGAGACCGAGGTGCATTATCCAGCTGGGTCCTAGCTGGAGGTGGTTGGTTATTTAGCCAAAACCATCTCGTCTGGTACCACAAAGAATGATGAAAGTCTATAAAATCACACCTTACCCTCCGCCTGTTTTATGTAATAAATCACAGCAACACTATTCTCCATCTGTCGGCACGGGTTGTGAAGAGAGAAAAGAAACTGCCTTGTGTGTGTTTGTGATGGGGGTGTGCAAAAAAGAAGCTAAAACATTGGTTTGTTCGGGAACTTTGAGAGGACAAGTCTCTTGAAAAACAAAACTTCCTATGCAAAGTCAGGGAGTTACAGATATTGAAATGATGTTATTTATCCAAGAAACCTAGTCTGAGACAAAGAGAAAGGGTGAAAATCTTCACACTCTTTGAGGGGGACACCTGTAATTTTAACATTGAGAAAAAGGGAGAGAGCTCAAATCTCCTATCTACGAGTTGAAAAAAGACATCTGATCTTGAGAGAGCTCCGTGTAGTAACTAAACGACTTACTTTTAAACACATTTGTCCTTCCTTCAGGCAAGGACAGGAAAGTCTACTGAGCTATAAAAGGTCTTCTTGGATTTTATTCTATGTCAAGTTTTTGAGTTCACATTGAGAACATAAAGAATGCCAAAAATTGAATGACAGAGTATTCATACAAAACATATATAACTAATATCGGCATTTCTGTTACAGCTTTTCAAGCTTTTCAGTACCCTTAATGATAAGTAAAATGCCACAAAATAAAATCATTCATTGTAGCTATATAATCTCATTATTTTAGAAGAAAACAACAAACTATTAATTTGAGGTCATTTACTTAGATGGGGCAAAAAAAAAAAAACATAAATCCATTGACCCATTCTTTGTTGCTTATTGTAGATCGGTTCACAATGGTGCCAAGTCCAGAGGGAAAACCCAGACAATATTATCTCCTCAGCAACACACAGCTCTATGTTTAACTCTCACACTTTAATTTTCCTGCTCACCCCAAGGTCTTCCCAAAGCAGACGTACATTAAATTCTAGGTCTATCCTGGGGTTTCCTCCCAGGGGGCATTTACAGTAAACTTATAAAGAGAGAGCCCCAGGAGACATCCGGCTAAGATCCAAGAACTACCTCAACTGACTACTTTGGAGTTTATAAACAAGTATTCTTCTTAAAGCATCTGTTTAAACAGCTATTAGCACCTTGCTGTAAATACATGGTAGAATGCCTTTTAGCCGTTACAACGGCATATAAACTTCTCATGTAACATCTCATCACACTGGCACAAACTGAGAGAGTGATTGTTTTTTTTGTTCAGACTCCTGGGTTCTCACTTATGGAATATTCTGTACAACTTTACTCGCAGCTGTTCAAAAGGATATATTGGGACTAGGAAGTAAGAGGTCAATGGGCAAGGTTGCGTTTGTGTCTGGTAAATAATGTCTCTGTTGATTTGTTTGTATTATCCTGGTGAAAGACCCAATGATGACCAAAAGATGATCTGGCAAAGGTTACCAGATTTTTATTTAAAATCTCATGGTATTTCACAAATTCAAGATGAAATGAACTAACATTGTTCCACTGACTCTAGCTGAAGGCATGTTCAGCTATTGTCTTGTGGCTATTTGAAAAACAAACGAAAAATCTTGTTTGTAATCAAAACTGCACAATGACCAACTTTTAATTTAATTCAATTTAGGTAGGTAGTGCCTATTCACAATATATATATATATATATATATATATATATATATATATATATATATATATATAAATATTTTTTACGTGTACAATGTCTACTTTAAAATGGAGCCTTGGCGAAAATTCAAACTTGGAGACTCGACCAGCTTCACCACATCATCTAATCACTACGCCCGACCGCAGCCAATCCGGACCAGACCTTCACGCTTCTCCAGCCAATCGTCGTCCAAAGACACCTTCAAAAGTCCAAGCTACCCTGGGGTCTTCCTGCTCGTCAGCCGTGCTTCGACCCACCTCCTCCCCATCTCCACCTTCACCATGAGGGATGTCCTCCAGGATCCCCTGTGCTCTCCCTCTCCAAGCTCCGCTCCACCACCAGTTTCGGTCCCAGGGGGGGGGAAGACTATCCCGAGCTCGCCGAGCAGACCGCCTGCTCACGGCAATCCTCGGCTCATGGTCTTCTGCCGGGTCCGAGCGCCAAAGAAATTGTACCATTAAATCTTTTTAACTGCTATTTTCTTCTCTGTGTGAGTCTCTCCAGACTGAAATGTCAGTACATATATGTATTGTAAGGCGCGCCTCCAGTCCTTTTGTTGAACAGAATTATATCACATAATTTTTACCCAGATTGAATAAATGTACTCACATATAGGGTTTGACCTTTTTTAGTGCAAGATAGTCATTTATTTTAAGGATTTTTATATGTTATCAGAGTTGCAAATAATTGTGAGTAGTGTTCTAATTATACATTGTAATATGAGATTCACACTGAATATGTCAGCATCAACCTTGGTGTTTAATGTTCCACATAAAAGCCTGATTCACAAGTTTGTTAGTTTTGTAAATGTGAAAAAAGTAATGTGTAAAAAAAATGGAACAGTGTTGTTTTTTCCACTCTTCCAGCTGCAATAACATTTATCCAATATTTAAGAGTGATGTTACTAACTGACAGGTGTTTATCCACACAGGTCTCCAACGTTAATTAGCTTAAATGTTAATGAGTTTATCCTGCCTGTGACCCAGATGGCAATAACACCAGAAAAATAAGCATTCATGGCACACTCATCCATCAATAACTGTCCCGAGCCAACTCACATTTACACAAAAACACATAACTAATCACACATAAGTAGCACCAACTGTAACCTTTAATGTCAAGCTCCACATCCAGTATTGCAGCTTCCTCATTCCCATAATGCTTTGCTTTGCTGTGCTCGGTAACACTAATTCTCTCATCAATCACACCGCGTTGCGGCAGATTAACTACAAGCGCTGAGGAAGAAGTGGTGGGGTGGGGGGTCCAGGGCTGATAGTGTGTCTTCTGGCATTTTGGGAACAGCGCACACAACTGGCATTTAGTGCCGAGTGTTGATAGCTGGACGGCTGTGACCTTTTTCACAGTCGTGCTGACTATAATTGCTCACTAAAGACAACGTCAGGCGCATCTCAAGAGGTAGCACAGGTTGAGCACTTCAATATACACCCCTACATGCAAGTACACAAGGATTTAAATGCTTGGAGCTCTTTTGAATGACAGTTTTTTTTTGTTTTGGGTGATAAATTTAGCGACTGATCACATGTGACTGCTTTCAGCTGGTTGATATTTAGAGCACCTGAGCATGTTGGCAACTGTGTATCATGTCAAAGAACAGTACGTGCTCATCCTAAATTGTCTCTTTAAAGGGCGTTATGAACACTACAGTTTTAGACCTTCAAAATTAGCTTAATCCTCAACAGAATGGACCACTTTGCTTCAAATGTTCTGCTTTGGCCTGTACACAAATCTCAAACTTTTGCATGATGACTCGTTTTGAGGAGTATTTTCAGGTTTTAAAAGTGACTATAAATGTATATGTGTGTGACGTGTGTTTTTGTCTCCACCCAGCCATCTGGACCTCCTTGTGTGTGTGGAAGCAGATTTAGGTGGTTAGAGAGCTCTGGAAAAACACACTGTTACCTCCAGCCCTCTCACCTCTGAACTCTATAAGTGTATCAAAGCTAAGAAAACAGAGCACTTTGTGTGTCGGGGTGCGTGCACACACACACACACACACACACACATTTACACATACGTGTATGTGTAAATGAGTGTGTGTGTGTATGTGTAAATGAGTGTGTGTGTGTCAGCATTCTTAAGTCCTACAAGGCTTTGAATGATGGGTGTAGGCTTCCCCCTTTGTGAACAGCGAGCCTCCAGGAGCTGCACAGCATGTGTATGTTGGTGTGTGTGACGGGGAAGAGTGTGTGATGTACAGGCTGTGATGTTCTGAACAGAGGTGTTTTTACTGGGAGTTAATCAGAACCAGAGCTCAGGACTTGCCCACTGTGGGTCAAACACTCACAGTCGCTGTCCCATCTTTGTTCACCCAAATTCAAGAGCACAGGTATGCATCCAACTCACAATGGTTGCTGCTTGTACTCTATATTAAAAGACAAAATAAACATGAAGCCATTACATGATTTTTGATTTCATACATATTTTTTTGTCATTAGACAACAATTAAATGTGGTCGAGAGTATTGGTAGATTTATTAGTAATTTCAATAGTTTCATTGTTTCTGAAAAAGAAATATCAAAGTCAAGTGTGCAAATTACAAGTTTGTACCAGCCACTGAGAAATTGTACAAGTCAATGTTTGGTTTTATTTGATATGATAATGAATGAGATTTTTGTAATTATTATTATTTTTCCATCACTTCCTTATTCTGTAAAAATAACTTGTAACACAGATGTCTCAATACAGCATAGATTCCATCCATCCATAACCTTTGCTTATCTTCGCAAGGTACATTCTGGACAGGTCACCAGACCATCAGAGAGCAAAACATAATGTAAACCTCAATTTAAAACTTGATAATTAAATAAAGTTGATTTCTTAAACTTTAACAGACAACGCAGCTTCAAAGCACTGTGCAAAAAATAAATAAAATAAAAAAATGTTCCAAATTAAATCCTGTAAGACTGAAGAAACATTGGAATTTTTAAATGAAAAAAAAAAAATAGACAGTTTTTACATGCAAGCTGAAGCTTTTAAAAGAATCACAAATAAAAGGAAGTTTTTGATTAGCAGATTAGGAGATGGGCTAAACTGTCAAATTGCGTCTATTTCAGGAAGAGCTGAAAGGAGTTACATTACTTTTCAAGTTTTGTCCAACAGTTTCCAACAAATTTCAACAAATATTCAGCATTTATAATGAGAACGCAGAAAATGAGTTGAGTCTCAACTATTTATTTGCAACTGTCATGTCCCTAAACACTTTACTGCAATCATTACAATAAAGTAATGATTACAAGTAATTAATTCATTAATTGCTATTCAGCTTATCAAGCAAAAACACATTCTGTTGTACAGATGAACAATTTGCATTAAATTAACAATGCATTAAGATAAGCATGGACAATCTAAAAGATAAGATGTTACTTCAGTGGCTGGATGATGAGCTTAAAGGAAATTGGGCCCTAACTCAAATTTTCCTTAAGGACCCATAAAAACCGACTCTTGCACTAGTCTGTGGAACCATATTTTGCAATAAGACTGCTCTTAACAGTGCTTCACAACTTTTGGTAGCTTGACAATGGTATGCATTTACTGTACATTACTGTACTGTTTGCTAAATTTACATCTATACTTATCAAGTAAACTCTGTAGTAATGACTTCTGTTGGAGAGTTATGTGCAAGCTATCCTTAAAAACAGAAAAATAAATTATTTTATCCAGGACTGGAAAGTTTTGTCACTATTACAGCTCAGTTCATTCATTTAAGCCAAAAAAAAAAAAAAAACCCCAAAAAACAGAAGACTCTTTTAAAGACCAAAGCAATCACTCATTCACAAGCCAAGATCAAGCATTCCTTATGGCCAGTATGATTAAGGGTTCTTCTCTTCCAAAACCTAGTCGACGTTATTTAGGGAATAATTGCTTATTCCACTGTCCCAAAAGTGGACAGTGGAATAAGCACTGTCCACCCGAACTGTCCCTCGGGTGGACAGTTATCCCTTCAATATCAAAATAACTAAATGCTACATATCTATTTAATAAGATACTGCACGTATTAAAAAGAACCAGTTGCAACATTGGCACTTTATGTGCACCTCTGTAGTATAAAGACTGGAGTTTAAACACAGGCCTTAAGGGCAAAATCACATGAGGTGGGATGTAAGTAAGAACTATGTTTAGTCTACATTTTCAAATAGATATTTTATAAAGACTAAACAGTAAAAATTAGAGAAAAAAAAATAGAAAGCTGACACATTCTCTTGTTGACTGACTCCAGTATTGTGCATGCTAAAAGTGCGTGTGTTTACTCGCCATGTTTGCCAAGTCGACTCAGTAAACATAGCAGATACAGTTCCAGCACAGATCAGGCTTGAACACACTCCAACACCCATTACACGTTCACACAACCATCCACACATCCACTGCACAAATGCTATCTGTTAAACTGTCCACTGAATTTTTACCACCAGAGGCTATTTGTGGAGTTCACTCCTACAGTTTGGCCTGGATGGAGGTCCAATTATCAGTTGGGTGGCCTTCTACAGTTGGGTGGCACACAAACACATACAGCCCACACATGTGATATGTAACAAAAAAAACTGCAGTCTAAAGACAGCCACTTAAGGTAATTATTCTTGTTAGGTAAACATGTCCTAAAATATCCACAAAACATATATAATTGTTTTTATTTATCTATGCCACAAATTAAATGCAAATATCCATGGCCCACCTAATATGAAGGAGAATGACAGTGCAAGGCTGACTTGGTGAAATTGATCAATACACTTTAAAATTAAAGACATTATGAAAACACAAGTGAACAAAAAACTAATATTTTCCATTATTTTGCTCATATATTTATGCAATATCAGAGGCATCACAGAACTAAAAAAAACACTGTTTGATTCAATTTTGATTTACTTATTTTCAAAAGTAGGAAATAAATAGACAACTTATTCACCTCGTTTGACACTGTTTAAATGCTAGGTGGTGCTTTTTAAGTATAGTTTTATATAGTGGCACATTTATGGGCATTTGTTAAACTCTAAACAGCATATGGCAATTTAAGTGGAAGGTCTTCAGTTCCCAGCACTGTCTTTATTCTCAGCTGTTCCAGTATTGGTTTGGCGTGGATTGCTTTGCAAAATAGCTTGATGTACCCTTTCCTTTTTCGGATGTAAATTAAAAAGAACTCAGCTTATGAGAACTCCTAAAAGCATTTTCACATTGTGGTAAAACAGGAAAATGCCTTAATCTTTGTAAATATGGTAAACTATGAACTATCTAGAAATTGTTTACTACTTTCCATTATTTTTGACCAAGAGTACAAGCTATAAGTTCTCAGAAATATGCATAGAAAAAACACCACATTGTTCACACAGATTATGCCCCTGTCAGGAGTTTAACTTGCAACCGTCTTTCTGTAACAATCCGGCACTCGCATTGTGCAGGATTGTTCATGTTACCAAAAGTTAAGTAAGTTTATATACAGGTATAGTCAACCTGTAATTGGTAGATAGTTGTTACTGTCTACCAATTATTTTTAATGAGGATTCTGTACTACCAAATTAAACAAAGTCCCATAGTAATTACCTGAAGGACCATATATGTATCCAACAGCGTAGTTTCCTGAGAGATGTAGATTTAGGCACCAAAATGAAACCTTAATTTCAGAGTGGGTGAAGTAAATTTGATGGCCAAGAACCTCAGCAACCAGATAAACATGTTAACTATACTGGAGCATTCACTAAAGTACAGTTGCTCTCTGTTGCTTTTCTGTGAATAAATACAGTTTAAAATAGCGGCGTTAGGGCTCATGGGCTTGCCTTATGCCATCGTTCCCTTACTTGCTCGCTTGATTTACTTATGAAAATGCATGAGTACATAATGTATTTGTATAACCTTTTTTATTAGAAATGTTATAACGATGTTGCACCTAGCTCTCTGTGTAAAGCACTGAAATGTAAGAGCAAGGTAATGGAACGGAAATGATGGCATTATCAAACTAAAAAGAACTTAGGGGTGCTCTATACTATGAAAATGATATATAAGAGGAAAAACTGGATGTGATTTCATAGTCGTGCACACCCAGTGATAATGATGACTCAGGCGTGCTAAATGTAAACCTGCTGAACAATGAGAACATTGCATTACATCACAACTGCATGCTTAGTCACCCCGGAACGGGTCACCTACTGCTGAACACCACTATTCCGGAGATCCACACTTAGTCATCGCTGACTTAACACAGATGTCATCGTCTGAGCTCACCTTGCATCTGAATCTGTATGTACACCTGTGTATGTTTTCACTGAGCGCTGCCAAGAGAGGAAAGCTTATTCATTATCTCGGTCAGCTCCCTCTGTTCCCCACGAGCCCTTAAGGCACACATCCTGACAGCCGCTCTCTCTTACTTTCTGTCTCTCTCCGTGAAGCTATAATTCAACATTTAAACTGGGGCTTTCTGTCTCACTTAATACACATCTCATTCCACATTTTCCCTTTTCACCTTTTGTCCCTCCTGTCTGTCATCTTCTCCAGGTTTTCAGTGAGTTTCACTGTTCCTTTCTTATTAGGTCTCCCCTTTGCCTCACACAATTCTGTTAACTATTCAAATCTTTTCCTTCCTAATGATTCATTCTGTTCTCTCTCTCTACCTACGGTAAATGCTGATGACAGCATACAGCCCCCGCCACAGTTATTGGCACCCAAGGTAAAAATGTATAAAAAGCTTGAAACTGAATTGGTCTTTTATGGCAGTATCATAACCTCACATTAAAAATTTAGAACAAATCAATATGAGTACATTTATTTGTTGGAGAAAAATATCCCACCCTTTTTTTTTTTTTACATCACTGCGGCCACAATTCTTATGTATAAATGTAACATTTTGTGACTTGTTTAGAAAATTTACAGTAGCTACAATTATAAATTAATAATCCAAAAACTCTACTGCGGCTTTAAATAGAACTGTGTGCTTTGGTTAGATGAGGTTTGCCATCAACAAAGACTCCAGGTGGGTTTAATCTAAAGAAATATTGATATGTGGAAAAGCACCCAGTGCCCACAGATCTGTGGGGTCTCTTTTCTTCCAAATGGACCTCCGACTCTTGTCAGAGTGCATGACTTCATTAATTTAAAATAAATTACTGTGGTGGCTTTTGTCAGAAAATTGAAAATGTGACATCATGGGTTGTTTCAGCAGATTAAATGTTATGGTCCATTCAACCCAGAAACATTCATCAGGCATGCACAGAATCAGCTTTCTGTAATCGCCTTCTCAGTTCCCAAAGCTAAATACTGCAAAATGTGTGGGATGAGCCAAAAGGAATAGAGCATAAGAGAGGACTCAAGACAATGTAGAGACATTTTACAAAGAGGAATGTTTTACTGTCAAAAAATGAGATTGTAAAAAGGATTAAGAACAGGTTTGAAAATAACTGTACCCATGCATATTTAGATTTTTAAAAAATCAACACCAAAAGAAAATGCTGGATTTACCCCCCAACAAAAAAAAAATACAAAAATTAGGCTGGTATGTTTGTCAGATTTTAAGAGGAGGGGGATATATTTATACTTATCTTAATCAGTGGATACTGGTGAGGGTGCTGTTTCATTTAATACAGGATGTTAAAAACTTGCATAGATGGAAATATCTATTCATGCATATAAGAATAATGCAAATTGGGCTATACAGTGGTGCTTTTATTTATAGATGCCTTGTTGCGAGAATAGTCTGAGTTTGAATTCTGGCCAGTAGATTTCTGAATGGAATTGGCAAGTTGTTCCTGTACATGCACAGACTTCCTTTGGGTACTCCTACTGGGCCTCACAGTCCAAAAACAATAAAACAATAATGCTAAGTTAATTGGACATTGTAAACTTCCCTCAAGTCTGAGTGCATATCCACTTTCAGCTTTTCTTTTATTGTGTGTGTAGGTCTGTGATGGAGGATTAACTGAGTGTATATAAAACAGTGGTATATATATATATATATATATATATATATATATATATATATATATATATATATATATATACAAATAAATCATCAACAGCCCCTCATCATATATGGCTAAATTAGGGCACTTAATCAAGGAGCCCAAGTGTGCTCCTATAGAGCTGCCCTGTGGCTAACAACTGTATTCCTAATGTGGCTCCTAGTTATTAACATGCGTAGCAACACAAATGTGACTTAAATCAGTGGAGAGTGAAGCGTTGAAGCTAAATCAAAATTACCTGAATAAATAAAGGTTAAAATATATACTTTAATTTCCCTCAGCCTGGGGTGGTTTCAGGGTAATCACCTGAATTTTTATTACATTGTTCAAATTGTTGGTTACCCACACAGGCTATGATTATGAGAAGTTTGAAATTGTATTTATTCATTGTGTCTGCTTTGAAAGTCGCTGGGTTATTCAGAATAAGTGGCTGTTTTCACCCAGGTCATTATTTATACAAAAACAGAAGAGCTGGAAGAAATACAAAGCGGTAAGCATCAACAATAGTGAGATGTTGCATCCCAACAATGATGCCGAGAGCAATCTCTTAACAGAGTATGTTACAGTAGGTAACTGTGTGAGTTCAGGTATCCCCTGAGACTGTAGTGCTTTAAATGCTTGACTCATGAAGGTCTTGACAGAACTATTAACATTCTTGTCTCGCTCGCCTTCCTTCCAAAGCATTCGCACATAGACACAGCGACACGCCTCTACCACTTTGCCTCCTGCTCTTTCATAGTTTATTAGCGAGGCAATCTGTTACCCAGGTTTGGCCGAGCGTCGGCAGGGCTCGGTCCGTTTGTGCACATCCTGTGTCCACCCTCGCTGCATTTAAATGATCTGCTGTGGGGAAATATCCCATCAGAGTTGCTGCCACACTCCTCACTGCATTATCAATCTTTAAGCGTTGAGAGAGGTAAGGGAGAAGTGGCAAACAAAAAGGTAGCAAATGTTGAAGAAAAATAAGGACGAGGATAGAACTGGACAACTAGAAGATGAAGAAACCAAAACACGATGACCACCTGAAAAGAGTGTGAAAAATTGTTAAGACAGCTTGAGCAAGAACTGAGGTAAGCAGTCCCAAAATACCTAAACATAAGAAGATGACCTATTAACTTTAAAAAATCTGTCTCAATACCGTTTCATTGATAAGTCATAATAAAACTGTCTATACTATATTTATTGTTGTATGGGAGTATATAGACTTTGTAGATATGATAGTCACTAATGCCTGTTGAAGAACATTCCACTCTTACTTCATATTAAAAGCATTTTAGTATTCATACTGTTGCAAATTTACAAACTAAATACCTTCATTAATATTTTCATATTATCTTGATTCTAACTTAAAAAAAATTACTTAATTTATTGGAAGCTAAAAAACAGAAGGGATATGTTTACATATAAATGAAAACAAAGTCAGTAGTAGTTTGTAGGTATTTATTTGTTTTGATTTTTTTCTAAATATTTTAGAAGCAGGGAAAAAAATCTCCCATTTAAATTCAAATCCTCTTTTTTTAAGGGAGGTCTGGCCAAGAGGCAGCAGGATTCACTGCATAATAGATTTATATTTTTAAACAGACAATCTGCTTCCACACTTTCTAAGCAAGAGAAGACTTTTTTCAGACATCTGACAGGCAATGTGCAGCAAAAGGGGGGAGAGCAGCTCTGCATTACTTTACATCAAGAGCTTAAGCCAAACTGACATGATCAGAAAGATTTGCAGGACCTTACTATGAACACCTTGATTTACCCAATATACATCAGTAAACACCTTGTTCTGTTTAACAATTATGCCAAATCAAATTTTTTCAGAACATTTGTGGTCCTTCTCTGCTGTCTTCCCACAAATCTATTATGAGACATGCTTAAAAGCACTTAGTCTGATTTTACTGAAAGGGGTTAAAGGGGACTTCTCTGATAATTTTCCCATAAACAGGCAGTGTGGCCAGAATATTCTCTGTAATGTCCTTTAGCTAAAAAGGCAGTGAAAAACACTAGTATAACCTGTACTGAAAAAAACATTCAGCTCTTCCTCTTGGACGTGGCACATGATGAGGTGGGAAGCCTCACACAAGACAAAACATATTCTCTGTAGCACACACAAACACTCAGAAAACCAAACAGATGGTCTCATTTAAGAGGCTTATGTAATAGCACTTAAGATATTTAGCCTAACATTCAGAGTCATTTGTCTCACATGGAATATGTAAATTCCACCCCTAAATATCCATTTCTACAGTAAGACAAGTACATTACACTAAGACACAAAAATAGATAAGTTAGGTAAAGTCTACAAATGAGAATAAAACAGTACAGCTGAATTTTTAACAGTGACTTTAAAACTGTTTTGTTGCAATGAGGTAATAATAATTTCAGGATATTCTAAAATAAAAATAAAAAAATCATACTCTAGTTATCTCTAAGACTTCTACATTTCAATTTAAAATACAGATATATAAGTAGGAAGTACCACAGCAGAAGCTAACTTCTGCATTCTTCCTTATTTCTGCTTTTAAGGGTACAGCCAGTCACTGTCACAGAAAATGAATGGCACTCATGGATTGGCTGCTTTGCAAATACCAGCCAGTTGCTTTTAAACAAACAGCATTGCACCTAGATATTTTAGCTTTCTCAGCTTCATTTTCTTTCAAATATTTTAGAAAAAATCCATGAAGAGGCACATTGTCTGCAAATACTAGGTGACTAGGTGAATCCGAGAATACTGAATCACAAAAAGGCAGAATCCACTGTTTTGATCTTATTTAAAATGAATAAACAAAATAATTTTTTTAAATGGAATAGAAAAAATATAATTGGCATACAAACCAAAGCTTTACGTAAATTACAAGGAAGAAGAATTATCATTTTTAGATTTTATGTTGCACTTGACATATTCCATACTGAAATTGCTAATAAGTTGTTGGACTACAAACGACAGCTTAAAATACAAGCTGTAGTTGTGAGAGCTGATTAAAACTGTTGAGAACTCTGAAGTTATTTTTTGTTAACTAACTCTGGAGTAATTTAAATTGGACAAAGGACCTCTTTCAAAGCTTCTAAAAGCAAAAATCTAAGGTTGCATACCTCATTTGTATGAGATACATACAGGTTGGCTTCCACTAAAATCGCTGCATTAGTTTAAGAGCTGTTTCAGAGAGATAGTGCTTTTTTTTCTCCAAATAAGCCATTTGGTGTTCTAGCTCTGAAATATTTGCCTTTTTCTTGTTATCAAATTTACTAGCATGAGGCAAGTAAATTAGAGCCAAATAGAAGGATATGTTGTGTAAATATCTCACTGTTGCACTCGGGGATTCTTGCTTCTGATTAGCTGAGTAAAGCCCAAGGACTTAGATTGTAATGAACATGTGATGCAGAATGAGAAGCCCTTGAAGTATTTTCTGTCAGTCTGCTTGGTCTCAAGAAAATCCTTCTGCAGCCAATAATCCTTAGATCAGCAACAATAACTGAAATGATGATGAAGAATATAATTATCAAAAATGGACTTGGGCGACTAAATGAGAAACCATCGATCTGAGCTGGACTGGACAGTAAATCACATTCACTAATTAACTTTTGGGCCACAAATAACTCAACCCATTTTTTACTGTTTTCAACACAGTATTTTTGATTTGAATTGATCGTTTCCTAAACACTGAGGGGACAACAGTTTGCAAATAGCTTTAAGTTAATAAAGATAAATGAAAATGTTTGGACATTGTGAGCTTCATTGCATCAACATGAATACACAGCTCAATTCTTAAGTGTCTGCTTATAGTAGCCTTTTCCTAAGCTGCTGAATGCACTTCATGAAATTAGACACACCGCATATCAGCAAGATTTTCCTTAGGATAAACGTCTGAGAAAACATTTGGAATCAGGGCCAACAACTGATTAAAAAAAGCTGTGGCTACAATTGTTCTGTAAAAAACTTTCTGTATGCTTTTTAATTCTGCTTATGTTTCACATAAACTATAAAGTTCATAACATTTAAAACAGCTGTACCATAAATATCAGAGTAACTAATTAAATACAGCTAATACAGAGTGCAGTGTTACACTACTGAATATTTTTATTTTATAAGCAGCTTAAAAGAAATAATCTTGCTCCTTGGAACTGTTTCTGCTTTTTTTTTTTGTTTATTTCTAGTTCAGTTTTATTATAGCTCTGGATTCTCAACATACTGTTTTTCTGTTTATTGTTATTATTGATAAGTAAAAAGGGCTTAATTAGATTTTTGTATGTGATGGTGAAGTTGATATATTATACTCAACAGCTCTTTCCTATCTTAGCATATTCTTGTTGAGACATTTTTATGTGCCTTGAATTAAGTGAAAAAAAGTTAAAACAAAGAAAACCACTTTCTGCTGATGTATAGAAGATGATAAATTACATTACTTGATTAATCAAAAACATGTGCAAAAGACAAAACCACTTCTTTGAGTGTCTCTTCAAACTCAAACTGAAAAACTCTTTGGACCAGAGGTTTGGTGAAAATTAAATGACTTCTGTCCCAAAAGCATAAAACTAACATTTGAGTTTTTTGAGTGGAGGATAATAATCTGAAAACTGGACTGTAACATAAATTTGATTAAAGAGAGAAAAACAGGATTCCAGTTCATGAAATATGTTGTGAAGTCATTCTTCGTACTAAGAATAGAGACATAAAAGAATGAAAAATGACTGAGCGCACATAATCTTGCAATGTTAAGTGGCACAACGGTATGACAAAAGCTTGAGAGAGTAAAGCAGAGGGACTGGGATGATTTTTAATGTTGGGAAGTCACTGAGAGAGAGGCGATGCAAAGATGGATGTTAATCAAAGGCTTTCTAGCTGCTTTATCCATACATATAAATGAGCATAGGCACACACACACTGCTTTTTGCTGCTCTACTTTATATTATATTTCGTTGCCCATGTGTGATGACTGACAATTGCTGTCAGATTCCACTCTATTACTCGAGTGCACTTTCTCTCATACACACAAGCATATATATATTGATTTCTAAAGTCTGCAGCCTGTGGAGTGGAGCCAGCGTTGAGTGAACAAGTGAGAGAGACGATGCATACACAAGAACAAGGGAAGCTAAACAAGGACAGATTTTATGCATCTGTCACCAAAACTCAAAAGCTTGCATATGTAATCACAAAAATCCTAAAAGTGGTGTCTCATTTAATACACCACTGAAGAAGAAAAAAAAATGAAGTACTCGATCAAATTCAGCCTACAGACATTCTCACAATATACCAGTCTTGTCAGATTGTTAGTTAATTTCCCCTTGTCTTCACCACAAAACATTTTAATTGTTTTGCACAAGTACATTTACAGTGGTAACCCAACATACACACTGGAAAAAGTGTTCAAGAAATAGTTTGAGGAATTGTTTTGCAGTTTTGTACTTCTCTCTCTCTGTCTCCATATATATATATTATATATATATATATATATATATATATATATATATATATATATATATATATATATGGGTGTGGAAGGAAAAAAGAGAATACAAAAAAAGCTCAGATTTCACAACCGGTGGCACACAAACATTTTACAAGAGGCCACAATACTTCTGCCACTTCACATTTACCTTTTCACCTCAGAGTTCCATTTGTACCATTTTACTAACACCCACCTCGCCCCAATCTGTCTGCCTCTGATTGTCAAACTTTCCGTATTTGGTGTCCTCCTGTGTTTTTGCTGCCTCCACGATGGAGAAGTTTGGCTGCACAAGGTGTGAAATGACACTATATTGATCTGTCTGCCTGTGTGGAAGTGTGTTTATATGTGAGTCTGTGGCTGTGAGTGTTTCAGAGGGAAAAAGTGGAAGAGTTATCCTCAATGTCATGTTAGATAAGTAAATTTTTCACAGCAGTGTACACACAGACAATGACATCGTTAGGCAGGAGATGAAAACATGTATTTTAAAACTGTTTCCTTTGTCACTATATCGTTGTCACACTGCGAGGCATACTTTTTCTAACCATGCCTATTTTGTTTAATCATATTCTTTCTAAAAGTGAATGATTGCGCTCTGTATTCTTGAAATAAATTAGTGCAATGGCCCTGCAGGAAGACAACGATTCAGTAAAAGATGTATCAGATAAAGACAAATTGTGCTGAAATGGCATCAAAGAGTGAGCCAAGAAGGATTCTATCTTATCTGTGAGGGTGTGATACTCATCAGTTCACAGACCACACATTTTCCTACTCACTGACCAAAAGAACCACAATTCCTGTCTCAACATGAGCCAAACAGATGGCAATAAATCACAAATGAAGTAAATATTAGCCATGTTTCTGAACAGCTGTGCTTAGTTTAGTCGCTTGGACTGTTTGTTCCACAAGTCTTTGTTGCTGCCTCTTTTGTATTCAAGTCACTCTGCTCCTCTGTTTGGCTCCAAACTCTGGACCACCTGAATTTTTCTTCCTCTAACGTAGACTCTTCTATTGTTTTTCTCCATTTAAATAAAGAGATTAGTAAAAGATGTTTAGTAGTTAAATATGGCAATATAACTTAAATTATACATTGTTAATCTGATGAATAAAATCCAGTGTGCCTTGACTTTAGAGGTCACCCAATAACAAATCAAGAGTGGAAAAAGGATCCATACTTCCATTTTTTTAATTTTTGAATATGCCTTGGCCTATTGATTCTTGTTGTGCTTCATACAGAGCAGGCACATTTTTTATATTGGTTACATAATTTTTATATTGGTTACATAATTAACCAAACAAGTCATTTTTGTTAGTTTTTTTTACTAACAACATTTTTATGAGTTATTAGCCTTTCAGAAGTGAATAGATACTGAAATGACTCAATAATGAAACTTCAAACTTCAAAACTCTTCCTAAAGTTTAAAATGTTTTTGTTGAGATGTTTGAGAATGTGCCAGAGTGACTGAATAATGCTGCAGTTCTTCCCCTCCCACACATGTTTCTGTGCATAGTTGGATAGCTGACAAAGAGAAGGCTATTGCACTATTTACTAAAAAATAAAACAAATTCATATATTGGGTTATGTTTTAAATTATTATAGTTTTTTCTCTTTTTTGCACTCAGAATTGCTGAGTGCCAAGGTGAAGTCCTACAGATTTATGGCTTTTGGAATGATGTTCAGATAGATTAGGTTGATGTTTTAAATGATTTACTCTGCCTACTATTCACCATGTAAAACATCTCCATGATGCCAGTCAAACAGAAATTCAGGTTAAAAGATAATACCTGGCTGCCTCAACCTGCACCATTTCCAACCAATAATCGGATCAATTACACCATACTGTGGGTGTCTTCTGCTCCCTTTTGACTTCTTTTTTATTACTGCTTTGCTGGATGCATCTCACATCCACCACTCTCACCCCATTTACCCCTTATCCCTCACTTCCTCTGCATTCTATCCTCTGCCTTCATCTCCCCTTTCACTCCATCCCTCCCCTGCACTCCCACCTCCTCACCTCATCTCCCTCCCGCTTCACTTGTAAGATAATACATTTGCAGCCTGAGTGATCTATTGATTTTGTTGAGCCCCCAGCACCTTTCAGAAAGTTTTTTTTTTTTGAGAAGTGAAGAAAATTAGACAAAAAAAGCAGCACATTTTCAAGGTTAACCTTACTCCGCTTCCTTTACTCCTCAATATACAAAAGCACTGCTTTTTAATGATGGTGAAGGGAAATGAGTGAATGCGCAGTTTCTCTGTGCACATTCACATGCTGCACGGAGTTACTTTGCTGATTTGACTTGTGAACTTCAGAGGAAAGCAAAATTTGTACACCATGGATTTGTTTCTGGCGGTGAAAGCGATGGGGATTTGAAAAAAAAAGAAAAGAAGAAGAAGGAAAAAAAAGATACCAGTACCAGAGGAATTATGTTTAGTTGTTGAAACACCTAAAGCGATTCATTGATAAGTTTTGTTTCTCGGTAGCTAAACAGTCCAAGTATCTGAATTGTTGAAATATATATTTTTGTACATCTAGACCATTATATAAATTTGCAAGACAATACAAATTAAAAGTAAAAAAAGATCAAAGTTGGGCATCCATCACTAAACCTATTGATAAAAAGGAACTGGTGAATAATGTGAGAAATCATCAAATGAGATGACAGAAATTCTTATTATAAACCAATTCTCCTAAAAGATTTTCAAATGTTCATAAAAGCAGCAAATATTTCAAATAGAGTGAGAAATTGGTATTGGGCAGGAAAAGTCAAAGTTCATATAGGTTCAAAGTATCATGTTATGTGTACATTTTGATTTAATTTAATCCTCGACCATTTGAATCCAAGGATGTAAAAGCTTTCGATGATAGAATTTCAAAAAATTCAACAATAGCAGTTAACCTTTTTTGCTTTTATTTATTTATTTTCGTTTTCTATGTTGATAAATTCATGCATTAATGTTATGTAAAAAAATAAAATAAAAACTACATGTTTATTGTTTAGGTCCAAACCCATGAACATGAAGTTTAATTTATGATCTACAGAAATTCAGTATTAACGGCTAAATAGATTACATTAAATTGTCAGAGAACATTTATTTGTTGTCATTTAGAAATACTTTTGAAATTCTTTGTAATGTATCCATATTGGTTTGAGAAAAATGGCACCCACGTAAACATGTTAATTAGCAATATTGGTTGATACTTGTCCTTGCAAAACTAATCACAGAATAACATTTTATCATTCTGTATTAGTTGCATGGGTTTGGAGGCCACTGTTCTCCTTCTGACAAGAATAAGATTAGGATGTGAAAGGTAGGAAAGGGAGAATGAAGATAAAAGTGAAAAAGGGGAGATATAGGTAGCTAGGAGGGACAATGGAAAGAAATGAAGGACAAACTAGAAATAGCTTAGAGTGAGGGCAAAATGAATGAAAATGAAAAATAAAAAGCCGAGATAAAATGTCTCCAAAGAAGTTGGGAGACAGATAAATAGCCACAGATGATGGAGAATAATTTAGTATTCACGTGAGCAGATCTAATACCAATGAGAACCCTCTTTCATCCACTTCTTTATTTATCTGACTATTTTCCTTCTCACTCAGCCTTTTTTCACCTCTCTCCTGGGAAAGAGGACAAGTCGTTATCAAAAGAAATGGGTCCTAGTGAAAATACTGCACTTATCTATAATGGCAGGCAATCAAATAAATTCTACTGTTTTCTGTCGAGGATCTGATAGTGCTCACTGTCTTTTAGCTCTCAGGCGAGTGCAGCTTCAGAGAAACATATCTTATTGTCCTTACTTTGGTCTTATTTTCTCTGCCTATTATTCGAAAGTTTGACTATTTTAGTTGATGACCTTATTTAATTCTCTCCACAATTCTGCATTATTTTCCATCCATCCATTGTCTATATCTGCTTATCTCCTTACAGGGTCGGGATGTGGGTGGCCAGTACCTATTTCCAGCAATCATTGGTTAAACCCTGGACAGTCCATCACTTTACATCCCATTAAGAACAAATTAAGTGGAATATTACAGGCCCCTATATGTTAATTCCTCTCCTCTTCTTTACTATGATTTAGTTTTATCTCCTTCTTTGCTACCTGCACCTCTTTACAGAACCTCTTTGTGATGGATGAAGCGCCTTCGTTGCTCTGTAAAGGCGTTATATTAAAAGACATAGTTCTCTGACATAAAGACTGCATGTCATGTCAACTAAATTTTTTAATCAGTCCAGTAAAATGGAAAATGTAGACATGAATGTTTAGGTTTGCAAAGGAGATTTAGGAAAATGAGAAACCAGCTAAGATAAAAACAGCCAGTTGACACAGTGATAAAGCTAAAATCCCTGCCATGTGCTCTTTTACTTAGCCCAGACAGCATGGGGAAGACTGAATGTTTGCGTTTTGTTTTTGACAACATTGCAGTTTCTTTAACAACGTACACACTTTATTCAATTATAACAAAATCAGAACCAAAGCAAAGTAACACAATGAAGAAAGAATATCAGGAAGATAGACCTCACAAAGCAGATAATCTGTGGGTACAGTTTTCAGATTACTGAAAGGGTCAGGTTAATCTGTTTCATCAATTCTATAGAAGTTTAAACAGCATGTAAGTGTCCAGCCATCTTAAGAAGAGACAGCCTCATTACATTTGGAGAGAGAGAGAAAGTTTGAACACCATCCCAGTGGTGTAATTCAGAGGTGGCAACATCATGTTGCATGGCTGTATCCGTCCTGCAGAAGGATAAGTACACTCAGCAAAGTAGATGGAATGAAGCGACAAATCAGCCAGGAAGTTAAATATTTGGTGCAATAGTTCTTACAAGTGCACAATGATTCTGATCATACAGACAAATGACTTACAACGTAGCTGACGGATAACACAGTGTACACTTTGGGCATCATACAACCCCCATTGTAGTCACATAGACATATATGCAAAGCTGAAAAGGGCAGCAGCCTGCAAACATGACCAAGTTCCACCTATGCAGTCTGGAGGAATGGGTCAAAATTTCAGCAAGCTATTCTAAGAACCGTGCTGACAAATACTCAAAACATCTGAGCCTCTCCATATACCTTAAAAAACAATTCTATATACTAAGTATATATACATTTCAGATTGTTTTTTTATGTAGAAAAACTGCTCATTATTCTGCCATTTAGCAATTTTGAAAATATTTTTGTTGACATGTCTGACAATGTGATGAACTGAGCTATAACAGGAAAACTTTAGCCTTATTTAACATCCAAAAGTGAGAAAAGAACTGTGCCTTTATAATAGCATGTTATATGATTTCAACTGCATGGAAAGAAAAACTGAGAAAACCAAGAGAAACTGACAGCATTTACAAAACATTTCTAAAGCCTGACAAACAGCTTATGGCAAAGTGTTGTAGCAGATGGCCAATAATAATTAGTGACAAGATGGGATCCAGTATGCACCACTGGGTTTAGCTAATTCATAATAAGTCAGATGCATTGCACCTGTTTACTTCTGCAAGGACAATTAGATTTGAAAGTATTTCCTAGTCAAATGTCCAAAATCCAGTAAAAGAATAAAGAAAAAAATCTGATTGAATAACAAAATGTCATGTTATCTATGCTTATAAACAGAGAAACAAGCTTTGTAAGGTTAAATAGCATTTCGATGTAAAAGTGATTGGAACATTCAAAGAGAAGTTATTCCTTCATATTCTACCCAATGCTCCAATAATAAAAGTGGCTGTTATTTTTGCATGTCATCTTGACAACTTTAAACTAATACCCTGCAAGTATAGGATACTTAGTGGATAAACAGCAATTTAATTTATTAAAGTTATTTAATGAATTAATCTGATCAAATGAACTATTAACTGTCAAAAAGTAGCACATGGAGAAAAATATTCTATCTTGGTTGGCTCTAAAAATTGACACAATCTTTTCCAAATGTTATTTGAGAAGGTGTGGTGATTATTGCACAATCTTGCAGATTGGGAGCCAAGCAAATGGCAATCACCGCAAACTAACTTATTACTTTGCCGTGGGAAGTAGTGCCATAAATTTGTCCATATCTTTGTAAAAGACGGCTGAACTATGTTGAAAACTTCTGCGTCTGGATTGGATCTTCCGCATTCACATAACTCAAACGTTATCCATGTCTTTCTGTGAACTGGCAGCTGTAATAAAGCTGAAAAGCCATACTCTAGGGAGATCATTGGCTAACAGAGCTGAGGCAAAGCAGTATTAACAAAGTTTCCTAAAAGAGTCAGAAGGGAAAAGATGAGTAGTCATATTTAACGCTATATACGTAAGCATGAGAGGCGTGTGCAGAGAAGAAGCTTTTTACTTGAACCACAGCAAATGAAAGGTGAACAGAGATGGAGTGAAATAAGTGAATTGCTGTATTATTATAATGGGAAGCCAGCAGAGTAGGTGAAAATGAACTCTTGACTGTCATGAAATAGGCAAGTATGTGGTGCACAGCAAGATGATACCCTCTTCTTTGGCTCTTATTCATATTCCACCTAATTCTCCTCTTCCTCTTTCACAGTAACTCATCAGAGTCTGGCATAAAACCCAGCGCTTGCAGACCGGCGGGTGGATTACCGCCCCTGCTTTTCCGCTGCTCTCTGCTTGATGCCTCTGTGGTTTTTACACTGAAGGCAGGGGACAAGGAGCAGGGGAGCTGATTGCATGGCGGCTTCTGTCAGATTAGATAGGAAGTTGGAGAGGATGCCAAAAGAGCTAGGAACACCTTTCACCCGTTCTCTCATGCAGTGCTATCTGTTTATGCTCTCTATGACTGTGAGGTTGTGAGTCTATTTTATTAATATCTATTTCTGTCTGTTTCAATGTCTTTTGACCTCAGTTCAACTTTATGAACTCTTGTCTTATTCATTTCCCTGTGTTTGGGAGTTTTGACTTCATATTCTTTCAAATACGGAAAGTCAACCTTTTGAGAGGATCTGTTATTTTTTTTAAATATATGTTCAAAATGACTTTTTCAATTTGTTTTAGCCCAGCACCATGGAATTTACTTTTTCAGCTTGACATACTGGATAAATTTTAACAACACTCTCTACAGACTTTGTGGTAAAATGTAATGAAAGTCTTGTATTTTCTTTTGATCACAGGAGTATTTCTTATATATTCACTCCTTCTACACACCCTTTATAAAGGAATGCCTGAGTCCCTGTAAGCTGAAAATCTCCCTTGGCAGGCTTGAATTTCACCTTTGGCTGGCTTGTACATGTTTAACTTCCCACATGAGAGAATCTGTTTGAAATATGGTCTTCTCCATTTATGTGCTGTACTTAGAAGACTAGGGATAAAAAAGAGAAGCAAAGTAACGGCTGTGAAATTCTGACATTTAAGATCTCTGTTGCATTGATAGCACAGGCTATATAAGACCATATGTACTGCATAGACGCAGACTATGTTAATCATCAATTGTTCAATGGAAACCGTTGGAGAAAGAGTGTAGCATGTGCCAAGCTAGTGCACACAGCTGATAAAAGTACTTAACTGAAAACTACCATTTAAACAAAACAAGCAAAGCAAGTTTTATTGGTAAAAAAATAAAAATATAGATGCTTCAACACCCCACTAACATCATGTTAGCTAGCTGTAATGCCATCAGCGGCATACACTATTAATAGCTAAAATATAAATGTTACCTAATGTGATAACATTAGCATTTTAGTTAACATTAACTAAAATTAAGCAGCAACATATTTACAAGAATTGGCTAGCATGCTAACATTAGTTAACATTTTAGCTACAAGCCCTGTGCATATTCCACAAGAACATATTTGCTCTAAAAATTTAATATTAATGGCATGTCAACAATAGTGCTTTGAGAATTGGATGCCTTTACTTCTTACAAATAAACATCAATTTGCATAAATAGCCTACACTGCAGCAACTCAGCTTTATTTGCCAAAAGTGTATGAATTTCCTTCAGTTAAGGCTTTGTGAAAAATTGTAGTGTCCATTTTTTGCATGACAAAAGCAACAAGCAATTATTTGAGCAGGAATCGGATGGAAAAAGTTATCTGACACTACAAATGTATGAATAGTTATACATTATTTAGAAAAAAATAAAGAATCTAAAAATAATCCTATGACCAAGCAAGAGAATAAATGCTTAGACCAAATGCAAATTGTGTTATCACTGTCGTTTCCAGAAAGGTCCAAGGGACATAAGTTGTGTAAATACAAAATATTTTCACAGCATAAAGTCTTCCGGCCACTGGATGTGTTAAAACTCAAATTGGGCATAATTGCCAGGAGAAGGCAATCAGTTTAACCTTGATGCAACATTCACAGCTAAAATGTGCAAGGTCTGAAACAGCTTTCCATTGCTGATAAACACATCCTTGTGTTTGGTTAGATTTCGTCATGACTTATTGCTTCTCCATAAACAGGCCATCTAATGACTGAAAACATCACAAACACTGTCAGAGTTGCATACGGACTAACTGTAAAATGCAATGGGAGGGAAACACACACACACACACACACACATACGCGCACTTAAATCTAAATGCTGACTTCAGCGAACATTAGCATCTTCACAAACATAAATCCAGCACATTTTCCTACCTCTCTGAAAATGCACATAACCTGAATACACATGAGCATACGGTTATCTGTAATCCCCGACATTAGGCTGCTGCAAATAAATAATTACATAAATTCACAGAATAGGCACATGCACATCAATATGAGACATGGAAATTAAAAAAAACATAACTGATGTTAAATAAGGTCAGTGTTCTCCCTCATGATGGATCATTCACTTGAGGGCAACCTGCACACTGCCTGACTGAAACTATGGTTAAGAATGAGGACCTGTGCGTAGGTGTCAGGGTTAGTTGGCTGCCTGGTGGCTATGCCTGTACAACTTAGGTGAACTGAGGTCAGATCAAGCTCAGTTCATGAATGCAGTTATTTCCTGCAGAGCCTTTTGGATAAGATGATCACTCTGATTCAAAAGAAAATTGAAATGTTCACGAGGCAAACTGTATTCTACTGAGTGTTATTAGGAGGATTCTGTGATCCATTCTTAAGGTATACATGTGTCTTTTGTGTAATTTAAAGAAAGGTAGAGCAGCATTACTAAACTGAAGAAGAATTTCTGTCTATGACATCTAGAGAAAGAATTTCAGCTTGCTGGGCTCCAAGAAGAATTATGGGCACAAGCCATGCCAATAAAGCAACACTGTACTGGAATTGTAATGTAGAATACCAGATTTAAAATATTACAGTGATAGTTTCCAGGCATCCTATAAGGAGAATGTGAAGTGACTTATTCCTAGTCAGTGATTTGTGAGCCTGGCAGTCATGTGCTGCTATAAACCAAAAGAAAACCAACAAGGTTTGCAGACATTAAAAACAAACATAGTCAGTGTTTCAATAATGGCAGCACGGCAGAGGTTAAACAGTGAACGAAAGTGTTGCCAAGATGGTCAGAGAAGAATTACAGGGCAAAGAGATGGGTAAGAGCAAAAGATGTTTGAAGCGAGGCAGTAATAAGCTCCCAAAAAAGGAAGTCAGGGAAATATTTCAGTAGATTGAATATCACTTCACTCAGAAAAAGTTGAACAGTGTTATATATTTGAATACAATTTTAAAAATATGCAATATTTATATGTAACCTGTACATATAAAACTCAAGTATTAGTTAATTATGCAAAGATAGTTAACAACAAACATATCAATAAATAACTGAAACAGAGCATTAAGGGTTTAAACGGTTGGTATTAAAAGATAATATTCTGGAACACTGGTTTTGGTTTCCTCAGGCAAATACACCACCAAAATTAAATGAAACCCTAAATCAAAGAGCAACTTCAGTAACTATTGTCTTCACTGTTGTGCTTCTCAGGAATACTCATCAGAAAAAATATTCCATATGCGATAATTACCGCCAAAGTATATGGATCATAACCACACACTTCAGATCTGTCTGGAGATTTTATGTGATAGACTTAACACTTGATTCTGAAGAAAAAGGAAAAAGAGTTAGAGATATTCAACACAAACTTCAACGTCTCAACATAGTTTAAATATTTGTTTTACAAAAATAAAAAGCACAAGGGAGTGGTGTGCATATGCATTCAGCCCATTATATTCTGAGTAAAATCCAATCCGATTGATTACCTTCAGCATTCACCTAAGTACTAGAGTCAATCTATGTGTGATTTAATCTCAGTACAAATCCAGTTGTTCCTTAAAGGTCTCTGAGGCTTTTTAGAGAACATTAATGAGCAAACAGCATCATAAGGAGCAAGTTTAGGTTATGATACAATACTAGAAAATTTCAGAGTGAACTTTATAGCACCTCACTGAACACTATGATTTTACCAATGCAAGGTCACCCACTTAAATACATGTATTATGATATATTGATTTACAGTCAAAACAGTTCTGAAATATGTTTTTCATCTCAAAACTACTGAGACCAAGTAAAAATTACACATGGCAGTGAAAAGACTATCCACCATGTGGTATTGCAGTATTGCTTAAAATACTCATTGCATGCTGACAGAAGCAGACAAGAGTCTTATAGTGACTTTGGAAAAGGCTGTAGAGATCAACAGTTCAGAATCTAATAACAGGACACCTGTTATCCCTGCACTCTAGAAATCTGGAAAAGCTGCTAGAAAAAAAATACTGACATACAAAAGAAGTATCACTTACGATTTGTAGCAATCGATATAGAAAACCCTTCAAACACTTGGAAGAAGTGTGGAAGAAGTACCATCAGAGGAGACCAATATTTAACTCATGGCATACATGCAAATCTCTAGACGTCACCCTGAACCCATACCCATGGTGGCACATGGTGTTGGCAGCAGCATCCTGTAGGAATGCAATTATTTAGAAGAGGCAAAAAAACTGGTCAAAGAGGTTAGGATGATGAATACAGGGCAATTCTAGTTTGAAACCTCTTGGATGGTGCATAAGACTCAACACTGAGGCCAATGTACATACAAGCACAATCACAAAAGAATACTTTGGGTCAGAGCATAGTAATGTATTAGAATGATCCAGTCAAAGTTAGGATTTAAGTCTAACTGAGAAACTGTGGAATGGCTTGAAAATTGCTGTTCACAGACAGTCTCCATCCAGCTTGACTGAGTTTAGCATCAAAAAAGGTCTTTAGATGTGCAAAGCTGATATACATTCCCCAAAAGTCTGACAGTTTTAACTGCTACAAATGGGCTTTTACAAGATATTGACTCAGGGGTACTGAATACAAAAGTATCTCCCACTTTTGAGATTTTTATTTGTAAGATATTTTTGAAAACCATTATTTTCCCTCCTCACAATTATGCGCTACTTTGTCTTGTTCTTAGAGTAAATCCCAAATGACAGAAATTAAAGTTTGAGGTTTCAATGTAGCTAAATATGGAAAAGTTATTAGATATGATTAGCTTTGCACAAGTATATATTCAGTGCCGTCTGTTTTTTATGTTGTCTCTGATGTCTGAAACTATGTGTGTGTGTGTCTCATTGAGGGCTGAGGTAAGAGGTTCCTGTGCTATGGAGTGAGACGGAGGGCATTAGTCAGATTTGACCAACAAAGAGGCGGTGAGCACACAGCCAGGGGATTAGACCAACACCACAGACTTTCATTAGTCTGCAGAGAGAAAGAGGAAAAGAAAGAGCAACAGAAAGGTGGAGGGAGAGAGACACTGGATTACAGAGATAGTGGGGGGCTTTCATTAGAACAGGGTAAGGAAGAAATGTTGAGATGGAGGATGAGCAGTGAGATACAGAGAAATGAAGCGAGGGAGACATCGAACACGCCGCTACTGGATTAGTCCAATACCAAGGGCTTTCATTAAATGGGAGGCAGGCAGATAGATTGATAGAGCCTGAAAATAAGTGAGGCAGAGAAAGAGAAGGATATGGAGAGCAAGATGGAAACAAAATTAGATGAATATGCACGCATGGGAAGGGAGAAAAAAAGAGTAATAAAGAGATGCAGTACAAAAAGGACCAAATGGTAAAGCAGAGTCGCAAAATTTGACAAAGAGAGAGGAATCACTGGAGAAATAAAAAAAAGAAAGACATAAAACAGGAGATTAGAAAACAGTGTCTAAGAAAGGAAGTGAAAGTCTGGGCCATTGGTGTAGAACAACAAGTTAGGATTAACCACTCTGCTACACCCCCCTCCAGTCTCCCCAACACCCCAACCCCACCACACCACAAACCTAGTGTCAGATCCTTTGCTACTAACTAAGCCACTGTGCACATGAACTGTAACATATTCTCCGGAGAACATGGACTCAGATCTGAGAATGTGCTTTAAATCTGTATTTTGTGTTGGTGAGTGTGTGTAGGGGGAGGTGTGTGTGCTTGGTTTCTCTAAAATAAGACCATGAGAACTCAAACATCTACACTCTGCAAAACTATTAACAAAATGATGTGACAGCAGCATCATGGCAGAAGTTATTCATATGATCTTGGTACTGTTAAAAAATGATACCCATTGGTGGTGGGTGGGTTGCTCTGAAATGGCTGTAGTTTTTTGGTCATTATTTTAATTCTTTAGAACTAATTTGTTCTTGGTTTATACCACAGTTAACCAGATGAAAATTTGATATAAAACCATGGAATCTTTACTGATGATGGAAGTTAGGGTAAGATCCAAATATGAACAATAGCTAATTGAAATAAGGCCTAATAACGATCAAATTATAATGTTGGGTTTAAAAAATGTCTTTAATGTGAGATTCTGTTGCTGCAGAAATATATTTTAAGACTGTTTAAAAAACTCTACAAGAGTTAGTTACCTATGTTGGGTAACTAACACTTAAGTACATTGTAAAAATAATGAACAAAATAACTGCATATTGAATGTATAATACGCTCTTAATAATCTACATCCCTGTTTTTGCTTCCCAGAAAGAGTTACTTATTTTGCTCTCAAAAATCCCAAACATACTGACTTACTTAAAAATATTTTAAAACAGCAATTAAATCAGAAGCGACTAGTTCTGTTGGTGCAAAAATTTCTAAAGTAAAAAAAAAAATAAAAAAGAAATGTCTCATAAATGTCAAATGGCTGCAGAACTGCACTTAAATTGGTGGTTGTGTCCCACATGACAAAGAAGAAATCAGATTTCTTACTCTCTTGGAGCTTTGTTAGACTTTATTGACCTTTCTGATCCATTTTCAGGAGTAGCCTGTTCATTCATTCATTCTGGCAGGGAGATGGCTTAAATGGACTGGATTGATGTATGGTAGCCCTTTTCCCTGCCCCTTTGGGCTCTCAAAGTGCTTTATTCTGCAGGTCTCTACTTTTAGATTTTTATAAAAATGCTCATAAAGATGGTATCAAGCAACAGTTAAATAAACATAAACAAGCAATCCATTTCAGAAAATACCTACAGTAGATATTTGTTTGACTTCTGATGCACTAAAAAAATTCAAATGCAGCATAATATAGATTTACTCGTTTTCTGTGAGCGCACATATTTGCTTGAACTGTTTGGGAATCTTGCATCACCGTCACACTAACATATGTGATTACAAAAAGCAACATTATGGATTTACTGTTGCACCATCACAGCTTCAGCCAGAGGTTCACTGAAGTCAGAACATCATAAGGAAGTTTGTCTTCTGAGGTTTTCTCTCAGGGGCTTTGTGTTGCATTAGGAGAAAGGATTATAAGATTTCAAATAAGCCTGTTTTAATTTAACTCAGCAGGAAGGTAAGTTAACCCTACCCACTACAGCTCTGGAAAAAGATTTAGACATTAATGTTTTTGGGACAAAAATATTGATTTTACTTTTGTGTACTCTCATATTTGCTGTCAAAAGCAGTGTTTGTTCCCAAAATATGAAAAGGCTGTAAATAAATTGTTAATGTTTTTTACTCTTTCTGATTCTAGCTGTTAATCTTCTCAGACTAACCATAGAAAATTAAAAAAAAATAAAAAATAGTTATTGAAACCTGTTGGCTAATTTGCACTCTCATCTTTCTCTATTTATAGCCTCTATTTTATTGCTTCTGCCTTAGCAATTGTAGGTCATAGCCTGGCAGAGCATTCACTTTCTTTTTCTACTGTTCCACTCTTATAACTGCCTTAAATGTATGCCTTAAATGTAAAATTTAACTGCAAAGGCAAAATACACAGCTTACATAAAGTGCATTAATTGGACCCAGAATACAAGTGTTTAAAACACCATGTAATAAATCAATCTTGCATGGCTGCAGCATAAACTTGGGATTTTTGATATCTCATGTTCAGTTTGAGTGCTTTAGTTTTACCACCTCTAGAAATGGCTTCACAACAATGCCCCTAAAGATCACTTCTTAAACAAATGCAACTATAGCAGTGGTTTCACAAGACAAAAAGTTCTCCTGAAGAAGATTCATACATCTATAGTGAAGAAATATTCATTAACATTAAATCAAGTGCAATATAATGTAGACAACTGCAGAACATGCTGCAATCCTCCAAAAATGTCTCACATAATGCTCGTTTACTATAATTTGTCATTCATGCACAACATTCAGAAACTGTACGTTGGTAATTTACTTAAAAGGAAATGCATCTTAAATTACAATTAGCGGCAGTCCAAAGGAGAAAATGTCCTTTCTGCAATTAAAACTCATGTTCAGCAGGCTGCAATACACTATAAAACTGACACAAAGTTAATGAATGACCTCAAAGCATTACAAGCAATAGGATGCTGACACTGTCCTCTTTGGTTATTGTTTAGAACAGAGTTCGGAGTTTGTTCTGACAGGGTAATGCAGCAGCCACACAGACTTTTGGGTTGACGCATCAAATGCACCACCAGATGTTGCTTTTGTCATAATGTGTTTTTAATCACCATTCCTGAAGTCAGATACCAGCAGGCAGCTTCTCATCCGATCTACATCACTTGCTCTCCCTCATCCCTCCTTAACAACAGAGAGGGACTGTGGGCATCAATCACCGCTAACTAGCAATCCCGTCAGACAGTTCAAAATCTAGGGCTCGGCGCAGTTGCGTGATAAATAAAAGTGTACTATATAGTTCAAAGATTTCATGGGAATTTGTATGGTTACATCTATCAACCATTTACTTATAATCCAGATACATAGTTTGTAATCTATCCACCATTTTTCTGCTTCTTGTATTAGTCCATTGTTGTTTTCCAATGTTCACAAAATATATTAAACTCATCACACTTAACCTGACGGTTAATACATTACAATTAACTACATGTTGCTTTCATCTCATGTAGAGCTATGAATGCAAGAACAGAGTTTATCTATATGACCCTCTAAATTTGAGGCCATACATAGTTTAAATTAAACTATGGAGCTTTACAACATTATTCAACATAACTACTTTTGGTGATTTATTTATTTATTATTATTTTTTTGTGGTAGATCAACAAAATGTTGCACTTCTGAAAAGTATTGCATGGATAATGTGGCCTATGTCTCTCCAAGATTTGCACGTCTTGCGCCTGAAATGTTTGCTCATTCTTCATTGTGAAACAACTCAATCAACATATATCTTCCGTCACATAACATTTGCCCTTGGAGAAACTCTCAAAAAATAGGAAAAATACGCTTCTAAAAGTCAGAAAAACATTTCACATCATCAGCCTAACAATGACAGAGATTAATGCTTCCAATTTCAAACATTCTTTACTGCATGAATAAAAATGACTAATAAAAAGTTAAAGTACACAGATTTTCTTTCGTTTTCTTTCTTCTTTACCTCTACACACCAAGCAGGCTGCCCTTTATCTGTGTTGGGAGTGTTTTTACTCACTACTATTTTTCTTTCCTGTCTGTTACAGTAAATCACTGCTTTCTTGTTTTCTTTCCTTTCATCATACAAACATTGCTATACAACATCAAAGGCATTCTGTGTACTGTAGAGACTACTTCTAGACCACCGCAGAGTGCTGCGTTCCTAGAAATATACAACTGCACAAGGGAGAAATACATATTAGATATTCTTGATATGATTCAGTGTTACAGTGCAATGTTGTGGAGGCCACAATCTATATGAAAAAAAAGAATCATTAGGAATTACACCACAGAGAATGTAGTGCAGATATCAGCAAGCTCATTGAAAATTAACATGCACATGTTTAACATAAATTAACACCTGACGCAAAACAAGACCTCCATGACCTCATGCTTAAATGCTTACATGCTTTTCTTCTTCTAATTACTCTTGGGCTCGTTATTAATCCTATAATACATATCACAAAAATATTTTAATGCCTTCACTAAAAGGTCTATCCAAGTCATTTCCAAGACATTTTAAATGTTTTATGCCTCTTTATGAAAAGTGTAATTTTTGTATGACTGCTTTTTTCCAGATGCTCTTGCTGCATAGCAGTAGTAGTTTCTCTCTACTGATACCTACAGTTCAGAAGTGGGATTGTAGAGGATGTAACAATTTTTACCACTTGTGTCACTGGAACAACTCATCTGCTTAATTCTGAATAAGCAGCAACATTCTGAATATAGTAAAACTAATGCCCTTGCTGAAATAACTTTTTTTGTAAACTATGTAAATCAAACCTACTTAAGCAACTTCCGAAAACATCTTTTGGAATTTTGTAGCAGATTTATCTTATTTTGATACAGCTTTAAGCTGCAGATGTCAATTTTGGAGCACATCATTATCTGTTTAAGAAATAGAGAATTAAAAAGAAGATAAGAGCCTTCCGCAAGCAAAACAAATATTATTTGTACTTGCAGCGTACTCACACCTTAGATATGAGACTATAGTTGCAATAAAACAGTGTTTTAGTAACATTTTACAACAATGATGACTAAATTCATAATGTCAACAGATTTTGTCTCATATAAAACAAACAACAATATTTAAAAAGCTGTTTTAGTGCTTTCCTACAGAATGTAGATAATTACCTTGACTGAGTTTACCCGAATGCAATCAAGATTTTAAATTCTGGAACATCCTAAACATACTGGGCTTGAAAGCTCAATATGATAAAGCAGAGAAACGTTTAAGCGCCCTGTTCAGCCTTCCTGTTGTCTGCTGCAGATGTGCTCTTTTGAATAGCATGAATGAACTGCAGACACGTCTCAACATGTAGAAACTATATGTTCCTTATAGCTTCTAACATCTCTATTTGAAAATCTTGAGTCTTCTTCTGATAGAAACAACCTCTAAATGGAGGAGTGTTGTTAACAGTAAGTAACGAGTAAAGACATTGTGTTCACTGATCATAAAATGATTGGATATTTCAGTTTCTAACCAGCCAGTCACATGTCAAATGACAAAAGCTGAAAATGGGCCAATTTCAGTCAGTAGACAATTTCTTTGTGTATTTCTGGATGAAATGATTATTTTTGTGATTTTCATACCCTTTCTATGGAGCAGCAGGGTTGAAAGGCTGAGGAAATACAGGATGCTGCATGAGCTAGAACCTGAAAAGGACAGTTTGTTTGAAAACAAACTGCATATCCAATTTAAAAAGTAAATGAACAAATCCAATCATTTTGTAAATAATGATCAATGGAAGGTAACACCTTTAGTTGCAAAGAAAAGCCCATATTTCGTCATTGTTGCGATTTTCTGCTATTTTAACTTTGTAAGTTTTTCTTACATACATAAGTGTTATTTTTGCTGCACTTGGTCCTATTGAATAAATGACAATATGAAACAAAAATTTGAATACATTGCGAATACCATGTGCCATTGCAGTCGTTGCTAATTAGAACTAAAAAATCAGAACTTTATTTTAAACAATATTCTTTCCAGTCAAGAAGGACTCAACAATACCAAATTGGAACATTTTAGAAAACTACTTCATCATGCTATAGATTTTATACCACTGAAAACAAGAACATTTGTCTGATCATAGTGTTAGCTTTAGAAGATCAACACAATTAATACCAACAACAAGGACCTTTCAGGAAATTACTCTGTGACTTTTTAAGTTTGAAGAAATTGTTTAACGAAAACATAACCAACATAATTAAAATCTAGGCCCTTCAGGCATTCAGCCATTGAAGCATATTCTAAATAAATGAAAATTCTACAAAAATGTTAATCATTTTTTGTGTCTAAATTTCAAATAGGCTATACTTTTTTTTGCCTTGCATTGCTTATTTAACTTGAGTGGTCCACCCTTTTCTATGGTTAATATGACAGAAACAAAAATCTGCATGAGCAGCGGAAAAACCGCCCAGTAACCTCTGTGCATGTAGTGTGCCCCTTCTCAGTCAAGGAGGGTCCTTAGGCAATACTTAAAGCCCCAATCGGTGCTCTTTAAAACTTGTCATCTCCCAGGAAGGCTCGTTTTGCTGTGACATACCCCCCACACCTCTTCTTTCTCTGTCTCTCACTTCCCTCTCATCTTTGCACTGCCTTGAGAGGCTGAAACATGATATTTCAAGCACCTTGTTTATGCCAAGGGGTCTTTCCCTTTCTCTTCCTTGTCTTTCATTTCCTCCTCTTTCTCATCATCTCTGCTTCTTCCCATTCTCTCCTTTAGCATACTGCAACCATTCTCCAGATTGCTTCTTACAGTTCGTGCATTTAGAAGGAGCACTGTGCGTTAATACGCCTCTAACTGAAAGCCATGTAGATAACAAGCGGTAAACCATGGTAAGTTCCCTTCGCTTTTTAAGAAGATTTTATACCACTGAACAACTGTCTTCCCTTATTTTTTTCCAAACTTACTTTTGGTCTCCTTTTCCTCCTCCCTTTCCACACCCAACCCAAGTACTTGTCTCTTCACTGGCCTCTTCAAAGGTAAAACAGTCTGTCGGCACAACTTCAGGGGAAGAGGACTGCACCTTCGATCAGACACGTCAGCACCTCCATTGCATGCGGATGCGTCAGCACTTCAAATATACGCACCAAGGCGCACAAAACACACATGCACATGTCAGCACCTTCAACAAAACACACACACACGCAGGTCCACATGTCATTAGGGAGGTCCACATGGCTCACATAAAAACGCCGTCCAGCAGGAACAGAGCAGGAGCACCGAGGGAGGAAACTAAAGGTCGAGGGGTGAGTTACAGCAGAGACAGCAGAAAGGAGGACAAAGGTGATCTCTCACAGAGAGAGAGAAATGTAGAAAATAGGAAAGATGTGTGGTTTAATATTCACTTGAGAGTCTATTATGTGAGGTGAATACATATGAGCATGTTGTGGCTTCTTCATCAGCTTTGTATTTATTTTCAGCTCATCTATAGCATATTTTGACACACAGCACAAACAAAACATCAAAGCTTTCTGTCACAATGCTCTGTTGTAAGAATTGCTTCTTTCCAACTCTTCTGGCACAGTCTTTCGTTAACATACTTAAGCACATTTCTTCAGATATCTACCTTAAACACCCTTTTCACTGTCCAAGTCTCCTCTTTAATTTCTATTTTAGTGGGGTGTTAGGATACATTCAGACAGTGGGAATAAAACACACACAAAAATTTAATATTTAAAAAATATGTAAGATGGAATACTTCGGTTCAGATTTGAGAAAATGTTTTAAGTATCAATTTCGTAATTTTATTATATTCTTTCAGATGTTTAAAATGTAAATAAATTAACTCAAAGTAACTAATAATTTATATGTTATAACTAATAAAAATGTATGTAAATAAATCAGAGTAAAAAAATTATACTTGAGTTATTCTTTTTGTTAATTGATCAGAGTATCTGGGAACTTGTACTTTGTAATGTGTGACATCATGTCATGTTAGGTATAAATGTAGCATGAGACAGAAACTTAGTACTTGCACCCACAATGTTAAATGGGAAAGACATGAAAACATGTCATTCACATCAGAACATGCCAAACACAAAATAGCTGCTCACCTGAACTTGTTAATATCTACCACTGAAAAACAAAAGAAGCCGAATCCACATATTTTGTAAAGAATCTGGTCAATAATCAATTTCAAAATGGCTTTTCCATTTATTGTATTTTATGTTCATTATAGTCATTGTTGCTAATGTGAAAAACATTAAGAATACTGTCTCTTTTTTTACATGTAATATAAAAGTGATCAAAATACTTGTCATTAAATTCATGTTAAGTAAAGAATTGTCCAGTTTACCTTTGAAAGCTACAATAACTGAATCAAATTAAAAAGCCGTAATGGGAAGCTATAAAACAGATGCTAAATTTAACATTGTTAACAGCTAATGGCATTCAGACAGTGATCACAAATGATCACATATTTGATCACGTAACAGAGATCCTAAAGCTCAGGGTCAGAAGAGGGAACATGATGGTGGAAATGACAGAAAGTAGGGAAGGAAATGTGGGTTAATAGCAATCAATACCTTTATCACAAAACTCAATAATAATACTGCAATGTCATGTTTCCCTGTTAGTGTACAGCTCCAGAATTCAACTCTACATCACTTTATCAAAAGGTTGATCTTGCTTCCCTCCAGTAATTCTCATCTTACCTTTTTAATATATTTTTTTTCATCTAAGTCACAATTTATTTATTTTTTCATTATCATGCATAATTGCAGAAAGGATGGAAAAGTAGAAAAGACAGAGAGGTTATCCAAGAGGACAGTCTGAAGAGAAGTGAAGGAAATAACAAAGAGGCAGAGGAAGAATGGGTTATTTTTGGCAGACAAGGATAATAAACAGAGATGTGGCACCAGAAAACGCAGCCACAAGAGGAGAGAGAGAGAGCTCTGTTGCCAGATACAAACAGCCAGAGGAGAAGAGGTAACAGAACTGGCCAACAGACAGAAAATGTATGATATAATAAAAGAGGGGGTGGCAGAAAACTTCATGTAGGAGGTTAGGTTGGAGATGGCATAAAGATTAGAAAAAAGCGAGAGGTTGAGATCGGGGGGGAGGGAGTTGGTGGGACAGAGACAGTGTGAGAGAGCACTAAAAGAGAACGGAGAGGAGAGCCTGAGAAGGAGAGAGCCTATACCCGGATCAATGGATAGCCTGTCCTCTGCTGTGTCTGCATTTCCTCTGGGCTCTCACACTAAGGCCCTCTAACTACACTTGGGAATAAGAGTGAGGGTGTGTGCGTGAGAGAGTGGGTTTTATTTTTGTGTCCATGCTCATGTGTGTGAGGAGTGAGAGGAGCTCTTTCTCCACTGGTCATTTCTGTAAATCAGAGGTCAATACTTGGTCTTTCAATGGAAATTTATAGTTTCTTACAGAAACCCACGAATTTGAATCCTATTCTACATTTAGACTAAATGCTCTGTCGGAATGATTAGAAAATTCTTGGCATGTACAAAAAAATCCAGCTCATGAAACAAAATGTATACCCAAAATTGGATTCACAAATTGGATTCACAAGAATTAAAGAATGATTCACAACTTATAAAGGCATCTAAATAATTGGCAATCAGTGTAGAAAAAGCAATTTCATGTCTGATCCACCCTTACATTACTTGTCCAATAGAAATATGGTTCTAAAACCAAAAATATAATTAAAAATGTCCCAGTTTTATGTCTTCACAAATAGAATAGTGGTTCATAAATCTCAAATTGAGTTGTAAAAAGAATCTCTCTTAACATATGGCCAATTCAAATTTGTCCAAATGTGTATGAACAAATGAAGAACTACTGTATTTCTTACTTAAAAACGAAAGTCTCAAATATAGATGCAACTCTCTGTACAACTTAAAGCATCCACCTTTTGGGTTTCATAATAACAGCTTGGACTTTTTTCATCAGATAAGTTCACATACTTACAGTGAATAGATAAATATACTGGAGGCAGGCTTTATTTTGGCAATAAAAGTCATGGCAACTCAACATTTCGAGAACCTCAATAACATTTCCATGTTTTGTGCGATCATTCAGTATTCAATGCAGCTGATATGTCTGTTTGTAGTTGTAAGATCAAAGTTAGTAAGCAGAAGGGTTATTACATCAAATGATGTTTTTATGTCCGAAAAGCTTCACTTTGGTTGTTAAGCCAAGCCAAACAATGCATAAAAAGAAAGGGATGATGAATGTGGAATATAAATAGGGTTTATGTCTTTCAGGGAGTGAATGTGAGTATCGTGACATGGGCAGGCTTGAGGCAGTTTGGCTGACCCTTCTGAATCCTCTGCTCACTATGACTTACAAGAAAAAAAATTATGATGAACGCATCATCCGCTGATCTGATTTCAAAGCCATATCTGAGACTTTTCTGCTGGCTCGCTGAAATAATGCCTACTGAACTTTTCATCTCTTGCTTTGTTAAAATGGAAATTTTACTTGAGCGAATGAACACATTTAATGGGCTTCAGAAGGAAAAACAGCAACCTAAAAGAACAGTAGTTGCCTACTTGCAAAATCACAGAACCATCTGTAATGTGTAATCTCCAAAATCACCGGACTACCAATCAATTTAGTCACAGCCGACCGCGGGGCGTCCTATTTGCCTAAAATGAAGAGCTGTTCCATTGATTAACCTCAGAGAGGATTTCTGTGATTGAGCACACATGGCATTTGGTCAGAGACAGACTTGCAGGTAATACATGAGAAGAAGGCCGCGGCCACACATTTGACCTGCACAAGGGTATCAGCTCACAGGAGTGTGTGCAGGGGGAAAAAGAGAGATGGGGTGAGACAGTCTGTGACGAGGTGTGTGCATGTGTGTCCTCCAGCAGCCATGATGCATTAGTGTAACCGGATGCCTCTCCTCCCTTGTGAGCCCTAACCTTGAGACAGACAGGGAGGGAGGCTGGCTGCAAAGGCGTATTCTGTTATAAATGAAGCTGTCTTCAGTGTCACATTTGTTGAATAATAGGCAGCTAAGACACTTCAAGTAATAAAAAGACATTTTAGCAAAAAGACCATTTAGTGAACTACAAAAAATGGCAATGATGAACTTGTTAAGCTAAATATGTAAGTCTGAAAGCAATTTTTTTGCATTATTATACAAGTTTTTGATATTTTTGTGTAAAATCTTATATTTTACAGTTTGTGGTTTCAAATTCAAACTCTATAACACTATACAGCCTCTGTTATTAGTCAGTATGTGAAAGAGGATCAAAACATTTCTTGTTCAGATATATTTCAGTCGTCATTTTCTGGTACTAGCACATTGGCTCACCACCCAGAGCAGCACAGTCATGAGAGTGGCACAAGCCTCAATAAAATATAAAGTTCTAAGTAGTAGTGGTTGTTGTTGCAGTATCCCTATAATCAATCACCCCTGATTTTTGTCTATAAAACTCCAAATTAAATGGCATTAAACTAAATTAAGCACTAAATTAATAGATGTTTTAGTCTTTCTTTAAGGGATCTAAAATTATTATACATTGCACAGAGGATCATTAAGACATGTTTAAAGATTCATTAATTTTATTCCTCAATACACAAAAAATCTTGGGGTGGCGTTGAGAGCTTCAGAAGAAGGAGTTTTGTCAGGTTTCCATTCAATCAAAAAGCCACTGATGCATTTGTCAGGAAATAAAAAAATAAAAAAATAAAATAAAAAAGCAACAAAACAAACATACTTTGACTTATTTAACTCTAAATAATATCCTACTGACTTCTGAAGTTGCAATACAGACGCATCCTTCTGCCTTTAAATAACTGTAGCTATAATAATCTGACTAACGTTGTATGTTTAAAATGGTTTGTGCTAATTACAATTAATCTTGCTCCCTTTTGCAGCTAGCTGATTAGCACCTAAGAATAATTACACAGAATTCTGTCTTAAAACATAAAATATTAATTTTACTTTCCTGCTGGACTCCGAATAAAGCATTAGCGAAGGGAAGACATTGTATTAAACCCTTTTTTCAAACTAAATATCATTGTGAAAAGCCATGTTATGCCTTGGAGCTTTTTCCTTCATTAAGAAACCTGGGTCATATTTGGCGAAAGTATAAAGAAAATTACAGTTCAAATTCCTCAACTTGAGGAATTCCTCATTTCATAATAATAGGGTTTCATTCCCCATTTTATTCTCCTGCATTAAATAATACTATTCCCAGAGCCCATTAAGATACTTAATCATCACCAGATGAAATACACTCTGCCAAGATAATTATGGTCGACGACATTCAGAGATAATTCACAGATTAGATAATTTCTTTGTCTTTTTTTTTTTTTTACCTTCACCTTTACGGTTTCACTTGCAGCTGCCAGACTCACAATTCTCTCGTAAGTTGTCGGAAGAAACAAAAGAGGACAACAAAACAAAAGAAAAAAAGAGGACAAAAGGAGATGAAACCACAAAAAGAGACAAAGGGTATAAAAATAGACAGGAAGCCGGAAGAACAATAAATCATTTACAAAGATATGGAGGGTAGGGTCACTGGAGGTTAAATTTTCATTATAGGTGTCGAGTCAACGCTTTTAAGTCTTAGTAGGAAACATTTTTATTTCCCCCCCTCATTCCATGTTTCTGTTTGCTGAATCACGCATCAAAACCCATGTTATAATTCTTTTTTTTTTTTTTCACCGTTTCTGTAAGGACCTGTTCTTGAGTGCCTGTGGCACTGTCTGAGGTTGCAGTAAATCCTGCTGGAGCCACCATCGGTATCCAGGGCATTGTGAGACACATGGGGGAGAAGCATTCACACTCGCTTTAATCCTAAGGAAATGAAATGAAGCACTGGTTGTCATTTTATCCACGCAATTAAGCTGCCAAACTGGACATTAGTTGTGACATTTGTAAAGATAAATTGTGTAATTCAAGTGTTAAAAGTCTCATCTTTTCATTTTACGATAGAGGAACAGAGAATTTGTGTGAATATTTTGGAACAAAAACAGAAAGATAGATGCTGTTAAAGACGATAGCTTTGAGAAAAATGCCCCTCAGTTCTTGTCTAATTTTCACCTGTTGCCACCGGAATCACAACAATTCCCACTTCTCTGACAGTTTTTCACCTGCATTATTCGTTTCCTTCTGTGTTCTTCCACTCCCCTGTGTCACCTAATTTATCACTCCCCACATCTACTCTCCTTTCCCATTTCCAACCCTCATGTGCTCCTACTTTTTAGCCCCCCCATCCATCTCTCCCCAATCTTTTTCCCTATTCCTTCCTCCTTTTCTCACTTTGTCTCCCTCTCTACTCTCCGCTGGGTGTCCTGTTCCCTCTCTCTCTGGGACTGCCAGACCTCCTGACGGCTTAGTATTGATCCTTCTATCTCCTCACTAGCTATCTCTCTCTCCTTTGCTCTCTGTCTTTCTGACTCACTCTCTCTCTCTCAGACACACACACACACATACACATTAGGGTGACAAGATAAAAGGGTCTGTTATGCCCCAAGGCAAAGCCAGCTAAACAAGAGACCAGAGGCTCTCAGTGTCTAGTGTGCGTATCAAGAACAGAAACACTTAACAAACCCAAGGCAACAGACTTACATCCATATCTCTGACAAGAGCGGTCCAAATTACCAATTGGTATATTTACAAGCTCACTTTTATCCAAGAGTCAAGCTCTGCATGAAAAAATACAAATCAAGAATCCTGGCGGTCTGAACATTCTTATTCTGTTGCCTCAGAAAGCTGAAGGCAACAAGCACATTTTTATTTTTTTTGGTTTCTTTGAAAGAAATTTTCTGGCTAATAGTGCTATTTTTAAATGTTTCCTTCAGGCAGAAATACTTGGGTAACAGCAAGATCCTTGTTGTTTTGGTTATAAAAAGAAACTGTTCAAACAAAGCAGTCTTAGAGAATGTAGATACCATTACATAAGAAAAAAGAGAAAACTGAGATTTGAGTACAAATTTGCTGTTACTCTTGCCATTGTCGACTTGTACACACCTCATAAGTTTGTCTCAATTTCTAATGCGCCTGAGATCAGGGTTTTATGATGGCTGCTCCAAACAATTGATTTTATTGCCTTTATACCTCCTTGTACCTAATTTGGCATAATGCTGAGAGTCATTGTCCATTTAGACCTGAAAGTTTGTAAGCTTTAGCTTTGTAGATGATGTCTTAGGTGGATATTCTAAGACATTATGTTTTGGCATGATGTTATTTTCTCACAATACCATCTATTTTGTTAAGTTCACCACTCCCTCCTGCAATAAGCCCTCAAATAAGCATACTGTAGTTGAGCACATACTTTACAGTTGAGTTTGCGTTCTCCTTGCCAAATTTTCTTCTTTTTCTCCAATGTAACAATGGTCCTTTCACCCAGACAGCTTAATTTTTGTTTTGGTGGGCCCCAGGACATGTCTCCAAAGATTATGATATTTGAGAGTGTATTTGCAATTTTCTGCTGATTTTGAAGTTATGGCTTCTTCGTGGCTGAATGGTCTTTCAGTTTATGTTTATACAGGACTTGTTTCATTGGAGGATGACACGTTCTTACCAGGTTCAGCCAGCATATCCATGCAATTTTTGTTTTTGTGTTGACTTTATACACACATTTCGCACAAAATTCTGCTTTTCCCTGTGACACAGGACTCTCCTTCCAGAATTTAATAATGGCTGGACATTGCATGCTCATTATATTTTCATATAGTTATACAGATGAGTGTGCATTCTCTAGGTCTTACAGACATGTTATGATGAAACTGCTATCTAATGTTGAGTCACATCTAATTTAGGCCACTGTGTAGGTATTACTCAGTGGGATAACGTTCTGCTCATTATATTTGAGTTTTACTGCGATTCTGCTTCTCGCGTCCTAACAGAACTAGTAAGTTCTGAAGCTAAATGGTGGATTTTCCAAGCAGTTCTTTGATGGAAAATAGGAAGGACAGATGTTTTAAAATGCATTTTTTGGTAAAACTGTGATCTGTTCTAAAAACAATTTGTGAAATAAAAAGATATTCTAGTTTTATTATGTCAGACAGTGATTTTTGCGGATTTGGTTGGAGCAAATCATGAACTTGAGAGCTTGGAATGCTACTTTGTAACATAAGAAAAGCAAGGATAAAGACAAGAAACATAAAAGCTCTATCTTACGTCAAGCAACAAGAAAAGATTTAATATTTGGAGAAAAAGAAAAAAAAAGGATCTCTAAATAATTAGGCAGGGTGAAAAATACAAATGAAAGATCTGATTGTTTACATTGGGTGTCTTTTCCCCATGAATTAGAAGAGTTAGGAGAGTTAGAAGAGAACGTTTCATATTTGTAATTGTAAGATTATAATAATATTCAATAAATTAAGGGATGTGATCCAATTAGGTTTGCTTGCCAGGTAGCAGTTTTTAAGCAGGCACTAGACATATGTTTCATAAGCTCATCGCCCTGTATTTAAAATGTTTTTCTGATATGATGTATTGTTTAAAATATTAGCAACAAGCGGAACATCATCATAATAAAATAAATAAAGGGTCAGAGTTTGGGTTAATCTATTTAAAGTGTTTCACTTAGTGAAATGAGTCACTGAAAAAAATAACTTTTTAATAGTATTCTAATTGACTGAATATGACAAAGCATATTGTGAATTCATTCTGCTGTTTTGTGTAGCTGTGTTCTAAAATTAGTGTCCTGTTTTCCAGCCGTCATACTGAAGATTTAAACTGTAGTGCTTTGTTCAGAGCATCTTTTTTAGAAATTAAACAGCATATATTTCAGATGGGGATACAAGCCTAACTTTTCACCGTGCCAGCCCTTATGCCACACAGTACACTGTGCGCTCGAAGCTAACAAGAGTCTGTCAGGAATCGATATCTGGCATGAAAAACGATGTGACTTTCAGTTGCCGTGGCCACATCAATCACACCATTAGCATCAGCTCATCTCTCGACACCAACTTGGGAGTCATCCTTCCCGCCCTCCCCTCTATGCTCTATCCCGTTTTTCCTCTCCTTCTCCTCTTCATCCAACCTCTCTTTCTCGCTCACTCTCTCCTCTTTTTTCCTCCCTCTCTCCCTCCCTGCCAACTCAGCGGATGCCCCTTGTCACAGCTCCTATTTCAGCCTTCTGAAGTTTCCTAATTGATCGCAATTAGAGCTGCTGCAGAGCAAAGCGATGAGGAGGATGAGGTGGAGGAGGGAGGGGAATGGGTGGGCACAGAAACTGAGATGTGGACAGAAAGAGAGCGTGCATGTGTTTTAAATGACACACGGAAAGTGATAAAAATGGATCATCTTCTTTTAAGGTCATATACACTGTATATTGTACAGTTATTGTTGCTGCTGCACTAAGTTTGACCACACATTGTTTTTATTATGGGTTTCAGGAAAGGTCAGACAATATTATAGAAAGAGCCAGATGGGAGGAGAGGACAAAGAAGAAAGACATAAAAAAGTGATAGTAGGTATAAGACAAAACAACGGTTAAGTAAACAGAATATTGGATTGGTCCTGTTTTATCATGTTCAAAAACATTTTTTTATGAATTTGAGTGTGTGTCAAAGTACAAGAACTTCTCAATTGAAGCAGTATTTAGATTTTAATAATGCATACAAACTAGGGTGCCAATGTGACATTAATTTTTGAATATGTTTAGAAAATGTTTTCAGCAACAATCAGAATCTCTTTTTAAATCAATGAGATAATAGCTTGATAAATCACAAGCTTGTTTAAAAAATCTGCAATTAGTTTAAAATGTTCCAATAGGAGTCTCAGTAAAATCAGAATAAGTAAATCTTTAATTTGATTACATTTATTCATTAATTTAAAAAAAGTACTCTAAGAAATGACTTTACACAGCAAAAAAAAAAAAAATCAGTGCCACAGTTAAAGACCTGACCAAAAACTTAGATAAAATAAATGGAATTGATCTATATTTTTTATTTATTGATTCTAGTCTCTAGAAGCATTTTTATAATTCATGACTTGACCTGTATCCCTACATGACAGACCTCTATTCATCTTAGCCATTCTACAACCCAAACTAAGGAGTGCTAAAGATATGAAAACTCAGACGTAAACAAAGAAAAAGATAAAAGTGCATGAAAAACAACTTTTGCATGAACACGTTTGGAAAATTTCTTCAGAGGCGGACTGGAACGTTTTTTTTTGTTTGTTTTTTTTTAAGAAATGTGACAGCCGAGGGTGACAGACAGAGTGAGCAGAAGATTTGTAATAGGCAGATAAAGAGATAAGAGAGGCAGAATGACAAAGAGGAAGAATAACAATGGTGCCAAAGCTCCTTCCATCCTTCTTGCAAACATCACTGATCCCCCTTTTTCTCTCATTTAAATTCCTTTCTATTGTCATTTCAATCCAGGCCTAACCCCCACTGCCTGGCAAATACACACGCACACAATCACTCGCAAACACTCACGAACATTAGAGCGCACATGTATTGACCTCCGGCAGCAAGCGGGACAATCCCAAGGCGCAGAGCTCACACATCTCTGATAATCCTTATCAGTGAGCACACGCTGACAGTGTCTGCTGGAAAGAGAGGCTCAAGTTTCACCAGACTGCAGATGTCTGTGAGACCCTATCCATGCTAACATGGGTGGGGGAATGGGGAGCAGCTTGTCACCAAACATCCCCACTCTTGTCAGCCACACAAGGGCAAGCAGAGTAGCACGGCGCTCAGCTGTGCCTTGTCAACATGTATTGTTGACATGGCTAACTTTATTCTCTTCCTCGCCTAACACGGTGCAAAGACTTGTCAGCAGGCATGCTGCTATCAGTAGTGGCCGCTTGAAACATACTCAAGGCATCTAATAGCACAAACAAGCCTCGAGTGGAATGTCTAGTCAGCGTGGTTAGGACATGGTTCATTATTACAAATTCGGGGCGCATCATTACCTTGTCAGCACCTCCTTGTCAGAAATGAAAGCTGATCCTGACCTAAATATTGCGGAGGCAAGCGACAAAGGAATTTTCTAAAAGTAGAGCATTAATACGTTTGTATAATGTATTTCATTACTGCTCCAGTAACGAAAAATGTCTAGTCAAATATTGGAAATAAGGACAAATTATCTAGCATGTGTTGCAGATAAGATACATTCCATTTATCAACAAAATCGGAGTCAGAGTTCCAGAATTAAACGGTTTTCCAAAACAGGTCATTTAAATGTAATAGACTGATGAGGCAAGGGTCAAAGAGACCCATGGCAGTAATACATTTACTGCAGACTGACTGGAAATAAATAGTAGAAAGAGCTATGACACAATAGACAAACAAACAGCAAGCAATGTATTTGAAGTTTGACAAAACTTCACTGACAAAACAGTGTCAAGAAAGAGACACATTTATTCAATCATAATTATATAAAATATACAAATTATTCCTATATTGCTGTTACTAAATGAAAACTATTACTGCCTATTCTTTCTGAAATGTCTCTCATCTACATCTCTTTGTTTAGAACATTAACTAGTAAACTCTATTAAGAGGTGTTATAGGGAAAAATGAAAGAAAATTACCCATACTGAATAGGAGGAAAATTTATCCTGACACCTGACATAATGAGTGAACTTGGAAGACATCTCAGGTCATTTTAAATCTATTAGGACAGCGCAGGCTTTTAGGTAACATACAGACGCATACACCCGCGCGCACACACACAGATCTGCACACTTGTTGGTGAAACAGCAGCTTACGCAAGCACAGGCAAAGAAAATCATTTTTAAAAATGTACTTGTCATAATTGTAGAACCCAAAAGTCAATTTCAAAGTCAATTTAATGGCAAAACTCACTTGCAAAGGAGGAAATCAGGAAGTGAAACAGACAAATCAATGCCAATATGATTTGAAAGGAAAAGATGAATCTGTGTGTATGAGGGACAGCATGCATGTGTAAAGGTGATTCTGCCGCCCATGCAACCCAGGGAAATCAAAACACAAACTCTCACATTACTGGTGACCCGGTCAGGCCCCCTGCCATTGACAACCATCAAAAACACCACCACACACAGACACACTCATCAGCAGGCGATCCATGCACTTTGCAGAGATGCATGTCAGTGGGAACTGTTGCGGTGGTCAAAAACAGAAAGGAAGAGTTGCATCCCCATGGGCTGTCTTACATCTACAACTGATGGAGGCTTCTTTAAATGCTAAGTGAATAGTTATGAGGCAGAATACTGTACATCACTCTTTAAGCTATTCCATCTGATCTCCACTCCCTAAGACCAGGATTGTATTGCAGAACCTTTTAGAAATGATAAATCAAATTACCAATTTAATGCTTTTTTGCAGTTTATTATTTAGTCCTCTACTTACAACACTGGAACCCTTTAAATGAAAACTACAGTAATGTTAGCTCATTCCCCTTGTAAAGTTGCCAATTTATACAAACTTTGAAGTAAATACTTCATACTTCTTGATTCCATCTCCCGAGTCCAATAAAGATAAAAAAAAATACAAATATAAAATTCCACATCTCATTTTATCTGTAAAAACACATATATGCTGATCTGATTTTTATTTCCTCTAAAGGTTATCTATTTATAACTATTGTCTGTACACTATGAGCATGTGAAAAAGTCTAGTTCCTTGTTTGTGCAAACAATCTTAGCCAATGTAGTTGATTCGAATCAACTTCATTGGGCAATATTTTTTACAACAGAATTTTGATTGGTTGATTAGCTATTTGCTATTTTACAGGTTATTAATTAAACTTGAGAATTTCTTTTGGACTGATAAAGAGAATAGTTCTTCTCGAAATGTTAACAAATCTGAGCTAGGTTTTTGGCTCTTTATGCCTGTTTACATCCCGTCCTTCACATTTTCAATACTTATCCATAGTGTCTTTCCATTTAATTGCATAAAAACTAATTTCTTTTGTTTTTTACACCTGTGGATTGTATGTATCGTTACCATATCCTATATGTGCTTAATATTTTTGGTCTATATATATAATATATTATTATAATACATATTAATTTGTCCAATAAAAATTTCCCTGCTGTATCAACAATGGACTCTATTAAATCTCAAATTCTGTAAATAACCTTTAACTTCTGAGAGATTTTTTCAGTGACAGAGTATTTGTTTCCTCATCATTTCACATATCCAACATTTCTGCATTTTGCTTGTTTCTTGTAAACGTGCATCACTGCAACCACCAGGCCACAAGACAGACGATCCCGAGCGGGAGAATAAATTCTTGAACTTGGACTCAATTATGGCAATGGCTGAAAAGAAATTCTCAGAGTAATTATGCTGCATTACACCTGTTTTTCAGCATAAGCCTAGAGCTTCAGCAGTCTACTGGTTGAATCCACTGGCACAGGAGAAATATGAGTGGGGGGGAAGCACATATGCAATGCCTACCACCCCCCCGTCCACCACAATTGCAGTAAAGCTGCCCGAAAGCAAGGCTCATAAACTCCTGTTTGTTGTCTGCAGCAGTCAAGTGGAAAACAATTTGCATTTGGTAACTCTTTATGCAAATATCATTCTTCATTTATGTATAAATCTATTATGAATGACTTCAGGCAATTTTTTTTATAATTTATTTTAGTGATATTTAATTTTAGCTTCAGCTCTGGATGAGTGAATAAAAGTGTGTATGCACACTATCCTTGTTCAAAGTGGTGCGGCAGGCTTGGACTTCCCTGTATGTAACCCAATAGTCCTGAGGTGTCTGAATGCGTTGCAGTGGCCTGCATGGAATCTGGATATCTGTCTACATGTGTGTCCATGCCGTCTGCATATTTCGTGTGGGCGTGCGTGTGCATACGTGTACAGGCATGCCAGAAAGTTCCTCCTGGGTGGAGGGTAATACCTGCATTCCAACTTTTTCTGTATCTGACCGTCAACATATGTATGTCGCTGGCATTTCTGGTCAGAGGAACTTTATACGGCTCCCCAGAGTTCTTTCAACACCGACAGCTCCACACACACATTCATAGACTCACATATCCTTCTGCTGACACATGCATGTCACCACGGCAACCAGATACAACCTAAGATGTGATATTGGCAGACTAGCAACAGTACCGGTGGTCTCAGAGACTCCAACCATGCAGATTTCTCCTAATCATTTTAGAGAAAAACACTTGAGAATCTTGAAAATTCTACAAATCTTAGAATGTAGAGTTATTATTATTATTATTATGTACCAGCTATTGTACACACTGTGGTTTTTTTCTCACACGTGGCTCACGTTGTTAACTTGAACTTGAGTGTTCGTTGTGAATGTAAGCTGCTTAAAAAGAATAAAAGGTTTTGAAATTGATGGAACAAAAATCATAAAATGTTACAGCAATAGCTTATTGATAAGATTTTATTTTTAATCATTCACGGTTTTCACTCTCAAAAACTGTGAAAAGTTCAGAAATACGGAAAGGGAAAATCAAGAAAGGGGAAAAAAAAGAGAAAAACTTTCATCTATGCAAAAATCCAAAGACAAGAATTACACTTACCATAGACTGGGGTAAATGTTGGCTCTGTCTTCCTCTTCACCCTGTCAGATAAAACATAGTCAGTCATTACGTTCAGGATTTGGGTTGAGTCTAAATGTATCTCCTCTGAAAAATGATTCAGCATTTTACATTTTATCATATTACAACTACTGACTTTAATGCATTTACTGAGATGTTAAGACAGAGTTAGATAAATTGGTGGATAACTGTATATCTGAAGGAAAAGAAAAACAAATTCTCCCTTTCTGTGAATTATCTCTGTGTACTCCAGCTTCCTTCCACAGTCCAAAAACATGGCTGTTAGATTAATTAATCTCTCTATATTGTTCTTATGAATCAGTTTCTGTTGTTCTTTGACCGATTGTCAGCATGTATAGGCTGTATCCTGCATCTCTACAATCCCTGTCTTCCCAATCCCACTCCCACTAGCAACCCTGAAAGGATAAATGTGTCTAGATAATGAATGGATAAATAAAATTAGGGCAAAATCACATCACACTTTTCAGATTGTGTGAACTCTTCCAAATTGGAACTCAAACACATACATTTCTGAATAGAAACGCAGCATCAGTTTAGCCTTTCATCCATCTAATAAAAACATTAAAACGACAAAAAGTGGACTAAGGTGGCATAAGTTTTTGAATTAGAAAAAAAAACAAAAAATTCAAAATAATGTACTACAATGTTTCTGTTTATCACATATAGTACAAATAAACACATAATATTAAAAAGTTGTAAAGTGACAACAGGAACATAATGTGTTAACACTCTTGCAAGACCTTGTAGCATTTATTGTTTTCCACATCTTTGTTATTGCAGATGGAAAATAATATTCAGCTATGGACCTCATATGATGCTGGAGGGAGATGCATTGCCCCTCGGAAAACCACACCCCCAAGGATAAACATTATTTTTATATAGATATGAAATTTATAGTTTTTCCGGTTTGGATTTAGGTGATAATGGGGAAAAAAGTTAACTAATGCTTTCAATACTGAACATTTTGCAGCAGTCTTATCTCCACAGTGCATTTGCCATTTCTATCCATCTGGTTTCAATTCTTTCCACCTGCCCATCAGTCTGCAGCCATGGATAGGTGAGCCTATTACACGCTTCTCACACTGTTCAGTAGACACACTTCTATATGCATGCGCACCCCTCCACTCCCACAATATACACACTACCTTTTACTTTATGGTAATTTAACTTGTCATGCACATCAGCCAAATCTGCTCCTCTGTAAAACGGCTGTTAGTGAACCCACATCAGGGCCTTGATGAAGTGGTTCAGAGTCCAGAACGAGGAGCTCAAACAACCTCTTAGACCTCCAGCAAACACAAGACACAAACTAGCACAAAGTCAGCATAAATTGTGCTTTAGAATACCATTCTAACCTCAGGAATTCTCAGAAGAACTTGGAGGAGAGTGCCAAATAAATAAAATGAAATTAAATGCAGGTAAGCAATGCAAGTCTGACTTGCTTACTTGTTTAACTCAAGTAACATGCATACCTTCTGTGAATGGATTAAATAGATTAGATCAAAATCACTCCACACTTTTCAGATTGAGGGTCTTGTTTAACTCAAGTAACATTAAATGTACAGACATTGTATGTCTATGTTTTTACCTTTCATTCTATGAATGAAAGGTGAAAATAATAACTATATGCTGGAAAATTACACACGTGATCCTAAATTTCAAGATTTATTTGAGGATACCATATCAGCTAAAAGTCAATTATAATGTGATTTTTCAATGAAACAGCACATTCCTCATAATTAATCCTAAACATGAAAGAATTAACTCCCTAGAGGATGAGAATAGACGTATATTTGACTTTTTCCTGTTTTTTTTTACATAATCTTTAATTGATTTCTTTTCATAATTTATCATCCTTAAAATGTTGTTTGATTTAATTTAACTCAGTTTGACAAGTAACTAGTTAACAAATTAGTTGCCTATCAAATTATGTGTTGACCTACCACATAAAATCACAAAAACATAAATTAAAGTTGTTATACAATGAAAAAATATCTGGGGATTTTATGAAGTATATTGTTTGTTTTTATTCATTTATCTATTGCAGCACAGAGTTAAGGGTCACCATCATATATATAACTGAGGGCATCAGTGTCTTCACGGCTATTTATTTCTTTCCAGAAAACCTGTCCCAGGCCAAGGCTGCCTGTTTCGCTTGCAGACAAAATAGAAAAATAAATAAATAAAGACAAAGTGTATTTGCTGATACTGCTGGGCTCCAATGTTGCAGGATGTGCTATCATGTGAAACATCACTTTTTGGTCAACTACACACTTTCTCTGCACATACAGTTATGTTTATTGCACCTCAATCCACCTCTCAGCTTGTCTTGACCTCCTTTGCTCTCTCTGTCACTTTGCCCTACTATGAGTTTTTCAACCTCCAAAAGCACTTTTTGTCTATTTATGTTGTGTCAGTGTTCCCCCAGACCTTGACACCAGCTGTACTACTTCAGTTCAGCAGCTCCCGAACTCTCTGGGTGACACATTAAGCTCAATGCAAGCAGAAAACAAACAAATATTGTCAGAGCTGAATAATAATACAGCAAATAACACAAAAATAAAACCAAGTACATCAGCAAAAAAAAAAAATTTAAAAATCCCACAGGCCTTTTTGCAGTTCCAAAGAGGGTGCATTAGCAGGCAAGTCTAAAATTGCTGGGATGGGAGAAGACTGAATTGTGATCATGCAAGTAAAATAAATAAATAAATACAAAATACAAGAGAATAAGTGAAAGGTCTAAATATGCTGTAGCTACGAGAGAAAGGATTCAAATAGATTGGAGAGAGTGTGAATAGTGAGAGACGACTCTCAGAGATAATTACACACTCAGCACGTGTCTTTTCACCACCCCAATAACAAATCACATGGTTTCACAACCAGACACACCAAAAGTCATTCCAGAACTTTTTGTTCTGCAACAACACTTTGTCAGAAATGAAACTAATTTAAAGCAGAAAAACATGCAAAAAAAGTTTTTGATTATTTATTATACTTTTTTCCTTTTCTTTTAATAATACACAGTCAAAAAACTATGGCACATCATCATGGGAGAATTTTTATTTCAAACAGCAAAACGTGATAAAAATCTTTGAATGATGCTGCAACATTTTGATTTATGGAATACTAAAAGTCTAATGGTAAGCTTGGTCTCTAACAATGGCATGGCTGCTTGCCTAGTGTCCTGGTCTTATAATACAGTTTGCAAATATTTAAGCCGCCAGCTAAAAGATGGGATTATGTGCATGAATTTTTCTGTGTCTTTTAGTCGATAATCAGATGAAAAAAATACTTTTGGGAAGAGTGCATGATTCATTCACTGACATACAGGATGGCAGACGCTGCTGCTGTAGCATTCATTCAGTCCAAACAGAAAAGTGTGAATTCATAATTACAGATTGTTTCAACTTTATTCAATATCTTCATATTGTACAGATTTTCACCTGTTACTGTAAAACAAACCTGACCCATCAGTACTCCATATTCCTGCCTTATTTCACTTCCTGAATACATCTTTACAGCCGAGCCTGACAAATTATGTGTGCAGTGCAATAATGCTCATAATCGCCATCAAATATTAAGACTAAAAGTGGCCTAATACAAATTGCTTAAGTATACAGGTAATGGAAGGTTTATCTACATTATATACAACATTGTGATGGCACACAGAAAAAAAATTATATTTATTGTAAAAACGTTAGCAAATTTGTTCTCACGGGAACTAGAAACTTTGATTGTATGTTTATGAAAAGTTGGTAAAAATGTGATGTCTTAGGGTGGGGAATCTAAACGTAAAGAAATAAATCACAGCTTGTGAATTTATTTAAGTACATGTTAGGTATATTTTTGAAGTATGTGCATTATTCATGCACCACCATTTTATATAGTAGAGTATATTGGAATGATGTGTGAAATAAATAATCTGCTACCTTTGCTATATTATGACATATCAGTGTCTTTTTTGTTTGTTTGTTTTTTTTTTACTTTTTGTACTGATTGCTCAGCCATCTGGAGGCCGTAGGTAAATGTTTTATGTACAATCTGAGTTTATTAAAGCAACTTAATTGATAGCTGTAGGAAACAGGTCCAGTTCCCCTTCTATGTCAGTCACTTCAAGAGATAAGCATGCAGAGGTGAGTGAATCTCCAATGCAGACAGAACCTCTGCATACTAATCATGAGATTAAGAAGCATCATTGTACTGAAATTTGCCCAGAAATTCTACATTTCGAAAAGTTCAGTATCTGTACATCACAATGCTAATGAAATAAGGCTTTGCTGGAGATTAAATTTCAGTTATTTATTTCAGCAAAGCTACCACCATCATAGGCATAGAAATTCAGACTGATGTTGCATACTAAAGTTGTGTATCTTTGTTCTCCAATAAAAAAAGGCAGGTATGCAAAAGTCTGAAAGGTGATAAGATATTAACAGATGTTCTCGTCTTACAAGGAAGCTTACTGGAAAAATTATAACTATAGCTTGTACCCATTCATTCATCAATGTCCTATACTCGCTTTTCCTAATCGGGTGAAGAGGTTTGTTGGAGACACAGAGAACAGACAACCATACATACTTAATGACCATTAGAGTAAACAATTAACTTAAAATCCATATTTTGGGGATGTGGGAGAAAGCCAGAGGCCATGGAGAGATCACACACATCCACCTGGAGAACATGCACACTCCATGCAGAATGGCTCCAGATAGAAGTGAAACGCAATATATTCTTGGTAGAGAACAGTGCGGACAACTGTCCTGCAATTAGTTTTAAGCAAACTTGAACAGAACGTAAAAGTTTCATGCACCTTATCCAGAGTGGAAATAAGTTTGGACAAAAAGCTAAAGTCAAGACAGACAATTATAAGGTTATGCTTGCATGCTGCCCCTTTAAATCAATGCACTTAAAGAAGTCCTAAAAGCAACTGACCAGAGCATTGTTGGAAATCCAATACGAATTTAGCTGACAGCTCACCGATTATTTACTTCTTTCTTCTTTCTCTTTTTGTTCTCTCGGAGTGAGGCCTATAATTAGCCAATTGCAAGAAAAGTTTAGGAAAGAGTGTGGAGAGACACTGTATGTGACTGCTCTGCTCTTAAAAGTAAGATTCTTTAAAACATAAGGCTAACCTCACACTTTATCTGTTGAATACATTCAGCAAAGTACACAAATGTCAAAGGCAAGATTGTTTGTTCCAAATGAGCAAAATATGTATGCACTCTATCTAAAACAAGCTGCAGCATAAGTGCTATCAAATATAAGCTATCCTACTGGATTTAAAAAATCTGCAATGATAGAGTAGAGATGCCCAATCTGTACCACTAAGCAGTTTTCTAAGTCTCATCTATAAGTGCTAAAGTGAACAGCTGTGTCCACAGAAATAGTACCAGAGTGGTGGCTGAAACAGCATCTGCAAAATCCCATCAGTGAAAGAGCACATGGGACATAGAATTACAAAAGAACATAAACAGAAGCAGGAGGATCTTAATTGTGTCCTGTCTCTAAATTTGCAAGTCATCTTAAAGGTCATAAAAAAATAAAATAAAATCCAATTAAAAAAATGTTTTCCACCTTTCAGTTTTAGTCCGTTTCAACTTATTTGTTGCACTGAAATGAATCAGGTCATTAAACAAAGCTGACCAGAAAAGAGAACCTGAGAAGAAAGAAGTTTTTTAATGATCATTTCATTTTTTTAGGAGAAAAAAACTTAATTGAAACCAACCTGACCCTATATGAAAAGGTACTTCTCCAATCTAATAAATTATGAAATAACTGTTTGACCAGATTTTTGGAGTCAGTCTATGTAATTACATGCAGGCCTTAGTCGAGATCTGGAGAATTATAAAATCATAGAATCTACTTAAATCTCAAAATGCAACACAACATACAACAATCTATAAAAATTGACAAACATATTGACAAACAAAATTGAAAGAGCAGTTTTGAAGTGAACTGGAATTTAAGTCCAGACTGGTTTGTCTGGGCTTAAATCCAGTCACATTGCTGTGGCATGACCTTAAATATGCTGCTCATGCTAAAAGAAAAAACTCTCCTATGTAGCTGAGTAGAAGCAATTCAAAAAATTATTTTAACATTTAAGTGCAACAAAAAAGAAAAAAAAAAGAAATCTGCAAGGAGGTGAATACATTTTCACAAAAATACATTGCAGAGTTTTTAAATCATAGGTTAAAAACAGTAAACTGGACATGGAGGGTTCACTGTGTAAGAACCATAATCGGCTTCATAACTGTCATCTGACCGAGCACATCACCGAGCAGATGCGTTTTACTAACGTAAAAGGACGATCGAGGTCCTTGTTATGGTGTGGTGTGGAGCAAACAGAAAGGACAGAGAGAGGAAGGCAAATGAGGTCTTTTACCAGCCCAGTAAAGATTAAAGGGAGTAAATGTGAGTCTCACAGCCATAAGGCCATGCAAAGCAAATGTGGCCATTAATGCAAACCCAACAAGGACTGTATGTGTAATGCATTTGAAATATAAACTAAGTAGTCATCTTTAAAAGCTGCATACAAGCTGCTCTTTTCTTTGTATAAAAAATTTATAATCATAATTACTGTATATCCATATACAGTACTAAAAGACATTACTCCTCTATATGTATGTTCATCATTTCTATAATGATGGAAATATGAAACCTGCATGGAGTCTGAGCCTTTTAACAAACAGTAGGAGACATGGTAAAAATGGAATATTTGGAAAGGAAAGGTAAATTTAAACTACTTCAATTTCTCAGTCCAGTGACTAAAACTTTACTTTAATTGTATCAATGTACATTTACAGAGACCTGCATGACACTGTCATGGCTGTTAAAGTGTGTCATTATAAGATAAAGTGCTTTGTTTCTCACAGAGACCAAGGTGTGAAAATGAAGCCCTTTATTTACAGTGTGTCTTCCTGCCTGACTTGCTTTTCCTTCACGCATTGATAAACACCAGAGGGGCTTTATAGATCCTGCCGGAGATCATGGTCAGAATAGAGGTCAGCGAGCTTCAACTGCCGGTGAGGGTTGTGCTTACAGTGAACTTACAGGTAACTTACAGTTGCAGTTACCTGTAAGTTACACATAGCTTTTTTTTTCAGAGTGAAGTGAGTAATACATATAATTAGAAACAATTAAGACATGTTTCTGATGTACAAATCAACTGTGACACCTTTTATAATTATATTCAACAAATTAGAATATGCATTCCGATGAGGTTTATCAGATAAAATGTACCTTTTTAAAAATAATAACCTCTGAGTAGGTTTTAAACATGCTTCTTATTAATTTAACATTTCTGAACTTTTTTCTCTTATTTTGTTTTTCTTGATGCATTTTTTTTTATTTTAAACATTCTTTCATTAGCTGTATAAGCAGACAATCCTCATCATCATTAACAGAAATAAAGAATAATGAGTTTCACTCACAGAATTGAGTTACTAAAATAAGTTAAGTTTTTAATTATATTCTTATTTACTGAATGGGTCTTTATATCCAATTATTCCAGAACTTGGAACTTAAACAGGTGAAAGCTTAGGTTTTTGTACCCATCAATAAACAATTAGAATGTCTGTCATACATATGCATTCCTAACATTCATAGACATTCAGTGGAGTTGGCGAAATTAGAAGGTCATTGTTGCATCCCCATGTCCAGGTTTTGGTTTAATTAACACCATGTTGACTATAAAATAAAAAGCCTGGCATAAAAATATTTACAGTACAAAAAAAAGTACATTTGGTGCATGGTAGATCTTCTTCTTTCAGTTTTACAGCTTAATAAGCATTGGGTCCATTTGACTTAGGCAACAAGGGGTTAACAAGATAAAAAAGAAAATTGATCCAATAATTGCATCCATTACAACAGATGTAGAGATTGGTTTGGAGTGAAATGGGGCTCACTTTTCTACTTTATAATGTTCTACACCAGTCTGATTGTTGGTGGGTTTATAGCTGAAATTTCAGCATGGAAGGTGAGGGCACTCTTCCCTACAATTATCATCTTTAACCCTCTATGGCATGGTGTTGCCCACAGGCAACAAACCACATATCTATACCTCACGTTGCTCCTTTATTTTATTTTTTGGGGGGCATGATTTAAAGTGCCACCAGACATATTTTTGTCCAAATAAAAGAGGTATTGAGGTCCAGGTGACCTTTTACTTGGAAGGTCACCTGCTTTTTATTCAGCAGAGATGCATGGTACACCTTGCCTCCTACTTGTAAGTTACAGATCACTTTTCTTCATGGTTAAATTTTGGGTAACTCTAACTAAAAATATTTACATGTCTGTGAGTATGTAAAGAAGCATTGTAGGTCATTTAAATAATTTTTTTAATATAATTTATATGCTAAAACTGTGTTTTGTTGTTTGTTGCCTCAGGGCAACATTGCGCAGTAGGGGTCCTTTTGTTCAGACAATATTATTCTAGTGCGTTGATATGCAGTTGATTACAAAATATTTATCACAGCCAATTTTTTAACTGCATTATTGACTAACAGCAACAGGAGATGGATGCAAGCTCATTTCATGGACAAAAAGTGCGTGGTTCATAAGCTGGGGTCATTCTCGATGAAAACATGAGGATCCACTCTACCACCATTATTTCATTGTTTGTTTATCCTCAAATCTAACTTCAGTCCAAAAGGGCAATAAGCTGGTCATTAATGAATAAATGGCCCTATTCCAAGGCAGGCAAAGACTGAAGCAATATCTGCCAAAACCAAAAATATGGGGCTGCAGGGTACTTCATATGGCTGGTGCAGATTGTGTTCCTTACTACTTTAAAACTTACACAGGGCGAGTCGTGCCACCACCAAATTTACCAGACATGGGAGCTGGTGGACATGTTGTCCTTTGCTTGGCTCAAATTCTACAAAGGAATCAGAATTACAAACTCTTTAAAAGAGAACCTGCAGTCCTAACTCCAGTCACTGATGTGAATCTGGTCGCTACAACCCATGGATAATCAGATAAACAGATGGTGATTCACAAGTATGTCAATAATCAAGTACCAGAAATGTGATATACACTCTTTTTCACATCAGCAAGCAATTCCTACCTGATGTTTTACACATAATAGGGAAAAAGACTGATGGCAACATCCTTAGTGAGTCTAACTCTGCCAAACATACACGTACAAACACACAAATGCTCATTTTAGTAGTTTTCTTAAATGTACCATTCGTTAATGAAAGTTTGTTTATTTTATATTTGGTGAATTGGAACCATGTCTGATTTATTTTTGTCAACATTTTTTTTTTTTTATGAATATAGTTTTTGTTTGATTTGTATTTAATTTCTCATAATCACTGTAGAAAACCTTGGTGTTTTAGCCCCCTTGTAGCACAATGTTGCCCTGAGGCAACAAACCCAAATCTGGTTCCGGGAGGCGTCAGGGTCTGATTTTATGATTGATATGTAACTAGGGGCCACTAAGCTCCCAAAGAATGCAGGAAAAATATTTTTTCCCAAAAAAACCTAAAAGTCATAAAAAAGCCATAGAGGGATAATACTGGTTGCTGTTTACAGATTGATCTATATTTGGCCAGCCCTGCAGATGAAACATTCTGAGACTCTTCCACCAAAACGTAGCCTAATACAAGTAAAGGTAATTTTAGCCAAATAAAGAAATGGGCATTGAAATATTAGGTGACTCAAGAGCAACAAAACCCCCAGATAATGAAAAAAGAAAGCATTTATTGCTATGTTGTTCAAAAAGAACAACATAGTTTCTCAATTTTTGTTACAAAACAATCACAAACTTCAGTGCATTTTTTTTTTGTTTTGCTATTGCGTGTATGTAATGTGAGGGAGGAGCTGTCACTAGCTAAAACGTAGTCTAACAGTAAAGTCCGTGACCACATGCAACATGCACACATGCATACACACGCTCACCCGAAATAACTTACTTTTTGGTGTCCGCAAAAACTGCCACGGTTCGTTGTGACTGCGGTGCACACATGGTATTACTGCCTCGGTTGTCATGTTCATGCTAACTTGTAGTTTTCAGCGTCAAACATTTTCCAAATATTCAAGCCAAGCTATTTCCAGGCTGAACCAGGGATCACGTGATAACGTGTTTGTGATGTCATCGGGACGTTGTGTTAATTGAGAGTTCTATTTTGGAAACAGGTTGTCTTTTTTTTCCTCAGTGTTATTATTATGTTATTTACTTTGTATACTCTAGAAGTAATTGTTTAGTTTTTTTTGTTTATTTGTTTGTTTTGTTTTTGTCTTCCTGTGGGCGGAGCCTGGGGCTATAAAAGACGGCGCTGCCTCCCCACAGGGAGTCAAACTGAGTTTTAACTATCAACAGGTCACACTGAAGGTGATGGACTTTTGAACTGCTCTATGGGTACTGCAGTTTTTTTTTTTTGTTGTTGTTTTTTTTTGTGTGTGTGTGTGTGTGTGTCTGTTTTTAACCTGCCTGGACATCCATTGTAAATATTTTTGTCCAAATCCCAACAGAACCCTGCCACACATAAGACAAATTGTCAAGTTAAAAGAAAACTATTGGTTCATAAATTGTCTTTTCCTTGGAGCAAATAAAAATCTCAAAATTAAACAGCTCATAAAATACGACATTTTGAAATAAAAAGTACTGTGTGAAATGTAGCAAACAAGTTCCAGTGCAAAAAGAGAGGCAGGGGGTACGTTGGTAAAATAAGGGGAAGATTTTGTTATTCCTATTAATTTTCTAAAATGTGTGTTTTGTTGGCAAAATGTGAGGGAGCAAGATAACAAATTCCGCCAAGGTTGTTCAAACAACACAGTGACTGATCGTACAGCCAACTGGGTACCAAGCAAGATCAAAATAGCTTGTGGATTTGAAAACGCAAGCATGCAGGGGAACTGAAAAAGAAGAACCGGGCCAAAATGAGCTTACACTGTCTATCAAAAAGAGTGGTGGGGCAGTGGGAAGGGTATTGGGGGGGACAGGGCAGGGACCAAGAGAGAGCAGCAAACTGACATGAAAATGAGGCAGTGCTTGGGGAAACGCAAGCAGGTTGTGACACCTGAGGTTTGTGAGGGGTTTCGGGTAGGTTGGCTCAGGACGATAAGATGACTGCCACCTTATCTGTAGTCGTCAGGCTGTTAGCACACACACATCCACCCCGACATATGAACACAAATGTGGGCTCACACAAAATCTGGCCAGGAAATGGTAGACGAAACACAGTTGGAAGATTGGCAGACAGGTGTTTGGGACTGTGACTGGAATTGACTCAGATGTCCATTTGTGTACTGCTGCTTGTGTGGTCTTGTGTATGTGTATAGCTGTGCATGTGTGCGGGTGTGTGTGTATACTTTACAAAAGACACAAAAGGTTAAACCAATTAAAAAATGGCAGGAGAGGGATTCCAGGAAATCCAAGAGTAAATTAACATCTCATTTCATTTTTGAGCTTCTATATCAACTTCATTAGACGCAGAGCAAAATGAATCTGGATGTAATCAAAGCACAAAAAAACAGACACCATGCCAGATGTTGGATATTAGACAGGATGATATGAACATATGATCCTCATACGAAGCAGTCACACTAGTTCAGCCTATTTAAATACACGTAACCACAATTAGTAGCAGAAAAACGTCACTAAATTTTGGTTTTGACAACAATCCTCTTTACATTGGAGCTCCAATAAACCTGCCACACAAAAAGCCCAGTATTTTGAAACTTTTTCATTGAAGTTGTTTCTTATTTTATTTTTATTCTCATTTTCAGCTTCCCTCCAGTGTTTTGTTTGTTTATGCTCAGTAGTAGAGAATTACAAATGTTTCGGCACTCAGCAGTGCAGGTTGAGTGTGAAAGGCCTCGTAAAAACAGAGGAGAATTCTTCAGATGTACAGAGCAGGAGCCATGTTTGCACACCCAATGACAAATGTAAGTATTTTCTAAGTTAACAAATTTTGATTGTGTGCTATTATTTCTAGCTTAGAGTGTTATTTCTTCTGATTAACATTTGCCAACATGAAAGCCAGGCTGATATTCTGATGTGTTTAGCTTGATATCATTGTCAATTCTTCTCTACAATAAATAAATATATTTCAAATGAATAAAAGAAAATATTACATTTGGGGAAAAAGTGATTGTATTTGTTTAAATAATGCTAATTACATGTAAAGTGTGGGATGCATTTCTATTAACCTCCCTCCCCCTTTACTCTAATATCCCAAAGTAAAATTTAATACCACCAGTTTTCTTCAGAAGTTCTGGAATCAAGTTATGTGTGAGTAAAGGGCACGTTGAATACAGCTATTATGTGAAAGGGGGAGGGTTGTTTTTTAAAAGCAGTGAACAACCTGCATAAAGACAAATGGACACACCAGGCAGGTCTGGGAGAATGTTGTGAAGAAGTTTAAAACGGGATTTTCATATAATATGTCATAAGCATTGAATGTCTCAGAACACTGTTGAATCCATAGTGTGAAAACAGAAAAAATATGAGATAAGTGCAAGCCAGAACAGAGCAAGCGAAAGAAAAGCACTGATGAGAAAAGAAGCTAAGAGCCCCATAGTGACCCTCTAAGAACTGCAGAGATCATCTGCTTAGGTGGGAGAATCTGTTGTCAGGAAAACTTTTTATGGTACATTTTAGAAAGCTGGCCCTGGTAGATTTCTGGCAAGAATAAGAGGATTGTTAAAATAACGTTTGAGAGGTTTTGCTTAAGATTTGCTATATGTAATGTATATAAAGCAGAAAACATGGGAAAGGAAAACTTTGGTAAGATGAAACCATAATTAACTCACCTAAGTTTACATGCAAATCACTGTTGTGCCAGAAAATGAACATTGCATATTATCCTGAGCACAAGATCCACATGGTATATTATAGTTATCACAGTGCGGTGCTATGGGGATACAGGAATACAGGGCAACCTTGGAAGAAATGTGTTATATTAGTACTTTAGAATGAAATACAGAGATCCAACTTCCTAAAATAGTAAAGAGTGTGGTCAAGAAAGGAAGATGATATATAAATCAAAAGTAAGTAGGAAAAAACTGGAGACAAATTACAAATGATCAAATGTATTCACATCACCTGCTGAATTCTAATGACACTTTTAGACATTGACTGACAATCTCCATGTTTTCTTCAAACAATATGGCAAATAAACAATCCACACTTGAGTGAGGACGGTTGCACAGTAAATGATTTTAGATGTTTAAGTAAGTTGTACCTATTAACATGTAGAGAACATTTGGACTGAGACAATGAATGGAAGCTGCTGTAAAACCATTTCAATTGCAAAGGCATGGGGAAACAACACAAATAAACCCCTTTTGGTATTACCCTTTGGGATCCCACACAGTCACTTCTCATTTTTTCCAAACACCCATGGATCACACACCAACTCTGAGACAAACTGTACCTGTCCAAAGGGGAATGCAAGGGTGTATTTTCATATTATGAAACAAATCAACTTCATGATCCATTGTTATTACTTTGGCAGACAGTGAGAGATGGAGATTTCATTTTTTTAAGCTCTGGCTGCTTTAATGTGAAGGCTTTGGGATGCAGTCTAGTGATTCTGTGGTCATCTTCCACCATAAATATTAATTACCAGCTATAGCTTAGCTATTTTACATTCATGTTATGCACTAGCCAAAAAAAAAGCTTTATAAAAAAAATTGAGGCATATACATGTGGATGTCATAAGTGGTCATATTGAGTGCTTGGCTGTGCTTCATTGGTGTGTGTGCAGGTTTATGTGAGATAATGTGCAAATGTCTGAGTGTTCCAAGGACAGGCGATGATGGGAATTGTCCCAAAGGCTCTGCGGTCCTTCTCTAATATACGGTAATAAGCCATCAGCACAGTGTATAACTAGTTAGACACATCATGACATTATTAAAAAAAGCTTGAACAAAGTCAAGTAAAAGTCAAAGCCTCGCCACATGGAAGATTGCACTCACATTAGGTCAGTTATAACAACAAGTACACAAAAGGGCAAACAATAACTGCATGATATGATAAAAGGTGTTATTAGCTAAAAGACTCTTTAGTCTTCTGATTTAAAGTCTTAGTCTTGCATGGCTAATTAAAGTACAAATAATAATTTAGCCTTACCCTTGTTTTTAGAAAACACTGCTCATGGAGACAAATCATAATTCTTCTATCTGCTACTTCATCCCTTCATTCTGTCTTTATGCTTATCTATCAGTCCATTTATCCATTCTGCCTCCTGCATCCACTGGTCTCACTCTCCCTTTATCCTCTTATCTACTTAAATGTATTGTACAGCGCCATTCCAGGCCTGGTGTAGTATACACTGTCCATGAAGATATTGAACAGCACTCTGAATCACTGTCTCTGTTTACCCGTTTACCAAACAGATACATGAAAAGCCCCTGTGTTGAAGCCACGGTTCAGCAGTTTCTAATTATGTGTTGAAGCCTAGACAGCATATTTCATATAGGTCCATAAAGAAGGGATAAGAGAAAAAAGAATGAAATGACATACACTGAAGCAGGAGAGTGGTAAACCAAAACTGTGACAGAAATAGGTTGAAGGGAAACTACAGACCTTATCATTCAGTCAAGTCAGTTGTTTTTTTGTTGTTTTTTTTTTTGCAACAGCTCAATGTTTTGTTTGGTCTGCAACATTCTACTTAACAGCCATTATGTTAGTAATAGCTCAAGCCAAAAATACAATGCACATTCATTGGAAGATACATCAGTTTCCATGAGCACACATTTTAGTTTATAAGAGACTATACATGAAAATAATATGCTAACTACTGAATAAATTTGTTATTGGTTTGGCTATTAAGATTTTCAAACTGATAATTTGCAGTTACGTCATTAAACGTGATCAATTTCTTGGAAGATGTCGATTTGTCCTAACACTAATACTTATGGAGGTAAATTAAAAACTATTTAGTCTCAATAATATTGCAAACTATTCATTAGAGAGAATGAAAAAACTGGCTGATGACTAGAATCAGACAATTTTATATTTGACTAGTCCTGATTGGCGATAGACTAGTCAGAAATTCAAATAGGATATTCTTTTAATCAGTGAATGTACCACACACTTCAGCACTTCCACTTTACAACAACAACACTCTTCAGTGTGGAAACTGTTACTGAGTAAGGAAGACCAAAGGTTTGTCATTTTCAGTATCTGTCATGTATTCACATTTGAATTTTGAGCAATCAAAGTATGAGAAGTACTTCATAGGGAACATATGTTTTCCACAAAGGCTAATTGGGCATTTGTTCAGGAGAAATATATACCAGAGACATATACACCATATGCTATTGATTTAGCTCATTTTCTTTTCCATAGAGTTTTGTGTTTTTGTACAACAGGTGAAAAAAATAAGCCATCTGCCACATGTCAATTTGGAAGCATGCTTGTGGCATTTTGTGGTATTCTTAAACAAGCAAATTGACAAATAACAGAAAGGTTGAAGATAGTACAGTAAAATTTCCATGTTATTCTCTAGTCAGCTTTCATTCTAATCTGTCAAAGATATCAGATTTTGAAACTCTGGCATCCTTTTCAACATCTCCAAGTAACAGTAAGAACATATTATTTAGAGAACATGCACTAAGAATTCTGTTAAAAGTTAGTTATGCTAAAATGTTTTATTAGAATCAATATCTACTGTAAGATATTAAAAGGTGTTTAAAATATTAACTTCAAATCATTTGGGGGTTTTTAAACAGTGAAAGTGTTCTCAATTACCCATTGTTTATCTTCTAATATTGTTTTAGAAAAATTACGGTCAGAATTTAAGATTTGAATAAGTGCCTTCAAATAACTATTGAATAAACAAATGCCAATTATGGTATTTGGAATAAGTGTTGATGGTTTGCTTATTTTGGTATATTGATCTCTGGTTTCCTTAAAAACCAAGAACATTGCCCTGACACAGCTATCCCCTGACTTAAATGTGTATATCCAAGCTCAGAATCAATCTTTAGGTCATTTAGAAATGACCATTGACAGTCCAACTTCACATTATGAAGCAGTGCTGATGTACATTTACATATAACCCTCAGACCTACCCAGGCTACCACTTTGCATTTATTCCCTTGTCTAAACCTTAACCCAGAGGCAAGGTTTGAAGATCACAAAGTGAAGGTTAAAATGTGTCCCGACTTTGCCTTTCGGCAATTTCACATTAATTAGCAAACCTCTATGACTTTGATAGTACAGCTAAATGTGAAACACTCACTCGTGGACACACCAAACCACACACACACACCCCATCAGGAGGACATGCATACGTACACACAGCAGCTCTTCTCAGGGCTCGTTAATGAGTGATGTCATTAATGTTGGTGTACGGTTGCCAGCTGTAATATTTCCTGTGGTCATTAGACCATCTGGTGGCCTGACTCCTTGCATATCTCTCTCTGTCTCCACTTCTGCTGTTCAGTATTTCTGGTGGTTCAAAGCTCATGTGTCTTTCTTTCTTTATATATTTGAGCAACTTTCAGTTAAAAGATTCAATGGATTTTTTTAGAAATATATATATATATATATATATATATATATATATATATATATATATATATATATATATATATATATATATATATATATATATATACTGTATATATATACTGTATGTACAGTATATACAGTACAGACCAAGAGTTTGGACACACCTTTTCATTGAATTCAATGAGAATATATATATATATATATATATATATATATATATATATATATATATCACTTTTCTAACCTGAAGGGGTTCTCAAAGACACTTCACATTATTTAGATATATCTTGATGCTGATCTTACTGTCCTTCTTTTGAAAGAAGTTATTGCACCATCAAATTCCCTGGAGTGCAGCAGTATCTCTAATCCAATGGTGCTATTTTTTCTTCTTTGCATATTTTAAGCTTATTGGTTTATTTTTACAAACTGAACTGGAAGGGAACACCCTTCTGAGACTAGGTTGTGGGAAAAAAATGGTCCAGGAGGAAAACCCAGACATCCCTATTTATAAAAGGGATAGTCTGCTCTGGGCTTTGCTACCAGTGGGATATTCCCAAAAATTTCCATAGCAAGGTGCCTAGGGGGGCTCGTTACGAAATGTCTGAACCACCTCAACTTATTCCCTTTGGTATAAAAGAGTAGTGGTTCTACTCTGAGCTTCCCCTGAATGACAGAGTTACAACTTTATTTCTTGACCTCAAGCAAGTCACCCTATGCAGGAAGCTAATTTCACCCACTTGTGTCCCAGGTTTGATACTTCATGCCATGATCCTTAACATCTTATGAGCACAGGTGAGAATAAGAACGTGGACTGGTTAATCAAAACCCAACCTGTCTTGTTCAGACCTTTTTACATCAATATCAGACAGAATAGGGGCATCAATCTGTTTATTTCCTCCTTCATCTTCTAGATACATTACAGACAAACCTCTGACTCACAGGAGGAAATGTATTTTGTTTCTGATTGATATCTAATCAGTATTCAGACCCCTCAAAGATACTTTTTGTAATGATAAACTTAGCAACAGTTTTTAATGTTGCTGGAGACTTCTGAAAACTTGCACATAAAAGAATGTACATTTTTCATTCTTTTCAGTGAGGAGCTGCGGCTGGTGCCACGGGCCCCTCCTCTGTCCCAAAGCATTAACAATCAGCCCAGTCCAGCAGTCCCTCCCAGCTGGAATCAGAGCAGGAGATGTACACCCCTCCAAGTCCTGACTGTAAATGAAATCATCCATGCGAAAATATCCACCACTGGGTGGGTGGTTGCATGTTCTTTTGTGCCAAGTTTAAAACCAAACCAGACATAACTAACTTGAAAACCAAGAAAACAAAAAAACAATTACAATTGCCTCCAGAAATGTGTAAATAAAACACCCATCCTCTTTGTCTTAGCCAGTCCCAAGCCCAAATAAAAAGGAATGCTGGATTTGTGATAGTAAATAAAGACTCAACAGAAATACATTCATATTTAGTTCTAAACATACTTATGGGCAGTATAGACATGCAACATTCATGTGAATATAAACTAAATATCACATCCCTTGAAACTTTCTTTGCACATTTCAGTCCCTTTGTTGATCAATACCTTATCAAACAACCTCACTCTGTGCATATAACTTAAAAGCTAAATATTGTATACAATACATATTAGCCCATGTAATGTAGTTATCACCTTCATTGCTCTATCTTTGCTTCAACACAATAGTTTTTTTCTTTTCTTCCAGATCCAAAGACACAATCAAAACAGTATTGATTAAAAACAACCACCAAGAGGGCTCAAATCTCAAAAATGTGACTTTTGTTCTGTATTTCATATTCAAAAGATGGAATTGCAATTTACTGCAGAAAAGGCCAAAACTCTCAAAACTAATTAATTTTCTGTTTTCTACTCTCAAGTCTACCTGTATCTAACTTTGTTTGAAGCAAAAGAAAAGGAAAAAAAAATCAGATCACTTTAGTTTCATACAGCATCAGATTGCTTGTCTCCCCGATTCTTACATTTTTAATGAGAAGGGTTCTTTGAAGTTCATGTGAAGCATGGCTATAATTTACAACCAATTTCTGTATCAAATGTTTTCTTTTCCTCAAAATATAACTGTGTTAAATTCACCTGCTCTCTTTCTTTAGTCTTTTTCATAACATTTTATGCCACAGAGCATCACAGTCTGTTTTGATAACTCGAACAACTGCTCAAACATTTCTTGCTGACAATTTTTATAGCAATGTTTCTACAGTTGTTCTGTCATTTTAAATCCATACCACTGATCTGTAATAAAACACAATGCTTTATTTTTTTTGTAGAAATCAAAGTCACATACTCACACATATTTCTCAAATACTTTCCTGGTCAAACAACATGAAAATATTGCTTAAAAACCGCTATGTGTAAAATGTTTGAAACAACTTCAAGTTTGTTTTGCATCCATAACTCACTTGTGTCTAGCACCATCCAGCTTTCCCTTGACTCTGCTTTGCAATGCTAAAATAGCATTCCAAAAGCATAATTCTGCCACCGCCATATTCCTCACTACTAGGATGATGGATTTACATCTCATACATTTAACATTTTTTATTTTTTGTATCAACAGAACCAACAAGTTAAATACAACTTGGATCAACTTCTGGAAAACCTGCCTCGCCCTCTGCACAACTGTGGTTGTAATTTTCATCAATTCTCTATCTGCATCTAGACAGCAGTCAGAAATATATCTGTCTGCTTCTGCCTTGGGCAAAAAATGACTTTTTTTGTTTTTATGAGAAAGTCCAAAGTTCACAATAGGTTTATTTTGGTTTAATGAAGTAATTGCATTTTTTGATTTGACTGAACACACCACACAATCTTCCTCCTTTGTAATTTCCTGTGAGCTCTTGTATGTCCGAGCCACTGAAACATACATCTGCTGAGAAAAAAGATTTTCTTACAGCCAAGTATCCTAGAAGGTCCATGTATGTACGAAAACCAAGAGATATTCAAAGTGTGTACAGATTAGAATATAATGTTGCAGAAACAGTTCCTTATAGCCAAAAGCTCACGTTCTCACTAAAACCAGGACCAGAAGATAGAGCACATAACACCACTTTTAAAGTCCCTACGCTGGCTCTCTATAGCTCACATAATAGACTTTAAAATGCTGTTGTTGGTTTACAAATCACTGAACGGCTTAGCACCACAATACATTAAAGATCTGCTGTTATTGTATCAACCTTCCAGATCTCTCAGGTCTTCCGGTTCTGGTCTGCTCTGCGTCCCCAGAACCAGAACCAAACGAGGAGAAGCAGCATTCAGCATCTATGCACCACAAATTTGGAACAAACTTCCAGAAAACTGTAAAACAGCTGAAACACTGACTTCCTTTAAATCTCGACTAAAAACCTACCTGTTTAGGATTGTATTTGAAACGTAATCAATTACAAATTTATTGATGTAACCTGACTTAATGTCATGTTTTGTTGATTCTATGTTGCATTGTATTTCTGTGTTTGCTATGATGTAAAGCACTTTGAAATGCCTTGCTGCTGAAATGTGCTATACAAATACAATTTGATTGATTGATTGATTGATTGATTGATTGATTGATTGAAAAGCTTGTGGAAAATATGCACAGTCCATTCATGTTCTAGCAAAAATCTCATTGTTCTTATCTTCACATATTTTATGTGTTACAGTTTGATTCGTTGATTATTTGAACAGCAGGTATAGTGAATCATGCATGTCTTTAATTTATGCAGTTTGATTGTGCATTGTAGATGTTTCCACTTTTCAAATGCACATCATTTAAGTCCAGCCAACTATTTACGATGTTACATATCTCTGTCTTTCAATTCTACAGCTACAGGACAATGGAATCCAGGTCAAGCTGTATCCCTTTAAGGCGCAGTAGCATGGTCTCACTGCAATAAATCTGTCAGTGTCTCCTGCAGGGAGTGCATTGCATTTAAAGCAAATTAGATGAGTTGATTTGATTGGCAATGATTGATGCTAGTCTCCAGCACCCCCACTGATAATGCATTTCTTCCTCAGACACCGTTTCCAAATCTGCTACAGGTGTACTCAGCTTTCTAAATATTGCATACAGTTGTCTCAACATCACAATTATACTTGCAAATGAATCTGTTTTACAAAGACAACCGTAGATTTTATTTGACTTTTATGTGACCAGCCAAGTCAGTGTGCATAGATGTGGACATCAATTTTAATGTTTTGTTTTAGGTTTAAATTTAGACCGAGTCATTTTCACACACAAATGATTTGGAACATAGCAGCTATGTTTAGAGTTATTTTTCTGTGGGAAAGTGAACATTCCCTGAATCTATCTAATGTTTGTAGCACCTAAACAATGTTTAAAGATTTCTTAGATTTACCTTTACCCATCATTCCATTAATTCTGACCATCTTTCCTGTCTTTGCTGAAGAAAAACATCTTCAGAGGGTATGATGTTGCCACAAAAATGTTTCACAGTTGTGCTGGTGAGTTAAGGTTGATGTACATAGTTGTTTTTTTTCCCCATTATTTTGGATGTAAGTCATAGTACTTTCTTACACTTGGATCTACAGCCTCCACATGGTTTGGGGTACATGCCACACTTTTCAGACCTATATATTAGTAAAATATAAAATGAAATACACATGTCCTTTTATTTGCAATTTATTATATTCTGCCTGACCTGATAAAACCTGATAAAATATATCCAAATTTGAAACAGAGCCCTGCCCACACCAACATGGATTGCTTGAAAAAACAAAATAAACTATTTTGCACTTCTATATGCTAACATAATTTTTAGTGACCATAATATTTATAGACACTTGTGTTTGTAGCTCATATATGCATATTGAATAAGTGTTTATTTTTTTTTTTTTTACAAAACAACTAAGTACCATTATCTGCACTAAAACCTAAAAAATGATGTATTATGATTATGTATTATTTGAGCAAAATATTTGCTTTGTTTTTATCTAAGCACAGTACCATCTTCCACATGTTGCTGCCCATAGCAAATCTGATGTCTTGTGACATTCATTTAACAGTGACTCTCCTTTTGTCAATAAAAACGTCAGTTTTGTGAAATGTTGGAATAAAGGTTGTCCTGTCAACAAATTCTCCCACCTAAGCTATAGCTCTGTGCATCTCTTGAAGTTTTAACATCTCAGAATAATGCTCATGTTGTTGCCGTGCATTTTTCATGGTAGTGTTTCTTTAGTCATTTTTCCTGTTAAGTGCAGCTTGCTATTTACGTGACTTCTCAAGGCAATCGGTATAACAGGCATCAGTACAATTACATAAACGTTTTAATTGAACTAATAAAACTTGATAAAATTTGTGGTTGTAAAATGACATTAAAAAAACTTTAAAGAGTATGAATACATTTGCAAAGCACTATTTATTTGTGCGACTTAATTAGGGTTGAATCATAGCATTAATACACAGTCAAAATACATAAATTTTTATTATGCCTTAAAGATCTGTTTCAACAAATGCTACATTGCTGAGGCACAAACTAGAATTGAACAGCCCAGGCTGTCCCACTCTGTGTTAATTTGGCTAGTTTAAAGCAGAATGCAGCTTTTTGAATTTAAAATAGGATTTACTTGGCTACTAAATGAACACAAGTTGGGTTGTCGGCTTGAGAAACCATGAAAAAAAAAAAAGAAGAAAAATCTGGTTTAATTTCACAGTACAATCTTCAGGCAGAGCTCCAAAACCTCACTGGGGGCTACAATTTAAGTACAATCTGTCTAAGCCGCTGCAGGCAGGGACAACAGGGCTAATGCCTGTTTCTGACTTCATGTGTGTGCTATGGGAATAGTATTCCTAATGGGAATGTCACAGCCTCATGAGAATCCCGTATGCCTGTCTATTGAAAATAAAAGCCATTTAAAAGCCTCTTCCACATGAAAAACGACTTGAAAAACTAAGTCAAGTACAGCCTAAAGCATAATGTGAGAATTATTGTTAAGAAAAAAAAGAAAGGTGGTGTTATTACAGTGAAATTTATAATCCCACCCCAGAGGTTATGTGTATGTGCTGAGTGTGTACATACACAAGTTAAATAACTTGATGGTAAGCGTGTCTAATGTGAACAAGGTCAACCAAGCACAAAGTTAAATGCTTCAAATTTCATTTTTGTCTTAATGGTTTTACATATTTTATTCAGTGCAGTGTAGGCTCATTCTCCCCATATGCATAGGCACATCTAAAAAAAATTTAATTGAATATTCTGAAAAAGTTCACTGTTGTAACTTGTCTCAAAATGTCAAACTCAGATTATATAGAGTTACTACAAAAAGAGTGAAACATTTCAAGCGTTTATGTTTTCGAATTTTGCCAGATATTTTTTTACAAATGATGAAAAAACTGGACAGTTTCTCAGTGGTTCAGATTTTTAGATGAATGTAGAGTTTATATTTAGTTTGGGAATCAAGATTCCAGATTCCGGAGGAACAGCTGAGAACCTCAAAATTCTTACTGAGGTCGAGTGTGAATTTTCTCAGTCGCTGATGATTTGAGTTGCTTTGTCGTCTGCTGGTGTTTTATTTAGTCTGGAATTAATGGAATTTTAGGGCATTTCATGCTGCTCACAAGTTTTATGAGGATGCTGATTTTATTTTCCAGGAACCAAAAGCTGCTTCATTGGCCATGGTGTTCCCGTTCTGATTGGCCATTAATCTTGATCGACTTTAACCTCGTAGAGAATTGGTGGGACATTGTCAAGAGGAAGACGAGAGACACCAGACCCTATAATGCAAGTGACCTGAAGCCCAGCATTATTGTTACCTGGGCTTCCGTCAAACCTCAGCAGTGCAACAGGCTGATCGTCTCCATGCCACGCCACACTGATATACTAATTTATGCAAAAGGAGATCCAGGCAAGTATTGAGTGTACAGAAATTTACAGACTTTTCAGAAACCAAATATTTCTGTCTAAAATATACTTTTTCATTGATCTTCTGTAATATTGTACTCTTCGAAGACACTGAATTTTATGTTTCTGCAACCCATTATTATCATAATTACAAGAAAGAAAGGCTTAAACTCAATTTAATTTTTAGTAATTTTTACTTTCTGAAATAAGCAACAAAAAGTATTGGGTTTTTTTTTTCTTTTACAATATTCCAATTCTTCTATATGTGCCCATAATTTCATTCTTTTTGCTTTTGTCACACAAATTATTCAAGAACTGCATTGCAGATCAAAGGCTGGCTTGTCTCACTGTAAAGCCCATTTAGTATTGCGTTGTGACCCGTGTTTCTGAATCAGAGGGTTTTCTTAATGACAGAGAGATAGACACCATTGTCAGAGCCATTGTGATGTGCTGATCTTCTAGAGATTTTAAACTCATGCTTACTCAAATCCAATTGTTTCACAAGAAGCCTCACTCAGAGCCATTTATCAGCGAAATTAGGTTGGAGCTGAGGCTGTTCATGAACACTGACACAGCAGAATATGGTTCCTGTTCACATACTTTGGTCCTGAATCCTAGGTGATGAAAAAAATGAATTTTTAAAAAATAATTAATGGCACTCCAGCAGAAAAAAAGGGCGAGCAGAGGCCACCATGCTATTTTGGAAACTTTTCAGGGCAACTGTGATGCAAAGTGGTGTAGCCAAAGGTCAAGTTGAGCATGCCATAGTTTCCTAATCTTGTCTGGACTTTTTTCAGTTCATTTTCTCCAATACCTCACAAACCAATTTTTCAATTCACAACTGCTTGTTAGCGGCCGATTTTTAAGTATGTATGTTACATTTCCATATGGTCTGAGGTCCAGGGAACCCAAGTTACACCCAGTACATACCACCATCTCAAAGAAACTTTCCAGTCTGCACTACTCAATTTTTTGATTATTATAATGTAATTGTGGCAGTTAATGGGCGATCTCATATTTCATGTAGATTTTTTGTGGAAAAAATATCCAAGTTTGAGGCCATATTACTTCTAAGTAGGCAATTAAAACAAATTGCTTCTAGTAATGGGAAAATATGGTTTCTTGTGATAAGTTCCATATGGACTTTTTCTTTTCTTTTTTTACATTCTGTCAGACTGAGCTATACCTCCAAGACGTTTTTTTTTTTTTTTTTGTGGTGGGGAAAAAGCAGTGATATCCACTCCTAACACACAAAGCACACTTTATTTGGCATTAGGAAAGTAAAAACATAAATAAATACATTTTTCAATCAGGAGATGTAAGGACTTGCAGATGAGTTGATGCAGGATAATAAATTTATTGGGTTCAACAAAACACAATAAGATATGCTTTTATCAATATTTTTGGGGAAAACTAAGAATCAACATTTTTACTTTGTTTTTCATAAATAGAGTAACAGCTTCACAATTCAGAAAATAAGCTTTGAAGAATCTGAAATCAGCATAAAATAATACAGTCTAGATTAGGCAACACTGTCACACATGGCAGATTTTTTAGATTTTTGTTATTTCCTTAGTGCCAAAAAAAACATTGATGCCTTATTGTTGTATTTTCACAAGCAGAACAAAGGTTTAATCAATTTTATTAAATTGTTTGTTAGAGAATCTCTGTTTATAGTAGACATCGATTTTCAGCTGAAGCTGTTCCACCGCGGCTGAAAAAAATAAAAACTTGCTAAAGCTTAACAAGTCATGGTCCTGTTAGATTATATGATTTTTTTAATCTATTTTTTTCTTTTCTATTGCTTTATGCTTTAGTTTAGGGAGGAGAAGAAGCTGAAAAGTGAATGTAAACTTTTTTTTAAGCTTGGGTTCTGAAATGATCTCAGCAATCATAGTTGGCTTTCCAAAATGTGACAAATAGACTCACCAGGCAATCTGGCAAACTACCAGATTGCCTGGTCATTTCCCCCGCCATTCTAAAATACCATTGGTACAAACATTTTATTGAGTTATGGAATTTCTGATTTACAAACCTTGACATTGACAAGATTATAGCATAGCCAGTTATTTACATGGCTGTAGTTATGGCCAGCCACCACAGCTCGACTCTCTGGTCTGATCAAACACCAGTTTTTACTAAATTAAATGATACCATGGAATAACCACTAGTAAGGCAGGTAAGACACCAAGTGTTCATAAACTCCTCCTGGAACCCCATATTAAGATATTTTAACTATCTAGAATATACTGTAGTATGCTAACCTTTGACAACCAATACATTACAAATATAGACTGGCTGTTGAACTGCACATTCTGACATTAGTTATTATTATTATTATTATTATTATTATTATTATTATTATTATTATTATTATTATTAATAAAACTAAATATAAATCCTCATAAAACAAAGAGATTGTTTTTTATTATTTATTCAAAACAGTACATTTGTCTTTATTTTTACATATTGAATCCTACTTTCTTTTGCCTATTTTTTTCCCCTTTTCCTCACTTAAGCACAGGAGCAATTTGATACTTCCCAGACTTTGTCGCTCAAACTATGTGGGACCATGTAATGTCCATGACCAATAATGCAACAGGAATGTGTTGTGAGGAAATCGAGGAATTTGTCATGGGGAGGGAAAGCTGAACGTGTGGCAGGAAATTGATGGACCGTTCAACATGCCTTTGCAATGAAATCAAATTCAGTCTTCTCTCTCAAATAAACATTGTAAGATATATTCATTTTGTCAAACATATATCCGCATATATTGTAGTTATGGATTATATGCTTCTGTGTTTAGTTTGTAAAAGTTAAATATGTTTCTTTAACTTAGCATGAAACATAATGGAGACCATTTCAATGATTGGGAAGAGATTGCTGCAGGTTTCCTGAAAGAGTACTTGAAAAAAGTGTCTGTATTACATATACATGCAAAAACGAACAGAGACATAAAATAATATGTTTCTAAAATTGAGGTTCTGGTTTTGGCCTTTCACTAACTCAGCCATAGCAGGTGGCTACAGAGAACAATCAGTCACAGATGGAGAAACTGAAAGCTGCATCTGGAGGAAAAGATGATAAACCAATAGCATGACAACAGGCCTTAGGCTTTGTGTTTATATGTTTTCATGGTTTGTAAAAACCAACCCTAAAAACAGAATCAGCTTTCTGCTGGAATGATGTGAAGGAAGTAGCACATATTTTTTTGTTTGCAAGTAGTGATGCATATAAATATTGATATGTTGCACTATGTGCAATTACATTAAATAATGTTTTGCTTTGATATTATCATGGACTTGGTTATCCTTAGTACAGGCTACTAAAAACAAAATGTGTACACAAAAAGACAAAACTTTCATCAATACAATGTCAGATAGTTAGACAAACAAATCAACACAAAAAAAGCTAAAAAGGAAAACAAAAGTCATGCTTTTGAAAAGCTGCGCTGAAACACCAAAAGCAGCAATGTGGTGGGGCAGAAAATAGAATGGTGCCCCTGCAATGACAAGGGAAATAAAGTAAATGAAAACGTGCACCCCTCTAAAGAGCAGAATAGCAGGGAAACAGATGGTGTGTTCAGCTGGTGCCTGGACCCGGGTTTTTATCCACTACACATTAATTTGTTGGCTGGAAAACTGTGAAGCTTTGGGTAGTCAGTTTACGTCTGCTGTCCAGCTTTAGATTTGCCAGAGTTGCTTCAGTAACAGCAATCTTTAGTTTCCTGCCGTCATCACTGTGAGATACACGCATCTTTGTCTTGTTTTTGTTAGGAAACCTTCCAGTCTAACATCTCAGCTTTCTGAAATGTTTGTTGAATGATTCCATTCCAGAAAATAAATCATGCTAGAGGCTAAAGATATGCTTTCATACAAAGCAGATATCCATGTACACATCCACGGATTGTCTTTGTAGTCGGTTAAAGATGAATCTTAGAAATAATGTCATATTTTATTATAGTGGCATAATCTTAAACTCAAAACTTTAGAAGACTCCAACCTTTAATTTAAGCACAGCCATTAGTGTTGAAAAACTCCAAATTAGAAAATAATTGCTTTCAACGAGTTCAGCAGTGGCACAATTATTTGTACACCTAACAATCCTGTAACAGAAGACTTTTTATCTTTTATACTTTACTATTTTTGACTTGATATGAGTTTCCAGGACTTCATTTTATGTGATTAATGACTGGATGTTTCTTTGGGCATTAATATGGAACAATTCTTGGTCCCACTGCTCTTAATACTTTGAACAGTGCACCTTCTACAACATTTACAAGGTTATAGCATTCAGACAGAGGGACGTTTGACATCTGCAACCCACCCAGGGTCTTGCATCTTCTCTTATACACCACCTGGGGTTTCTTGTCAAAAAGCTTCATGATATTAGGGATGGCTATTTCTCACTAGGAGAAGTAGCTAACTGACCATGAAATGGTGGATGCCAGCCTCCAATTTGTAACATATCTATGCACAAATGTGAAGTAAAATGTATGTTTATACAGGAAATTAAAAAGAACGATATGCGTGTGCCATATTTTTAAAAAATCATTCATCCTGATTAGAAAGCACTTCTTTCTTACCTCTGCTACTTATAAAAAGGAATGTACACTGCTCAAAAAAATAAAGGGAACACTTAAACAACACAATATAACTCCAAGTAAATCAAACTTCTGTGAAATCAAACTGTCCACTTAGGAAGCAACACTGATTGACAATCAATTTCACCTGCTGTTGTGCAAATGGAACTTTGTACAGAACAAAGTATTCAATGAGAATATTTCTTTCATTCAGATCTAGGATGTGTTATTTGAGTGTTCCCTTTATTTTTTTGAGCAGTATATTTTCAAAAGACAAATCTTAAATTCGGCTTATCAATGTGTTTGCATACAGTGGTTTAATTTCCACGCACTTGAGTTGTTTGTATGCCAGTCGATGTTCATGTGTCAGTGCAGCTCCACTGAATGCAAGCATTTATTTTTTAGTAATGACTGTTTGGATGTGTGGTTGCATGAAGATGAGCCTGGAGTTGTTTAGCATATTTACCTGCATGTTTTCCAGCATGTCACGAATCTATGACAGGGTGACTGTTGGCTGTAAGTTATCTGTCTTTACAGCTACAGGTGCTAAGAGATGCTGACACTGCTCACACTGACTCACGTATTCGAGAGGGATTTTATTTCGTCTCTCTAGTCCTGACACAGACATGATGCACACGCACTCGGCAACTCAACAAGACAGTTAAAAAAAACAACAAAAACTCACAGCTGCATACTTGCAGGAGACAAACATGCCCACAAACATACAAATAAACATGCCGCCTTGAATTTGTGCTCACACATCTGGGTTGCGTATGAAATCTCAGGCACCTCGCCAAGGTAAACTGCCAGGTTTGACATTTTTTGGCATTAGAAGCTTTTCAAGGTGACAGCCATCACTTGCTGTAGGATGGGGTTGTGTATTTGAGCTGTTTAACAGTCCCCACATTGTTGTTTGGTATCTGGTATATATGGTTGAGTGTGGGTGAAAGCATTCGTACTTGCATGAGTCGGATGTGTTTAGTATGAGCAGATAGGTTTCACCATTTAGATAACTTCTACAACAAAAACATCAAAATTAAGAATCCAACTTCACTTTCTTGTTTTTGAATGTAATGTAGATTTTGCTTGGAATTTGATTTGTAAAGCACATTCTAAGGTTAGAACTTTGCCTCAGACAAAGCAACACTGTGGTAAACTGTCTGCCACTAGTCCAGCCTTTGAGTACAGTGATAACGGTGTCACAGGTGTAAGTAGATTAGTTTCAATCCCTTTGGCAGCTACCTTCAAAGTACTGATTTTTCTTTCATTGTAAAAATGCCCATGTCAAGTAGAACTAATAGGTCAATCTCTCCTCACATTCTGAAGAGATTAGTGTTTTATGAGCAAACCACTACCACTACAACTTGAATTATTCTTTCTTTTCTATAATCATGGTTTGTAAACCTTTCCCACGACCTGGACAAGGCCTTCAATATACAATATACCTATCAGCATCTTGGACCTCGTTATTGTAAGGTGGATAGTTTCAGCTGCATCTTTGCAAATGCATTACGTTTTCAGTCATGTCTGTCCTCTATGGCTAAATTTCTCTTGTATTGATCAGATTCAGTTGTCAAATGAAATAATGAAGCCTATTAAGTTTTTATTTACTTTGGCTCTCTTCCCCCTTGATAGTTAGAAGCTAAGAAAATTGGCAATTTGTTTTAGCTGATCAGTCATTCTCCCAAGGATTCATTCAAAATGAGTAGATGATTCCAATCAATGTATAAAACCTCTTTGCAGCACAAAACCTATGCCATAATGTTTTTTTTTTATCTTGGCATGTATGCTGGTGCATCTAAAATGCATTTTATGTGGGTCTAAATGTCAAGAAATAAAGTCCATTATGTGAAACATTACACATCCTATCACATTTATCAAACATGCATGTCATTCGTGATGCACTCCCTGCTAAATGCATTGCATTCACGTTGAAATGAAAGGTAAAACAGCTTCTATTGCTAAGAACTCTCTCTCTCTTTTTCTATAATGGAGATATATTAATCTAAGTGGTCAGCAGCTGATTTAACTAGAAAATACTCCCTTTAAGGCTCCAGTGAAATGGAATCTTCATCCATGCAGACAAAGTGTCTGCATCACAAAGCACATGATTAAGTAACACCATTATACGATCATTGTTGTGCCATTTGTAAATTTAATTTCACACTTGGTGACATTTTAACATGTCAAAATTATCTGTGGGAGTATGTCTTAACTTGCAATCAGCTGCAGTATTAAAAATACTGGCAATGCTACAGCTTTATTTTCTTATAATCATGTAAGCTATTGAAACATAGCAGATTCATAATAGTGTGACAGACATATTAGGTGGTTGATGACAACATTGGCAAAAATGGTGGAAGTTTGTTCTTAGATAACACTGTGGAAACGTGTATATATATATATATATATATATATATATATATATATATATATATATATATATATATATATATATATATATATATATATATATATATATATGTATATATATACAGTACAGACCAAAAGTTTGGACACACCTTCTCATTGAATTCAATGAGAAAGTGTGTCCAAACTTTTGGTCTGTACTGTATATAGCTTGTTTTATTAAATAAATGCCTAGCTGTTGCACACAGTTTATTATAATGTGGACCCCCATAAATAAAAAAGCTAATCCAGCAACAATAAGTACATATATTGAGTTTTTTAGATGACAAGAATATGGGGTGTGAGGAAAAACTCAGCTGGGCAGAAACTATTTGTAACCAATTCATAACCAAATTTTGGTTTATTTTTCTCTCAGAAAATTTCAGACACAACGATAAAACCCTCTTTTACAAAGTACCTCCATGATATACAATATTTTCCATTTTTTAAATTTTCCATCTCCCCACCTTTTCTGTTCCTCTGTTCAAGCTTCTGTCCCAGTTCCTTTACTACTTTCCTTTCCTCCGGCTGCAGTGACTGCCCAATAAAGGATGTTGTTAATATCATTAGGCAGACTTCCTCTCCGGCCAAGCGCCCGGCCCACTCCCTTTCAGCCATAATCAAGCGTGCACACTAACTATCAAAGTAGACATTGCTAATAAACTACCACAGTGGCGTTGAAAAACACACACGTATGGTCCTTCAGAGAAAATACTGTCGGGTGAGTGCAGTTAAATAAAAGCGCGTGTGCTAGGTGGGTGTGGGCCGCCTGTAAGGGGGTTTGTCCAGACACCACTAATAAAAGGAACTCCAAAAGCAGGCCCAGTCTAATGCAAATCTCCTACTTACGTATACCAAATTAATTAAGACTGAGACATGTTCATAAGAAGACATGACTAAAAAAGTGGGCTCTAAGAAGAGGCAAATACTTCCAGCTCAGAAGGTTTATATTAGGAAAAGAAACATAAGAGCAACCATAGATTTTAGTTGTGCAGCAGTCATTTGCTGTAAATTGTCCTTAAAAAGGAAAGCAAAGTGACAGCTGCATAGTAGAAGGACTTATCTCCCTACAACTTAAGGCTAAAGTCAATATATCAGGAGTTAAACATAGTGTAAAGGGTAATGCGAAATACAATACAGCAAGCATGGAGCAGAACATTTAAAGAGGTGGAAGAGGGGAGAGAGGCAAATGACATGAGGCTGTTAAAATGGAAATATACTGTATATTAACAGGCATTCAGATTCACACATTATTGTCAAGCACAAACAATATTATTTGTGAAGACATGTCAGGCAGATCATGCACTGTTTTTTTAGTTAAACTTCATTCTTTTAATAATCTGATTAGCACAAAGACGCCACTATTTATCCAGATAACCGACAAAGCAGTTTTGTATGTGTGGATCATTTTAGTTTTGCTTCGATATAAAAGAAAAACCACTGAAAGATGAGTGGAATATATTTCTAGGATGCTAACTAATATCCATCACAGTTCTTGGATAAGTTTGATGCATCTTTGAAGTTAGAGCTTTTAAGTTAATATTCAACAGATTATTTGGCTTGTGGATGCACTGACAACCCATCCCAAACATATTAATTGTTGTATGGTTCAGCTGTTGTTTAAGCAACAAAAAGCATTGCAGAGAATGGTAAAGCTGGATTACTATTTATTTTAGGCTACATTTTATCTTGCACTCTTGAAAAAGACTGCAGATAAATTATTACTGAGGTCGAATGGAGTGTTGGTATGCCATTCTAGGTGACTATGGTTACCAGACAACAAACCCCCAGAAGAATAAAACAATACTTATGACTTCCTGTAGGTGCTTACTAATAAAGCTTTTTTTGTTCCTGATTCCTACTTAGAGTATAAAGATATTTGGTTTCACAGAAAAAAATAAAATAAGTAAACGTTTTTCAACATAGACAATTTAAACCAAATATATCAATGCACAGTTTTCTTCTTCCTTGCAGGGTAATTAAGAGAAGCTTCAGGATTCTTGGATAATATGTGGTGACTATTGAGCTCCATCAGCCATGCTTTATTTACCGCTTTCCATGTGTACATTAATGGAAATAGAAAGGGTGACATTGATTAGGGTTTAGACATCAGGCTTTTATAGATTAAAAGCTCCCAGCTCAGAGAGACACACTCACCCTTCCACTTGCACAGTCATGAAAAAAAGCAATCCAGAAAATGGAAATCATATACTTGGACAGGTGTGGACAAAAAAGGGCATAAACAATAACATGTTTTACAGAATGCAGCTTCATTAGAGTGGACAAAGACACTCAACATAAAAATGCATGGACAGACACATCACACGTGCAGACAGCACTGCCAGAGGCAGAACCCCAAGTCTTTCAACAAGCCATACATATTTCATAAGTAAGATAAATAAATATATCAAGAAAAATATTCTTAAACCAGGAATGAATTATTTGGTCTCTATTATAAACTAGGGACTCCATGCTTAGATTGATAAATATATCAGGAACTTTCCAGTTGAAGGAAAATGGTACATTATTAATAATGTGCCTCACTAAGAAACTGGTGAACACTTTCTGTGCACAGGGGTGGTGAGAAGCAAACATTAAAACAAATGAGAACTAATGTTTCAGCTGAGAAAAATACGGTAACTCTGTCTCTCTGAAGCACCAGATTTGTTTAAGTTGCTTTGTTTTAGAACGATCAAGGACACAGGTGAACTGCTTCTCCTCACCTGTTCACTAAGATTATTTTCCAACTACACTTTTATTTGTCCCATGTGCAATGACCTTTGTCTTGCCTGCAAAAAATACCTAAAGTGTGAATCCATTCAATATGTCCCCTTTTGTTTCCTCTAATCTTTGCACTATTTTTTTCTACCATGACCTCAATCACACAAGTGGCCTCAAAGGTGTTAGACTCATGAGTGTTACCTCATTCTCATTTCTACCCACCCTTACCCCTGGTCGACAAACATTTATAATTGTCACAGTCTCATCGATGGTATTTTTGAACCTCTCAGTTTCTAAGTCAATTTCCTAATGTTTCTTTTTTCATTACCAGGGGCTGGAAGGTACTCTTTCAAATTAAAGTCTTATTTGAAACAAACAACAACAACAACAAAAAACAACATTAAAAAAAGAAAAAAAGCATTGGGCAAGCGTACATGTTTGAGGACACCACCCGAGCTGTGACGTACAGGAATATCAACACCATGTTATGGTGGTTGCTATAGAAGGGACTGATACAATTCACATAACCAGAACGTTGCACATTAGTCATTCTGCAACATCTTAAGACATTAACAAGGAAGTTACATCTTGATTACAAAAGATATTACAGTGGACAATGATCCCAAACGTGGTGCCTGAAGGACAGCAAAGTCAGTGTTTTGACTAGGCAGCAGAAAACTCTGATCTCAGTCCCATGACAAATTTGTGAGCAGAGCTGAACAAGTTTGTATGAGCCAGGAAGCCAACAAACCCAACTTAGTTACACCAGATTTGGAGATAGGCATAATCCTAAGTTCAAGCAAAGAATTGTGAGAAACGTGTGGAAGGCTACCCCAAATATTTGGTCATAATCTTACAGTTTAAAACTAATGTTACTCAAATTTGAAGGAAATATGTGTACGCTTCTGAGCCTGAGGACTCTGCTAATTATCTATTAAATGTTTTTTTTTAATCCTAGCTGATATAAAACAAAACAAAACAAAAAAAGATTTAATCTGTTTTATTGTCAGACTGAGAAAATACAGGTTGTGTGTATCTGTACAGAGTTTAAATCTCTGCTGAAGTGCTCTTAGTCATCAAACCTGGGTCCTCTAAATGCTGTTGCCCTTTTAGCCCCGCCCATTTGGCCCCACCCCTTGTTGGTGCCATGTTAAAATACATGGATAATACCCCTACATCTTGTTTTCATTCTTCTCGCAATGTTTTTCTCTGAGCACAGCCCTTTGTTTCTTTTTCTTCATCTCAAGTTACCATTGTAAGTCCTTAAATCCACCTCTTAAAAAAAAACAACTTATGTTGTTACCCACCATCCCTTAGCTGCCTGAGTTAACTTCTTTGGTATTCATTGTTTCTGGTATTCTTCAAGTCTGTCAGAGTGTGAGCCTTCTTGTCTGGTATAAATCTTATTTTCTCTCCTTTGCCTGACCTCCTATTATCCTAAAGTAGTGACCATAGTCTGATGTTATCCACAGCTGACCTCTCCTTGTCACACTTCTTAAATTATCAGCCTCTCTCTCAATTCCAAGGCGAAAGTGGCACTCTAACTCACTTTCCTCATTTGCCACATTGTGCTTGGAAATAGGACACTAGCATTCTGAAAACAAGTGCCAACTTCCTTTCTTTTTTGTTCCATTTTCATGCTTTGACATAATTTTAAAGCATGTTTTTTTAAAAAAAAGTTTTCAAACCTAATGCTGAAAGGTCCAAAATTTTCTATCTGGAAAATTGATTTCTAGATAGGTTTAAAGGGCCAGAACAACTTGTGTTAAGCAAGTCTGTTTTATAAAATGTTCTGCCTACATTGATATGTCTGATTACATTCCACTTTAAGTGTTGACAATAATAAATAATGAGTACTGTAATATCAAAAGAAATTTTAACTTAAGCTTGATTACATGAATGCCTTGACAAGTACATGATGGTCATCATATATATAGCTGACATTGACATTAACCATATATATATATATATATATATATATATATATATATATATATATATATATATATATATATATATATATATATATATATATATATATATATACATATATATATATGGTTACTGTTTTCTCTCTGCCTCTTCTGATCTACCATAGATTACTGGAGATTGAGAAACCATCTATAATATTCTTACTATACACTTCACCTAAAAAACACCACACTTTATTTTATTTCTAAGGGACACTTACTACAAAAACACACTTGCCACTACATTGAGGATTTTCATACCCAGAAGTGTTTGCTGTGTAATATTAGCTAATTTCGACTCCACTTTTAATAAGACTTATTGATAAGTCAGCTCATAATGTTTGCCTGCAGTTCCAATTAAATGTGTGTGAACAAACACCAGACAAAGTTGGTCTAATTCATAAACTAAAATAGTTGTTTTGAACACTCATATTAATTATTAGTTTATTAACAGCCTTGTGCTGTGTTACCTCACACGGCCATCAGCTGAGGCTTAGCTAGGTGTATATTGTTGTTGCGCAACACCCCACCCCCCCTTCTTTCTCTACTCTCTCTCTCGTACTTCCTCTTCTGAGAGGGGAGATGTGCTACCAGCTCTCCTTCTAACTGGTTAATTGAGTTTCCTAAATCTGCTGGGATTTACCCTGTCCAGAACTGAAGTAAACTCTGTTTAAGCTGGTTTCGAGAAACGATTCACCTGGTTTCTGACGGCCTACATCCAGGTGTCCCACCCTTCTTCCCCCTGTGAATTAGCCAGACTGAGCAGCCTACAGCCAACTAGTTTCACAGAGCACACCTGTTAATGGTCGCTCGTTCTCTAAATTACAACTTGCATTTGTTATTGAACCAGGTAGGTTTTAGTGACTCGGGCGAGTCCCAAGGATGATGTTTTACATTTGGGCTACCAGCAACCTAAAAACATTTTCCACTTCTTCCTCTCCAGAATCAAACATCATAGCTATTTTACAACCATCAACGAACTTTAAGGTGACTCATTAACTGAATGTCCACAACATATTTTAGATTTTCTTTATGCTAAATATCTTATTAGTAAGGCATTTTTGCAAGGGTCAGTGCAGCTTAATTCAGTAGCAGAAATAATCAAATAAGTAAAATCAATCATCTAGTCTATCTTTCCCTACTGCTGACACTGAGAACTAAAAAAGGGAACCTTTGAGAGAGACGGACGGAGTTTGGCGTTTCGAACCCCAGACCTGGCCTGATGATGAAAAAGGTGCTGCAGCAGGAGGAGAAGTTGATCGGCGAAGGCAGGGATCTCTGTAGGTCCAACACATTCTCACTCCCAACTCGTCATATATTGACGAGTTGGGACGATTTCTGACCATGCGTCACATATTGACGTGAAGGGTACCCCTTTTGCGTCAATATGTGACGACTTGGGCAGGGTCCTTCAGCGTCACATGTTGACGATTTGGGTAGGTCACATGTTTTACGTGGATTATTGAAGCGAAGGGTTCTCGCAACCGCTGCCGACACTTCAAAACCCGACGATTTGGTTAGGTTTAGGGCAAAAATTACGGTAAGGCATAGGGTAAAACACCTCGCATTACATATTGACGCAAAAGGGGTACCCTGCGCGTCAATATGCGACGAGGACGGACCGTCCCATGCGTAAATATATGACGAGTAGGGAGTGAGAATGGGCTGGTAGGTCTGATGAGCTTCTTCTCCGCATGGATGGTGAGGTCACACAGGACTTGCAGGAAGGAAGGCACCAGTTCTTCTTCTTTGCCTTTGTTCTTTGTCTTTGCCTTGGTCTTTGTCTTTATCTTCATCTTTGTCTTTGGGGTCTGAACCCAGCCGATGAGAGAAGTGCGATTCGAAGCCACAGGTTGTGGGGCTGACGGGTTGGTCCCCATGCACAGGACAGTCTTCGGCTCTGTGGCCCCGGCTCTTCTTTCAGCTGCAGAGTTCTTTGTCCATCTCGATCTTGGCTCGAAGCTGCCTGGAGGATCCAACCAAAGGTTCCTCTTTTGCACCCACCTTTTATAGGGTTTATCCACCCTTTTGGTGCGTTTGCATTGGCTAGCACTGTTGCTGTGCTTGTTTCATTGGCTGTCTGCTTGGACAGATGATCTCATATCCATCACTGTCTTACAGACATTTCCTGATGTCTGTGCTAATGTCTCAGGATTGGTCAACCTCCTATGACCCTTGCCTGCACGACCTTTTCTCTGAAACGTTTATATTGTTCAATCTGTTTCTAAATAAGGCGCTGATCATCTCTGCTCTCCTGTTAGTTTCCCTTTTTCCCTTAACCTTTCACCTACCATCTACCTCCAACATATCAGTGATGTTTAATTGCAGTTACACCTTTTACACCATTTCAAGTTCAATGTCAAAATCACATTTATATCACATTTATTTTCTTTAGCTTCTCTGATTTAGCATTCATTTATAATTTTATAACCATAACTTATTAATTATTCTTATTATAATCTTAATGTGAGTTATTACAGATATTTTCTAAAATGAAACCAAGAATAATACATGATTCTAATTATTTGATACCAAAGTTACAGTTACTTGTTTTTCTTGTAAGTGTTCCCACAAATGTAAGTGTAAGTATTATTACAAGTAAACCAATATTAATATAAGTATTTTACGTTGAATCTTATCAAATTACTCAAAATATTTAGATTTTCTTCTTTAAAACTTTCATGCTTTAAAATAAGGAATAGTCTCAGCTATTTTTATAAATCTGCAGGCTGGAAACTTACTTCCTCTTTTTCCAGGAAACCTGCTTTTCAGTCAGACTCTCTCTGACTGACGATGATTTCTTATGATTAAATAGAAAAAAGTAGAATTAAAGCAAAGTTTGCATGAGACAAAAACAACACATACAACCAGATTTATTTTATTGACACTTAAGTCTACTGTTGGGCCTTGATGTCACTTGAGTGATTCATTTTAAAGATAACTTTATTTATTATTACTGTTAAACTTAAATCTCCAGCATGGGGAAGTGGGATGAGCTCGGATTTTCTTGACAATATTAAAAATACAGTGTGGCTGGATCCAGATTAACTTCAAACTTTTGATAATTATTTCTGATAAGTTGCCCAATTCTGTTAAACCTAATATTATTAACATTTTATAATACAATTATATTTGATATTAGAAATAAAACTAATAAAAACAAGATTTATTGACAAGATCCACACTATAACATCCAGTATTACAACTAATAATCTTGAAAGTTCACCATCTTCCTAAGTCTAGAACAGTAATTTCACCCCTAGATTAAATCAAATGCAAGTAATTTTACAAGGGTGTTGCTTTGATGATGCTCATGAGCAAATAAGAAGAAAGACATTGGCATTGATTGCTTCTCATGTCTTGTGTGAAAATCTCTTCACTCCATAGTTAGCCAACTTACAATGCAGTCACAGTGGCGGACAGTTACAAGAAGCACAACAATTCATGCATCCACTCTTCCCAGAATGCTAATGACTTTCTCCTATAACATTTCTATACTGCATGCATACAGCTCTGGATTTTCACCATTGCCTGGAGGCAGTTTTCACAAATATGTTTTTCTCACAATACATTCATACTCCATATTTGCATGTGGCTGAAGAAGGTATTTTATATACTTAATGGAGCTCAATTTCATGACAGAATGCAAATATACCTGAGCGCAGGTCTCTCACATGTGCAAGTAAAGTGTTGAGTAGTTCTCTAGTTTTGTATGGCATTTGTGTATATACCAGGTCAAGCGCTTGTTTTAGGAGGGGCTTAGAGTTGCATATTTTTTTTCTCTATTTGTTTCTCCATCCATTCCTTATTTGCTTTATTCTGAAACTGAGAACAGTCAAACCAATGGATCTCCTGCAGCAGAAAGAACTCCAAAGAGGTGAATGAAGTTCTGTGTAAAGAGAGAAATATTCAATGGGATGCGCACATAAGTGGGAATGTAAGTTTCCCAACAAAACACGTAAAAATGCTGCTTCTAAAAGGTGAAGGGAAGATACATACACAATGCTGGACAGATAAGTGAAAGAAAAATACCAAAAAAATAAAAGTTCAGAAAATAATATACCTAAACCTCACTTAACACTCACAACCACAAATACCCATTATTAGAAACTTTTCACCGCTTTGACTATATTAGCAGTTATATACTAAACAATAAGTAATGACACAAGGGGGATGCTGGATATCTATTTGCCCTCCCCATATTAAAGGGGACAAAGAATCCATGTAGGGTTGCCACAGATAACTAAAATAATTACAACATTTCCCTCTAAGCCACATTTCACAGCCTATTGAGTAGAGAGAAAATGGTTGTAAAATCCATATCTTGGAAATGTATGTAAGGCGGCTTAATTGGGGCCAAATTTCAACAAATCGTGTCATGTTTTTACACCTTCAGGTACAGTTAGATAAAAGCACACAGCAAGTGGCATTTTCTATCGAAAGACACAAAGAATAAGACAGAGAAAGCGTGGGAGCTGCATCTCACCAGAGAGGAACGTTGGCTTTTTAATGTCTCACTGTTTGGAGGCTTTCTGCATCTAAAGCCCTCACCTGCATTTGTTTCCACAGAGGCATGCAACATTTCTCTGTTCTGTGTGCATGTTCACACAAATGCGCTCAGCGAAAATATTTTTTCATATTTTCACACCTTAGATGCAGTTGGAAGGCAATGTGCAACAAAGACTGAAAAGAAAAGAAAACCAATGTGCCAAGATGGTGTTTTCAGCATAAATCTAACTGAACATTGACTGAACTTTAAAGAAAAGAGATGATAAATGTAAAGTGAATTTGAAAATGCATAAAACTGAAAAAAAAAGTTGAATTAAACACAAGAAGAATTTGGTTTTAAATTTCTGATAAAGAGCTTGACTGATGCAAATCTCTCAAAAAACTGCTTTGTTCAAATTTAAAACAAAGATCAGATGTGGGGTTTCACAAGACTATATTTTAAGCCCACGTTTGTTCAGTATCTGCATGCTCCACATAAATCAGATTGTGAAGTTTTACAACTGTAATGATCACACTCAACTTTGAAACTTCCAAAAAACTTAATTGCACTAAAATGGTTCTTCAAAGCATAGACTAAAGACGATCTGTATGCAAATGACCATAACATTTTCAGTAACCATGTATGATTTCTTTCCACTGCACAAATATGCACCTATTTGTTTTGGATTATCACATGAAAGTTAAATAAAAAAATAAAATTTGAGGTAAATGTTTGAAAAAATTCAGAACAGGAAAGAGAGAACTATAGTATAAAGAGGGAAAGAATATTGTTAAAAGAACTGAGTTTATACAGTTCTTTTATCATTTTACCTATATTAACCAAGTCACATATGCATTCATACATCAATACATAGATTGTTAGGGAACATGGGGTTAAGCCCCTTAACAATTGGCACATTGAGATATGCTAAACCCACACCTTTTCCAATGCAAGACATGTACTGTGCCCACTCTGACACAGATGTACTCAAACAACGAGGAGAAAACCTGACAGGCAAAATAGAGAAGTTTAGAAGTATTACACATTTTTAATCAAGCCCACCCCTCATTAAATGTTCATGAGAATTAGTTTCCAATCATTTGCTAAGCTACAATAACTACCATTATCTTTGCTCCGACATTTTCCCCTTCCTCCTTTGCTAATAAGAACTACCATTACTTTGAGTAACTGAAACTGTTTCAATAAAAAGAAATAAAACATCCAATTTCAGGATCAATGCCCAAACGTCTAGACTGCTTTTAGCAGCCTGAAAAATCAATATGCAGTTTACAGGCATCTCTGTGTGCTGCTTGGTATACAGGCATATGGGCACACAGATGCTCAACATACACTCACAAGCGCTGCTCTCCTTTTCTGTAGTCTGTGTTTCTCACACATGCACACCCCCACACACACCTGCCTCTTCCCTTTCAGTGTTTCTTCCAAACGAACGCTGTACAGGAGCTGGTCTGAACTGCATGCCCAGGACTATGGGCATACTAGAAACATACATTGCTTGTCTTTCTGGTCACAGTCGAGCTGTCAGCCTAAGCGCTTGTCTTCTTGTATCTACTTTTCTGTGCATTTGACTTTTTTTATTCAAACTTTTTACCTTCTGCCTATTCATCATGACCATCAATCTGCCTATCCTCTATAATCTTCTTGCCTGTGTCACTCTGAGATGTCCCCCTTTTCTCAGCCTGTCTGGACACCCCTCCCATCCGCAGACTCTTTCTGTCAGTCTTTCTACTTGCACACCCTCCTCCTCTTCTTTCCCCTGTCCCCTCATCCCTCCTATCAATCCCTCCCACTCCACCACCAACTAGGCATGAAAACGGTGCTCCATTAGGAGCACCGGGGCTAAGCCCAGTCTGACACATACTGCTTTGATCAGCCGTGAGCTGGGCTAAACACCCCACCAAACCCCCAGTCTGAGGAAGCATAGTCGGGAAGGAGGAGCGGAGGGGGGTTGCATGTTTAGAGGAAGCAAAAGTAGCTGGAATTAGAGGGAAATTTGACCAAGGAGATAAAAACTTGTGCACAAGAAAAGAGAAGCACAACTCTGTAAATTAAGGACATGTCCCACAATTCCAACACCATTCTACTTTCATCAATTTCTAGTTGACTTTTTTTCTTTTTAACATCACTTGATTCCCACAATGTTGCCTCGAGCCTTTGTCTTTTTCTCCCTCCCTCCCATCACCTCCAGGTATCCTCTGAATGCACCACCAACAAATCACTGTAGGTGCACAACTCGAAACTCTGAGGCCAACGAAAGCGTCCAATGTGAAAACAACCTCAGATGAGATTGCTGAATATCAGAAATTGTCATGACAGCTTATCTGACATGACAAATAAAAAAAAAATACAAAATTTAGAAAACATGACATTGTGGTATATTGTTTGAATTTCGTAAAGACTTTTGGAGCTTTTTTCCTCACATTCTTTGTTTTCTTTTCCAGGATTAGAAGGTCACCACAACCCTCTGTGAGCCTTAGTATCTTAGTCATTAAGATCTATATCACATGTATAAAAGTCAGTGTAAGTTCATATAAATTTTGCATCTAGGTTGTGCTTTGAGATTGTAATTTTTCATACATTTAAGTTATGATTCAAATTGCTGTGCAGCTCTGCTTTCAGGATTGTATAAAGAGTAGATCAACAGGTAACAAAGAAAAAAAATATTTTTGAGAGGTTTCAGAATTGAAACAGACAGATACTAAACCTGCAGCAGTAAAAGGACAAAAACTTTGTCTTTTTCTCCCAAGGACTGAGGAGAAAAGGGATTTCCGCTCACTGCTAATCAATCAGGCTGTGATAATGGCTCCCATGCCTAGCTGTCGACTGGAAGGGTCAAGGCATCCCGTGACCCAACGCCCAGGGCCCAGGGGCCAAAGCTCCTCTCAGAATAGCACCCCAGGACAGACTCCCTGGGCTAATTGTCCAAGCCAGTGTCAGCCTTTTCAATGCCCCCCTCCTCAGCCTTCCCCCCTCTTTCCACTTTCTCTGTCATTCCTCTCTTTCTTCTCCCCCTCTCTCCCTACCCATTCTGCCCTCCTCGCAACTCTGCGATCCTCTCCGTTTCAGCATAACTGAAGAATCTATACCAGCTATATCAGCATACAGGAGCGGGCTGGGCGACAAAAATACAACTCACAGCTTGGGCAACACAGATAAACAGAAGGTGGCTGGAGAAAAGCAGAGAAAGTTAATGCAATGCCGGAGATAGGGGAGGAGAGTGAGAAATTGGACAGCATGTCAGAAAAACATAAGTGACAGGAGCAAAAACAACACAAAGACAAAGAATACTGATGGAGGGAAGAAAGAAAAGAAGAATGTGAAGGACATAGTGGGACATATGAACAGAGTCACAGAGATGCTCATCCCTCTTATCACTGAAGTGCATTGGCCAGTCTATCCACTACCAAATGGATATCAATGGGTTTCAGGAAATCTGCTCAATATCATTCTGACAGAATACGAGTCTGAATGCAAAAGACAAAACACACACACACAGAGCAAGAGTCCAAAGCCGACTCCACTCCAGCTCTGTGCAAAGACATTCCTGTCATTCCAAGCGCACACTGCTAATTAACATCATTAGATCCCACAGACAGAAGTGATGAAGAGGTAGTCCATGGTTGCACTAGCTCCACATCTCTTCTCACTTCTGTCACCCTTCTTTCATCTTGTATGCCTCTGCACACTTCCATCAATCAAACTCACTTTCTCCCCTCAGAGTCTCTGTCAGGATCTCGCCCAAAGAGCGCTGAAGTGGAGCAAAGTCGCCCGCCCCCCGAAAAATGCAAACATAAGAGATGACAATTGAAATCAGCTACTCACTGGGAATCTTTAGCTTTTTTCTGTATTTTCTTTTTTCCTGATCTGTCACTCCTTATCCTCTTCTTCAGTGGGGAATGGGAGTGTGCTATCCTGGCGAGTGTGTAGTGTCAGTCCGATAGAGGGAAGTTGCCTTCTGCGTGCATGAGCATGTGTCAGTGTGTGCGTGGAGGAAGGCAGAGAGAGCGTGAGTGTCTGTCTCTGTGCCTTGCACTGTTCTGACTGAGAGAGCTGAGGCTGTTTTAAACAGGCTGCTCTCCCCATGTGACCAGCCCAGCCACAGGCAGGAATACATTACGGAGACACACACACACTCGCTCTGTCTCCCCCTTCTCTCTCTCTCTGTCAAACGTACACACATCATGTCCACATTGCACCCCCTAGCCACGGCTCGGGGTATTGGAGAGAGAGAAGCTCTCACAAACAGACACACAAACAAATTTACCATGCATACTATCGGGAATCAGAAAATTTTTTTAAAAGTTGGAATAATCTTGCCAGATATGCAACAACTTCTTCACAAACAAAAACAAACATAGCAGAAGACGTCGTGATATTGGTTTGATTTAGAAAATTCCCTTTAGATACAATCAAGAACTGCTTCATTCAAAATTAAATCAATACTGTTATTAATAAATAAATGTCACTAATAAATATATATTCATAATGGGGAGCTTATTTTGTCAGAAATAGCTGTTCTTATTTTTTTATCCTGAAATTTGTTGCAAGATTTATTTTTGTAGACTCAAATTTCAAAATAAAAGTGCATGAACATAGCTTAACATTTGTGCTTATAAAAGAAAAGAATGCTTATCATGTCTCCACAAAGGAAACAAATTATGTTGGGGAAAACTACCTTGGTATGACACCGGACTAAGTAGAATCAGATGCTTAGCTTCAATAGTAAACTACAGTATCATCTCAGAGTTCTCCAGTGCCTTCCATATGTTCTGATTTGTCATCCCGACTTCATGAACCCCAGATGATTCATGACATGATGCTAGATTGACCAAACAGGACTTGGAACAAGAAACACTTTGGTATGGCTGGTCTTTAAGGTTGGAGGACTAGTTTGTACAAAACAGATGTGAACTTACTTGGACAAGGACTGCACACTGACCAGACCTGCACCACAGAGAAACCTCCGCTTTGTCCTTTGAAAAGAGAACATGAATTAAAAAGAACCTGCAATTAAAACGGAGTTAAAGAAAGAATTCTCATAAATACCTAAAGTAGCTTTACAAAATAAGTGTCACAAAATAAACCACATTTAGGAAACAAATAAATGATAAAAAAAATGCATAAATTCTGAAATAAATTAGTAAGAATAAAAAAGTAAAACTGTGACTGACAAAATAAACTCCTTTAATTACAAAGTCATATTTATCTTAAGTCATATTTGGTATATGCAGCATTTTTCATTTAACAGTGCTATAAAATGACACTATGTGACTGGAAAACATATAAAACTGCACCTTTAATACATCTAGCTGATTTAAAATTATTCAAATAAACCACCACGTTGGGTTTTTGACTGAAATGAGACAGATATCTCCCAAAATATAATAGAATACTGTTTTTTTTTTCTCCGAAGAGTTTCTGCAGCGCTAGTGGCTCGTATTTTTTCTACAGTAGGTAGACAGGAAGGAGGGTGAGGAGAGGGGGGAAGACATGCAGCAAAGGTCGTCGGGACCGGGAGTCGAACCCGCGACGTCCGCGTCGAGGACTAAGGCCTCCAAACGTGCGGCATGCTAACCCCCTGTGCCACCACAGAACTAATAAAATACTGTTAATGAAATATCCAAAATGGAAAAAAATTATGCTATGTTTCATAACAAAGGGAACTCTGCTCTTCCTATTCTGGACCTTGGTCATACCAAAATCTCCAGTTTCCTTCGGTGTTTGCCTAACAGAGAGTTCATGGCTCTTTCAAAGACCTCAATAGCTAATCAGGGCAATTGCCATTTCTCTGCTGGACCTTTTATCTATATCATACTGACTCATTGGTTTTCTTTTGATCATGTATTTTAATGTCATTGTCAGACTTATCTAGTAATTTATAATTGGTAATAGTGTGCCCTCTTGTTCAGGTTATTCTCTTGAAAAGGATGTTAATCACAAGGGACTTCCTGCTAATACAAGATAAATAAAAACACAAAATACTATACCCCAATTAGGGCCAGTTCATCCAAGCACATTAATATGCATACTGTATCTGTAAGCTGTTTCCTTCCCATGATTTAGACTCTTCAGTGTTGGCTGTGGTAATCTATCACACCTGGAAGCACTGACCTTTTCAGTAATGAAAACCTTTTAAAGCTGCCCTACTACTTCAAGACATATGGCTGCATAAGAGCTCCTATACCGTACAAGAAAAGTGAAAAACATACATTACACAGAACTTTTAAAAGCCACAACTGATGTAATCTCAACACCATAAACTTCTCACATGAAACTGTGACCTGAGAAATATACAGATGGTCTATTTTTGTTTCTTCCCAGGTACAGAATGGACAAGGAATGAAACAATAAGTACGCTTCATTATTCTTTCTGAAAATTGCAGCACATACAATATTTGGACTACGTGCCAAGAAATGGATGGATGACCACCTCCTAACACATTTTTCCTGTAGTGTTCAGGAAAAATTCCTGGACTACTTGGCACCAGCATATTGGACTGAAATAAATATCTTCCAAAAGGTACAAACTAATTATTATAAATATTACCAGGGTATTCTGTTATTATCACAACCACTTCCAGTACCAAATAAAGGCCAAATCTTATTGATAGATCTAAATAACAAAGGAACTTTCAAAACAAATGCACATTTCAATATTATCAACAAATTATTAGTAATGGTGATTGCGTTGTTTTTTTTTCTTTTTGCTGTTGATGATCATTTGCAACTAGTCGCCATCTTCTTATGTGTGCTTCCAGCGGGGTAACGCACCATGTCCAAAAGCTAATGCCATGTCAAACTGGTTTATTGACCATGACAATGATTTGTAGCAATAGTGGCGTTTATTGACATTAATGAGACAGGAAATGGGCAGAGAAAGAAGTTGGTAATACAAGACTCAAGGCTGGGAAGCACATTTCAAAGGGCTTCGTCAAGGATTACTGGCCACAAAATATGGGGTGCAGTGTACTGGTACACCACAAACTGCCCCATTGTTTGTTACTTTTGCTGTCACATCACTGTCTTCTTTTATTTGTCATTTTCATATTTAATCATCATCTCATTATCTTGGTAATAAATTTCTGTGTTCTACAAATGGTCAGATAATTAGTGGAATTATAGAATAATTAAATTTTGTGAAAGAGACCATGCTTACAGACTCCCACTCTAATCTCACAATTCATTATAAAAGCTTCTCTTTCAGTAGCTTCTACACAAGGAATCCTCACACACACTCATCTTTCACCTCTGATTATTATCCTTGTTGTTTTTTCAATACCTATGAGGATTAAGGCTTGTACTGCTTACTTGTCCAGCAAAATAGTCGAATTATTCAGATTTGTAGGGTCAAGTCATCAGTTTTTTCTTTCAGTTTGCAGCACCTGGCACGCCATGGTCGGTGAATGTTCATTAGTGCAGAAACCGCAGTAATGTCTGATATTAAACAATGTTGTTATTTTTGGTCGTTGCTTTGAAATATGATCTGAAATTGCACAAATCCTGTAACAGCGATCTTCATGTGCAGATTACATGGCCTTTTAGAGCTGCAGCGGTATTATATAAACATTTTTTCTAGAGTTCTAAAGAAATCTATGGCAGCTCAGCTCATCTGGCGATCACATTGTGCAGACTAAATTGCCAAATGTGTAGTTTAAGGTATGCTGCAGCATAATATATAGTATCATGTCTTCCTACGCCATTAAAGCAAAAGTCAGACTTGCAATAATGTGACAGGGGCATAAACCTGTTATTATGGTTCTATGAATCTAAAAGAAGACATCATTTAAACATGTTCACTGTCAAATTTCTCTGCAGATTTTCAGCCTTTCGTAAAGGTCAGCTAAAAGTAACTCGCTCTGGGATGTGAAGGGTAGCTTATCAGCATTATGGATAAATAGTAGTTGTCCAGTACTATTTGGCTTCAGGGAGTCTGCACCATCTTTAATCCAGGTACCTCAGAGACTTCTGCAGGGCAGTTTTGTAAATGTGTACTGTTGAGCACAGTGCAGAACCAAAATTAGTATACGAGCCAGAGGCGCTTGACCTGACAGATGTGATTAATACATTGGACAGGAAGGCAGATACATTGCAACTAAAGATGGACGACCTTGATTATTAGGTTATTTAACTTATTGCCAAAATTCAGCCACTGATGTAGGCTATCCATATTATATCCACCACATATATTACAAGAATTGTTTTGGGCAATTTTCTGTTTAGGTTCTTTCCTAGTAAATGTTTCTACTAGTGCCTATTGAACAACTAACTACCAAGTCTGTACACACTGATGTGCACTCAAAGGCATACATTTTTTTAACCCCTCTTTGCAGAATTTGTCTCCCTACACAAATCTGTTGACCTCCTCCAGTTGCCAACTTAGTTCAGGAGTGAGAAAGCAAGTGTGACATTTGTGACAGCCAGTTACAGACTTTATTTGGATGCTGTCTCTGCTGCAATTTTGGTGGGTTAGGGTGCAATGGTGTGTTCCATTTCTCTTTATTTAAAGAGAAATCATACCTATAGATAAATTTATAACATATAAACTTAATGCTTTGACTTTAACTAACCTTTTCTGGTGTGTCCAATCTTGCATTATGACATACAGTATATTATGTTGTAATGTTATTCTCTTACCAAAAACATACCTGACATGTTGCTTTTATTCTTTCATGTATGTTTGAGAAATCATAGAATCTCCTGTGGCTGCCTAAATGCTTACTACCACAAAGCACCTCCTATTTCCACAAAGCTCCTCCTTGCATTATTCTCCAGCCGAACACCTGGCTCTCAAAGCACCCTTTCCTCTGTACTCCTTCTGCACGAGGGGTTCAACTGCACTGGTCTGTGACCTGTAGTGTTCACAGTTGCATTTGAAAGCCTCCATAACTCTTTAACACACTGTCAGCTCCCAGGAAGTGAGATGCATTGAGTACGGTGTCCAGGTTTGAGATGATGCTCAGATGATCTCATGGGAATCATTTCTTATCAATTAAATGACCAGCGTTTTGTGTATAAAGTAGAAAATGCCTGCTGTGATGTTTCATAACCTGCTCTAGATTAACAGTTTAACAGGTGTCCATTTTGGTCATAAATGGGCTGAAAAATGGAAATTCAATCACTGGTGTATTTCCAAAACAGTTTTTTTGCATGAAACATTTTTAATAAAATGTAGATGCATACTTGGAATTATTTAATCCATATCTATTTTAAATTAATAATAATAATAAAAAAAAACATTTTTACAACTCACACATTCATATGCCTCATGGTCATGTTCTGTAAAATATTATGAATTTATTTTATCTCTCATTACTGGAAACTCAGTCACTCAGGAGGGCAAAAAAATACTACAGAAAAGTTGAGCAATCAAATTTGCTGGGTTTTTCTTTAGTAATGCACTGGAACAGTTAAAGTGATCTCATTTTATCCTTCAGTACATAGTTTTAAGAAAAATGATATGCATGTATGATTCAAATTTCAAGATTCTATGTGAAAAATGTAAAAACCAAAGAATGGAACAGATAAGATGTTGCATGTTAATCATTTTGCTACTCGGCTACATTTTTGGCTCACAACACCTTGTTCAGGTTGGGATATTTTCTGAGAATTCAAGACAGATTGAGGGTCCCAAAAATCCGTCAACACCAGCTGATGTATTTTCTTACTCTGATTAAATAGGGATCATACAGTATGACATGCATGTGGATCCATAGACTCAAGTTTCTTGGTTATAATGTTGCGTTAAAACAAGGTAATCAATGTGATTCACTTCACAATCAAGACTTAAATATGGATTTGTTGAGATGAGGGCTCTGGTTTAAAAAGCTGAAAAATAATTTAATGATAATTATATTTGTATTAATGTGGAAAGAAACGGTGCTTTAATTTATGTACAGAAGGGAAATGCTTCAAAAATAGCCAGTAGAAGTTTTAAGATAGCGAATTTTCTCCCTTCTAGAAAAGTTTTACTTTGATCAGGGAAGTTTTTGGTACTACAATTGGGTGATAAAACAAGATTCAAAAAGGTAGTGGAGGGTTATGATAACTGGTTGTGATATTTTACTGAACTTTATTAAGTTTTGTACTGCAGGTACAAATTTCAATGCTGTTTATAAGACACTACCATTTATATATATAATTTTTCTTAAGCACTGGCAGCTTAGGCAAACCTGACTGTGGGTCTTGTTGACTTGCAGGCAAATTTCACTCAACAAATGGAGAGGGGAAAATTCCATTGATTAGAAATTGAACTAAAGCATGATAGATCATCATTGCTACAGGTCATAAATTGGATAGGGTGCGACACAGTCCCACCATTAAGACTGCTAGCAACCCCCCAAACTTATAGTATATACATGATGCACAGGTATCATGCCACAGTATGGCAACCAACAACCCATCTACATCCAAGACCTCCCAGTAAGGCCAAAGAAACAACATCCCACCTGAAGGCATCAAACCCCATCCATAAACAACAATGTGGGCCACAGCTCATTTAGTGAATAGGTGGTCCCCATGCAACACATGCCCCACAAAAGTGCTACAAGTAACCGGCCCCTCATTCAAGTTACCACCTACCCAGAGTGACCACCCTGGTCACAATAAAACTGACAAAGGCCACAGGTCCTGAAAGTATAAGGTAACAGCTATAAGTAAATGTAAAAAAAATATTTTCCAAAGATGACATGAGGGTAAACACTTAGGCTGATATGATTATGATGGTATTTCATGTCTTTCAGAAATATGCTTAAATATTCTAGCTAAAATCCTGGATATATAAAAAAAAGTTCAGAACAAATAAATCTGAGCTCTTGCTCAAGTCAAAAAAAATATTAGATGGCAAAATCAATGAACTAAAAACCTCCTAAGGGCATTTTAAAGCTGCCAAGATTCCTTTGAAAATTGAAGTGATTGCTGTAAAATTTAAAGATGCTATCTATGAAGTTTTCTGAAAACACAGCTCAAGGAGACATTCCCCAAAGAAAGTTAAAAGTGAGCTGTAAATTACTGCATGTGTCAAAAAGTTTGGAATAAAATGTCTTTTAATTTCATAAAATCAGCATAGGTTCTGAATTTTGTGGCTGTCAAAAATTTCACAAAATGTGGCTTTCATGGATCATTGACTTCATCCTCTAGACACAGCTGAGTAAGTGGCCTAATCACAGCTGCAACAAAAAGGCTCAAAACTTTTATTGGAGTTGGAGGCAGGATCAATTTTTTCATGACCATTTTTTTTTTCCAAGACTCCAATTTGCGGTTGAAATATTGTCCTTGATGTCTGCAGGAAAACCTCCTGATAGTTATCATTGATTATTCTAAGCATACTTCCATCTCATTTGAGAGTGTAAGGCTATATGAATCTGAATGAGTTAGTTGCCTTACTAATTGAGCCTGTGACAGCCATTGGGGAGTATACTGAAGATTGAACTCTTGTGAGTGTGTGGCATTTTATGTTGGTATTTAAATCAATATGCTCACTATAACGTTAAGATTTAGAATACAGGTGTCTTATTCTTATCTGTTCCTAGAACTGTGATTCTGAACAGCTTCCCCGTTTCCCAGCTTCACTGTTTTGGAACCAGTTAGACTGATGTATATATTATTTAGCAACATAGTTAGCGTAAGGCATACTGGTAAATTACTAAAATATATGTAAAAAAAACAATACAATGACTATTCTAGAAAACAAGGAATAAACATTAGTTTGAAAACCTTAAAATGTCATAGAAATCCAGTAAGAGCTCTACTTAGCTATTCATATCTTATATAATGGTATGATCTTAAGCAGGTACAAGACAGCCATTAAAACAAAATAACTACATCTTGACAGCCACAGTGGACAGGTTCTGATGCAGAAAACCAAATATTTAAGATATAAAATATTTATAGAAAATATTTGGTGAAGAAGGCTAGACCAAGAAGACATGAGCCAGATCATTCCCAAAGTGGTCAGGTGACAAGTAGATAAGACACTACCATTCCAGGTAGACCTGTCATGAATTGTGTGAAGTCTCACACTTGCGGCAACTTCCCCCCACAGTCAGAAAAACAGAGTAGACACTCACGTAAACACAAGGAATGGGAGGAAAGCAACCATCTAGAAAATACTGTGACATGGACTATATTTTGTCTTTCCAGAGCAGAAAAGTATCTTGACAGCCAACAATGTAATTGATTAATTATTTACTGGATTTTGCTTCATGCTTGTGTATGTGATGCCATGAAAGCAGCAGCAGATAAGAATAGTATTATTCCCTGGACAAAACCCCACTATAATGGCTAAAAATGACAGGGAAGCTGCCAAAACTGGTGGGGGCAAGAGATTTAAAGAGGATCACTTCCTCTTTGATAGACATTGGTGACAGGTTATTTAAAATGCAAGTCACCTTCCCAACAGTTCCAGGTCTCTTGTGTTGCATGCAAATCTGTTTTGTGGATGGTATCTAAAAACTAATTTATCTTATATTTTGTTTTTAACTGGTGAGCTATTTTGTTGGATTAGTATTTCACATTTTCATTGCATTTCATTTATTTATATATATTCAAACTGGTTTTTAAAAACAAGAACGCAAGTAATCAGTAGCACAAGAGAAAACATATCTATACTTAACCAAGAACAAAATAATTAGCTTACCACTACTTTTCTGTTTGAAAAAGAGTAGGAAGACGTGAACACTCATTTAATCTTACCACTTATCTCAATTTAGTGACATGTGTATACTTACCAACTCGATAATTATATTAAAAAAATCTCATTAAAATAATGTTATGGTATTCATATGCCTGTTCAATATAATATGCTAAAGAACCAACAAATAAATTGGATTACATAAAGAAATTTATTATAAACTGAGTCTCATAAGACAAGAAAATCTACAGACCAAAAATAATAATAGTAGGGATAATGACAATTATAAATAACAACTGGACAATACATCGTAGTTAGTTAATTTCAAATCATCGTAAAGTACTAAATTGTTTGTTGCTTAAAATACACAAAAATAATTAACTGTGCTTTTTTTTTTCACCATACCTGCCCACCTCATCATGTCAAGATTTAGTCTTCTGTCTGACCGGCTGGGGTTTATGTGAACAATAATGAGCCGCTGCCACTGTTATTGTGAGTGTGAGAGGGTAACTTACAGGCAATTTGGTTTTAAATTACATTTTTTGCTGACCTCTGACTCCCGAGTTGTGTGTTACATGCCCCATGAGTGGCTGTAAATGGATTTGATTTATCAACATCCACAGACTGCAACTATTACACTAAACAAGCAAGACACTGTAGGCTTTGTAAAACTTCAGTTCAATGAGGCATGCAACAGCACTTCACAGAGTTTCTTAAGCACTCCAGGAAAAGCTGAATGTGCTATACAATAACCCCAACAATGAATGTCAAGAAATTCTTAGTGCAATATGAAAGACTGGCAGTTTTAGTGTGTGTGTGTTACATAACTAGAATGTATAGTTTCGCCAGAGAAAAGCATGCATCCCCAAAAAAAAATGAACCCCATTGTCCATCTTCCATTGCAGCTCTTGATGATTTCAGTAGACTTGCATCATCTCTTGCTGTATAGTAAATCTCCCATGTTTATGTGTCTGTGTGAGTGGTGGGGGGCATCTTAAGGAGCTAGAGAAGTTTTGTTTACTCATAACAAGTGCCATGTGTCCCTGCCAATGTGAATGAAACCAAAAGCATTCATATGGGGTGTGCTGAGTGCACATGTGAATTCTTTGGCATCACAGAGTGGCGCGTGTTCTACAGTAGTTCTGTGAGCAACAGCAAGTTTGTCTATGATAAATATTCAGTGTTTATCAGCGTGTCTGCGGGTGTTAGCTAAGGTCAGGAAATAGATCCTTCCTCTCTCGAGGAACGTGCATGGAAAGCAACTTTATGTCTTTGGGTCCTGCTGTCCTCACTTCTTGGATTCACGAATCTACTGATCAATGTTCAGACAATATTTATTTGTTCTGATAAGATAAACAGAAAAAATTGTAATAGTTTGCCATGTGGAAGATGTCTACATTTGTAACTCTTTTGCAAGGATATTTTGCACATGTTATTATGCCACTTGACCATTTGACATGTTTCCATTTTCTCAACAGCAGTAGCTTCCTTATGACATACAAGTATACAGTGACTTTGGTCGCATAGCAGGTGGTCTCAGCAAATGAGAAGTATCATATACTAACATGGTTATCGTAATCTATTTTAGCAGCACTTTTAAATAACAATAAAATGTGTTGCCAAACAATGATGAGATCAAGAAAATGTGTTTTAAAGCAATATTATACACCTGAGATATTACTAATATAAGATAAACTCTTTATGTGACATACTCTTATTTTTAAAGTACAACTAGACACTGAAATATAAAGCTTATTACATATCTGCTATATGTATATTTTTCTCACCATGATTAAACAGAAAAATTGAACAATGCAAAAATCTCGTCTTGACAATTCAACATACAATGGCCATTTTGCTAAATGTGCCTGCTGACAAAAATAGGGAATTCGTCAACATCTAGATGTGGTGAAGAAAGCTTCCTTGATATCAAGCTGAGCATCAGTAAGGGAAGAGAAGGGGATTTAAGTAACTCGGAATGTGGCATGTTAGCGCCAGACAGGGTGCTCAGAGAATTTTAGAAACTGTTGTGTATTGGTATATTTTCTTGGCTGTACAGAACCCCCACCCACCAAAAAACAACAGTGAAAGGCAGTTGTGCAGGAGGAAATGCGCTGTTGATGCACACAGTTGCTCAAATAAACAATCATTAGTGCCAAGGTACACTGCAAACATCTCATATCACTTTGAAGCAGATGGACTACGGTAGCACAGCACCACATCGAATCCCGCCTGTTGGTTAAAAAATACAAACTGAGGCTATGGTCCACTGGCTCTGTTATTGGAGACTTTGGTGACAACACATGAAAACACTAATCGTATTGCAGTTACAGGAAGTGGCGAGTGCTGCTGTGAGTCCCTCCCACCTCTGAAGCACCACAGGTTGTTCGTCTGACAGCAGCCTGACTTATAGCAAACCCAAACTGCAGAGACCCACTCCACTCCATTTCCTCATTGCAATTACTGCTGATTTTGCTCTGGACTACAAAGAGGGATGCAAAAATAATGTAAATCTAATTTTTTGATGTAGTCTAAGGTTTTTGTTTGTTTGTTTTCTCTGAAACTCACATGAAAATAAAACCCTGTATTTGATTCACACAGTCAGTGTGACATTTATCAGTTCTGGTGAAGCTCACGCCACCCTAGACGTGAAGCCGCCTTAAGCAACTGCCAATGTCACCCATATCAGAAACTGCTACTGTTCCTGCCATGAGTGGTGCCAAGAGTGATCTAATCTGCTCAGAATGAGGTGATGGGTAACAGATCTTACAAAGTTCAGATACTCTGATTTTTTGAAAATGACACTGACTTTGCTGTTCACCAATGCATTTTCAAAAACTATGAAATTTGTTTATTGTGTGTATCCTCCTATTTCCCACTAAGGGGTTACCTGGTTTCTATGGTTATAGATTTTCTAATGCTGTAAGAGCCAAATGTAGTTATGGTCCTATCATTGGTCTGCTAAACTGCATCAAACTAAAAATGGTTATTTATAGCCTCATGGTTTTAGCTGAAATAACTAGATTTACACTCTGTCACAGTGAAGAGTTTAAAATCTGTTGTCAATACAGCAATGTAGTAGACTTACCAGAAAGGTACAATCCTCATGTAAGACTTGCAAAAATTAACTCTGTTTGACACTGCTGAGCACTTGTGGCAGCAAATCAGACACCTACTGTGTCTTTTGAAAACGGACGGAACACACAGAGTTGATAGCTCTGACTTGAGCACGGATTTTGTTTGATTTGCGAAGCAGGAATGCTGTAGTTAATTGTGCGTCAAACATTTCTGAAAGAACATTTTTGCCAGTAGCAATCATCTTAATGAGTGAGATGATAACTGCTAATTAGTGAGCAGACAGACTCAGGTAGGTTCTTCTTAAATCTTTAGCTATAAATCCCGAGGAAGGTTTTATTGCCGTGGGGGAAGAAATGCTGTCATTATCTAAAGAAATTCTGTCAGGTGATTCATCTAACTGATGCTATTTGTTGAAATAACAATTTGATGCATTCCAGTGCAGGCTTAGTGACCGTTTTGTAATTAAATCACTCAAACATGTTCGTTCCTTGTTACTTTTTGCTATCTTTTCCCTTATGTTGAAAGTCTCTAAGTTGTATAACATGAATTTATATTGCAGCATTGACAAGCTAAAGCACATCAAATGTGAAATAATAATTTGACTACACTGCATGACAATCGAGAATCATTTCTTTTTCTGTTTCTTCACACACAAAAGAGACATTACTCCCGTTTTAAACTCCTTACATTTGCTTCCGGCACATTTTAGAATTCATATTAAAATGTTAGTCTTTACTGTTAGGGCTCTACGTGGTCAAGAGCCTGGCTGTTTCTCTGACCTTCCAGCTCTACACCCTTTCTCACAGTCTGAGATTTTCCAGTCAAAGGCTAGCAATGCTTCCACAAACACAATTTAAGGTCAGAGGGGATAACTCCTTGTTGCCCAAGATTGTGAAACGTGCTGCCTCCTATATTTTGTGCAGTCTTGATTCTATTGAATCTTTAAAGAATCAGCTAAAGAATCACTCATTTACACTTGCTTTCAGCTTAATATATGAAGCATGAAATTACATGTAGGCTACTTGATATTTCTCTAATGTTTTAATCTTCTTTCATTGTGTTTTTGTAGTAAATCACCTTGTGGTTTTTGACCTGTGAAAGGTGCAGTGTAACAGTCATGAATATTCTGACACACAGTAAGATTTGACCGATTCCCTTCGTTTTTCAAAACATCTTTTGTGTTCACAACAAGAATTTGTGGTTCCCCTGTTTTGTAATGTAGTAGAATGCCAAAGTAGTAGGTCTTCTTGCTCAGGGGAACGAATCAATCAAAAACTCTGAGCCGTGCTAGCAAACAGACAACACATGTATTTTCTCCTCATGAAATATTTAATTATAACAACAACACTTGTAATGCTCTGCTGGATGTATTTGAATATATTACATTTGTTACTACTGTTGATTGGAAGTGTAACAATAACATCCAGCTCACTAGGCAAAACAATTTGCTGTACTCGTTTCACAGGTAAGAGCTTTCAAACATTTCAGGGAGCATTTTTTGTATTTCATAATCCAAAAATATATAAATTTTAAATAATCTGTAAATCAGATAAAATTAAAGGATATTACAAATAGTTATTTTATTTTTCTTCTGCTTATTGTTTGAAAATGAAAAGGGATTTAGAACAGAAATCTCCTAGTCCACTCTTAAAGTATACAATTTGATCTCATTAGTAAAAAAACAGAAATGGAAATTGATTGGTTTTATAAATTGAGACTAAGTTTGCTGATACACATCATAATTCTGATGTTCCATACAGCTACGCCCAAAATTATTAATTTAATACATTTTAACAGCATGTCAACAAGGCATATTTTATTAAAACTGCTTAGTTCAGATCTAAATCTCGAAGAGTTATAAATATTATTTTTTGATTGTTTTACTGGATACATTCATTCATCCATTCTCTATATCAGCTTATTCTTGTAAATTTTGCAAGGGGAGAAGTTTGGTGCATTCACGACAGGTCCTTAATTGTGTATTATATAAATAAGTGTTTTACTTATGATGCACAAAGGAGGTGTGAATGCATGCAAGTAGGTTAAATGTCACTTTAAAATAAATGCAGATCTGAAAACATGTTGATTTCGCCAACATGGAGACAGACTATGTTTTGTCACTGTTGACAAAAGGGATGTTAGCTGGGTACCAAGCCAAAAAATCTACATCAGTATCAGTCCTGTATTAATTTGTTTATCTTAAGCTAGCAATTCAATTACTATTGGTGCCAACTTCTGTCTTAAAGCTTAATAAATGGTTATGGATTTTACTCATTTATTAGCCAAGTCACGACTGTCTTTTTTCCTGTTTTTCTGCACAAAACCACCCAAAAACGAACAAAAAACCCAATATCTGCATACGCTTCCTGCTCTTATACAGGGGATGATAACTAATCTATTTCCTTCTGTTATCTGTATTGCAGCAAATACATAGTCAGTGTATTTGACAACTTGTCAATCTGACAAAATTCTTGATTGAATGAAAACTATTTTACATCAAAATCCATTAAGGGAATGAAAAAAATTTGGACTTAGGCATATCTTAGTTGTAGTAAGTACAAATACACGTTTTTACACACTGAGTTTAACTTACATGCTCATTTTTTCAGGTTGGTAGTCTTAAAATCATTCTGGACATTACTTGTTAACTGGCTATTAGTATTAGGTATCATGCTTACAACTATTTAGTTCAAGGCATATTCTGTAAAACTAAACTTATTCATTCTTTGTGTAAAACAAAGTGAAAACATTACTCTAGTATTTACATTTTGACTCAGTGTTGTCAACTTTCGTATTCTGAACCCCTCTCCTGGGTGCAGGTTACTTGCATGTTTCATGAACGAATCCAAGGCACTGCCCTGTCTCAAATAGGCAATTTAAAGAAGAGTCTCCACACAATTTCCATTCCTGCCAACACTGAAGCACTTATTAGCCCTAAGTGCTGAATATGTCTCCAAGATGAAGACCCACCAAAGTTGGAGCAAAACAGGGAACAAGATTAGTTCACTTCATGCTGCTTGCCTCATGCTCTGTTTGTCAGTTTCAATTATCCATAACAGCCTTAATCCTCGTTGCAATTAAAATTCCAATTAGAATCTGAAAAACATATCCAGACGCACAGAGCAGGAGGAGGGCTTGGTAAATATTGGCCTACCACTGTGTCAACACTCTGGTCTGCAGTCAGAGTACGTACACTAAAATAGCTCGAACAATAGTCTGCTTTGAATTTAAATGGTCAATACATATGCAATATCCATTAGTAACATATTGCTTAATAAATAGGGGGACATTAATTGTACAAATGGAGTAATTGGATAGGGAAGATTGCATTTGCATGCTTTGGACGGTGAAACAACCGCTTTGAAATTCATTTTCTTCCCATTATCATGCATTGATTGGGAATCTAATACAGAAACAAAATCTTTTCTTGTAGTATTCTGTTAGTGTAAAGGGATACATACAGCATTGTCTTGGAAATGTATTTATCCCCCTAAGTTTATTTATTTATTTATCTGATAGACCAACCAGAAGTAGGACATTACGATAATGTAGAAGAAAGATCAAACAGTTTTTAATCAATTTTCTTTTGCAATAGAATTATGAAAATGTGATGTGTACTTGTATTCCAGCACTCTGAGTTGATACTCTGTATAGCCCTATTTTGCTGCAGTGAGTAGCATGACTTTAGGGTTACGTCGCTATCAGTTTTGCACATTTAGAAAGCCAAACTTTGGCAGATTGTTTGCGCAAAATAACTTAAGCTCACATTCGATGGAAAGTGTTTGTAAATGGCAACGTCACGTTTTGACCCAGATTCTGGATTCACGTCTGTGCCTTTCAAACATGCTATAAACAATCCCACTGTAGCTGCCTGTATGTTGTGGTTCGCCGATTTGCTGGAAGGTGAAACTCTTCTCCAGTCTTAAATCTACTACACTCTGTGACAGGTTTTGTTCTAGTACAACCCTTCCCATCAGCTCCAACTAGCTTTCCTGAGTTTGCTTAACTTTCCTTTTATCAATTAAAGCTGCAGTATGTAACTTTTATAAGCAAAATGTTTTTACGTATTTGTTAAACCTGCAACAATGTCATGACGGTATAACATCAGAGTTTGTTGCTCTGCTGGCCAGAAAACCAGGTTAGTATACAGCCGTCTGCACAGACAAGTCAGAAGAGGAGAGTAAAGAAGAAAAGTGGAAAATATAAGATATAGATTATATAGCTGGCATTAAAAAAAAGTCAAAATATTGCGGCAACACAAAAGCAGTTGTTTATGAAAACCCACAAAGAAAACATAAAGAAAAGTTTCTAAATTTGAGAAAATGGGTTAAAAACTGAGAAACTGCAAAGCAAAAAAGAAGAAAAAGAAAAAGCCGTGCCTCAACCACAGGTTCAGAGCTTCACACATGGCAGAGTGAGAGCTTGGCTGCTGGAGGAACGTGTCAAAGAGAGGGCCCTGTCTGGGGAAATTTAGGCCTCAACCATAGATAAAACACATCCCAACCTCAACACAGAGCTCAGTGGTCTTCTGTGTGCACGTCCTTGCACTTATTGAAACCTTTGTATGAGAATGCATGAAGAAGTCTTTAAGCATGCTCATTGCTGTCTATAGCTTCTTTCATATGTGGGTAAGTGGTGTGTGTGCATCTACACCACACTTTCCACCCTCAGATCCCCCAGCCTGAGTTCTGCGGTCCAGATTTCATTAGCTGCCCTCTGGGTTCCCCTCCAACATCTGAATCTAATCCTTTGGCTTCCTTTGACATGCATCTGACTAATGAATGTCAATATTATGGTTAGAATGGTTATAACGACCAGGATGTAAAGACAGGCGGCTATGGTTAGGGTAAGAAGAGCAAAAGGGTGTTGAAAGGAGTGTGTGAGTGCGTGCCCATGTGTGTGTTTGTGTATATGATAAAAAAAAAAGGGCTTCCTAATTAAACTAAAAATTGGAATGGCCTGTGATGCCTTTCCTGGTTCAAACTCTCATAGTTGGCTCTAATTATTAAAAGTTCTTGCTTCCTTTAACTTCCCAAACAGTCCCTCCAGGTGAGTTTTCAATTTCACTGTTTTTCTTCTGCCGTACTTCAGATTTCTAGTCTCGGCTTCCACCACCAGTGTTTGTGTGCAGTTTTTTATCCAGAAGGTTTCTCATCTGATTATTCATTTGAAGGAGAAATATACTGCTGGACTAATTCTTTAAATGTGGAAGGACTGTTGATCATGACTGTCAAATGCAAGGCCTCTGAAAATGTACAATAGTTGTAAAGAATGGATGTTCATTTACAATTTCTTAAAATATCACAGGGATTACGGAACCAAAAATTCACATCAGGGAAGGAAAATTTCAACTTTGTGGCGCTAGACGATCTTACTGGGTGTCTGTGAAAAAAAAACAGGCAAAATCTTGACCTCTGTAAATGTCATTACTCATGCTGGCTGCAACCCAAGAAATTTAAAACTGTATATTAAAAGAATGGCTTAAAAACCAAAAACTATCAAAGGCCACTTTTCTTCCCATGCCACATCCTTGACTATTTCACGTTTGATAGAAAGCACTTAAGGCATTGATAGGTGGAAAAAAAAGTTTTATTTTCAAGTGAGCAAAATTTCATCTTGAAGACTTTGTAAAATTACAGCATCACTGGTATGGCACTGGTACCACAAATGTTTTCCCAGTGGCACATTGTTCTCCAGTGCACAACAGGCCCTTGTTTATGCACTGATGGAAGGGACGCGATCTTTTAACAGGACATCGTGGCAAAGATTCTCAAATACTTTCAAAAGATGTCTTCCAGTAGATTAGCACATTGTTGTTGAATAATAGCTTAGCTATTTAAAGTCGGCAGAAATCCTTAAAGTCCGGTCTTTTTCCTCATTTCAAATACATTCAGCTCAGAAATCAACTGATGAGCAGCAAAATTATTAGCAAAATGATTTGTTGAACATTTATATCCAGTGTTTTTTTCAACTTAAACTACGCAAATTCTCAAAGAACTTCTTCTTTGTGTCTGCAGCATTGTTGTGTGTAGTTGAGCAGACATGAGGAGGAGGCTGCTGAGCTGTGCAGAGGGCGGGGCCCACATTCTGCATTCTCATTGGTTGAAACACACTGGAATCCAAATGTTCTGATTGGTTAGGCAGGCTCCCCAGATTTCCTAACTTCTGTTTTCTCAAAGAGGCGCCTTCATTTTATGTGGGTTACACTTGCATCAATCATTCTCCAACATTTTTTTTCTTACTTTGTCCCTTCTTTGACTTGTTTAGCTACCTTTTTGAATATTGTTATATTTTGAGACATTTATACTGTGTGCGTCTTGCCCTTCATTATGTTATGTAATACATGTGAAATCTGTTTATTTATCAAACAGCAAGAGTCCAACTTATTCTCCATTGCAAGACTTACAAAAATACTGTTCATGGGAATGTTCCATCATAACTGAGGTTGAGCAATTTTGCAAAGAATGGGGGGTAAAAATTGTCTATAAATGCAAAGCGGCTATACCCCCAGACAAGCTGCAGTTGTAACTACTGTAAAATGTTACAAAGCTGCAGGATGAATTCACATGTCATATTTTTAGGAGTTTTATTTCCAAGTCTTTCAAAAAGACTTTCACAATTAGACACAAAATGTGGAAAACTTAAAAGGGAATAATTATATACAATGTTGCTGTACAAAAAAACCTAACTTTTGCATCAGAAATAATTCACAATCGGCTGCATGAAGCTGTGGCTGCAGGCTCAGTCCCCCATCTCTAAAAGCCGGGGGGCAACAGGACAGATGATGCCTCATTAAGCTAGTGTGCTTTGGTAACTTTTTGATCTAAACTGATAGGTTTTTTTTTGTTGTAGGCTCTTTTTCGAACAAACTAGCATATAACTAATTAGGCAGAGCAAATCGGCTCAGGCCTATTACCCTTGTAACAGAAAGGAAGGAAAGCTGATGGTGCAACCTAGGCTGTTTGCCAAAATTTGCAGTTCTTTTCACCTGCAAATGTAATCCCTTAAGCATCTTAAATCCTTTTTTTTTTTTTTTTGCATAATGCATACACTTTAACTATTTTTGGGGTGAGTTGTTGTTATCTTATTTTCATACGTAATTGATTAGAATTCTTATCAAAGAATATTGTTTGGTGTCTTCGGCCTAAATTCATGCTGGCTGTGCATTAACACTACCATGGTTCTTATTCACTCTACTGCTCTTTCTAAACTCTTAAGCCCATGGCTTAGTTAAAAATATCAATTTAAAACGTGTCTAATATTATTAATCTTATTAATTGTTCTTAATGAACAGAAGAACTTAACCAGGAAAAGGTTAATCATTCTTCACTCCAAAACCAACTAAAGATGATACTTTCTTCCTTAGCTTTCTGAATATACAATAAAAGTAAAAAACAAGAAATAATAAATGAATAAATAAAGAAAAACTTTTTTTGGTGCAAAATCTGTGTGAGAAATGCTTATGTTGAAAGAAGTCTCAAGATAAATAGGTATCGAACCATTCTTTTTCCATTACCCAGTGAACTTTACCCGGTAAATAAACTGCAGGCAGTTACAATGGAGTCTGATGAAATCATAGCATATGTTATGAACCTCAAGGTTTTGATTTTTTATTTTTGTTTTGATAATTTTCTGGCTGTTTATGTTTGCTAGTTCTCACTATATTCAGTTAATTTCTCTGTGTTCATTATTGTTAGAAGGGTGCTGCAATATTTGTATATTCCCATGTGTTTAGTATCTTAGCTTATTATTGTGTTCTGTTGGTTACACAGTTAGCTTTAGTTCTTTTATATGAATGTTTGTCCTGTTCCCTTGGATTGAAGCTTCTCTGCGTCTAGTTCAGCTGCTATTGTGTTAATCATTCATCTCCCTGTAGCCTGCCTGTTTGCTCCTTTCCACAGCTGTTCCCAATCCCCTGATTTCATCACCTGCATTCAATGTCATTCTCCTGTCTTTCCTTAGCACGTAAGCTCACTGGTTTGCATTGTTCTTTACTGGCTCCTCCCATTACTCTAATCAGTCCCAACAATCTGTTTTCCTCAAGCATATTTAGTAAATTTCTGTTATAATTAAACCTGTACTTGGTTTCTGTCTACATGTTGGTCCAACATTAAAGTGAAGACCCCATGTCAGTGGATAGACATTGTTTACTACATTGTACGTGGAGGGAAAAATGTGAAAAGAGTAAAGAACAGAAGTTGGATAGAGGTAAGAATACTTAAGGAGTAATACTAAAACATAAAAAAATAAAACATAAGCGCAAAAAATCTGAATAAATGTGAAAAAACTATATGAATAGAACAAATCTGGAGGTCTATAAAATCAAATAAGACATGATTTAAATTATTTTAGTACATTGTTTTCGTGATGCATTGAAAAACAGTTGATGAAACATGTAGAGCTGTGAATATGACAAATTATTGCAAATAAACAGAGACAGGATAAATGGGTGGATATATGGACTCACAGCCAGATGGATCAAACTTTTATACAACAGTACAATTTCAACCAGAAGGAGGTGTATTCATTGTTTATTTTTACTTGTCAATGGCTTATCCAGACCTGGAATATACTTAAATGAGAAGAAATAAATGAAAACATTTATGAGAAAAGAAATGCAATAGAATGGAAGCTGGGGATAAGTTGAACTATGGGGAAAGTGGTCCAGAGAAGGTAATGCGAATGGAGAATCTTATTCAATGTATCCATGTATAAATGTAATAATTATGATGAATATCAATAACTTAGCTGCTTTAATTGTTGCCTTCCGGTTTGTTTTTGCTCTCTGCACTGGTTGCATTTCCTCTTTCTTTTTAATCTATCTCACGTTACTATTTTCCAATCATAAGTGAGCCAACCGCCTCCCCCATGTGCCGTCAGGGTAACAGATGAGCTTCTTGAGAGAAGATAATCTGCCTCCATCTGCTTTGGTTATATTCAAATCTAATAAACTATCATCTCCATGGGACATCCGACTCTTTTCCTTCCCGACTATAAACCACCTGCAAGACAAAATGAGCTGGGAACAGGGGCAACAACTCAATGTTTGTCTAAAAAATAAACCAAATTCATGACAAAACATTATTTTTGCTTAATTTTATTTAATTGTTCGTATCAAATAAAGAATTGTATTTATTTCAAATGTAAGACTTTTCTTGTATTTATTATCTTGAAGACATTTGTCTATTTTTCCTGAGGCAAATACTTCAAGTATCTACATTTGCAGTTCGTTGGAGTATACATATGTGGCCTTTTATGTTCTCCTTTAAAATCAACCTGCAGTTTGTCACAGAAAGATGAAACAAAAACTATCCAATCAGTTTGACTGCTGCTGTGTAAATTGAAACTTCATTCATTTTTTTATATTTGTGATTTTCTCCAAGTACCTATCACTCAAATGGCCTTAACTACTTTCTATCTTGTTTGGGAAGACTGGTTATTAATCTTAAGACCACAGCTCAGTATTAGGACTTGGTTCAGCTCAGCTTGAATCTTCTCATCTTTTGTCTTGTCCTTGGACTCCTGCTGAGCACCAACTGGCTGGGTAAACTATTAGAGCCTATTTGGCAGCAAGTATAAAAGTTTGAAAATAAAGGGAAACTAAACAGTAAATGAAATACTAATAACAGGAATGTGAATATGTGAAGTTTGGAGCTTTGCCCTTTTTTTCCTAACCAGATTTATTTTACAAGGACAAATGTGAACATTGACTTTATGCAGTAAATTGTTGATTTCTGATGTGTGAGATTCATACAAAATTTAGCTTAATCCAAACAGGATTTCTGCAATGACCAGGAAAAGCCCTTACAGCCACTTTGCTCACATTTAGCCACTCACACCAACCTTCTCCTTGAGCGAATTTATAGAAAACTCACATTCATATCTGCTTTTGATAGGCAGCATTGATTGTTATGACCAAGGTAGGTCTGTTACAGCACAATGTGATGATAAAGTTTTCAAAAGAATTACACAAGTTTGGTATAAATAAGAAGAACCTCATCCCCATTTAAAGTTCATAATATGAACATAATGCAATTTTATAGCAGAATAAAAATAACCATGCTACATTAAACTGTTGTAAAAATATAAAATATGACTTACAGGAATTTGATTCCCTAATTTAACTCCATGAAATTGGGCCTGCACCTGCTGTTTTTGACACTCCACCTTCAGCATGTCATAAAGTTTCTTCATTAAGCATTTAACAACATTCCAGAAGAATCACAGTGAGAAGTAGTTCCTATGATAAGCTCAGTATATGTGCTGTTCCACTAGGTGTTTGCTCATTGCTGCTGCGGTTACCTGGTTGGGCCAAGTGGGGGAGTTTCGGTGGCGGGGCGTTCCCTGGGCCAGAAGCTCGGCTTGGACACTGTAGGAGCTGTGTGGAAAATGCTGCACTTGGTGCGAACAAGCACATAGTCACCACTGAATGGCTGCCATTCAAGAATTTCTTAAGCTTGCATGAAAGAGTCAAAGCAACACTCCAGGTGTTTCTGATGACAAAATAACATTGTAACATGATGTGAAGATCAAAAACGTTGATTTTACGTAGCACCCTTCTCCCCTTGTACATAAAATCTAAGTTTGTACAAAAAATTTTCAATATAAAAATATGTTGGAGGTATAACCTAGAAGACTCCATGGCTACCCTGTTGACTATTAAAAAGCCCCATGGCATGTATCGGAAAATTATGACAAATGCTGAGTACAACTGATAAAATAGATTATATAAAGAAGACCATTTTAAATCCTCTACAAACTCAAAATAGGACAGTAAAATGCTGACACTTTTCTCAGCAAGACGAATAAACAAATAGTTGTTCAGAGGAGGAGTGTACGGAGGTGGACTGACTATCTGAAAAGAAGCTGTTTTGTTAGTAATAAGGAACAAGAAGAGGAACATGGAGAGAGACATGAAAAAAGATTGTTTGCTTCCCACCTACACAGCACAGAGCATCTAAAATTACTGGATCAGTCATAGGTGTTTATATAATATGGCAAATAAAATAGTCAAACTCACAGAGCTGAAGTACAGAAATCTGAAGAAATATGTCTCATGGCAAATAATTTAAAGACGTGGCATTGTATAAGACAACTTTTTTGAGCTTTATATCATGTAACAAAGTTATTCTCCCATCAAAATATATCTGGAGTGACGCTTTTGATTTTTCTTTATTGAATGTTTGAGAAATCCTTGAATCTCCCCTGGTGGCCATTCATAGGTGCCCAAACACAAGACAGAAACAAAGCACACAGCTAAAATTTATAGGGAATGGAAGCAACTGATAGCCTCCTTCTACTTTTTTTACTTTTCAATGTTTTACTTGTGTGTTTTACTGCTCTACACTAATGTAGCTGTAAAAATAGTATTTTGAGGTGAATGTCAGTTAAGGCACTAAAATTTTATAAGTCTATTTACAGTTCATTGTCACATATCTCACTTGTTGTTTTACTACGGTTTAAGGTGAGGATAGATCTACCTTGAGACAATGACATTTACCTAATAATCTCAGTTGAATAGAGTTAACTTGCGACTAGGAGGGATTTCCTGTTTGACGTTTGGTCTCTTTTAGCAAGAATACCTGCAGTGATTAAATGGATTTCCTAAATCCTATCAAACTCTATTATTATTCTCTATAGCTTAAGCTTTGTCCATATGTTAGTTTTTTCTTTAGTGTTCTGTCATTGTTACCTCAGTGATTTAGTTCAGTTTGAATTGATTGACTCTTTTGATTTCCTGTCCAGTGTGCTTTTATTTTCTCATGATAACAGGCACTGATCACCCACCTCCACCACATTTTGTTAGCACACAGTTCAGGACAATGAAAACAAATCTTAACAGCAATGAAACACGACAAAATGGACATTTTGTTTCAATAGCAAGAAGTTGCTTACTGCTAATATTGCACATTGAAATTGTAACACTTTAGGTTTTCTTAAGCAGCATTTAATGCCAATAGATTGTGTTTTCTTCTTTCTTTTTTTCAAAAATAAAGTCATAATTGTTCAGTATATCTGAAAGAGATGTGGGGAAATAAAACGAAAATGTTTAGTAACAAAATTCCAACAGAATGCATCTCTATTAAGTAAACATATTTGATGCCTTTTACAATACCCAGAGCAGTCTTTATTATGAATAAAGCTAAATGCTTTACAAAGAACAGGTAACTATATATTGTTATAGGGTGCAGTAACATGACTTCCTGGAATGCATCCCAAGAGTTGTCTAGTCTGATGTGGAACAATCTTTATCTCTGCTTTCAAGGCCATGTTGTCAAAGCAGTCTAGCACTTCTTGTTTCAAGGTGTTTTTAGCATACATTAGGAATGTATATTAAAGTGTCTCTCAGTGGAATACTTGGTGGAATTTTGCATTCAGTATTTTTTAGGTAGCAAGCTGGAGAAAAAGAATATGTAAATTAAAATCATGGGGCACTGCAAGAAAACAATACATTTCCTGTTTACGAGAGGTTCAGGGTACAGCATTCTGAGTTGAGAAATTAAAGCTATCAGTACTTGGAAGACACAAAATATATTAAACAATAAGGAAAAAAATGACTTTGGGGTAATTTATGCAAGGTGCAGAGGTGGAAGAAAATATCATTTTTACTGTAGCAAAAATACTCTGCATGTTCGGTTACTATATTTCTATTTACACCATTTTCTCATTTTACTGTGTTACTTTCAATGTACCGTAATAGACCATGGAAAATTCAAAACAAGAGACATGCTGTGGCTCAACTTGGTGAATACGTGTTACCTGCTGTTCTAATTGCCCTCGGTAGTCTGATTTGATTTGAACCCTTACTTTTTTCATTAAACAAAATCTTGCTAAGACTTGTGTCCTTGTTGCTTACATTTCAGCATTTAACAAACATACACACAGATTTTTTATTTTTTATTTTTATCCCAGGCTTTTTCAAGAACAGGTATACATTGTTGATATGAAAGCACATGCTTGTGTAATCAAAACAAGATAGATTAACTTTCATGGAGTGTTTGCAAGGTGGACAACATTGCTCTCTTATGTCTAGTTCACACGGCAATATCAACTAAAATAATAGGTCAATAAAATTGTCGGTCTATTTTCAAAACCTGAGAGACCACACACATTACAATAAAAAATCTTAAGTGGAACAGGTTTTATCTTAAGTGTTTGGTACTCAGCCACACAAAGGTGCTAAACTCTTCTCACAAAGCAGCAGTTGTTACTCACCAACATGCAGGTATTAGACAGATAATCTTGAAAAATATCTCAAGATCAAACATGAGTTCAGAGTAAGCAAACATGGCGGATTGGGAAGAAGCAATGGTGACAGCAGAATTGTCAGATGGATAAAATCCAGACAAAAATCACCATTAAACTCGTCATATGTAAATGAGGCATTAGAAAACAAGACAAAACAAAACAAAAACATGAGAAGTAGACCAAAAAATTGTACAGAGATACCAAACATTCTGTACAAATGTTTTTTTTGGACAAATGAGTCTAAAATACGGGTCATAATTGAGTAAACCAAACCCTCTGAAAAAAACTCAAGAATAGAGGTCTCATGATTTGGTGAATCTTTGCTCTAGGACCAGGTCAGCTTGCCATATTATTATCCACTATTAATATTAAAAGATATTGAATGCTACTTGCAAAATTGTGAAATGCTCTACAAAATGACGGTGGTTCAACCTGTGTAGGGACTGGCTAAAAATAAGAAATCGCAAATATCTGACAAAGCCCATGTCTTTGTCTTATTGAGATGCTATGAGATGACTTGAACCGAGTTGAAAATTCAAGAAACCCATCAGACATGTCAAAGTTGACAGAGAACATCGGGGTAACATTTTCCTGATTCTGTTGTCAAAGACTCCTAGATGGCTGCAAGATGTTTCTCGCTGAAGTTATTTCAAAGGATTTCAACGCTATCTTTTATAGGGAGTGACATGTCCTAACTTTTGCCTCGGCTTGAAAACATTTTTTCATTTTTATGTTTTTTTCTTTTTTCTCCAGAAATACAACAACTGATTAAAGACTGAAAGAACATTTCTTTAATATTTAATGATGTGTCCTATGTTTTCACATGAATTTTAACCCATGTGAATTAGAATTACTGTAAATTCGAGCAACATTTTGTTCCTCTTAGAGGATACTGTATCAACATTAAGATACAGCCAAGGATAAAGACAGCAATGTCAGTCAATTTAAACTGTTTTCCTTTCTCCCTCCTCTTCATACAAACAAGTACACAGAGTTTACAGTGTAATCCATCATCTCATCTGCTTCTGTGCTTTCTGACCCAGCAAGGGCAGTAAAAAAAACCTGACACCACTCAGTGCCAACATGCCAGCAGTGTGATTAGATGTGTGTGATTACTAGTTTTGAGGACATAAATCTGTTTGCACAGCCACATTGCGTTGATTCATTTCCTTTAGGGGGACAAAAAGCAAGTCACCTAAAAGTAAATTATCACAGCAGAAAAGTTTAGGTCAGATGTGAGTTTTAGGGAGTTGTATGTTGCAGATCCCATTTAAATTCATGCAATGTTTTGTGTATCTGACCATGTTTAATATTCTTTGTAGGAATATTTTTACCACCACCACTTGATGCCATAGGGACTTGTTTCAACTTTGATTAAACACAATTTTCTCAAGAGAAGGGTTTGGTCTGTTAAGTTTAATACTTGTGTTAAATGTTTTCATGTTGGAATTACAATCTGATCAGATTAGTTTAGAGTTAGGGTAAATCTGTAGTTTCCAAATTGCTTTCATGAAACATTATAAGTAAATGATGTAAACACAGACTTAACGCCAACACAAATAGGATCAACAATCATAAGAGGATCTTAAGGCTCCACACTGTTTGATCCAGGATCGAATATAAACTTTGAGAATAACTTGTTTTAGAGTTGCTGCTTTGCAGCAACAGTGAAAGGAACAGTAACCAATTTTGACATGTAATGTGAACATTATAGAACTATGCTAGCTAAATACTTATTGTCTGACTTTGCCCTTCCTTAAACAAAACTTCTGAAGAAGCATAACTAAAATTGATCTTTCTGTGTAGCTGTGGACCATTGGAAGTTTCTGAACCATGACACAAGACTATATTTCCTCTTTTTTTTATTTTAAAGGATAATCAAAGGGTAGAGGAGACATTTTTTACACTTAGAAATGCTATGCCTATTAAACATGCATACATATGTATTTGGCTGCTGCCTGGGGACACTATTACAGAACATAATAGTGGTTATCATTTTGCTGCTGAGAAAAGGATTTTAGCACTTAGAGTTACAGGTTCGCTGTTCCCACTGTCTGGGCTGTTATCTAGGAATCTGCACATTAAAAAAAACAGAAACATATCTATCATAAAACAGCAAAAATAAGGAGAAGAGTGATCAAAATGCCTCAACTCAGACATTAGGGGCTCTGTTCACACACATTGACGTGCAATAAAATACATGAACTCGCCAGGATGTTGACAGTTGTTTTACTAATTGGCTGTTCTTTAACAGTATTTATATGACTCCAGCAGATGTAATTACCAGCAGTGCCAGAAGTGATTGCTCTTAAATAAAGACCCCAAAGATATGCCAGCTGGAATAAAATGTCACCCTAAATCAGGGTTGATCTGTCAAAGTGACCTAAATTCATTATGCCATTGTCAACAATGACAAAAATGTGCAGGTGAGAAGTATGCTTCTCAAGAGATTACTTGCTGAATAATCACAACCTGGGAAAACAGATTCAGTGTAATCATTCATTATTTTAGGAAATGTTGATGTTTGCATTGATACAATTATTTTGTGGATAGCAGTTAAGTGTTTCAATCTGATGCTCTCTTCTGAATTTTAAGTCATCTGAGATAGAATAAAAACTTGCCTCACCAGCTTATACGCTGTGCAGGGGTTTATATTTTGAGTAGTAGTTGATTTTGCAATAGTCAACTTTATTACCTGAATAGTATAATTGAATATTGTATGCAGGATTTTCATTAAAATGCTATATTTATCTTTTCAGTGTCTCTTCTTCAACCAGAGCAAGCCATGCTTTCAGTGCCCCTTTCCACACACTTAACCACACACAACTAGATAATAAGTCAATCTTCAAGGAGATTCAATATCCAACCCAATATATTTTACAATTATTGATGAAAATCTGTGTATTGTTTCATTAGATCAGATCTAATACAATAAAGCTATTGACAAATTCCAAGCTGTGTTGGAAAACAGATTTGGTCAGCGTAGATTCCTTTGAATTGACAGAGCAAACAGGGAAACAGTCATAAATTCAGGGCTAAATGGGAGCCTGCAAACCACCATTTGACAAACCACCAGTACATCATCATTAGAAAATTTGTGAAATTTGTGGCCACATGGTGTGACAAGAAAAATAAAAAAATCAACAAATTATATTTGTGGCGCTTATGTGGAAACAATTTCCATGATAAAGACAAATGATTATTTTCATTTTTTTCTATGGGAACTGATACTTTCCCAGGCTGTCTGCATTTAAACCACTTTTCACACCAGGCACCAAAATGCTCCTGGTGCACCCTTCTATTCATGTGCAAAAATGAATTTCAACTTTCAACTTCCGTTGGATTTCAATGCTGTTGTATCACATATTGAGTATTATTTCAAAATGACTGTCTCCAACTTTAGAGTTCCTCATTTCCATCTGTGTTAGCATAGTTGCTTTTATAGCCAAAAGAAAAAGACTGAGCAGCTTCCAAGTGTCACTTTGAGTGCTAAGGAAAGCTTTGCTAAAAAACAGAGCATATGTGCTTTGTCAGCTTCCTGTGATTAAATGAAAGTCTAAAACGAGTTTTTCATTTTAAGAGTGATTTCTGTAAATGACAGGCAGTACAGTAGTTTCCACTCTGAAGCCTTTCATTAGAGGCTGCTCCATCACACCAGTCTTTGGTTTGGTTCAAAGGTCAAGCCACCTAAAGCTTGCTTGTTTAGCTCCCCATGGTTAGATTTGGCCTTTCACACATGTGCGTCATTACTCATAGCTTGGCCCCAAAAACACATTCCTGACCACATGTTAGTTGGATTAGATTTAGTGCTCTGAAGTGGGATTTTTTTTTCTTTTCAAAGGGAAAAAAAAAACTTTTAAAATGTTGGTTTGTGTCGTACTTGGAAACCAATGCCATATGTTTATGGCTCCACTTTTAGCTTTTAATATTCAGTTGTGTTGCTAGGAGGAGATGGGAGGAACCAAAATAAAATTAACAAACAAGAAGGCTAACACATGCATGTTCAAATGATTTAGTGTGAGAATTACAGAAAGTAAAGAGATGTCTAGGAAATGCTGCCAGGATCAAAACTTCTGACTATTATCAGCTCATTATTTAGAGATGCACAGTAAAATATTGCTATAAAGATTCATTCTGAATTTCATGTGGGACAAACTCCTGGGAAGCACTTGCAAATATATGGCATGAAGCTTCTTTGTGGTTGATGAAGCATTTGCAATAAGTTCGCTAAATTGCCCTGAGTTATATTGCTTCTCAGCAAGGAGTACAGGAGTGCCAAATTCTAAAAAAAATGTTGGTTACAAATTAGAAAGCTTATCAAACTGCTGGTTGATGCGTTTCATGTCTGCTCAAGGGTCATGGCTCGAGGCTACTTTAGCTTTTTTTAAACATCCTGCATCCCAATCTCTGACCCAACGATCAATGGGGAAGCTTATTATGCTAAATCTATGCAACAAACTTTAATCTTAAAAGCTTTCACGCCTTTTTTCGATCAAAGAAACATTTAAAATGCAAAATATCCTTTAATATGTAATTCAGAAGGAGAAAAAAACTCCTATTAAAGTCTAACTTTGAGAAGGTATTTAATACAATAATATCAGTTTGGGAGTAAGTGTGTCTGCATGTTGTTTTAATTATAAGAGTCATCCTATTAGCCTGTGATTATTGTTACAAGGTGTTTTCTGAACTGCCGAGAGGCAGTAAGGTCAACTGCTCCAAGCGGGATGTAAATTGATTTCTTTAAAGTTCCAGGCACCGCAGGTGTTGGGGTCCTGTTGTTGCAGTTAAGATTCATTTTATTTTGCCTCTCTAATAAGTGTTGTGTAATTGACCAAGTGTTAGCCATGTTGGTCTAAATGTAAAACCAATGAAGCAATAGTTTCCAACTAATTTAAACTATAAAATACATATATTCAATATATTCACTTTTTCCATTTCTGTTTTCTTTTTCCTTTTTTTTTTTTCCACTAACACTGACACATTTGAGTCATAGTGTCCTCAAAACAAGATGCAACCTGCCTTGAAAACTAAACACAACATTAGACAAGGTGCCAAGAGGGAGTAAGCAAGGGAACACAGGAGATTTCATCCAATTTTGCTTTGCTAGCCACTGCAGCCAAAATACTCATTTACTGTACTGTAAAAATGCCGGGCTGCCAAGCGCTCGAGTCCAAATCAAATAGCCTAGTGCAGCAGACACTAAAAATGCATCAAATAGTTGGCTCTTTGGCCAATTCATGTTTGGTCTATAATGAGCACAGATGGCGAAAGATTTTTCTTCTTCTTTTTTTAAACTTCTTTGCATGGTGTGTGCTCAGACTTATTCTCATGAAAATGCTTTCAGTGATCAAAGTAAAAAAAAAAACAAACAAAAAAAAGAAACTTGCATAAATAAATGCACATGGTGATGTAAGGTTCCTACAATTGCTCTCGTCCGATTATTAAAAAGTGTGGAGTCTTTTGAAAAATTATGAAGACACTGAAAAAAAAGAGGTTGGTGTATGCTATGGAGTTTTGAGTAAAAATACTGAAAAGCTTTGTTGTGGAAAAAAACATTAAGCTCTTTTTAACAGACACATAAAGTTGTACTTAACATATGTGCAGTAATTTGTCCTTTAACTGCATTTCTGTGGGATAAACTCCTCCCATTTCTTTTAAAACATGAAACAGTTTTCTTGGTGTACTTGGCAAAGGACCACAGCCAGTAGGAAAACAAGCACTGTTTCACTGTCATGCAATGGTGAAAACATGACTTGTATAACCTTGTAAAGATTTTTGTTTGCAAACATTTGGCTACTTTTGGCTATAATGCTTATAATGTAAGTTCAATATGAATGTCAAGAAAACAATAACAAGCTCAAGAAATCTCAATACAATCAGTGAGATAGGGGATTCATCCCACAGATCTCTGTGGGCGCGAATGTTTCAACATAATATTTTTGCAAGATATGACTGAAAAGATATTCCCATTACAGGATGGACATTAAAATTTATTTTAGCTCAACCCCTGTTGAGACAGAGCAATGCCATAAGATAAACTGCCTTTTTTTCATTGGAGATTGTTCGCAACCCACCATTACCTTTGAAAGAGTACATATTTAGAGAGCAATAGGATTGTGGAACAAAGCTTTTAAATTATTATTAACACCACCTAAGCAGTGCGCTAAATTGTATTCATATTTTTCCTGAATCCCTGGTATGAAAGCAATATTTTTAAAGGATTTAACACTAGGACAGTGATGCATGGACCACAGTTAGTATAATAGGAGGATTAGAAAAAAATGATAACGGATAAAATAACACCATAAAGAAAGGAATGAACTTAATCACTGTGTTTTGGACAAATGAAGAGGGATTGCAGAGAACTACAATCGAAGTATCAATACCACGTTACTGACGCATCTCTGCGAGAATGTTGCACAATTCTGCTAGAGGCAAAAAAATAATTGAACAAAAAAATAATTGTCCACAAGCCAGAAGCAGGAAAACAAGACAAAATGTCACATTCCCCAATAAGAGAGTAGAGGAACTGCTGAAGTGACTGCATGTGTTCTTCAACAATGTGGAGCACAGAGTAACAAAGCCCTACATTTACACAGCTGTAAGTGCACACTGCTGGTCAGCAAGCTGAATGAGGGTAATTATTTTTCAATAATTACCCTCATTCAGCTTAGATAAGTAGTAATGTATCCATTCAACATATTCTTTTTAAAAAGATATTTATTTTGTCAGAACGAACAAAAAAAAAATCCAACCTCTTATTACCAAGAGAGATTTTAAGACAGTGTGACTTCAGTCATACGTTAATGTCCTACGGTCTTGGTGAATTTGAGTTTTAAAATGACTTACCTAATGAATTTGAAAAAAATATACATAGATATTCAAGACTTTTAGCTTTTCTTCCTCTGGAATATGAGGAAATATGGCCTTTAAGTTATAAACTTACTCCTCAAAAGCCTATTAGATCAAACTCTTTATGTTGTTCAGGTTTAACAAGGCAGGGAGTAGCATTACTTCAATGAAGGTGATTTTAATTAGCATATACTGATGCCCACCTGCATCCACATCAAACCCATTGGCACAATAACACCCTCCCTTTTCTCACTGTCACACTACTTCTCCCTCCTCTCTTCTCTCCATCCAGCTAACCCAGCAAATGTTTAAATTTCACGACCAAGTAAGCAAGATTAATTAAAATGATAATCTACAGGCTGAATATATTTCACAGTTAGCTAGGCGGCTGTTAAAAATTGCTTTGCAGAGTTTTAAAGTCAAAAGTAAGGCAATGACCTATTCGTCTGCATCACTGCAACAGTCATTAGCCCAATTAAGAACATGCAGACAATAAAATCCTCATTGCATGCAAAACACTAAACCCTATAATATACTTCATTAATGTAATGTATGGTAATTAGACAAAAAGCAGGGTTAGATTTATGTTAGCTGCAGATGTTTAATGTGAATAGCTTTTAATGTAGACATTTGGCTCATCAGCGAGTAATTAAATAAGGCTGTTCAATTTAAATTATTTTCCTCAGTGGATTCAGATGACAATAAATGTATTTCTTTTAATTAACAGCTTATTGACATCCACAATTCCAATCAGATCATAGAGAGAAACAGTGGATGTAATGCTATTTAGCCTATCATTCTCTTTAAATGAAATGTGTCAGAAAAAGGCTAAATAAAAACCAAAAAAGAAATGAGGAGAGAAAAGCTTGGACAACCAAATGCATAACTGGATTTTTAAAGTTCATACTAGATATTCGCACATGATATATTTATTGAACTGCAAGTTTATATTGAGTGGATAATGCAACCATAACGTTTCATAAGTCAGTGATTCCTTGTGTTGGTCTCAAGTCCAGATAAATGTAGAGGGTTATGTCAGGAAGGGCATCTGATGTAAAATCTAGGCCAAATCAAAGTTGCAAAGATTTCTTGAAAGAATGGAAAAAATCTCTAAAAATTAAAATTGACAAATGTATAGGAAGTCAAGAATAGTTTTAAGTTAATTGCATCGTCTTCTGAGACAGACAGTTGTGTTGTGCTGAAATAACAGGGGTACTCTATGGAAAGTCAGATTTCTTTTATGGTAATTATGACACAAAAGTTCAGGGTTAAGTTGTGTTTTTTTGGGGATAGGGAAGAGAACAACTCATGATTTTGAAAGTTTTATTATGTTATTGAAAAGAAACAAACACGTATACATGTGCATTATTTTTTACCGTATATTCAGGCATGGACAACATATTCTTTTTAAAAAAGAAAATATGACATTTCCAAAACTTCTACATCTTTTCAACATTCAAAAATGAATGTTTGAAAATATCCTTCAACTTAAACTGTAAATAAACTTTGGACAAAGGTTGAATGTGACACAAAGTTTTGAAAATGATGCAACATTAAAGGGCCATATTACTTTTATTTTTAATTTTTATTTTTTTTTAATTAGGACCACCTTGGATTGAAACAACAGAGTAAATCACAACATACTCTGATCAAATACAGACTCTTCATTAGATGATTTGGCTTTCAAAAACTTTACCTTCAAGAATTGGAGCAGTTTTATTAGTCTCATTTGTATAAGGGTTTAATAAGAGTCCTGACATGAAACATTTAAGTTTTCTGAGTGGAGTTGACAGAAATGATTTTGATTTACCACTGCTGTTGCAAGCCCCAGTTTAACTTTCTGAACTTCTTGTGTAACTTATTCCCAGAATGAAGATAAAATAAAATTACACCGAATATATTTTATATTCCATTTAAGACAAATGCATTCTGTATTTTTTCTATGATGTAAAAATATTGTTTTTTTTTAGATTTTCTTGAACTTCTTTCAAAAATTGCAGCAGAATCTTCATGTTTGCTGCAACACAACAAAGCTTGTTATTTTACTGAGGCTGTCTCTCCTCGACCAAGCCTGATCAAAACATTGGTTGTCTTCACTGTTCCCTGAATGTCAGATAATCCTCTTAAGAAGTAACTGCAAGCCCAAAGTTGGGACTTTCTCTCATCAGTCACTCTCCAACGACATACACAAGCAGCACATACTGGTTGCACATAAGCCTCATACTCTAAAAGGGGGGAGATGAATAAGATTTTCAAAAATGGTCCTCAATCACTGTCAATTAGTGGCTAAAACATTGTGATCTCTCTGTGGGTTTGTACTTGAGACTATATTCTGTGTGTGCAAATCTTAGTGGGCTGCATGTGCAAAGCTCTGCCCTAGCCTTCATAATGCTATGCTTCATTTATCTGCCATTAGTAGAATTAATGACTGTGGGTTTCTGCCAGGGAGAGAATATGGCTCCTTTCCAAAATAATGGTACAGTAAACAGCTCTGTGAACGACTCGAAAGTTGCTGAGAGCTGAAGGTGCAGTAACAGTGGTGAGAGAAGGGGACGTAAATGAGGATCGGAATTAGTGACGTGCTGAGAAGGGGAGAAAAAAGAGAAAGAGCGAAGTGACGCAGATAGAACAAGCCAATATTAGAAAACAAAATTCGCAAGAGAGAAGAAATTGGTAAATGGGACCAAAGAGATGGAGAGGCAGAGAAACAGATGCTGTAGCTCTAAAGATCTGGATTAAAATAAATTGATTGACTGAAAGTGTTATCCATTTTTAAATCTGTTATTTTATACTAATTGAAATATATACATTGCTTTACAGTTTTCTTTTTTTTTTTAGCTTTTAAAAGTTACCTTTTTGACCAACACTGAAATCACTGGCTTCATGAATACTTACAAATATGAGACAAAAAAACAACAAAAAAACAAACGACTAACAAAGAAAACTGACTTCTTGTTTCTTTGCTAAATGAATATCTTTTTTTTTTTAGTTTACATACACTATCTAACACCCCTTTTACACCAGTTTAAAACCAAACATTTTATTAAAAATCTGTGATAATGTGGATGATCTCTGCAGGTGTCTGGGTTACATCAAGAACTTTTCATCACATGTAGTAGAAGGCAAGAGTTCCTTTGGCTGTTTAAAAATATATAAATATATATATTCACAGTGAGATTTTAATGTCAAATCTGGATCACAGGTGCTGCATAAAAAAAACATAACTAAGTTATGAAGCACCCATACCTCCAAATTGTACATATTGTCTGGATGCTGAGAGATTAGAGGGTGTTTTGAGCATTTCAGTCTAAAGTTTCAATTCAAATTATATTCATGATATTTTCAAAGACAAGTTCTTGCAATGAAAATAGTAAATAGTTAGCCTAGTATGGTTCTGATAAGATAACCAAAATGCTAACATTATGTCCTCCATTGTAAGGTGAAAGGTGAAAACATGTGGTGCAGGCAGGGAAACCTCCAATGATTTTAGAGAATTGCATTACAGTTAGAGGAAACCTTGTAGTACAAATGTGCTACTTAAAGCAATAACATTTTGATAGAAGGACAAACAAACCAGAAGAGAAAACTCTATTTGGCAAGTAATTACAGTACGTGTTTGTTTAGTCCACTGAAGTTCAAATCCACAGATCTTGGGGGCTGCGAAAAGGTCCCAAAGTCTGGTATAAACAGGCAATAACAAATAGATCTATTTACTCACTTATGTCTACAAAAATATAAACAGAATTGATAGCCTTTCCTTAAGTGTGGTGAGCACCTAAACTCACTCTAAAATGAATTCCGTTCATAAATATTAGATATGAACAGAAATCTTGTTTTTTTATTTTGCTTTTTTTTCCTGTTTAGAGAGCAAGAGGGAGAGCAAGAGGAGGATGAAAAGTGCCACAAGAGATCGTGATTGACAGCACTACAAACTGTCTCCAGGCTCTGATTGGTTGTTTCCAGTTGGCACTGGGAATATTGAGAGAAGGCAGAGGAGCTTGATTTTTTTCACAGATTATCTGTCACATCATATTATCACAAGATAATCTCAGTTTCAACAAATATGTAAAAATAATAATAAAAGTTACACACTGCAGCTTTAATGAGCCAGTTTGCATTCTCAAAGTTCCATGCTTTGTGTCAAATATTGCACATTTTGAGCAGAGCTATGTGTAAATCAGATACAAAAACATCAAACTGAAGTGCTTACCACAGAAATACTGAAACGCATAGAGGCACAGCTACAGTTTTATATCCTCAGGGAATTCCTCATGAAATACCATGAAAACTCATTGAAATACTTGCATGAAACTTCTTTTTCTATAACTTATGGTAGAATTGGATTATGGTTAACAGTGCACAGATAGGATAGATTTTCAGAAATACTTTTCTGAAAAGATTTCATGTATATTTCATTGTATTTTCCAACTTATATACATACACCACAGTAATAAAGAGGAAGAAAGTTATAGTGTCTCAACTTTATTCATTGGTTTCAATGTATTTTGTTTCCTTCTTTATTTACTACATGCTTATGTGAACTTGTCAAAATGTAAATTATTGGAATATACAAAAAGCCATTTGACTGTGACTATGAAGTTTGTAGAATTCCACAATATGTGTTTTCTTAAAATGTAGCGATAAAGACAATTAAGTTCATGTCTGGCACACTGTAAAAGAATAGAAATAGAAAAATAGAAATGACATTTCATTAAGTTAATCAAATAAACAAGTAAATAAATAAATAAATAAATAAATAAATAAATAAATAAATAAATAAATAAATAAATAACACCCTGGCTTTAGAGGAAGAACATTTCAAATAGAGTCTGTCACATGATACAAAGTAAGCTAAACCTCCACAAAAAGCAAAACATTTTACCAAAACTATAACAAAGCTACACTGATTAAGTATCCAGGAAGTAAAAAAATAAACTCAGAACTGCATGTAAGTAATTTTTTCAACATCAAGATTTGGGAAAATGACACACTCCTATGAAATAAGTTTGAGAGCTGAAATTCAATCAGAAGCTTCTTCAACAACGTATTAGTTTAAGAATGTGAACACTTTTGCAGCCAGTTGCTCATTTTTGTTTTACTTTCTTTCCTCTAACACAAATGCTTGGTTTTCATCTGAATTAGCACACTTAAATTATAGCTGCACATACATTTTCAGAAACCCAGTTTTAGAAAAGTTTTGAAGTATTTATCATGCTGTGTTCTACATCACAAACCCCCACCACTGGCATTTTAACAACAGTGCGAAGATGTTTGACAGCCACTGTACGAAAAGCAACAAGATACTTTTTTTCTTTATAGTGTCTTTTTCAATAATATTTAGTAGGAGAGATATTCTTTACATTGCTTTCTTTGCTTTTATGGCAAATTACAAGGTTGTTTCTTTAGAGATAAATCTTAAGCCAAAAAACAAAATGCCACTTAAATGTGCCATTACACCATTACATTTCACTTGTTTTTTTTTTTTTTGGCATATTTGCCCAGTTATTGCATTGTGGGATGTGCAACTGTATGTTTCTGTAAGGTTGTGCTTGAGTTAGAAGAGGTCAGGTTGGAAAAGCTCCATAAGCCAGATTACTTAAAGTACCACAGCTATTTTAATTGCTTTAATTAAATAAAATAACATATTTGAATCAAGCTGCTGACTCACTGAGAACATGCATAGAATCACAGAGGGCAGAAGTGGGTTCTGACAGGTAAAATCATTGTAACTGTTAAAACTGTATTGAGCACCAGGTGATACTAAACGTTTTGCAATTTCTCTAGGAATTTTGTGGACTCAGAATATCATAATTAGTCTGCAATTCACTCCTAAGTTAGTTACAAAAACAAAAACAAAATAAAGCTGTTCATTTTTAGCCATACAAATGCTTAAAGTTCTTCTACAGCATTTGAATCAAATTCCAATCTGGACTTTGACTAGGCTACTCTAGATTTTCAGTAGATATAATGGAATGTACACCTTTAAAGGAAACTTACAATTAGAATCAGACTATGATTTTTTTATAAACCAAGTTGTAATCTTTGGTAAAATTTAAAAGTAGTTTTTTTTTAAATCTCTTCTCCCTGCTTGAGAATTCTACTGTAGTTTTGAAGTAGCTTTGCTCTGTGACTACAGGTCGGAACAAATAGTTTTCAGTTGCCACTGAGGCAGGACAAAACACTGAAAATGCTTTGGTGGAAAAAATATTGTAGTCTAGGCAGTTTTCTAAAATTCATTGCTCACTGACCCATGTGTGGAACCCAGTAGTCTTCCATCACCCCCTTTGTCAGTGGTTAAATAGCAGTTTTTAGCTTAGGTGCCTTACTGTAGTATCTCCCTTAAAATTTATGTTCGAAATGGATTTGCTACGTTTAAAATAGAATTTCTTGCATTAAAGATCGTTGGTCATTGCTGAAGTGTTGTTGGAAGTAGTACAGTGAAAATACAGACCAAAACTGAACTGCGTTACCTGCATTGTTTGTGAATATTGGACAATATTTACATCAACAGCAATGGCTCTGTGATACACAAAGCTTAGAAAATAGCATGAAACATATTTTTAACTTTATGCACATACTTATATATAACTCAACATCTTGATTGTTTTTCAAACATTTAAGTGATTCTTTTACATGCATTCACACTTTGTACAGGTATATCTAAGTAAAATTGGAATATCATTGAAAAGAAAATTTAGGTTAGGTAATTTAAAAAAGTTAAATGTATGTCTTGGCATTTGAGTTACTTGAAAGCACACTTGACAGTTGTGGAGCTGCACAAGGCTGGTCCATCTTTGTGGATAATTTTCAGACGCTTAAAGGAAATATGTCCATCTGTTCAGACAATTATAGAACAGGCTATGTGGGAATGTCCAATCATCATAATGCTGAGAAAGGAGACTGGTTCTGCGGTCCAGAGATGGAAGTGGTCCAAAATGTGCAAATCAAGCCTCGAACAAAAGCCACAAACCTCCTGAAGGTGCTGGCTGAAGCTGGTAAGGCATTATCATTATTCACAGTGAAACGTGTCCTGTAGGCTAAAACACCACTCAGCTGTGAGGAAGCGTTAACGGAAATTAAAAAAAATAAAGAATCTACATTGTAGTTTGCAAATGCACAGAGACAAATAGCACCCCAACTTTGAGGTATGGGGTATAATTACCATAAAGCCACTTTTGGCTTTATGCCACAATGGCTTAAGAAAAACAAAGTCAATGTTTTAAAGTGGCAACCACAAAGTCCTGATCAGCTTTTGGAAAGATCTCAAAATTATTTGCTCCAAGAAAAACGTTCAACAGCAATGCCACAAAGTACTGAGGAAATACAGTATATGTGAACTTCTGTTTTTAAAGACATTGTTAAATAAACCTGACATTTTTCTCTCTTTTTGTGTATTTAGCAAATAGAAATTATCTTGGTAATTCTGACTGATTTAAAATAAAGAAAGTTTGGTCTATTTTAACTTAAGACAGTGAGGAAAAAAGGCGTGCCTTTTTATTGAGTGAATATAAACCTCTGGTTCAAATTGTATTTCTATTAAATTGCGTGATGATTTTAATGAAAGGCAAAATACAGAAATTCCCAGGTAATTTGAATATTGTTAAATAGAAGACAATTTGTTTTCTATACAGTATATTATGCTCTCAGTACATGCAATTTTTTGCATAAATAGTTGTGGCATGACATTGTGGAAATGATCCTGTGGCTCCACTGAGGTGATAGGGAACCCAGGTTACTTTACAATTGACCTTCAGCTTCACTGCACTGTTGGCTCTGGTGTCCCTTTTTTTTGTCTTGAGAATGCTCCATAGATTCTCTGTGGAGATTATGTCAGGCTATTTTGCTGGCACAATCAAGTGTAGTGATACAAAGGTCATTAAAGAAGGTAGCGGCACTTTTGGCAGATTGGAAAGGTGCAATGTCCAGCTGGAAAATGGAATCAGCATGACCCAGGGATTGCTATAAAACAACAGAAGCAGATGGCAAAGAGCGAGCTGTCCCTTTCTTATAGTGTATGTACTATTCTTCTGACATTGCCTGATTCAAGAGATGCATATTACAAGAAATGTAGCAGCAGTAGCCTGTTTTTGAAGCCTCTCCTTTAAGCTGCACTTTAAGCCCTGACCTCAGGTACCGTTCACTCCTTTTGAATCTCCAGACTTTTGAATGGACTTCAGAATTCTTTCAAGGCTGTTATTCTTATTGCTCATGCAAGCCTTTGTCCTTCCATACATTGGCTCCATCACTTTGTTTGAATACAGTGTTCTTTACCAATGTCCTTTGAATTGTCAAACCAACAGTCTTTGAATGTCCATGAATGCGAAGGAAAATAATTTTCTGAAAAGGCAAATTGTAAATTTTCATTAGCTGCTAATCATTATTGCTAAAATCAACAGAAATAAATCTGCATACCACTTCATTTGTAATAAATATGGGCAAAGTTTCACTTTTACCTAAGTTACTAACAAATAAATACATAAAAGAAAATCTGTAATAATAAAATTAATTTATAGAGATTCACCGTTTGAGCATATTAGGGTACCTAACCCCTAATAGGTTTCCACTTGCTCTTTCAAAGAGAGGAAAAAACAGAAATTCATTAATTATTGCACATACACATATATTGTTATCCATATAATTTTTGCTTTATTTGATATCTACAAGCAAAGATAAAGTGAATAATCTAGATATTCAGTATTTTTATTATTTTTAGTGTGTTATTATTCAACCCATGTCAGTGACCTAGCTCTATAAGATCCATTGCTCCTCCACTTTTCACTCAACAGGGTTGACATTCTCTTTCCAATATGCCATTCCATATTCATTGATTCTTTGTGAAGGCCAAGGCGAAGTTATGTTTTCAATAATTATACACTGTGAGATCCTAAGCTGTAAATAATATCCTCATTAGTATGTATTTGTGCAATTAGGAAAGCATCTGTCTTTTATCACAGCTTGAGAAAGCAAGGAATACATTCATGCAGCCCAGAATGAACATATGACAATTTTAATTTTCATTCTGCTCTGAGAATGATTTAGCTGCATTTGTCTCCTTGACAGTTTTGTAGTTGCCTGTTTAAGTCTAAAATTAGTCAAATTATTAGGAACAATTTTATGGCAAGATCATGTCATTTAAATTAACTATTTTACTCTTCTAACATTTACAAGGCCTCAGTTACCCGTTAGGCTTTGTGGTAATTCACCCAAATTATAATAAATCACTGCAATATAAAATTCTCCAGTCAGGGGCAGAATCTGATATCTTAGCTTTGGCCCAAAACAGATTCAGCTCATGAATGAGACATACCCGCCAAAAGTAAAAAACAGTGATTTTTCTCCTAAATCTCCTTAGTCAGACATCAATCTTATTTTCTTCCAGTTGTAGTTTTACAAATAATATGCCCTCTTAAAAAACATGCAACGTTTTGACTTGGCCACCTTAGTATTCCTTAAAACAGTGGTCACTTTCATTGGCAGAGACACACAGAGATGTCTGTTTATGAAGGAACATTCAGTTGGACAGAATAAGCCAATCAAGGTAGACTTTTCAGAGCTTTCAAGATTTGGGTCAATTGCTAAACTGGCCAACTGGGTAAGATTGGTAGAATCACAGAAATAGTTACATTTACGCAAAACATTTTTGAGCCAATCTTAATTCAAGTCACGGGCTAAAAAGAACTTCACTATAATTCAGTCCAGACATGAAATGCTTTAAAGAATGAAGAGCCTCCTCAGAAGCAGAAGAAGGCCTTTAGCAACAAGAGACTGTTACACAAATGGTTTTTTTTTTTGCAAAATTCACCAATGTTGGATTAAGTTTGGCAATCTATTTTTCTCCTGCCTTGGTGGAGGGATAGTTATCTGGATAAGTGCACATTGACTTGACAGCTCTCTTCACTTTGAAGATGTCAAAAATCAAGAAATCCTCAGGTCACCTCTACACGCTTTTACCTCAGTTACACCTGAAGAGTTGTATTTCTCAACATCTGAAAATGCAGGAGCATTTTGTCTCCAAACCCACAACCAGTTGAACACCACAGTTTCAGGATCAAAAACCTTGAAAACATTGTTTTGATATAAATCCTAGTGATTGCCAGTGATAATTCATTTTATCAGCGTGTACAATATTGATAGCACAAAAGACTGGTTGAAGTGTAAAAAAATGTTGGGGTAATATATTGTAACAGTTATTAACTTGCATGTTATATTCTAATGTAATGTGTAACCAGGTGGACAGAGACTCATGGCAGCAGATGCTTGCATTGCCCAAAGTGGTAAAGGTGATGGAAACAAGTATAATAAAGAGAGGAAAGAAAAAATAGGCATATATCACACTTGACAAGTCACTGCAATATTTGCCAGGATTATCGCCAGTGTTGTTAGCACTGCTGAAGATTTTATAGTAATGTGCAGTCCTGTTAATAATTTCATGTGGCATTCATTTTGACAGATGGCGGTAAAATGTGTTTCTTTCTGATTTTGTTGTTGTGATAGTCTAATAATAGTTACCATAATAAAAGTTTCCACAAATCTACTTGTTGTTATAGGATGGCAAGTCAGTTGATTAAAGCCTAAAATAACAGCATGAAGAGAACAAGCATGCTGAATTTATTTGCAGTAAAGTGTGTGGTGTGTTTTCTAAATATGCACACAGACCTTCTGGGAAACTTCCCAAACTGAGAACATGTTGAATATATCAGCAAATCAGAGTAAATATCAGAATGTTTAATTAGTGATTGACTGATCTGCCTCTGATTTTGCAGCCCAAGAAGCACATCAAGATAGAACTCAAAGGAAGACATCTTAAAAACACTGACAAATAAACAGTGTTTATTGTCAGTTTCTGGCCCGATTCTGGCCTGAAACTGACAAGAATTAAAATCTTGCTTTAAAATCACCAACTACCATAAAAGTTCTGATGGATCATGCAAAGTCAAAGACTAACCACCTAAATTTTGACATTCAAAACAAGGCTGAATTGTGGCAGAATCCAATTCTGCAAAGCTTATTTGGAGTGAATGCATGAGGTTAAGCATTACTATATATACCAAGTGACCACCCAGTATGTGGGTGACAATGACCACCCACACACCTGCTAGGACAGCTTAACTTGATGTTTATTCTAAGATGAAGAGTGTTAAAACTTCTCTAGAGCCTTGCTGTACTACTCTGGTCTATTTAAATTCTCTGCCTGGATTCAGGATGTGTCACCAACTGTGCTATGTGTAAACCCGTGGCTCTGCTGGTAAAATTCAATAGGATGTTGCGAGTGCAAAATAAATCTTAGGAGGCAAATTAATCTACTCTCCATTCTCAATTAATTACTCAATCTTGGATTTGTTTATAGACTATGGCATACCCTTCTGACATTGCAAAATTAGGTATGTAAAAATCAACTATCCAGTACTTATCCCTGCTACAAAAAGCAGATTTATACAGTGTCAGAAATGCTGAACAGATTTGTTGAGCTCTGGCTCCATTTCTATATTTTGATTTTCAGCCAGCCTCACCTTAATAAGACTGGATGAGCTCTAAACCTCTGGCAGTGCTTGCTTTGGGAAAGTGTGCAGTTTCAGGGACTTTGTATCCAGGCCTTCAGTTTGGAGAGCATTGGCTGGCTGGTTATGAATGCACATGGCGATAAGCTTGCCAAAAACCACAGATGCTGCAGGGACATTAATTTTCCCAAAGTAAGAATGATGTGGTGAATTATCACATTTTATAGAGGGGAGAGACACTAAAACAGGAACAAAGGAAAAGAATAATTATTATATGAGTAGCAAGCTAATTACCAACTCCTGAGATTTTCTGCTGTCATTGTAGAATAATGAATAAATCAGTTAAAACACTATTAGAAAAATATTAAATTTTCATTACACAACCCCAGAGCCACCATGCTCCACTCTGTTATCACTTTTTACAACTCAAGACCTGGTTTAATTCTGTTAATATTTAATGAGTGATGGAATTATTAGTTGAACTGCTGACTATTCAGCTCTAGAGACGCAAATGAATTCAAACAAAAGAGGAGGATAAAGTGGGTTTGCGTAATGAAAGGCAGAATTGAGTTGAGTTCACTGCAAAGGAGTTAAAATTAGTAAAAAAAAATATTGAAGAAGCAGGTAATGTGTTCTTAGGATTTAAGCTCTGCACAAAAACGATACATACATCTGGGATCACAAATTACTAAGGGATGGGGAAACACTCGACAAAGACAAATTAGGAATGTGAGATGTGGTTCACACAACACCTGTTCAAAAGTATGAGCCTTATGCTAATGCATTTTGTTCCCCCATCATGTGTTATGGTTTCTCTGTGAGCCTAAACAAGCATCCTAATCAATGTGGTGTCAGGCTCACATGTTGCACTTGTTATTTTGCTCAAAAACAGGAAGGCCATGTGAAAATTTACCTTTTGGTATACATTTTCCCACATGTAAAATGAAAATAGGTCACACGTGAAATATTTTCCACTTGGGCTTCACGTGAGCAAATTGATTTCCACAAATATTACCCTCTTAAAGAAAACTTTTTACATTTATAACTTTTCACAATTTTGTTCCACTTGTTCTATGTCGTATCATTTTCAAGTGTGAAACATTTGAAGGTGCTCCGCATGTCACACAATGCAAAAGATGTAAAACGCATGAGAAACATAAATTTATCATATTATTACAAAATGTTTATTTCCACATGTAAAAGATCTTTTTGTCCCAGGCAGGATAGGTGTGGCTGAGAGGAAAAATAATTGTCTCATGCTTTGCAGGTTGTGAGTCTCATTCAAACTTTCCTCATCACATATCAACCTGTCCTGATCAAGGTGCTAAGTTTCCTACCACTCTATCTATCACACATCCATCAGTTTATACAAGTTAGAGTGTAGCTGGATGAATTCAAGCATTATTGATGAAGCACTTGGACTGTCAGGATGGCTTCTTGCTACGATAGTCTGCGGATGTAAAATATCTGCTGTGTATCACCTGCCTTGAAAAGCTGGCACTGGTTAAGATGTAACACTTAAACATCTGTCAATACGGGGAGTTGTTACCACTGCTGAAGACACTCTCCATATTGCACTACTGAGAATTGCTAATTAGCTACTCAGGTCACACCTGCCATGCTTGTAGTGCCAATAAATTACATCCAAGAAAAGTGACGGCTTTTAATCGTCCTTCATTTCCATGAGTTTATTAATATCTAGCAGGGCTTTCAAGTTTAGCAGTGTTCTTACAGAACAGTGTGCCAAATACTCTTTTATATAGAAAAACAGTTGGAAGTCAGACCACTAATTTTAATTTTAAAGAGTAATTTTAAAGATTTAAGGGTCAAACATGTCTAATTCTGGTCATTCTAAATTACTGGTAATTTCTGTAACACTGACATGGGAATAAGTATTCCATTGTTGCAAAATGAAAGCTAAATACCTCGATAGAAGACTCAGGCAGGAGTCCTTGAAGAAATTTCTGCTTGTGTTAGACACCCCCTCATACATGGCAAGGCAAGAAGCTGTGTTGGGGGTTAAAATAGAATAGACCTCACTCTAAACATTATATTTTATCCTACAGCTGCACTCAGCAGTACAAGAGATATCATTAAGAAGAATGCTGAAGCAATTTAGAGAAAGAGTGTTGGAAAGAGAAAGCTTTTAGCAGACATGTATTATTACCTCAAACACCACCGTTTCACAGTAACAAGCATAAGATGGTAAACTAAGTTCAATCTTTTTATATATATATATATGCTTTTCACTTTGATAAGCAGCCAGTACAATTAGAGCGGCATATTTTATGAGAAATTCAAAGTTATCAATATTCCTCACACGCAACTCCAGTAACATATATGTTTCTCGGTTAGTATAAACCAGAGTTAGAATATTTACTGCCAAGAAAGAAAATTTGCAAAAATAAAACAAACCAAAAAAAAAAAAAAAACAGCTGCTCCTGATGGACATAGGATTGTGTCCAAATAATTTCTCTACTATCTTGCAGTCAAAATTTATTCACAAAATATGATCCCTCTAGGATCTCACCCTGAGGCTACTTTGTGAGGTGATTGCAAAAACACCCAAGAGTTATATCGCTGACGGTTACAAGTCATGTCAGTTCAATTTGGAAAGAAACACTGTGCAAGTATGTAGATGCGAGTCTGGAGGAATTGCAAGAAAAATAATCTTTGCTCTCTCTTAAATGTGCTTTGTATTTGACTTTTTTAGCAAATATTTGTCTCTGCAAAATTACATAGTAAAACAGAAAATGTTTGAGGCCTTCATTTTCTTTTATCATGTCAGGGAATTATAACAAAAATCAAGTTAATTAAAACAAAAAGACTTATTCCTAATTAACAAACTAATTTAATAATTAAATTCAAGTTTAACGTATGGTAAAGTGAGGTTACCATGTAACTCTCACTTTTAATAATTTATTTATTTCAGCAGCTTACAAGCATTATTTGTACATCGCACCAAATCGTGTTAGGGTTTTGTTTGTTATTTTGTTCTAACAAATTCTTAAAATCCGTTATGCCCCAACTCAAAACACACAGCAAGACCTAGAAAATTAACTTTTCATTAAACGTCAAACTAATTGGCTGGTGGCTGTGACAGCAGAAATCTCCTGGGTCTTAGGCTGCAAGAATTGTTTTTTCTTTTCTCTGCTTTTTGTTTCTGTGTCTGACTTAAATTCACAGTCATACAAACTCACACCTACCTCGTCCCTGTGACAGCTAAATTGGGATTAACGAGCTTTTAGGGGAAAGCTCCAAGAGCGGCTCCTTTTCTCTTTGTCTCTCCTTCCACTGACACCCACATGTGTGCCTAGCAGGCTGTCTAACTTGTGCTTGATCTAGCATCAAACAGTTAGGGTTCCTTGGGAGTAAAAATAAATAAATAAATGGTATACACCTGCTTACCATACTGCAATATGCCATGAAAACTTGATATATGTTGCAGACTGGCCAGCATGCTGAGTTTACAATGTTAAATGAAAACAAACTTGACAAAAGTCATTATAGGAACAAAGTGTGTGACCTCAGTATTTACACCTCTTATGCTTTTAATTCACATGTTGTCATGTTAAAATAAACTTCAAAACCAACAGAAAGTACTGCAGAATTGTGCAGTGAAGATATAATATTCTTTTTTCCAAAAAAGGGAAAATTATGGCATGATTATCTAATAAATCCCTTTTCATTGTATACTCCCCAAAAATTTATTACAACCAGATGCCTTTCTAAATCAGATACAGCTATGCTTATAATTATCTATACCATTGGCTAATTTAGTTGGAAAATAACATTCATTCAACAAAAAAAGTTTTTTTTCTGATAGGAAACCAGACAAGCATTTCTCTAAAAGTAAAACAACATGAGGGTGATAAATTTTGAAATTGTCTTTATACAAATTTTATTAAAAGTGGTTTGTAAAAAATGTATTTAACATTTACTACAGCTTCTTAAATCTCTGTCTCTTCTCTGATTGTATTTGAAAGACCTTCCATAACAAAAATAGCTCTTCTTCACTCAAACAGCATCCACACTGAATGTTCTTACAATAAATTAATGTTCATGCCCCTGAAAGATGTAAAGCCTTTTTGTTTAAAAATATTATTTTGGGTTTTTTCAGTTATAATTAGAGACTTGTTTATTGGTATCACAGCAATTAAACCCCTTTTTATTGCTGACCTTTTTCAGTTTGTGTGTTTCCTTACATATATTTTGAAGATTCATCTCATGTACTGAGGTCTTTGAGGTATGAAAGCTGGTCACAGATAAGATCGATGCTAATTGCCGGAATATCCTGGAATAAAACCAGCATAAAGCACTGAAAAGGAAGTTTATCTTACTTATTGACAATGACCTTTAACCTCGAGATAGAGCTATCAAGCAGTGGTCAAAATCATAACATGTTCCAGAGTCAAAGTTCAGAGAAAACTTTTGTTGAAAGCCTGTGGCAGTCAATCTAATTCAAAAGAAAATTTTGCAAAAATATAAGTCTTTTGATACAGAAGTTTGAGAAGTTTAAATTTCAGCAATGTTGACTCAGGGCTGAAAACATACACATTACATAAAATGTTTGAAAACCATGTATTATTTTCTTTGTAGCAAATTTGTGTCGGTTGATTGAACAGAGTCCTAACAAAAAAAGAGTGAAGTTTGTGGTGGTAACTTGACAAAAGGTGGGAACCCTTCCGGCCCTCCCTGCCAAAAACAAAACAAACAAAGGATATAAGTCTTTTTCAGAACAACTTCAACTATGAGCCACGTCTGTCATTAAAATTGAAAAAAAAAGCTTATATGAACAGGTCAGTACTAAAGGAACACAAGGTAATGGGCCTCTCCATTAGAGTGACAGAATATAGCAGATGGTTGGGCTCAGAGTTGGCTAAGTAAAGTAGGCTGAACTCAGCATGATCCGGTCTTGCCAGTTTCACACCATGCCATATATTACACTGAACTGGAGCAGTGCAGTGGGCACAAATATTGTTAAAAGTAGTGGACTCTAATATTAATGACCACTGCCCACCCATGTAGTTTGACTGTATACTTTTGCTGCTTGTGTCTTAACTTGTACTGAAGAAAAGAAAAAATATATCATAATGAATTATGTTTTAATTACATTGCAATCTGTGACTATATATATATATATATATATATATATATATATATATATATATATATATATATATAATTTCTGCATTATGTATTAATATTAATATTTTTTTATATTATATATTAATATATTTTAGTAAACTGTTGCTTGCATAACAGATTGGATCCAAAAGGTTTTCAACCCTTTCTGACCAGTTTGTGTTTAACAGTTTCATTTAGATTAAATTCCCCAGAGTGGGCATTGCTTAATGAGTTTTGTCCAGATGTTTCATATTCTTTTAGTTTTCCAGCAATAGCTAAGAAGTAATCACATACACATGTATAAACTGTTTGATCATAATTACAGATTAGTAAATCATATGACAGAGTTTTTGTGACCAGCTGTCCCCTGGTATGGAAACAGAATAGCATAAGAGTATTCTACTGGGAATTTATATGATACACCAACACAAAATAGCTCTTTATTACTAAGTTTAAGGAAAAATACAACATTCTAAATGACTACAAATAAAAGTTTTAGAGTTTACCATGTATAATAAGCACAACTGAGTAAATACTGTGTTGAGTCACGTTTTGCTTAAGTTGCAGTTCTTTGGGGTGTGTCCAGTAATGCCAGTAATGCTTAACTCTAATATGACCACATTTTCCAATCAGGAGTTATTACTACCAATCCTTCCCCACCTGAACCAGATGACAAATGGCTACAAAATAAAGATTGCTTGTTAATTTCGACCCAATATATTAAAAAATTACCAACATCAGCAGATAACAATGCTGATACCAACATATCATGGATCCAGAGTAATTATGTCTATTATTTATTAAAGTGCTTCTTGTACTTATTTACTTGTGAAAGCTTAACTGAAGTTTGTTAAACTGAAGTTTGAAAGCTATAGATAATTAGTAAAGTTTTTAAACTTGACAATGAAGAAATATCTATCAAAGGAAAAATAAAAAGTAATTACATTAAAATAAATAAATAAAGAAATACATTTTAGCCATTCTACATTTTTCTCTGTATACCATCCTCTCTTTGTTAAACACTGAGCTCCACCCCGGAAAAGTAATAAATAAACATACAAAAGGTCAGAATTCATTAGCGAGGCAAATAGTATGCGAAAACAAAATTGCCTCCTTCCCTGTCCCTCTTTCTGGAATTCCATCTCTCTTCAAAGCTCAGAAGAAATAATGAGGTGATTGCTGTACCTGCTTGACACTTTTCCACTTTTATAGATTTCTTTCAAAGGTTCTCCATAAAAAAAAGAAAGAAAAAAAAACATTTATATGGTATTTTTCAAAATGTCAATGGTCAATAGCAGCGGTTGAGCATAGTGGAAGTAGTTGTACAGTATTTTATTTCTAAATTTAAGCCGTAATATACTTCAAATTCATCAGTGTGCTCTGAGAAGATGAACACGGCATAATGATGACATGAAAAACACATATTTCCTATTTTTCTGGCTTCATTTTAGCAATCTCTTACATTGGATCTACAAAGTGGGGCAGGCACACACAGCCACATCCACACGACCACCAAGAACCACTGCGGTAATTATGGAGAAACATCCTCAGGGAAATAATAAGCCACATCCTCTGTATTACTCTTTCGCTGTGTGCCTTGTGAACCATTTTCTGCCCTGTCAATAAACAACATAATCAAAGTGAACTGCCTTAAAAACTTTGGGAGAAACAATATTAGCACTGAAAATAAAACCCAAAATCATAAAAGAATGAGACCGGAAGCTGTTGTTAATGTGGCTCTCTACCTGCGGTGCCATTATGTTAGGGAACAAGCATTTCCACCTTAATTAAATAAATTGTGTCTGAAAGATGACTTTTTATACTGTTGTGTTAGTTAGTGAGATTGCTGTTTAGAAATAAATGTTCAAGTAATGCATGTTTTGGCTGTCTTAATGTTGTAAGTGTCATCAAAACTCAGGCCAGAGACTCAAGGACAATAAAATAGGGGTCACAGTCGAACAAAAAAGAGACAAAAGAACCACAGTGCAAAAGATAAGTCAAGTAGAACACAATCAATATACAAATTTTACATTCCCTTCTGCAAGTCTAGTTACAATTTCTTTACCCATGTGAAAGATGTGTGCAATTTTTGCATGGCAAAAACACTAACAGGTAGATCTTTTTACCAAACCAATAAATTAATCAAATTCAATTTGCTTAATTTTTCTTTTAAGGTTATACAATTTGGAAGTATGTTATTATTATTTTGGTTTTCATAATTGGCAGTTTCATTTAAATTAAATTCCCTAGAGTGAGTGCAATTTTGCACGAGGGATTTGCTCATTACTATGTTTTTAAAAACTTTGAGCTGGTATAGAAATCTTAATTGGACCTTTATATAAGAGGCTTGGGGCAATGGATTTAACATTCATGCCTCAGATTCTGTAGATTAATTGAATTCTTTCAAATTACTTTTCTACTTTTTGAAGTTGTAGTCAGAAAATGATGTATTTTTATGGGAAATTTTCAACATCAGAATGAGCGAGTATTCCCAAAAGGCTAAGTAGAACATAGTTCATTCTGAAAACACCAAGTCAATGGTGTAGTTCCTCTTGAGTTTAAAAACCTAACCTAAGCAGACTCATCTAAGGACTATTGTTAGTGCTAGATATGTATCTAAACAATGTTAATTTAGCCAGTGGAAGAAACAATTCAATAACATTTACAGAGCTGAGATATAATTCCTCAGTAACATTATGGATTTGCTGTCATCATGAGTAAATTCACTGTGATTACTCATGTCACTGTGAAGGTAATCTCTCATTTGGCAGCTTTTCATTACATGCTGTTGGCCATATGGCCAAGTGATGGTTTCGTCCAAGTCCTTCTGTCTAGGTGATAGACTGAGTCCAATTAACACTAACAAGATTCAAAGCAGAGAAAACTAAATGGCTACTCATCAACAGACTGTCATTTACTACTACACTGCTAATCTGCCCTGAAGCTGTCTTCATCTTCTTTATCCTCTACACTTGACTCCTTCCTGTCATTTCCCTTCTTGTGTCGTATAATTGTCCACTTTTAGTGGCCTTAAAAAGATGAATTTAAATTTCTTATTCCACATATTTGTTAATCTTATATCTGCAACCCTTCTGTTCTAAACTGTTCCAATTTCTTGACTCCATTTAATCCTGTTTCTCCTCATTTCATCTTCTAAATGCTCTAAAATGTAAATTTTTCTACTTTGAAATTGATGGAAAATGTGACAAGAAATATATGAATACATGAATGCAATTATCAAATTTAATATACCCCGGATCAGCCATTTATGGGCGAATTTCTGGACTCTGCCATGTTAACATTCTGGTAAATGCAGCATGAATACATAATTTGGGTTCTTATTCACTTGTACTCTTTGTTTTAATTACTAATTTAATTTAATTAATTACATGATTAATATTAATCATGTATTTATTCTGCTCCATATTTTTTCCTATGTTTAGAATTTTACTAAACGTGCCATTTAGCTTCAAACTATGGATATACACATCTCAACAACATTTAGTTCGATTCGTGTATTTCACTCAACCTTTTTTTGGTGCATCTTTTTCCGGTTCTACCCAAGCAGATGAATTCAGGCCCAGCAGTGGATTTTTGTATGGAAAGCCTTAAGCCTTAATTAGAAGGCAGTCCAAGGCCATCAAAGATACTGCATGCTTTGAATGGCAAAGTTTGAAGTTTGAAAAGTTAAGTATGAATATATAAATGCACCTTACACAACTTTTGGTCTGACAAAGATGGGAATAGTCAGTGGACACAGAAGGGGCAACTTCAGAGAAAATGCTTGAAGTATCCTCGCATAAAAGTTTATTTATTCAGTCTAAAACTAAACCGCAGGGTAGTAGTGTAATTTTCAACAGCTCAATATCTTTTGTTTAAATGATCTGTCTAGTTGCTGTTTCAGTTGATGCTATGATTGTATGCCTTTGATATTTAGCTGAATATTTCGAGCTTGGCACTCAGCGTTTTTGAGGAATCTGAATTGAATGACTTTATTGTCTTTGGATGTCACAGGCACAAGAAAACTGCTCTGGTCCACCCCTACAGAACCTCACTGTACTCAATCACTAGTATTCCCCTTAGTAGAAAAAAACTGTTAGAGAATCCGACAGTGGGGATTTTAAGTGACTTATATGGTTGGACATAGGGAAGCAGAGTAAACATGTGGTTGAATGGATGTGAAATGTCTGAGATGGGCAGAGGGAGGCCAGTTATCTTCTAGGCTGTTTTTCTCACCTCTGGAAAAGCAGCTCCTTCAGTTGCAGAACAGTTATCAAACCAAATAGTGATACAGTGAGTTAGAACACTTTCTGTTTAGCTACGGTAGAAAGACTGTAGCAGGTTTGGAGGCAGATGTGTTTCCCCCAGTGTTGAGGAAATGAAGCATATGAGCCTGTTTTAGAACAGCAGCAGCGTTCACACACCATTTAAGATACTTGCTGGTGTTCAACCCCCAAAAAATTTAACTTGAACATCCTTTTTTTCCCCTCAACACATCTGCTTCTTTTCCTCCTGAAACCATTAAGATATTTTTTAGTGGTCAGGAAGAAGTTGCTATGGAAACTTCATTTTGATAGTTTTTCACCTCAGTTCTTTTTGAGATGAGGCCTACAACAGTTGCCTGCAAATTTTATAGTAAAATTTGAGGAGTGCTGTAGTAAGCAGTCATGATTGTACAGAATGTGGAGAACTGGACCAAAGACGCAGCCCTGAGGTGCCCCAATACTGAGTATTTGAGTCATTGAGGTGTAGGAACTAAGTCACAGGGTCTATAAACACAGAAAGTCCAGGATCAGTCCTACAAAGATACCTGCTGTGGGGTAAGATGATTTTAAGGATGTAATATAATCCACAAAAGGCATCATAACATACGACTCATTCTTCTGGTGTGACCCAGTGACATGCAGGGCAGGGTTAATGCTATGATGCTGTTAATGCCTATATTAATATTAACATAGTTTCTTTGCACACAGTCACCATCCTCAACTCTTTGCTCCTGAAGAGTAGCTGTACAGCATTATGCTAAACATTTAGATAATAAGAGTGAATAATCTTCAACTTCATATGCATGAACTAAACATAGATTTTCTTTTTAGCTCTAAATCTACAAAAATAATATTCTATTTAGAAAATGTTGAGAATTGCCCCACTGTAGTCACCTTAGAGTGAGACAAGACCACAAGTTGGAATATGTAAACTAGCCAAAACAGGACTGAATTATTGTACAACCCATTTTGTAATACTGACCTTGTCAACCCAACATATTGTATTGTATCATTTCAAGAGGTGCGTGTATGAGAACAGCCATTTTTGCTTAAAATAAATCACACTAGAAAGATCAATAACTTAAAAAGGTATTAAAATGAGACTAAATGTAAAACAGAAAGATTTTAAAACTTTAACAGCATGGGGAGAGCACATATGGAAAGTTTTTCCATTTCCTTGGTCCTGGTGTGGAAAAAGCCCGGTCACCTTTCTGCTTCAAAAGTCCTGTTGGAACAAAGAGAAGCAGCTGGTCAGCTGACCTCAGAGGTCCTGGTTGGAGCGGGAGGATGAATGAGGTCAGTGATATCATCTGGTGCTCCTTCATGTAGCATCTGAAAAGCGAAACAAAACATTTCTCAACTCAAAAGTCCATATCCGACCAATCTAGTGATGTTAAAATTCAACAAATGAGACTCTTTATATTTTGTTTTGTCATCAGGCCTGCAGTGGCATTCTGCAGACAAAACAAAGCAAACTGGCCTACCCCAAAATAAACGATACTGCAACTAAATAAATATGAATTTAAGTCAATGACAATATATCTTTAGCATTGTTAACAAGTTTACTATAAGGGATGAAAACATGTTTGCTGCCCTCTAGCAGAAAATTCTAAATTTGGGATTCTCATTTGCATTTTGTAGCAGGATGTTGATGTGAATCAAACCAGCACGTCTGCATCTATGTGGCTTGAAACAAACTAATATTAAGATTTTATCATGGCCTAGTCACAGGTGGACACATGAGGTAATGGGGGTATATATATATATATATATATATATATATATATATAGTTTTTTTTTTCCTTTTTCACAATTCTATTGCTTAAAAAGAATCTAGCAACTTTTTAGCACTGGATTTCTGGAAAGTTCCATGGTTAAAAACTACTTATGTTCACCACCAGTACATTAGGAGACACATGGTTTTCATTGGACAGTAAGGGGCTTATTGCTTGATGGTTAAATGTCCCAAAGACTGAGTTTAATTATAGTGACAAAATAATGACTTTATTCTGACTTTTTTTTCCAAGTAAACACTACATTTGCTGAATATATTCAATTTAATTACATTCCACAGAAAACAGCTTTCTTGTGCTGAACATATATGCATCTATTGGCAGCTAACAATCCTGCTGATGTGCATTAAACTCAAAATGTGGTTTAAAATCATTATTTTTCAAAAACTATATTAAGGATACATGGATAGAGATCAATTTAGAGGTAGATTGCATAAATAAGTCCCACACTATCTGTGCAATGCTTTTCTTTTTTTTCATTACTCATGTTTAAAAGCAGCTGAAGCTTTCACGTTGCTTTGGCGGCTCATTAATGTTGAAAGGATGCAGAGTTCAAACCAGTGACCATAAAGTGACCAACTGACGCTAGTGAGAATTCTCTGTGGGAGGTCTGGCAAGATCGCAGCTCTAACTCCTATGTGTGCTTAAACAAGTTTGGTTTCTTTCATCTGTTTTTTTTTACAGATAGGCGCACTAAACCAGATCCTGTCATTTGTTCCCATGTGAACCAGGGCTCTTTTCAGCCTGTGGCCACACCACACACAGACACACTCCGACACATGCAGAAGCAAAAGAGAGCCGCTTTTAAGAGTAGCCCCAAAAACACATTAGTACAGTAAGTGACTGTAATTGTTTGAAGGTGCAACATGTTCATTCAGTATGAATATAAAGAACCACAAGCAACACACACACCAACACCCAGATACACATTAATAAGAAGGCTGTACCCTGCAAAGTACAAATAAAATCTGTAAATTATATGTTTTGTGTTAATATCAGAAGCACTGGGCCATTCACCTATAAGCTTAGACAGAAATGCACGAGCTTCTTAAGAAATGTAAAGGCAAAAGAAAGGACACACAACTGAAATGAAGTGAACTAACTGGTTTTGGAAATGAGCTGAAATTGAATTAAGGATCAATATAAGCAAAATTTGGTTGGGACGTTGAGAAAAATAGAAAGTTTTAGGACATTGTTTAGATATTTACTGCAGTTTTCAATTACATTATAGGATGCTGCAGCATAATCAATAGTTCATTTACATTTTCTCCTTCCTATCTGTTACTGGAACCCTTCCCTGAGTCAAAAGAACCCCATTTACTGTACCAGCGTTTTATTAATTTCATCCTGCAGAAAGAAAACCCTTAAGCACAGGAAAGTTTATTACATATATTAGCGTCAGTGAAGTTGCAAAATATATTAAACCTAATTTTTGGTGGACTACACATTAGAAATACATTCTTGTTTTGGTACAACACAGAACTAATAACACCCTAATGCTTAAGGCCCAATGTAATTAGAATTTGTTAGTAGCTCAATTGTAACCAAAGCCATACATTTGTGTTTTCATCTGGGCAGCAGTGTCTGATTTTGTGCTGCAGTCATATTCTATTAATTAAAAAATGCATTGTGATGAAGCTCATTTGTCAGATTAAAGAAAACCTTTGAACATAAGCTTTAAGCAGGTATTAAACATACTAAGCCCATATTTATCAATTTTGTTATTGGTCTGATGTAATATTTTAATATTTGTAGGAAATCATCGTAATTAACACAGAGACTTGAAAACACCAGCCGGTGTATGACAGACAGACAGACAGACAGACAGAAAGATAGATAGGTGTGTGTGGGCATGCATGTGTATTTTATTTTTCACATCTCAAATAATTGAGATCTTCAGTAATATTCTAATTTGCTTAATGAGTCCTTATTCTGTCTTACAAAGTGACCAACATGAAGTTAGCAAAGGCATTATGGAAACCTCTCAATATTACTTGGGCCTAATGCTAAAAACATGCAGAAACTATTTTTAATATATTTATTTAGCTTTAATTTAGTTCACAGGAGTCTACATTTCTGGAGCACTCTTTAAAATATATACTTTATTATCTTAAATTGTCTCTTAAGGCACTAATGTCTGGTGAAAGGAGAACTGACAGGATTAGCAAAGAGAATTGTAGAAACAAAGAGACTTTGAGATTAACATGAAAATATAACCTGCAATAAATGTATTCATTGTGTTGTTGCTCATTCTTTGTTATAAAACTCACATATGAATTACAATTTATTATAAAACAAATGTTTGGTTTAGAAGATCTCACTTTTTAAATCAAAGGTATTTTAATATTTACTTTGTAGTTTTTGTTTCATCTGAAACAATTCTTAAAACCTATCAGAAATTACTTTGAATATTTATCTTCTGTCATAAAATAGTTTTGTGATGGTGATGAAAAATAAATCTTGAAAAATTACAGCCATATCCATGTTGCTTTATTAGCACTGTGTATGTTTTAAGTCTGTTGACCACAAAAGGTCATTGTTGGTTGTGGAGAAAGATCTGAGGATGTAACACATTTAGTGAAACAATACCTGGGTGTTTTCTGTGTTTGTTGTTTTTCAGTGGCTAATCAGATTGACTCCACCTGGAAGTGGGTGCTGCCCTGCTTGTCCTGTGTCACATCCTGAGGCCTACCGTGATTGGGTCATCAATTGCCGGCTCCACCAATCACTGTTGAGGCCTCCCTTTAAGAACCAAGGACATCCTGGGAGAAGGCGCGGCTGTTTCTTTGTTTAGACAGCTTGCCACTTTGTTAGGGGTTTGACTGCTGTAAACTTGTTTTGATAGCGCTGATAACCTTTGTTAGCTCTGACAACCTTTGTTAGCTTGGATAGCTTGTGTCACTCACTTTGTCCCTGTGTGGGATCTTTGATTCTCTGTTAGAGATTTGTAGTTTGTTTTGTGTACCCTGTTCTGAAAGTCTATTTTTGTTTGGTTAAGTTCTTTGATTTACAATTGTTTGTTTTGGGGTTTTGTTTTGTTTAGTACCCTTTTGTTAGTCTCTACATTTTGACTATTGTTAATTTTTACCCCCTTTATTTTTGTTGAACCCAAACAATAAAACCTCTAAACTGTTAAACCTTACCACCTAGGTTTCTTTAATGTTACTTCCCTTTCCCCTGGCCGGGCCGGGTCATAACACTGGGTAATTTTAAAATCCATATGTCTCCCTGTATAGTTATATTAGTAGCACAGTACATCAGTGACTTCATAAAGACACAAATGTAAATGGATCATAACAAAAGAAGTTGTAAATTACAAAAGCCCAAAGGGGAAAACAGCACAATCTATTATTCTGGAAGCAGCTTTCCAAGCACACACACACACACGCCAGCAACCACAAATTTAGGTAAGAGTCTTGTCATGCCTTTTCTTAAACTTGAATAAATTACTTGTTTGTTTTGTCTTTTTTTCCCTCCTTTGTTCAAATTGTACCCTTAAGCGTAAATTTTACATTTAGGAAACACTCTTTTTAAATGCACCATAGTTGGCAGACATGGGTTTGCATTTGCTGTCTTGTTTTGTCTATGTTTTGTCTTGTTTGGTCACACATAAAATCCACATGTTAAAATGATTGCGGAGTGATGTAAGAAATGTCTATAACATAACTTACACTGGATGCACTTCACATTTCTAACTGCTTTTCAGAGGTTGGAAATATTTTGCTTCTGTTATTTTTTTTTAGTATCTTTCCCTGCTTTTGTTCTCATCTCTGTGAAACATCAAAAAAACAAAACAAAAAATAAAAAAAGCTACTCAGCCAAACTCACACTGAGACACAAGTGCTGCGAGAACTAGTCAAGAGTTTGAAGAGAGTTTGGAGGAGACAGCAGGCAGTTGACCTTCGCTGATAAGAAAAGAAGAATCCCAGTTTTTCAATCTTACTTTGCCAGACTTTTAGCATCTGCTTCCGCACTCTTGCTCTTCTGTTGTTCATTTCATCTTCTCCTCTGACTTGGCTCCTTTTTACTCTGTTCAGTCTTTATCGAAGTCTTGTGTGGATGTTGGATGTGCGACACTGCAATGGCTTAACAAGCGCTAATAGGGGAAAGATATGACCTGAAAGCCAAGAAGCTCTTTTAAGCCCAATTAAAGGACAGATTGTTTTTTGCTGTTTGTGTTAGAAAGTTTTCTGGTCACTAAGGCCACAACTAATGGCCACTGTTAAAGCTGACTCTTTTTTTTTCTTCTTCATATTTTTAGTCAAAAAAAGATAGAATGTCTAAAAATATTCTGTAGCATGAATGCAGCAACCCCAAAGCATCACCAATGCTGCATGCATAAATCTCTGTTACTTAAATCTCATTCTGGAATATAAATATGGCATTTTCCTCTCAGGGTTTGATTACCATTGCTGTAAAAGCAATGGTAATCAATGCATGGTCAATGAATGGTACTTCATTACTGTGGAAGTCTTGAGTAAAATAGATTCTAAACTGAGTAAAAATATATTATACATAAATTAAGTTTTACAGGAATCTATGTAATTAGACTTGAATGCAAGGATCTGTGAATTAGTGTGCTTTAGCTTAGTTGTATAAAAAGGGAAAAAAAAGGAACTAAAAACAAGGAAAGTTACATCTGTACACTGTTTTCAGGACTAAAGAAAGTATTTTTATATATTCATATGCATTTACCTTCTGTTATAAGCTCTTTATTTAGATGCTACAAAGAGAAAACAAGTAAAATAATTGTAATGAAATCTCAAGCCAGAAAACTACACTGGTATTTTTCTGATTTGTTTATTTTATTTCAGAACTTTTTCATGCATAGTATTTCATGATAATTCTCCCTGAAAAATAAGGAAGCGTAAATTTAACACGAATTAGATTCAATACCACAATTTAGAGCTTGACATAGTTAACTGAAGAAACAGTTGCGTGAGTTATTTTAAGTCTTGTCAATAACTGTAGATTAAGTATAATTTGTCATTGACTGACAAAGCTTAGTTAACTTCATGTAAAAGATGACTTAAAACTTTCTTGATTTTCCAACTTTATACTCAGCAGATAAACACAGTGGTTCCAAGGCTTTCCGCAGGTATTTGCGGAATGAATCACTGGGTTAGTCAAAGTCAGATGAACTGCACAAGGTTAAGGTCAGGTCATTTTATTAGAAATATAGTACATTTTTCAAAATGTCACATTTCTTTTGAAAATTATAACTAATACAATGTGGAATGTTTTGGTGACTAGTTCCATTTAAGAACCATCAAACAATAAATCCTAATGTTATTGACTTCACTCATTTATATGAAATCATTTCCTTTCCATTCCATTAGTTACTTGAGAACTCTGATGTAAGAAATATGATGCATTTTTGTCAAAAAGTATCACACTATAATGTTGGATGATATACTTGCAGCCTTTTAATTTATCTCCTGGATGAAAACTTGGAGAGGTCATAAATTATGTCTTTTACAATGATTATTATTTGTAGTTAACAAATGCATGACATAAACCCTGTTGTCCGAAAAAAAATAATCTGCAGTATATTTGGAGAAAGTAAATACATAAACCGTTTTAAAAAAGTGTTTACGCTTATTTCTTAATCAGTAACTTTTTATGATGTAAACCACTTTAATTTCTTCTCATTTTATTTTTAGCAAGTTTTCACCTGGACACTAAAGTTTTTTTTTAACATTTTCTAAATGCTGTTGATCATGAGTGATGCGAGTACTTTTTATAGACATTGTATTTGTATTCATTGAGTTCTGAATAACTCAATATTCATAACTTGGGTTACACTGTGGGTTATTGATTAATAACACACTGTGGGTTATTAATCAATAACCCACAGTGAAGATACTGTATGTTATGTAATGAAAATAGATTAAGCACTAACTCCATAACAAAATACTGTTTTAACAGGCTGTTATTTAGGAAACTGGATTTGTATAAACATGAACATTTTAAAAATGTGATAAAGAAATTATGCAGATCTAATTTTGACTATCAGTATCAACATGGTTGAGTTCCAATAGTCATCATAAATCACAGCACAACTTAAAGTATGCCTTCTTATGGGCAAAAACAGTTATATGAAACTCGTCTTGATTCATTGTCTTTCAGAAAAATGAACATATATCGCACAGAGCAGTTGCACACTCAGTTGCCTCTTTCATTTCATTTAGAACAAGAGCAATGAGCGGTGACAGAAAGCTCCTTCCATCACAGACAAAAGCAGAAAAAAATAAAAAATAAAAAATCAATGCTTAAATGAGAATGAAATGTTTTGCTCCTAGTCTTATCCTGGCATGTGACTGCTTCTAAAACAGACAGCAGCCAGAGCTTGGTTCCTCCCAGGCTCAATGTCAGACCCCAAAGCAAGAACTTCAGAAGACTGGAACTTGTTTCTAATGCCTTAAAGGGAAATATGTAGCAGCTTTTTTTAAGCCAACTAACTACCAGTGCACAGCAACAGTTAGAGGAGGGACAATGCTACCGACATCTCATCTCAATACTGCCAGTGAAAACTCTGGTACCTGGTACCTCATGCCAAAGAAAGCGCATGCTCTTTCCGTGGCATGCTCATTAAAACATTCAACCTTAAGAACAGTGACAAATTTGCAATTAAAATAGATGTCAAGCTGTATTTTACATATATTCTGTAATGTACATTTATGACTTTTCTATCCAGTATTTTTAACTTGGAGCTATAGATGAGCATAGGCAGTCCAAAACCAATTAAGCAACACTTTAGTTTGGCAGTGATGATAATGTTCAACGCAGGTGGCAGCTGTTATTAGCACCAAATGGTCATCTGCGATTTTGAAAAAAGTCATTAGGAGCCTGTAATAATAGCTTGCACTTTTTCCACCAGATGAATCACATGCTGACAGCAACTAGATAACCCTTCGCAGTACAGTCTTCACTTTGATGAGAAAAACCACAACCTTTTAATATAACAAGATCTTGTGATAGTGCCATGAGAATTGAATGAACAGAAATTTTAAGTTTATGAAAATGAACAAAAATGAAAAAGTAAGACAAAAATTACAACATTACCAAGGGGAGCCAGAACCCCGAGGGAAAGGTTTAGTTGAGTAATTGCTGAGAACTTCTTAATATCCTCTTTAACTTAACAGAAATCTGTAAATGTTCATGTAACATCAAAGAGTCAAACATAAAAAAAAGAGATTTAAGTTTATGGATCGATTAAGTTAAAACTTTGTTTTAATTTTAGCAATAAGTTAAAATTAGATGAGTCATTATATTTCCACAAAAAAAAGAACCTTTGCTAATACAAGTTTTTGTTCATGCAAACCTATTCCAGTAGCAACTCTTCTACAGCCCCCATTGCCTTTCTGAAATATTTAATCACTACAGAAAACTTATTTGTCTTTTTTTTCAGACAAAGTATTTCTGAATGATGGAAAGAATACACAATGTTGTCCATAATCATAGGAAATACTGGTATATTGCTGTATTCAACTTATGGAATAATGTATAAAAATGATTCAAGGTGAGAAATCCACATGAAAAGTAAATATGCTTGTAAAGTAGCAAAAACATGCTCAGATATTGCATATGGCGTCCAGCTGTCACAATGAAAGATGGCTGTTGAGAGGTGGATACACTCAGTAAAATGTCTAATCTGTCAGTGACAACTCCATTCAAGCAATCCTTTACTTCCTAAAAGTACTTCATATTAAATGTGTGTACACACACATGCACATATACAGAAGGTCAACTGCAGGAATGTCTCAAAATATTAGAATACCATGAAAAAAGGACAGCATTTTTTGTCACTTGTTTCACAAAGTGAAACTCGTATATAATATAAACTCAGCCCACATGGAGTGAAAAAATTCTTATAATTTTGACAATTATGGCTTGCAAATAATGAAACATTTAGTGTCTCAAAATTTGAATATTGCATGATTACAATTGGAACAAAAATATTTCTATTGGATACATGACATCGAATGGCAATATATTGTCTGACAAAAGACATTTATTTACACCGTCCTCAAGGAGGGTAACCCACAAAAGGTAATTGCTAAAGAACACAGTGATGTTTTCAAGTATTTTCAGAAGAATTTGAGTGGACAAGTTTAATATACGAAGGCTGATGGTAAAAATTATAAGGAAAACAGAGAATATAATGTTCTGTGTGGTTGTAAAGCTATCCTGGTCCATTTGTGTTGTCATGGAATGACTGTTTAGACATCAGAATTAATGCCAGAGAAACAAAACTTCAAACAAATATTTACTTTTTTTTCTCCTTTTTGTCAGTTTGATATCTTGATGCTCTGCAGAAAAAAAAGCTAATATTGAGTCTGATGGTATGTGTCTGGATACTTCTAGTACCTTCCTAGTGGCATTAGTGTGAGCAAAAAGTGTCCAGATTGACAGGGTTTCAGGAATAATCTCCTTTCTGTTCCTTCCACAGTGCTATCTGTTCTTGTCTTGTAGATATGTTGTGCTGGACTTGCTAATGTGTTATTTCAATCTAATTACTCTCTGTAGAATGTGTTGCATTATAATTATTATATTAACCTTATAAAAAAGTGAGGCACTGCACCAGATTTAGCCACCAGGCTTAATCCCTGATGAATCATCAGAACTATAAACATAACCCAAGGTTTTTTTTTAGTCTTGTAACAAACTTTCACAGGAAGGGTTCACCACTGAATGGATTCATTCGTCCTCCTGTCTCTCAGTGGAACGTAATTTGTTGAAAAGACCACAGTGATGTACGCTGTCATTCTTTTCCCTGGAGTTTTCCCCACATGTGAGCAATGCCAGACGCTTTAATAACTGCAATGGATCATATAAAGTGATAGCTTCACATTATTGTTAGCTGACAGAAACATCATAAAGTCTTGTGGGTGCAAAGTTAATGTGACAGCAACTGTAGGCATTGAACCACTTTATAAAATGAATATTATTTTTTATTTACAGAGATAGACACAGAGATAACTTGACAGTTCTATTAATCACAGAATTTTTATTTTTGGAAATGCAGTTTTTACCATATTTTAAATGTAATACAGTACCAGAAGTTCTACATCCTTAGGGAATAATGAACATGCATCCATGCTGATGAAAATAAGTATAATTCTGCGTATCTTTAAGTCTATATTAGTGGTGATAATCAAAGACATAACGGGAGGCTCTACTTCTGAGGAGGGTCAGATGCAGTTTATGTCATAATTTCATCTGCACTTATTGGGACCTATAATAAAGTGACAACGACCTTAGAACAAATTATATAATTTATGCGTCTTTTAAAGCAGTAGCCCACTTTAACACTGAAATCTAACCTTCAATTTGAATTAACTCTACATTCAGTGAATGAAAAAATATAAATGAACCAAGAGGAGTATTTCTTTAAGTCACTATTAAAAGTGAGAAAGAAAAGAAAGTATGTGTATTCATCTCTATGTATGACAAAAAATAATATTACAATGCAGGAATGGAGACTAAGGTTGACCAAATGAGACAAAGAACAAGTCATTTATGCATCAAAATGTTTGGAAAAAAGCAAAGAATGAATATTTGGAAAATCATATCCTCTATTAGGTGTGGTGGCTATGAGGAAGCAGATGGTAATGTGATTTTTCACAACATGAAAATCTGAGGGTTTCTGTCAAAAAACTGTGAAAATGGTTTATTTCCAGATTCTCAAATAATGATTTAAACAGTGGATAAATCAAAAGAGTGATGCTTCAGATTAAAAGGTTGTATGTTTTTTTTTTTTAAATTTTTTTATTATTATTATTGTAAAGCTGTTTCCTCACATTCTAACCTCAGTCATCTCAGACTATGCTGAACAGGTGGAGTTGTCTATTCTCAACAAAGTCCATCAGTAAACAAATTTGAAGTATTTTATTGAGAGCTAGAACAAGTATTAAAGCCCATTTAAAATTTCAGGTATTTATCAGATGTCCTTGATTAGAATAGCCTTTTTTTCCCCCTTTACCAGCAGTGCTCCAGGGAGGACAAGGTTTTCTTGTCAACACTGATTATTCTGAACAGCTCTATAGATAATGAAAAGGGTCCTTTATCTGTTTGACAGCTCACAATGTTGCTCATGTTTAGATTTACCTTTCATAAATTTCACATGTTGACACTCTCACAGTAGAGTATATACACAAGCTAAAGATAAGGTTGACTAGCCATTTTCATAAAACAGCAACCTTTTCTCAGCAACTGAAATCTAAACAGAAGCAGAGAATCAAAGGGCATTTTATTTCATTTTCAACTAAGCCTGTGGGATTTTGCCAAGTCGATTCTTTTCAAAATGTCATTGCTTATTTTATTGTAGAACTGCACATACCTCTGGTTCACAGGCAATGCTCTTCTCCAATAAACACGAGAAACCTAGCACAACATTCAACAATTGAATCCAGAAATCAATTGCTTGTATGCTTCACAAAACAACGCCCACATATTACATTGAGCCCTGCCTACACCAGACTTAAAGATCTCCACTACATGCACTGTGTGACTGAAATATCTTAAAATAGATGCAAGCAAACAGTTAATTACTGTTTCTATTGCACATGTAAGGACTTGCAAAAGTACAGGCATTATGCTTACATTTTATCACCTTTAATGTGAAATCTCATAGCATTTTAATGAGATGCTATGTGATAAAGCAATCCTCTGCTCTATGGACCTCCCACAGTGGCTCTTAATAATTCGAGCTTAGAATGATAAAGGATCAAGTAAACAATTTAAATTAAGACATAACTACAAATGTAGATTTGATCAGTTTTTTTTGTTAAATTTTTTCATGAAATAATTGAATTAAATTACCAAAAGAAAATGACACCATAAGAAGTAATGTTTTTTGTTTTGTTTTTTTCTTACATATTATTTAAAACTGTCTATATTCTGATGCTAAGAGATATATGTGAGAAAAAAAATGCTCTTCTTCTCTGTGGTCCTACTGCCATCAGCAAAAATACAGCACTCCTGGTCAGAAACAGCCAATCAGAGCCCCTAGGATATAGAAATTGTGCTTTTGTGACAAGCAAAATTAAATGTTAAGGAGAATCTCTGGGATTCCAATTGCTTTTTTTTTTTTTTTTTGTATTTACCTAAAGAAAATTTATTTTTAATTGGAATTTGCTATGGTGTTGAATTATTTGTCCACATTGACATTCACCAAGTGATGATTCCTATCCAACTTTTTAATAATTCTCTTGACGTCTTTGGTAAAAAAAATTAAGACACCAAACCCAGATAAAAATCTCATTAGTTCCAAATTATTTCAGTTCATTTTGAACTTATTTTTCTGTTAAATGCAGGATTATCATTTCTTTTTGCATATCAGACTTTTTATTTCACTTCTGAAAATAAAAAAAAAAAGCTCTGTCTTTACCTGCATACTACTGATGCAATGCTCCTTTTCTCCCAACTTTCTGCTAGCTCATCAGTTCTGAGTATGCAGTGCTCAGGATCCTGTCAACACTATTTTGGTGTTAGAACTGATGGAAGCGCCATGCTCTCCACTGTTCTGAGCATCAGTCATCTTGAACAGTTTGCCTCAGGAATGAAATCGATCTTCTGCCAGATTTGGGCAAGAGCGAGAGGAGAAGGAGAGGTGGAGAGTAAAAATGGGAAATGCATCTCCACACCTGCAGCTCCTCCCAGGTAGAAAACAGGGATTGATTTTATGACAAAACTGAGAATATCAGTTAAACATTTAACAGATGGAGGGCCTTAACAGCTGAGAACAGCCAATGCTTTCCATAACGCATAATAAGCAAGAAACTACTGAGGAACAATTATGTTTTTTTTTTTCCAATAAACCATTACTCCAAGAAAACAGGAAAAGGCTGGTTACCAAGATTGCCTCGAGGTTGCTGTTATTAATTTCTAATTCACTTCAGTAAAAGAAACAAAAAACCCCCCAAAAAACCACACTTTGAATATTTAAAACTATTATTAGGGATGCAAAGCTTATTATTTTTGGAATAATCATCTCTCATCTATTTTCTCATTTATTTTGTGAGTCCTTATCTATGTTGAGTCCTTAACTACTTTAAATGTATTTAATGGAAAATTAATGTAATGCATCAAATCAGAGCAACTCATGATTGTCAAATGGAGCACAATACATTATTTTCAACATTTGCATTAATTTCTATGTGTTATGAAAGCCAGTGCAACCAAGTAACTTAAGTAACCATACTCTACCTGCATATAATTCTCATGCTCAGAGGTTTTTAGAGAATAAACTGCATCATGAACACCATAATTGCCATAGGTGTAGTTCTGAAACATTTTAAAGCAGGTTATGTTATAAAACATCATCACTAACCTTAAGCATCTTAAAATGTTACCTGAGATGGAGAACTGACTCTCGTATCACCATGAACACATCATTGCCTCTGTGAAACATGGTGGCATCGTCTGACTGTAGAGAAGCTATTCTACAGCGGGAACAGGGATCATGGTCAGAGTAGATGAGAAGATGAAAGGAGCTTAATGCAGGGTAATAAATGATGGCTATCAGTGTGAGGACATAAAAGACTTCAGAATTGAGTGAAGCTTCATCTGCCAGCAAGACAACATTATTAAATACACAAATATGGGTACAAACGTGTATTAGATTAAACATTTTCGTGTGTTAGTATGGCTCATCCCAGGCTCAAACCTAAATCTAAGTAGGAATATGTGGCGAAAGTTGAACTTTGTTGTTCATTTACATTCTTCATGCAGTCTGAATTTGAACTTTGTTAAAAATAGGAATGGGCAAAAATGTCTGCCTCTAGCAGTGCAAAAGTTATAATAGCCAAACCCCGAAAGATTTTCTGCAGCAGTTTGTTCTACAAAGTACTGACTCGGAAGGAGAGGAATAAAAAATATTACAGTTCTTTAACTCGGTCTGTCACATGAAATCTTGATAAAATATTTTGAAGCTTGTGATTGTAACATGATGAAATATGAAAAAGTATAAGTAAATTTAGAATATTTTTTTTTTAACTTTACTAAGAACGGGTCTTAGCTGTAGCCATTATTTTGTCATCCTCAAACCAAAGAAGTCCTGTAGACGTTGGTCCCGGCTGAGCCAGTGTTTTGTTTGCCTGCTATTTGTCATTTGCATTTCTTCTGTTTTCTTGTCAAATCCTGTCCCTGACACTTAATGAAAAGCCTTTCTGCTGTAGGACTACACTTCATGGCTTGGCATGTGTGTCAAATTCAAAGCAGTTTGTGTATGTGTGCATTTGTCAGAGAGAGAAAGAGAGCAGGTTTGTGGGAGGCTAAAATGAAATAATAAATATGTAAATGTTTGCCATCAGTTGCAGGGTTTCCACAGCGATATGCAGGCAGCCATCCAGCTGAGCTTCCATTCCAAATTCCAAGTGACACAGTGTGTGTTTACTCACAAACACATGCATGTAGTGTGGCATTTTAAAACTTTAGATGATTCAGTATAAATGTAAGCACACATATATTTGTGGTGAGTGAAATTGCTAATGAGAGCACAGAATATTTATTCTTTGTTTGAATGTAAGCGTTAGATGAACATTGGGTGCCATTACATCTACTGTCAATTTGTGCAACCCAAGATCTGCATGTGAAATGAGCTGAAAGACATTTCTGCGTTTGACAGTAATGGTTCATTTTAGTCTTTGTCTTTTATTGCTCAACTAGAAATGCAAAGAAAGACACAAACAGTTTGACTGGCTACCATGCTAGTCAATTAAAGAGAATCAATAAAATAAATATATTTTAAAATATCTTCCAAATCAAAATTCCATATCAAAATGCCATACTTTGTACAAGTATAAACAGTGATGATCTTTTCTTCACAACTCGGAATCAATTAAAAGTAATAGAACATTTTCATTAACTGAAATGTATGTATGAACTATGGAAACAATTAATAGTTACAAGAAATTATATAAACTCATTATTGGTCTCCATTTTCCATCTGCCATGCATGCGTAACATTTATTCAACTATTTGATGATTTCAAACTTGCGCTGTGCTTTGGCAGTGATTTGGAGACCTAAAACCTGATACTCCAACTAAACGGCTCTCCAATTCCAGTGATTATTCATCATAATAGATGAACAAAGAGGCCAGACATAAAAGCACAAACAACTGAGGCAGAACTGAATTCAAACCAATGTGGAAATTATTTTTTATTTTATTTCAGTCAGTCAAATTACAGCACAAGTGAATGAACACTGAACTTGGGGTTTCTGATAATTTGATGTGATAGGATACATTAAACTCCCTGAGTAAACATTCGTATTAAATGCAGATATACTTCAGCAGCAGCAGCATGTAACTCATAGGGAAGCAAACCGTGCTCAACCTGCTTTAGATCAGAGTAGAGGTAAATGGGTTTTGTGTCAGAGGTTAAATAGGCATGGTCACTGCTCCTTATCTCTAAAACTAGCCCAAATTTGCCCTTCACTTCTGTCTTTGATCCACTGTAATTCTCTGGGATTAGCCAAACAGCCCTAACTGTTCATAAACTATCCTAATTTTCTCTGTCACTTCCTATTGGTGAATGCCTCACATGCCATTTCAAAGGTCTTTTGTTCAAGGAAATACAACAGTTCATGCTTTAAAATGCAGAAATCAGCTGTCATGATTAAATGTTCTGTTCCCATTGGCTTACTAAATGTCAGACAGATATGCAATGTATTCCTGTTTTGTCTGTCACTCCTTCAATGTTTGTTTTTCAGATACGTTTCCAGAATGTTGTCTTACAGACATCCTAAAATAGTTGAAGCTTCCCAAGTTCTTATCTAATTTATGTAATACATTTTTTTAAATATCCATTTCCCTTTGGGATCAATAAAGAATTATTGTTTTTAAATTTTAATATAGCCAACTGTTGTAAACAAGCCTGAAAAGCAGCCTTCATTAGTTAATTCTGTCATTACAACTGAACAACATGAACAACATCTTTTCCTACTTCAAAATGAACGTGTGAGACACAGATGCAACGATCTTGAAGGACTCACCTTCATATTTGTGTTTATTGTACCACCGAAAAGGAGATGTGGGCAATTAATTTTGCCATGAGTCCACATGACAAATATAATGTTTGAGTTGGATAATTTACCATTTTAACCAGCTGTTGGTAATAGTAATTATAAAAACTAAATTTTACAGTAAAAAATAAATTTTTAGAAAAACAGTTTTAAAAAATGTGTACAAAATATTGCTTCTTTACTGCTCGTTTTTTTATGATAAAGGAATATTAGTTTGACTTCTGTTAAATTCTCCAGAATGAAATTAAACTTTTGGTTACAAGCTATTTTTTGGGTCTAAGCTTCCTGGTACTGTGCCCTTTTATAAGCAGCATATGAGCCAACAAAATGAGTGTTGCTCTAAAAAAAATTATATTATTCCTGAAAAAAAAAAAGGGTTGGTGGACAAGATGATAGAGGTTTTATTGAGACATGGATATAGCATATGTTGACAAAGTTTAGAGTGGTGTGTTCAGTGTGTGAATAAAAGAGATTGCTAAAAATTTATCCTTGGTTTAAATGAGCTGACTAAACTTACAGGTAAGAACGAAACTCTCCTTCTGTGGACAATTGTCTTTCTAAAGGACACCCCAGATTCGAAGATGTGTGCGTGTATTTAGCTTACATTTAACAAAACTGTAGCTCTCTGTATTCTTTGGGATTTACTGTAAAATCCCTTTCCACTAGAGGAAGATATTTTATCATGTACTCTTAATCTATATACAACTTTTTTATATAGTAGGGGGGAATATATACTTCTTTCAAATTTGCTTGAAACAACAACATAAAATGATAGTCAATGTTTCTACCAACTCTCATGCCTTTACAGTATAATGCCCAACTAAAACAAATTCTAATCTGTACATCATGTGTTTGTCAAAAGGGCCCAGGTGGAGCAAAGAAACCAAAGGATGTCTACTGGTGATTACCGATTTTAAAAATATGGACATGGAAAACTGCATCTAGCCAAAGGTTCAACCCTCAACAATAGTCACACAGTTCCTCAACTGGTCCTTAGCAATAAAAAAAAATAAATATTTTTTAGGGCAAATAGATTTTTACTTCTGTTCTGGAATATAGAGAGCTGGGGGAATATCGGAGGGTCTATGCCTTATTGTTTCACTCTCAAAGCAATTTAGAATCACCAAACAAGCATGTTTCTGCACTGTTGGAGTGAAATGGATTAACCCAGACATGCAAGGAGAATGCATGCAAATTTCACCCAGAAACTGCTGCAGAGTGACTGCTCTAACCACTGCACCATCATGCATTCATCCACTATGGCAACATGACTGGAAGCCCACAATGTGAAATCCAACCTAAAATAGTTGCAGCATATTGCAACATGAATTTTTTTTTGTTTGTTTCAAGCTCTTTTGAAATAATGATTAGCTAAATGAATGACTCAAAGGAATTTAATTTAATGTTTTATGTAATGAAGATGGTCACAAGTTCTATTTTTTCTGGTTGACCACTTTAAGCTAAACAAGTCTAGCTTTGTTTTTGTGGCAGTTTATAAAAATGACAAAAGCTGTCCAGAAAAAGCTGTTTGTTCTCCACAGCCATGTGCTTCCTTCTTTTAATTTTATGCGTCCTCCTTTTTTTAGTAGTCAGCTATTGGCTTAAGCTAATGTTTAGCGACTCAACCTACAAGTAACATGTCCAAAGATGAGGTGCATTTAGCTTTCCATCTAAGAAGATGCAATATGTTCTCTCTCTAAGGGTGAAGAGTGATGATACATGTCTGCTGTTATAGATATGACACTTTATGACTGAATTCCAGTAAGAATATTTAGCATTGTTGTCTATGATGTATTTAAAAATTAAATACTATTATTGCCCAGTCTTTGGCTGATCATTTGAATTTCTTTCACTGGCTGAAAAAAAAGTGTGTTTGGATGACAAACTATATTTACTCTGTGGTCAGCTTGGAGATTTCTAAACACCAGATATTTTACAGATGATTAAATTGACTTTGAATGAGTACAGTATATAAGCCTGGAAAATAATTTATGCATAATACAACGGAGTCAGTGCTCCGTTGTATTATGCGCAAAGAGGTGCAGTGGACCATGCTCGCCAGCATTTTGTTTCTGGACAGCCGTTTTAATCCCATGCCATTTGGCTGTGAATGGGAACTTGGCACTGAGCTTCAGCAGAGATCGAGAACAGCAGACAAGGAATTTGTTGACAAGGAATTCTGAAGAACGTCAGTTTTTCCTTTAAAAAAAGCTGGGTATCAAACTTTAGGTTCTATTCAACAGTTAAAATTCAACATAGAATATACTAGGAAAATTTAAATGGTTTACAATAAGCATTTTTTTCCTATGGGAAGCAAAAGTAAAAGAAAAACACTGAAAATTATCTATTTTGTGGAATATTTAGTGAATATCTCTATAAGTCATAACATATATTGACTTTAGAATGACTAGTAATAGTTTTTACTTATAACTGTAAAAAATGTTTTTTTTAGTACATTGATATTTAAAAATAAATTAATTTAAATTGATATTTAAATTACTATTATTTTCATCTTTATTTTTTGTGATGACAGTAATGTTTTCATTTACTACATAGTGTTCTTCTCTGTGTCATCGATGAAATCATGCGTGCACTAAGGCCTCTGTGATGTGTGATTTTATTGAGAAACTGTCCTTGTCTTCATGATACGTGATTCTCTGACTAAAAGGTTAGCAAATGCCTCCAAAGTACTAAAGATTCCTTTCCAGGACGAGTTTACAAGCCCCCTGCTGGGAATTCTGTGGAGAATAATACATCTCACACAGTGGGAACCAAAATCATATCAGTAAACTGTGCTCTTTACATTTGCGTGGAAGAGTTTATTTATATTTAATTAGAAACAAGGCTGTCTTTTTGTTTGTTTTTTAAGGAAGAATAATTTTAATGATCTGATAAACAAGACCTGGAGACATTTAAACATTCATGAGATGTTTCCCAACAGATTTTAATTACAACCGAATCCAGGGACAAATGTACATAGTGCCAAATAAGTCCAGATTAAAAAACTCCACTTTTTCTTTGAGTAAAAGTAGAGTGATTATTATTATTATTATAAAAAATATTCTATTTTTATAATAATAAAAATATTTTTTACTATATATTTCTTTTAATTTGTAAAACCGGTTTTTACTTGTTAAGATATTGAAAAAAGGTGCTCTCCTTCAGATTCCAGTCAATTTTTAAATGATCTCCATTCTTTTTTTCTTTGAGTTGCCATGAAGCTACATTTTGTATTTTAACCTACAATCTCAAAGTTGTTTTCCTCAATCGGAGGGATAGGTCTTTTTTAATTCCCCCCCTTTAATAACCTGTCAGAATATAAATCTTGCTTTGTAATGTTTTCAAATGTCCCTCCTTGGATAATTGTAAATTCTCAATTATTATAAATTATAATCTGGGGACCAATTGCAATATTTCAATACTTCTCTCTCTTCCCCTTCTATAATTATGTTCAATCATTTTGTCCTTGTACACGTTTCTCTCTAAAATACACACGTACACTATTTGTTGTTTGTAGCATTTCCTTTGTGTTGTTGTCAGAGTTAGTTATGCATTTTTAATAAACACCTTAGGAGCTCAATGGCTCTCCAGGGCTTGACAGATTTATCCACCAAGAGACGTTACAGTGATTTGCATTTTAAACATCAGCGACATATTGGCAAGAATGTGCTCAGAGCAAATTTAGCTCAATTGCAGTAATTATTAGAACTGACAAAAAAGGAAGGATTACAGCTTGACTTGCATTCTCTCTTTAATGAAATAGTCTCCCTAAAGTAATTTAGCCAACAATAGGATTTGTTTTATTATTGATAAATGCACTTGACGGATTATGTTAACTAGTCTGAATTTTGAATTTTATTTAAATCACATTGGGTTCCAAAATAAGGTAGAGCAGTCTTGTATTGCCGAAGGTTTCAATGTTTGATAAATTTTAATCTTAAATGTGTTTTGATATCTGTAGGTGGAACAACATCAAAATGAAAGAGAATAAAGGCTTGAAAACAGCAGTCTGAGTGTAACTGATCTATTTAATTTGTTTCATTTATTAAACTGAGTTCCTGAAATAAATAAACTTTTCAAGCATTTTAATTTATTGAATATGACTGTACTCACACTTATATTAACTGTCCCCCATTTCATGACCACAACCAGAAAAAAGCAGTTTTACCCACATGAACTGAAACCATTGTGAATTGTTTAAGTTTTTGTTGTGATTATTTTCACTAACTGCAGAGATTTATAATCACAAAAATAAGCATGATTTCATGATTTTAGTCGAACAACACTTAACCTTGTATTAAATCTATCTTAATACATTCTGGTTCTGATTTCTGTTTAGAACAGCTGGCCGTAAGAAAAATGAAATATTTTCAGAATTGATCAGAGCCAAAATAACTCTACATGACATCAGAGAGGTGGATATTATTTGCTGGGGTCAAGCAACCACATTGTGTTACAGCAGGTTATAGAGTATTTATTGCTGCTCAAATTAGGTTTGAGTAAATACATGGCATGTGTTAAGTATCTGATGGCAGACAGTTGCATTCTGTTTTGAAAATGTGGATAAAAAGTACAAAGATACAAAATGCCGAAGGGGTGAAGCGATTTTATTGCTGCATGCTTGGTAAACAAAAAAAGAAAGTGCAAAGTAGGCCAAATTTTACTTTGTGTTTATTGTAAAACTTTTCAAAAGCTTTTCAATGTTCTCACAAGGTGAAAAGGACTGAAACTAAACCAGCAGAATGAAACATAGTATGAAAAAAATACCTAACTTTTTCCTCTATATTAGACTACTCTTACAATTTGTATCCCTATTTCTTATCTAAAAGCAAACTATTTTCTGTCCATGTTTTGAACATTCACAGGTCAGTTTAGTGAAGTTTTTTGATAGATGTAGGTACATACTCAAAGCACTAAAGTTGCTTTTGTTGGCACAGCTAATAAAGGAATTTTATTAGCTGTGATTTTTTAAATACTTTCTTTGACATGCAACATTTGTTGCTTGTGGTCCATATGAAAGATTCATCAGAGCGTACCAACTCCACTCCCTGTGAAGCTACCCAAATTTATAGAACGGATCTTGTCTGACAATTCTCAGAAAGTTCACATGATTCCTGTCACTGCTGAACTTATTCCTAACATACTTTTTCCTTCCATTTACCCTTCTATACATTTTCAAGGATATAACACTCTGAACAGCCAGTTCCTTGGTGGATTATGCTTCTTGTGGAGGACGTCAATGATTGCCAAGCAGTCTTCACCATGATTATGTATCCTACTGATTCAGACTGAGTGAAAATTTAGTGGCCACATCAACATGTTGCAAGAAAAAGCTCGACTTGAACCCACAATTTTTAGATTACGCGACTTCAACCCACCCCTTCTGACCCCTCTAAGGGACAAGGGTGTAAAGAAAATGGATGGATGGGTGGAGACTTCAACCCTAACCACTGTTCTACAATTCTCTTTGAAAAAAAATTTTTTTTCAAAGAGAATTGTTGGCACAAAAAACTGTTGTGGGAAAATAAAAGCTGCGGTAACAAAAGAAGGGAAGAAATCACCAGCACAAACAGCACATTATGATAGACAAAGCATTTCAAATCTATAATAAATATTTTCACACTGTGTTCATAAATACATAAGTTATGTTTTCATCAGCAAAACATGCTGGTGTATCATAGATGTAAGCTAGTGTATGATACTCTGATTGAAATTAAATTATTTCTGGAATTTCTCAGTCAAGGTCCAAATCAAAATGTATTTATGAATGTTTTGCAAGACTTGAAAAATGCTTTTACGAATACTCCCCATCCAATTTGATTTGGCAAAAGAGAATTGGCCAGAGTTTCCGCCTCAAGATGTTCAAAATTGAAAAAGACTGACCCCAGAAAAGCATTCAGCAGTACTCTAAAACAGTTGTATTAGAAATTTGCTGCTGTTTTGCATCATATTTAGAAATAAATATCCTGGATCTGGTGGATATGGTGTTATTAATACTTAAAGTTCACCTTTTACTTGTTGCGAAGATGTGCTAAGAACTTAAATGAGTACAAACTCAAATATTTGGAGACTTTGTCCCCTAGCAATGCCAAACCACCATCTTAATGTCACAAAATTTATCATGCAGTGACAAATGATCAGAGGAGCATTTTAAAAGCTAGCTGATTCATTAGTCTTACTTTACGATCCACTTTGTCACAGTGGATTATATTACACAGATGTGTTCACTCACACGGTTGTAAAGTTATATCGTTTCTAGGCCACTTTTTACTTACTTCACCAATTTTATGTGAAAGACTTTAGATTCCAGGTCCACATCTCAAGACAGAGTCCAGCAACAACAATGAGAACATTAGAGTCTAACAATATAATCTCCTCTTATGATAAACCTTAGCCTAAATCACATCAGCAAATGGTGGGGTTGGAGGACACAAGATCTTTCTGCATGAAGTATTGTGGATGCTTTGGATGCTTTGCAACAAAGCACATAACTGATGAAAACAAACAAACACTTAAAAAAAAAAGAAAAAGACAGCACTGAATTTCTTTCCCATGTGGTGTCCATATGGTTCTCACAAATCTTTAAGGTCCTATCTCATCGTCTGACTTGAACACACGGGGACGCAGCAGTTCCAAAGCAGATGACAATCGAAGATCAACCCCACTGGCAGGACGCCAAGATAATCAGTGAATACTGGAAAGGAAGCTAATTAACAGCCACTGCAAGCTGATAGTTTGAACAGATTAGCAGCTTTCTGGAGAGTTGAGTAGACAAAGATATGCCTGTCAGAATCTATCTGTTTGAGTAATAAGGTTTGCATGTGTGTTTGTGCGTCTCTGTGTATCGCCACATAGAGATATCAACTGGAAGGTCATCACAAACAAATTCACTGTTTTCTTTTTTTTGTTTTGTTTTTTTGTCTTCAAAACATTGTTAGTGATACGAACCGTTATATTTATTGTTTTGGGGATTTATGGAGTTCACACCAAAATATTATTGTTATGGTTCAGGAGTAGCAATGAAAATTAAATGTCTAGAAAGATTAATTCACTGCCTACAGTCTGGACATAAACTAAGCCTCTAGTGTTACTGCCAGCTAACTTTGATTGTTTGCATATAGGGTGTTTCAGAGAACAATACTGTTCAGGCAACAAGAAATACAGAGTTGATGAAATCCCAAGAACCACCACCTGGCTTTCCTGTACAATAATTTTGGGCACTTCTGGTGGTAGAATACAGATTTGACTCTTCTGAAAAAGCAGGGTTTCTTTCACCAGTTCATTTACATTGAAATTACCCTTTTGGCTTTGTCATTACCAGCTTTGCACATTTTAAAAGCAAATTTATTTTTCGTTTTACTTTGGAAACCAGCAATAGAGATAGAGAGCTGTCAAAAGCAATTTTCAATTTGTGCCACATATTCTTAATTGGACTTAAGTTTGGACTTTGAGCCATTTTAAGAGCAAAATGCTTTAACACAAACCATTACATTGCAGCTTTGACTGAGCTTAATTCAGTTTTCCATTGTAACTTCTCCCACCTAAACTGTAGATCTAAAAGAATCCATTGAAGTTGGTGGCTTTATCACACAACCAAATGTGATAAAGTTTTGTTTAAATACTTCTTAGACATTGCATCTCCATGGAAATACTTGAAGTGATTCAAAGAGGGTTAGGCAGTTGCTTATGAGAAACAATCTTTGCAGTGTGATTGGGAGAAGGAGGCTGGGCAACAAAATAATCCAGGTGGACTTTATTTTACAAAAATAAATACATCACTGCTGCCATTTTTCACGTTTATATCCCCTCCTTGTGTAACCATGGACATTATTTATACACAACATGTAGACACAATTAATGCTAATCTTTGCTCTTGTTTATGCCTGGTGCAGTATGACCTTCTCTAATTCAACATTTTGTGCCAGTAGGGCTGGTTGTTAACATCAGGAATGAAAATAAATGTCAAATTGATTCAATGAAAGAAAAGACATACCCATGAAATGTGAGAGAAACAAACAAGATGACTAAAGCTGACAAGGCTGAAGAGAAGAGGCTGTAACATAGTAAGACACTGCCAGACAAATACAGAGCCCAAGACAGAAACAGAGCTGACTCTGGGCAAATTGGACTTGACACAGAAAATGTACTTTGGGACTACAAGGACACTAAAATATATAGTATTATTGTGATTAAAAGAAGTTATGGATATGTTTTATGCACACACAAAGTTATTAAAGATTCTCAACAAAGAAACTAAGAAACGGCTAGTGAGGAAAATACTGACATAATTCCCAAATGATCCCTGTTTTGAGCACGTTTGATAGAACACTGACAAAAAGGGAGATACTGCTAAGCACCTTATTCAAGATTTTGGCTCAAACCTGCTATTTAGATTCAAGTTGCACTCAAGTGGTTAAAGATGAGATTTCACACTTGACTTTGACTCAAGCAACATAGTTTACTCTGTACAGATAACTGGCTGTCAAAGTAAAGTTAAGCAAAGTAGGTTTTCTATTGAATTTTTCAGTCGTTCAGTTCTGACAGAGCTGTGGATATTCTTCTGTTAAAGGATGTATTTTACTTGTTTAGTAATTTTAGCCATAATCAGTTGTGGACTATGAACGCTTCATGGAAAAACAGTTATATTTGTTATAATTTTGTAACAAAAACTCAGAACCCACTGATGTTGAACTCTGTATTTAATTAAATTTTTGTATTAACTGAAAATAATCAATTTAAAAGTTACAAAAGGGCTTCAGGTAAGAGGTTATTTAAAATAAAAGAACTTCCCCTTATGGTTATTTTGAAATTCTCTTTATTTCTCAGCCATTCATGGTAGTGTAACTTTCTTTTTATTTTGTAATTTATTGTATATTGTGGAACATAACCTAGCAACAATCTTTTAAATGCAGAATTGGGGCATATTTTTCCAATGTTGTACTTATTCAGAAAAAAAAAGAAATTATATAAATCATATAAAGTGTTGCATGTTTATACTGGACAATTAATGTAGATTGATTAGAGATATTAAGTAAATACAAAAACAATATTCAAAACAACACATTCATTCTGAAATTTAACAAGAAGAGGTTTTAACTTTTTACAATAACTTATTGTTAAAAATAAACAATCGTGTGTTAAATTAGGCTTGAAGACATTTCATGGAAAAACTGTGTTTTAGGCAAACTATGTGGGATTCATCCTAGGAAGCATAATTCCAGTCATTTAAAACTTCAGACTTGAGTTAGACTTGGCAATAAAAAAAACATATTCAGACTGCTGGAAATTACCTTTTTAAAATATGTAAAACTTGGATCTTCTTAGGTTTGTCATGAAACCCATCTGACTTAACTGACTAATTTTATTGTTCAATAGGTAATGCCATCAACAGAACAAATGTAAACAAATGGAATAAGTTTAAAAGCAATTACGTAAGATAGGAACTGAAAAGTGTAGCCAGAACTGTTTATTACCCTTACTCTTTTTCACAATAATTTAATCATAGACTGTAGTTATTTATTTTTTATTGGTAGTAAAATGGTAAATGGGCTGGACTTGTATAGCACTTTACAAGTGCTTTGGACTCTGCAGACTCCAAAGCACTTTACACTACAATCAAAGAACCATCCATTCACACAATGATAGTAGTAAGCTGCCCTGGGGCAGACTGACAGAAGTGAAGTTGAAATTCACTCAGCACCACGGGGCCCTCTAGTCACCACCAGCACACTTACTGCACAACCACACAACTGCAAAGATGAATGGAGCAGGGGTTTGAACTGGCAACTCACCGGTCACAGGATGAACCCCTACCTCAAAAGATAGAATCAAGATTTAGACTCTGCACTCTAAAGGCTCCTACACCTGACAGTTGAGGCAAAGTCACATGGTTGCAGACAGTTCGTTTTCACATAAACCTCCTCCCATATGCTTCAGTATGTCACATGTACATAATTACTCACCACGTCAGACAAATATTTCTCAAAAGTATTTGTTTCCTACAGATACAAAACGTGGATTGTGGAAGCAGACGAGTTGAAGCAGAATATCGACATTGGTGTCCGAGTGCATTTCTGCATGGAAACAAACATATGACCAAACACACAACACTCCCGACAGTTCTGTTGAAATAGTTCAACCTGGGTCTGGTGTCAAGAAGTGGAGGCAGATGCCTCTATGCAAACAAAATGACGCAATTTTGTCACACATCTACATCAATGAGACCTGATTTTTGCACTTTAGATTAAGTATGTCGGAGCCTTAATAAACAACCATGCAAACATTCTGAATGTTGGAATTGGTTTGAAACATGGCAATAACTCATTGATCAAGTTTGACTGATGATATAGGCTATTGTCAATAAAACTTCTTTTGTAATACTGCGATTCTATACTGATAAACAGGTGCTCCATACACACCTTTGAAAACAATGTATACTTCTAATCTTGGAGCATGTAGATTATTAAGTCTGCTGTAATCAAAATGTTTTCAAAGTCCAAGTCCTGAAGTAATTATGCACTTGAGATAATGATGAAACTCCAATTCACAATCCCTAATGGTATTACAGAGCACTTTAAAAACAGATTCAAGTGTTTTCAGCTGTGTTGCTATGCAACACTACGTGCCTTCTACAAACCAGACTCATAGCTGTCTTCACTTTGATAGATTAATGACCTGAAGGAAGTTAGTCTCTGTAGAAATGCCCTAATATTGCACTGAAATGACCTAAAGCCAGAAGCTGCCTTGAAGGTTGAAAAACAGCTTCATCAAGCACTAAAACGGCACAGAATGCTTTGGAAAATCGTACGTCATTTTTATTATAAAGAATGGGTGGCTTGTAGTAAATGGGCTAAAACATGAAAAACATCATTCCTTTTGAAGTCTAACCTCAAGTGCTGGTATGAGCGCGTATTGGTGAAGGCATACGCTGGAGTGTGAGCGCTCACAGGAGAGATAACACCACTCTTTTGTACTTTTTTATGTCCTGGTGCTGGATGCCAGATGCCAACTCCCCGCACACACTCACCGTCAACACCCAGAGCCTGTAAGAGTGTTTATTACCTCCTGTCTTTGGACAGTAAAGAACAGGAAATGTTGCCCACCTCCTCTCACCTTCACACACATACAAACCCATACAGATTCTAACCACATATGTCACTCGCTTCCTCTTTTTGGTTCCCTCTTACTAATTTTTCACTCCCCTCCTGTGGCTTCCCACATCCTCTGTAGTTACCAAAAAACAGCTCGAGGAATTTATAAGAGTTCATTTTATTTTGTTTATAGTGTGTTTTCTGGACGTTCCAGTAGAGCTTTAGGTCACGAAAGAGGTTGTGCATTTTTACCCAAAGTGGAATTTAATCTTTGATTAATTTTGTTTTGCTATGCTCTGTGATCATAAAGACACTTTATGTGCTTTCGTCTATGGAAGAAACTGCCAAACAAATGGACAATAATGTTGATTTTTTTTCTTAACATTACTTTTGCCTGGAAGAAGATTGTGACTCTAATTTGGGTCTTCAACGCATTCAGTAGCTCAAGCCTTACTACCCCATTAGTTGTGCTTTTATATTGTTCCATTTTTCAAATAAGTGTCTTAAGAAACTAATGAATACACAATTATTTTCATTTGGTTACATCTGGTCAACTTACAGCCTGCGTTGCATAGCTTGTGTTGTACTCAACTGTAAACATAATTCTCATGGCTTATCATTACACAAGCCATCAGAATTAAATTTGAACTACGGCAGTGGCATTTCATTTTTGGCCAAGTCATAACAGAGTCCCATCACATTCTGCATCTGGTTTGTGCAGCTTGAGCCTCAAATGGTAAACGGCTTGCAATTTTATAGAGCTGTATCAAGTCCAAGGACTGCAAGACACTTTGCAGTACACACACCCACCCCTACACACATTAACACACTGTTGGTGGCAAGCTACAGTCTAACCAGAGGTGTATGTGTGTGTGTCTGGGGAGGGAGAGAATTAAATCAAGTACCTACACATGCCATGTGTATTCAGAACTCTGTCCAATCAGCTTCATTCGCAAATAGTTAAAGACTGAGATGCAGGAAAGATCTGATGTTCCATTTGTTAATACCAAATAGAAAATACTCTAAAACTTTAGTCTTATCAAATTAGCTTAAAGTAACATGAAACATCAATCTGGTTTTCATTATTATTTTTTTCAAAGTTTTTTTTTTTTGGCTCAGGATTACCTGCTAGACAGGAAAGTAGATAAAAAAAAGAGGTGGGAGACAGGCAGCAAAGGTCATGAGGCCAGGACTTGAACCTGTGATGCCCATGTCTGGGGCTAAAACCTCCCCTGTGTCCCCGCAGCACCCAACATTCATTTTTAAAGAATAATTTCAGATCCTAGCTTTTTGTAGGTTTCACATTTTGTTCCTGTCTCTCAAGCAACCATACATCAATTAATTGATGTCTGGGAAACAACCACCACTGGCTTCATCTGTAATATGATTTTTGGGAATGTAATCTGACTTTTTTTATGTAAACTGACCCCAGGATCAATCGCTGTTGCAACATGCTGTTGAAGCTCATGGGGATCTCAATAAACATGAACTAGCTCTTTGTTACTTAACTGAGAAATACGTGAAAGTACAAGAGACAGCCTGTGTTAAGATAAAAAAAAATGTCATGCTTTTCTTCAGCTATCAGAAGATTTAATGTCGACACTGTCTAGCTTTAGTGGACAAGGTGCATATTCACATGGTATATGAATATGTCCCCTCTAAGGACTCCTTTTTGGAGTCCTTAGAGGGGGTACTGGAGAGTGCTCCTCCTGGGGACTCCCTTGTTCTGCTGGGGGACTTCAACGCTCACGTGGGCAATGACAGTGAGACCTGGAGGGGCGTGGTTGGGAGGAACGGCCCGCCCGACCTGAACTCGAGCGGTGTTCTGTTGCTGGACTTCTGTGCTCGCCATGGATTGTCCATAACGAACACCATGTTCAAGCATAAGGGTGTCCATATGTGCACTTGGCACCAGGACACCCTAGGCCGCAGTTCGATGATCGACTTTGTCATCGTTTCATCGGATCTGCGGCCGTATGTCTTGGACACTCGGGTGAAGAGAGGTGCGGAGCTGTCCACTGACCACTACCTGGTGGTGAGTTGGCTCCGGTGGTGGGGGCGAAAGCCGGTCAGACCTGGCAGGCCCAAACGTGTTGTGAGGGTCTGCTGGGAACGTCTGGCGGAATCCCCTGTGAGACGGAGCTTTAACTCCCATCTCCGGCAAAACTTCGAACACGTCCCGGGGGAGGTGGGGGACATGGAGTCCGAGTGGACCGTGTTCCGTGCCTCCATCGTCGAGGCGGCCGATCGGAGCTGTGGCCGCAAGGTTGTCGGTGCCTGTCGCGGCGGCAACCCTCGAACCCGCTGGTGGACACCTTCGGTGAGGGATGCCGTCAGGCTGAAGAAGGAGTCCTATCGGGCCTTTTTGGCCTGTGGGACTCCGGAAGCAGCTGATGGGTACCGGCGGGCGAAGCGGCATGCGGCTCGGGCGGTTGCTGAGGCAAAAACTCGGGCGTGGGAGGAGTTTGGAGAGGCCATGGAGAAAGACTTCCATACGGCTTCGAGGCGATTCTGGTCCACCATCCGGCGTCTCAGGGGGGGGAAGCGGTGCAGCACCAACACTGTTTATAGTGGGGATGGTGTGCTGCTGACCTCTACTCGGGACGTTGTGGGCCGGTGGGCGGAGTACTTCGAAGACCTCCTCAATCCCACCAACATGCCTTCCACTGAGGAAGCGGAGCCTGGGGACTCTGGGTTGGGCTCTCCAATCTCTGGGGACGAGGTCACCGAGGTGGTTAAAAAGCTCCTCGGTGGCAAGGCCCCGGGGGTGGATGAGATCCGCCCGGAGTTCCTTAAGGCTCTGGATGTTGTGGGGTTGTGTTGGTTGACGCGACTCTGCAATGTCGCATGGACATCGGGGGCAGTTCCCCTGGATTGGCAGACTGGGGTGGTGGTCCCCCTGTTCAAAAAGGGGGACCGGAGGGTGTGCTCCAATTATAGAGGGGTCACACTCTTAAGCCTCCCTGGCAAGGTCTATTCAGGGGTCCTGGAGAGGAGGGTCCGTCGGATAGTCGAACCTCGGATCCAGGAAGAGCAGTGTGGTTTTCGTCCTGGTCGTGGAACACTGGACCAGCTCTACACCCTCGGCAGGGTCCTGGAGGGTGCATGGGAGTTCGCCCAACCAGTCTACATGTGTTTTGTGGACTTGGAGAAGGCGTTCGACCGTGTCCCTCGGGGAGCCCTGTGGGGGGTTCTCCGGGAGTATGGGGTACCGGGCCCTTTGATACGGGCTGTCAGGTCCCTGTATGACCGGTGTCAGAGTCTGGTCCGCATTGCCGGCAGTAAGTCAGGCTCGTTTCCGGTGAGAGTTGGACTCCGCCAGGGCTGCCCTTTGTCACCGATTCTGTTCATCACTTTCATGGACAGAATTTCTAGGCGCAGCCAAGGTGTTGAGGGGGTCCGATTTGGTGGCCTTAGGATCTCATCTCTGCTTTTCGCAGACGATGTGGTCCTTTTGGCTTCATCAGATCGTGATCTGCAGCTCTCGCTGGAGCGGTTCGCAGCCGAGTGTGAAGCGGCCGGGATGGGGATCAGTGCCTCCAAATCCGAGGCCATGGTCTTGAGCCGGAAAAGGGTAGAGTGCCTTCTCCGGGTCAGGGGGGGTGTCCTGCCCCAAGTGGAGGAGTTTAAGTATCTCGGGATCTTGTTCACGAATGGGGGAAGAAGGGAGCGGGAGATCGACAGGCGGATTGGCGCAGCGTCTGCTGTCAAGCGGGCGCTGTACCGGTCCGTCGTGGTGAAGAGAGAGCTGAGCCAAAAAGTGAAGCTCTCGATTTACCGGTCGATCTACGTTCCCACCCTCATCTATGGTCATGAGCTTTGGGTCATGACCGAAAGAACGAGATCGCGGATACAAGCGGCCGAAATGGGTTTTCTCCGTAGGGTGGCTGGGCTCTCCCTTAGAGATAGGGTGAGAAGCTCAGTCATCCGGGAGGGACTCAGAGTAGAGCCGCTGCTCCTTCACATCGAGAGGAGCCAGTTGAGGTGGCTCGGGCATCTGGTCAGGATGCCTCCTGGACGCCTCCCTGGTGAGGTGTTCCGGGCACGTCCCACCGGGAGGAGGCCCCGGGGAAGACCCAGGACACGCTGGAGGGACTATGTCTCTCGGCTGGCCTGGGAACGCCTCGGGATTCCCCCGGAGGAGCTAGAAGAAGTGGCTGGGGAGAGGGAAGTCTGGGCCTCCCTTCTGAAGCTGCTACCCCCGCGACCCGACCTCGGATAAGCGGAAGAAGATGGATGGATGGATGGATGGATATTTATAAAAGGACTTCCTTAACACTACCTGGTCATCAAATCAGTTGAATGGAAACAACATTTTTTTTTTCAACTTTTATAAAGCCACCTTAACCTCAGCAGCTTTCTATATAAAAAAATAAACAATAAAAAAACACTTCAGTGTATTTATACATATATAAACAGAGGTCACACACCCAGAGACCAACAGTATTCAAGGATAACAAAGATACCTGGTTACATCAAAACTCTGGGTACTAAACCACTGACACCCTCATAAAGTAGTGAGTCCAATTTGTATACACCAATTCTAACAACCTAACCATCTTTTTAAAAAAAAAAGATATACAAAAATAATTTCAAAAATCAATCAAAAAAATCTAAAATTCAGTATATCCTGAAAAAGCAGGATATACATCAAGACCAAAATCACCAATAATTTCTATGTTTGGAATAAACATGAGCAGTCTAGTGATATGTCCATTTGAGAAAGGAATATTTCTCTCTGGAAAGAATTAAGTTATTTCCCATCAGAATATCAGTGCCACTTTTTAATATTTGTGATCCACAAGATAATCTAACCTGAGTAATAGGAACAATTGTCATATTGTTTTTCTTCTTCTCATTATATGATTTGTCACATTTAGTGCCACTGTTTGATTGGAGTAATAAAGTCAATGCCGGCATGCACAGTCACAAAAATCTGGACTGCACACATGCAATATATCCACCAACAGTCCTGTCAGAAGTTAGCAGGCATAGGTGCCAGAATTTGTAACCAGAAAGATATCATATGGCTTTAACCTGAAAACTTGAAAGTAGTAAAAGCCAACACAAGCAAGAGATGCAGTTCCTTCATTCATTGAGGTCAAACATATGTCTGCATCAGATAAAGATACCACAACAGAAACTATGTTTATACTACTTTTCCTACATAAAGTATTAAAACAACCTGTTGCCAGGCCAAGTGACATTTCTCTTGTAAATGAAGCGAAAGACTATAGTTGAGTGCTAGTCCTTGAGAAGCAATGCGCTTTTTTTCTTAAAGACATCAAAATGCAGCATATGAGATATGGTTTTCAGTCCCACTCCAACCCAAGACTATGAAAGGTGGCTTTGAGGTAATTGACAGGCTAACGAGTGAATTGTCACTTTTTATTGGATAGTTGCAGTTCCCCAAAGTTGTGTTGGAAAGTCTGAGATAAGTAATTGTCAGTCTTTCACTGAAATGTCAAAAAGCTTGTATCTGACTATTGTTGCAGTGCTCATATTTGAAGTGAGAACAATGTTACAAAACAAAAGTAGAGAGCTAGAAGTGTCAAGACTCAACTTGCCTGCTCTGATGTTGAGCAGAGTTTTTGAAAGTTGCTGAAATTCAGGTTTTTGCCCTAAGACACTTGAGTTTGGATGAAGGCATTAGATTTCAACAGTGCCATCTTTGCGCTCTTCTCTATATATGCCACTGTGATGCTTCATTTCTCATAAAGTCCCCAATGCGTACTAAAGCAAAAATGTCAAAAATAATTATTCAACACGTTGCTCTGTTCAAAGACAAAGTGCAAGACATTCTGCCAAAATGACAAATTTTCAGCACACATTGAAACGAGAAATGTTGATGTTGACAGTCTCTCACAAATCAGCAATCTGAGTAATAATTTCTATCAAACAGAAACCAGATCAGCCTTTTATTCCACTGATGCAGTGACAGCACTCTCCAAACATCCCAGATAAAAATGGATAATAAGCCTCAAAATCATTCGATCTTTAATTACAAAATGTGGACATTTTTGAAAACTTGGAACTTTAATTCATTCAGTAAAAAAAAAATCCAAATTGAGAAATATAATTTTACTCAAAACCACATTTATCAGCACTGCTGCTTCTAGTACTTTAAGCAATCCACTTGTGCCGATTGAACAGTAATAGCTGCTGCTCTACAACAATTTAAGGCATGAACATCACCTTTGACAGTTCCTAGTTGCAATTTCTTTTCTTTTTTTACATCCTTGTGAGACCTGGTTTCTCCCTGATGCTCCATTTTCTTCAGCTCAACACCAGAGGTTTATCAAGGAATTATGATTGTGGATTCATATTTCTACATAAAACAATTAAGTCGCATTACTGCATGCATACTCGCATAAAGATAAAAAATATAAAAACAGAAGAATGTACTGTATGGAAATATTTACAATATAAAAAATGCTGTACAGTTATTAAAAAGTCAAAGAAATGTACATGGGATCAATTTAAAAATGAACAAAATTTGCATTCATAGAGGATTTGTACATGTAAAAGCAACATGTTGGCTTGGCAACACGCAGTCATATGAATCAGCTCCCGTATCTGCGACTCATTTTTTTCTATTTTAGTAAAAGTGGCCTGACGAGGAACAAAGAAATGAAATAGAAGTCCAACAATATGAGCAAAATGTTCGACATCTTTCTCCTTTCTCTGTAACAAATAACAAAAAAAACTAATCAAAGGACAAATGATGAACAAACCATTATTGATTACAATGAAACTTTGTAATACATTCATAACCAAAAAAGAACATTGTTTTTCTTTTATGCAGCCCTCTTCTTTGCCTTCCTTTAGTCATAATCCCCAAAACCTAAGAGCTGTGTTGTCCCTGTTTATTCACCCAGAGACATTCACAGGATGTACATGTTTTTTTCTTCAGTTATTCGACCTCTTTTTATTACCCACTCTGTGCATATTTTAATATTTCTTTCTCCATATGTATTTATTCTGTCACTCCATCCCTTCCTCCAGTCCATTCATTTCCACTCCAGCCAACCACTATGGCTATCATGCTTTGCAGCCATCTTTGAAATGCAATACTGATTTCTTCAAGCCCCCCCTTGCTCTGAAAATGTGCCCTGAGTGAATGCAGCCCAATCAGCGTCTACCATCCGAACCACTTGTGCACACTTCAAAAGCTCTGCCATTTCCATCATCAGCCTGAATCATAGTCCGGAAATGTCGTCTGGTTGCCTCCTCAATCACACCCTTTTTGTCTTTTAATTTTTCTTTTTTGCCTTTGGTTCAGATTTTTTTTAAGTATACATGCATCTGTGGTTGACAGAAAGAGCGAATAAGATGCATTAAGCAAGAGGACAAAAGCGAAGTCTCTCTGCACCGAGTCCTGTTCTGTAGTGTCAGTAGTGGATAGCACACCCCTTCACGTCTACAGACACACAAAGAGAAGACAGACTGAAAGCACATTTTTCACAGGTGCAAGATCTTTCTTACAGAAAGAAGCATTTGCAAATTAGTCATGATTGATATTTATAAACCTGATGCTTATCTTGTTTTATAAGTTATTCTTTGGAAGCACCTGAAATTGTATATATATATATATATATATATATCCCAACAGACCTTAGAAGACAAGGATAAGTCAGAGAGGCATGGAGTAATAGAATCTGTAAATCCTTTTAAATCCTTTTGTTAACTCAGAGATTTTCATGATTGTCCATGCACCTGGGCCAGCAAAAATGATGGGACTGTTTTCACTTCACACACAGAAAAGCTAATCCAAGTCATTTTGGGTGGAGTTCCCCATCCATGAGAAGTTACAGACATACATACCTTGAGTTTTTACAAATCTCTTTAATTTTAGAGATATAATTTTTGCTTTTTATGGTTATTAGCTGGTGCTAAGCGCATTTGTTAAATAAAAATAGTATGTAAAGAAATTGTTACATATTCTATGAGCATCCTGGAGAAGAACATTTTATCCACACTTAAATGCTGCTTAAGCAAAATAAACAAGGACATGCTGTTCACTTTAAGCTTCATTAAAATTTTTTTGCAAAAGTATGCACCTTTAAATTTCACACATTTTGTTATGTTGCAAAGAGAAACCTTAATGTACTGTATTTTATTAGGATGTGACAGACATGCAAAGTAGTTCATTTTGTGAAAAAGAAGGAAACTGACACTGAGAAAATATTGTACATATGTTTTCAGTCCTCTTTAGTCGACACACCTAAAGTCCAGCTGGTCAGGAAAGCAACTCAGAACACACAGACAGCAACAAAGCAACGTGCAGATAAAAAAATTTCAAATCCAGACCTAAATCAAATTGAGAGTCTGTGTTAAGACTTAAAATAAATGGCCAAAGGTTATTTTCTTTTTTCAACAGCTATATAATTGCTTTTATAATACAGATACAAAAATTCAGAATTTGTCATGCTAAAAACAAACAGCTAAATATTCATGCATGGTAGACATGCATAAAAATCTCACATCCGTGTCATTAGATCACAATAGATAGGGATGGTAATTGTAAATGAGGGTAGTGCTTGAAAGATTATCTACACAAACATCTGAAAATAATTTCCTTTAGAAGAGGGAAGGAATTCCAGTATGTCATGACACAAGACCTGAGAGAAGCATCTGGCCTTTGAGTGATCCATCTACTGTTCAGTAAAATCTCATAAGAATAGTTTCAAAAGATGTCAATCATACGGACAATACTTTACATTATGTATGAAAAGTTGAATATGCACCTATACAAGCTTCCCACATGATCTTTACCAATTGATGGAAGACTTTTATAACTAATTGTCACAGTTTAAGGTGTTGTAATATCGACATTGATGTTCTTTCTATAGGGAATTTTTTGCATCAAGATTACTTCTGATTCGTTACATGAGCTAATTCAGTATGGAGAAGTACTATCATAAGTTTTATCTCTGAAAATTTTCATTATGAGTTTAGTTGGAAATAAACATGCTGCTTTCCTCAAACATCTACAAATAGAACATGGAGTTCCACTAATCTCAGAAGTAGTTTAATCTTCATTCCTTTTTACTTTCCTGCATGACAATGGAAGACATATTTTATGGGAAGACATTGGAGTGTTTTTATGAGTGTGCTTTTAGGATAAAGACATTGGACTCTCATTGGATGAGGGAGTAATGTGCTGGTGAAAGAAGTCCATAGTTCAATGTTGAAACATAGAAACATCCAACAGGCAAAGCATGTGTTTGTGTGTTTGTTTTTTATCCTTTTTCTCTCTAAGGTCATCGTTGGATTTGGTTTTAGATAGCACATGTGGATATATGCACATTTCTTCTTGCAAAAATGTAGGTATGCACATGACAAGTGCATAAGTCTGCATATTTGTCCATAAATCAATAGAGTACATAACAGGAGACATGAACTGCTGCCCTGCATTATAAAGTGGTATGCTCCATTAGCAGAGCAACACGATTTCATTATATTAATAACAGCATATTACTTGCACATTTCAGATGAAACCTTTTGTGCAGACAGACAAGAATAACCTAAGTAAATATATACAATGGAAGACAACAGACAACAAATGTGTATTCAAGTCCCATTCCAGTCTTTTATAATAGGTCTGTGCCGGGGAGATGTTGTTCTAATAAAGAATATGCCACTCTGGAATATATCCAGATGTGCATCTCAAGAATTTACTGCTTAAGTTTTAGAGGATGTCTGGCATTTTAGCGGAAAATGTTTGACTTTAAAATTTCAGTAAATGTTCGAGTTTTTAAAAACTTCTGGCTTTACATTTATTTATTTATTTAACAGACTCCTGGCACACAGACAAAAAACAAAGATACATGACACAAGATTTATTGTGGACCCCCAAATTCAGAGAGTCCACAATAATACTAGTATTACAATTGCAATGTGTAAAGAACAGACACATAAACAAACTCACATACACAAAGAGAAAAACACAGCCAAAACAATTTTAAAGCAGCTTAGACTTCTTGTCATGTACACAAGCATGTTGTTCTGTTATTTTCCTTAGTCTGAAGCATATTAATGTTCAGTATACAGAATATCTTATCATTGGAAATACTTAGTACTGTTAAAAGCAAATAATAGTATATTACCAAATGTAGGCACTGGAATGAAAACCTTTAAATCCAAATTCAAAGCATTTATGAAGCACATAAAAAAACTTCAAGGTTGCCCAAAGAGCTGCATAAAAAAGGTAAATAAAAGCGATAAAACCAAGACATCAAACATTGAAGCCCTCATAAAAGAGAACAGTCACTGAAAAGAGCATGTCAAGTCACTCTGGGTCAAACACTATCGAACAAAGGATGTTTATAAAACAGACTTAAGAAAAGGAGCCAAAATGCCCGTCTAATCTTTAAAGGCAATGTGTTTGAAGGTTTGGGAGCCAAAATTGAAAGCCTGATTTCCATTAACTGTTTCTGCTGAAAGACAATGACTTTATTATACAATTCAAAAATAATAAATAATTTAGCTTGATTTCTGAAACATTATGATCACGTAGTACGTATTCCACAGTTTTGCTTTCTTTGCTCTTATTTCAGTCATTGTTCAGTGACTTTTTTTAACTTATACTTCATAAAACAATATTTCATGAAGACAACTCACCTTTTTCTACTGTATGTAAAACCTGAATATAAAAGATAATATGAATATCTTTTTTTTTTTCCAAAGCTGGTGATGATTATTCAAATCTGTAATGAGAAGTCATCTTCATTTTGAGGAAACATAATCTCTTTACTTTTGGCAATCTTCTTGGCAAATAATCCATGTGACCCTGGATTGCAAAAAGTACTGCTGCCTTTTGCTCTCACATGAGAAACCAAGCTTCAAAAAAGAACTTAAGGAATAATGTGGGACTCAACTGAGAATCTAAAAGTTGGAGGGAAGTAAACCTTGACTCTTCCAGACAGCTAAAGGGCGTTGTTCCTAAAGGCAAAAAGCAGTCAGTGCTTGTATTCCATTCTTTTTCAATAAAGTTCTGAACAAAATAAATAAATCAATGTTAGCTGCCACAAATGACCCATAACCGACTTAACAGTCAAAGAATGTTGATTTGTTTTGTTTTTTATGCCAAAGCTTGCATCAGAAATTCATTCAGTCAGTCAGTTTGTGTGTATTTTATTACAGTTTTTAAGTTGTAAAGTAAAGGAAACACAACGCTAGCCATCTGCTTAAAAACTATTAGCAGATATGCATGGTGCTGCGTCTTTATTTCGCTCATCTCCCCCTTGACCTACATACCTCTATTGCATCCTCCATCTCACCTCCCTCCCCCCCAACTTCTGACTGATTCCTTTCCCTTTCTCTTTTGTCAGCTTTTGTGATCTGTTGCTCCTCGGGGTGATGTTTTAGAGCAGATTGATGTTTTTAAGCCTAACCTTGGTCAGCAAGGACCTGCTTTTCCCCACCTTTTTTCCATCTGACCCTCCTCAGAGTACAGTACTTCCTAGTCAACACTACTTTCCGCTCTGTTACCCCACCTTTCCCTTCTCATCCTTCCTACCCAGCGCAACATCTGTTCCTCACTTCTCTTTGGAGAGACCATCCATCTCCTGCTCCCTTTTGTCCCTGCATTCTTTTTTGCAATGTTCCTCTGTCCATCCAAATTTTTTCACCCACCTCTTCCCCTGCAAAGACAGATTGATGGTTTGCCTGTCTTAAAGAGAAGCCTACAAAGACTTGTTCCTTCCCTTGACATCACTAAACAAAGACTCCTCTCTCACTTTTCTTGTTTTCCTTTCTTTTCTCTCTTCCTCACACCCATTGAACTTTGCTTCCTCTGGGCACACTATCCAAGAACTCTAATTTCCTTCTGTTAAGCCACTCAATTTCCCTTCTTTTTATCCACTTTACTCTCGCCATAGATTTGTGGTCATGTTGAACAACATAATTAACAGAGGAATGGTAAACCATCTTTGCAAAAGTTGATGCGTTAAAAGAAATAAAAAGATCACTTCAACAGAAAATTCAAATATTGTGCCAAAGATCCTCTACAATAGGTTGCTGGTGGATTACCAACTACTGTGAACAATTGATGAAATTTCTTACCTCTATTGTCTCAGACTAGATTTCTGGCTGATATATATATATATATATATATATATATGATGGTTTGAAACATTTAACTTCACTCTTTGCAGCACTGTGTGCCATTTAAAATCTTTACCAGAACAGCTGGAGAGGCTGTTGACTTTCTACATAATTCTGCTTGATTATCATCTGTTTTCGTGCTCCACTGTCTGGGATTTTTCCCATTCAGCTTGATTTCTCCTGTTGAATTTCAACAAGGCCAATCAACAAACAGTAGAGAAAGTTGGGAATGACTGACATTGAGTTTTAGGATTCTAGTCTGCCTGTATTGGATTGTAGTTTGGCACTGGCTTCAGAGGAAGTAAATGAAGCCATTCAATCCGACTTGACCACACTTGCAAATACTGAGCAGTTAAAGTCGGAGCAAAAAGTATGTAGAATACTTTTTTGTTTGTTTGCTTGTTTTGCTAGAAAAAAAATAAAAATATGCCCTGCTCTTCATGGTTTTGTTTACAGTGTATGCAATTTTCAGTAAGCTTCTTTCAGCTTGTGCATTCCATGCATCATGGCCAATTGTTAGTTTTTGGGTAAAATCCAATCCAATCATTTAAAACTTCAGTAGAATCCATTCCTAGACTTTGGACAATATAATAAAATTTATTCAGGTTAAAAATAAATTCAAAGCTTTATCAAAACAACATATATGTTATTTAAAATTTTATGTATTTGACTTTGATATAGGCCATATCAGTTTTGTTGAGAGGCTCCTCTACTAAATGGCATATTGACTTTTTTTTAATGCAACTTTTTTTATATACGAGTTCCTGTAATCAGATTCAAAAAGGAGGAATAAACTTAGATGAACCAAGTGAGTAAAGTGAGTGTTTTAGTGTCTGGCCTCAGAGTGTTATATAAATCTGTCCCACTAACTTGTCTTTTAAAAACAGCAGCTCATAAACTCCACTGAAAGACTGTTTACAGTAAAGTAGTTACTTCCATGTCAGAGCTTTTCAGTTGCTAACAAATTAGGTTTTATTGGGCTCACAAGCAAGGTGAGTAAATAGACTACGGAAAAGGGGAAAAGCAGATCAATGTGGCAGATTGTTAAGATATTGAAGTGAAACAGCAACGAACACTGGATTAGGAAAATGACTAAGTAGTATTTCTGATCTTTCTGTACCTATCCTATGTTTCAGCACACAAGACGGTATTTATGCTATTGAAATCAATTTTGAGCAAAATGTAGCCTGTGGAAGAAGAGAGAGAAATGACAGCTGACAGAGTAAATGCAAAAAAATAGGGATGCAACTGATTCCACATGTTGAGAGGAGACAAAGTGATAAAGAGAAAAGGGAGGAACACATGGAATAAGTGAGCAAGAGAAGACTATGAGGGTTGTGGCTGGGTCACAGCAGCCCTCTGTCCCTGTAGGCTTATATGACTCACCAGCAGAGAAAGTTCAAGGTTAGTTTGATTTGGTTGCAGAGAATTTTATACCTTTACCTAAAGATTCAACAACTACAATGGGAGTTGGAGATAAAAATACAAGTTTTCTGAAAATTATTTTTTTAAATTTTGGAGCTCTTTGGTTGAGCTGTCTGCTGCACAGACATGTTTTATTGCTCCTATTGTACTTTCCTTAACATTCCAAAAACCAAATTGTGAATGACACCACATTTTGCTCAGTATCAAGTTCCATTCAGCATTAAAAATGTTCACTTCATTTCTATTTATGTTATGACACAAACTTACCACCTAACTGTTTTACTGTATGCACATCCTGCTGTAAACTTAACTTACATCATTCCTCAGATGATTTAACAAAAACATTTTAATCAGTCTAATTGCAGACTGATAACAGAAGGTGATATGTGCCTGAATTGAATTTAATATAATATGTCTTCACTATGATTATATCCGAAGAAATTAGACAAACATTGTCACTTTTCAAAACGAGTCCAGAAAGCGCCAAGATGGTAACCTCATGAAGACTACGTTACACATTTATGTTCTAGCTGCCATTTGCTATTACAATCAAATTAAATTCCATGTTGGCATGAGCAGACTTACTGATTTCAAGTGTTGGTGTAAAGTCAACACAGTCCTCCTGAGGGTAACTCATGTATCATCCACTTACTAATACTGACAGGTTTTGAAATCTGTTAACTTAATTAGCAAATTGTCCATCATATACATGTAAACCTCATCACTTGCAACCTGTTGCAATGTGGACAAATTTATTGCCAGAGTAAAGGGTTAAAACAAGTCACAAGGAAAAAAAGGTGTATGCCTTTGGCTTCAGTAGACTGATTACTGAAAGAATGTCTTCATTGTCTGTAAAAAAAAAGAAAATCAATGATTCAGCTGCAGCTCATCCAAAATGCTGCTTTGAAAGTCCAATCCTACATCGGAAAAAGGGATCTACGCCAGTTCTTAAATCAATTCTCTCAAAAATCAATCAATTCTCTCTCTCTGTTTGTCAAAGAATAAATTGTAAAATTCTGCCATTGGTAATACAGCACTAAATGTTCTTGGGCTGAAATAAATTTCTGAGCTGCTTTTCAAGTAAGAACCGTGTAGCCCTCTTACGTCTCCAAAAATATGACATGTTCAGAAACTGTTGATTCCTTTAAATCGGGACTAAAAAGATTTTTGTCTGCTGGAGCTTCGGAGCAAAAAATCTGACATTATCTTTGAAACATTTGTTTCTTGTATGAATTCAATATTTTTATTTGAACATCTAGTTTCTTTTATCCACTGCTCTTCTCTTTAGGCTTTGATTCATTTTTATTTTTTTTTTTTCCTGTAAAGTCCTGCAAAGTGCTTTGGATTACCTTGTGTATAAAATATGCTTTATAAATAAATTTGCCTTGGCTGATGTGCTCTTCCCGTTCCACTTCTTGTCTGTGCACACAATAAAATTAAAAGGCAATATATTGTTCTTCTCTAAACAACAAATCGCCATCTGAATATTCAGATATTAGGAGAAAATTAAATGACTAGTTTTAAAATATGAAAGTGAAAAGAAATACACATCAATACACTTCAGATATGTTCCTAACATTAAGTGCTCTTCAGTTTCTAGATGAATGGAAAGATTGTTCCTGTTGCGATACAGAATCAGGACATGGCTGATGGACACTGAATGCCTCTAAGTTGTTTTCTATCGTAAAATAATACCTAGAAGTGTGTGAGGGCTTCTGTTGAACAGTTTGAAGGTGTTCAGTTTTGCATTTACTAGGAATTTATTGTTGGGTATCGAGTCATGAAATAGCCTTGGCAGTGCAGCTGCTGTACCCATCTGCTTTGCTGAGGCTCCTTGACACAGAAACACACACAAAGGAAGCAAAAGGCTGGAATTAAATTTGTGTATATTACGTAAATTCGAATTGTTGCTGTCAGTGATATCAGCACTTAGGATGTTTACTGAGAACACATTTATTTCATGGTTTCCATATCGCTGGTGCTGCAAAACTAAACAAATAGCAGGAGAAAAAAGAAAGCAAACGAAGAGAGGTGTGTTTGAGCTTGAAAACAGAGAGAAAAACTGAGACATGAGTGTTCAATCGATGCTTTCTCCATTTTTAATCTCATTTAAATTGATTTCCAAGGATTTCATGGTTTCTCCCTTTTTTATGCACACTCCAACTCTCAGCCAAGTGGCATTAAATTTGGTCCCTGTCACGGTTAAAAAATTCCATGTCATTGTTTATTGGTTTTGGATATTTTATTAGTCACCATTCGAGTTCTGCTTTCTACTTTTTTTATTTTTCCAATTTCTCTGTTGCTATATTGCTTTTATTTATGTAGTTTGTTCTTGTGCATTCTTCTCTTTCTATGTTCTTCACATGACTGGTCAGGCCCGGCAACATGGGCGGGCATTGAGGGGCATTGCCCGCCCATGAGTCAGAGTCAGGATGCCCCTCCTGTTAAACTCGACTAGAGCCGGGGCTGTGACTGGTCGTGGTTATTCATTGAAACATGGCCCTTTGTCACTTCTAGCCTTCTTTAATATAATCCCAGCTGTCTTGTGTTTAGGGCTCTTCATGCCAAGCATTACACTGAATGTTATCTGTATCTTATGTGTTGGACAGGCTGCCTTATTCTATTATTTGGGGGAAAACATAGCTTTTAATTCATTCTGAAAGGTTGTCTGCATCTTGTAGCTACATGGTTTACAAGCATCAAAAGCTTAATGGATTGTACAATAATGCTGTGCATAAACAATTTTTTTCAGAAAAAAAATAATACATTTCTTGGTATTTATGAGATAAACACAAATTAGAGCAAAATTCTGAAGAGGAGAAAATCATATGGAATTCAAATATTTTAACACACTTTAAAAAAAATGTGTGGCATGCATCTATATTCGGCCTGGGTTCTTGGGAAGGTGGAAGGAAGAAAGGAAGCAAAGAAGGAAAGAAAAGAAAGAAGAACGTCTTACACAATGCAAGCTTGATCATGAGGATTTTTTATTTTATTTTACTACTCTCTCTACCCTCCGTCATTGTAATTCTTGTAATTCTCTTTTTTTTTTTGCTTCTATGTTTCTTACATCATATATATTGATCCACTAAGCGACCTCTTTCCCTTGAACTCCCTCTGTCCTGATCCAGTCTCAGTAATGCCTTGATGATAGCTCTGTTTCTAACATGATTGGAGGGCAGTCCAGGGGGACAGAGCCAGTGAATGGCTGAGTGGGTGTGCGAGAAGGGACGTGACATGTATTCTGCTGTAATTAAACATGCCCTACATTCTCTGCATTTTAAAAATGACAAGTGCTCTGCTTATGAACGCCTCTTGTTATCCCTGTCTGCATACATATTTCAGCTTTCTAGAATTCTCTACTTCTATCCTTCTTCTTTCAAACAGTGTCTCACTGAAATACATTTTCTTTTTTTATTTCTTTTTTTGTTTTTTTAGCCCTGGATTTCCCTACTACTAACAGCAAACGCCATTTTAATTATTGGATGAATACAATAGGTCCAAACTATCTTCAATTAAGTAGAATCATTTCTCTCTAAACTCAGTTTAGATCAATCCAGTTAATTCCAGTGTTCAATTCAATTTGAGCTTCAATCAATCAGATTGAGATCCAGTCCAGTAAAGCCAAATTCAATACAATAAAAATAATGCGGACTAATTCAATCCATAAAAATGTTTTTTTTTTTCATTTAATGTCAATTGGTGAAATGTTGTTTATCTTAAGAGGTCCAAATTGTTGCTTTCACTCGTTGACTTTGCAGCAACCTCCCATTAGGAGAAAGCATTCATCAGAATGATCCTTGCCAGGATGAAGCACTTGTGAATTTATTTAAACTGCTTTTTCCAACTTGAAAGGGGTAGACATCTACTACAGACATGCAATACTACCATTTCTTTGTGATGTCATAAATAAACATCTAGCTATTACACCTCATGTTTTAAATAAACCAGAATACAAAAAAAGCAAAAAAAAATCCTGTACTTTAAACATTTTGCAACAAGTAACAAGCAAAGCATGGCAGTAGTCCCTGATCAGAATTAGTTGCTCCTAAACAATTAGCTATGTCACAGTTTCAGCTGTTGCACTACTGCAGAACCAACAATTTCCACAAAAACATTGTTTTAAAAGTTTGCTTACTTACCAGTTGCCTTTCATTTGGTTGGCACATGTAAGATTTCCTCAACACTCAAGTTTGGTACATCATCTTTGCAGACCCTAGCTAGCAGGTTATCACAGATTACAATCATACCTAGATCCTATACAATCCTACTTTCACCAATCCTACCATTTTGCTTCAGGGTAGGGTTCTGCAAATTCATTAAAAAACTTCAAAAAAATTCATTTAAACATTTATAGACCAACTTACTGGTCTATAAATACTGGGTCAGCTGACTGTGGCACATTGGTGAATAGGTTCAGCTTTACTTTTCTGTGAATTTGATTGACAGTAATGGTCCATCAGAATAAGGAACAATATGATGTAGGGGTTGCGTTGTTCTTTATATTTTTCTTTGCAGCCACAAAGCAAGAGAAACCAATTAGTTTTCAAATCTAACATTTTGCATGCCTTGCCAGTCATTTACACAGAGCAGCCAGAAAGACACTGACCCAAAATTGGGTATTTTTTCTGTAAACACACATAATGCTCTAGTAAAAGAAAAGATGATGAACACGCCATGTTCTTCTGTATCATGTGAATGGCTGGTAACTGTTAAGTAAGCTGTTCTTGTATCCCGTAATGTTTAACAAACACTAACAGCAGTCTACATTAGGGGATTGTTGGTGTAACAAAGATCTACTAGTCTGTGACCTTACCAAATGCAAATCATAGATTTGGCAATTAATTTTAATCTTATGTATTTATGCACATTTTTAGTTGTTAAGAAAAGCTCTGTCCTTGTAAATTGGGGACACAGACTGGGTCAGGGATTTTCACTATTGGGCAAACTGTCCCATCGTGCCTTCTTGCTGCCTTAATCTAGGATTCCCAAGTGTCATATTCAATGTCTGTGTCTGTCTTCCCTTTTTAATGCCTCAGAGACATTGGTGCCAGTGGGTGTTACAGTCAACACTTGGACTTCTGATTCTGCATGTTCTATCCTTCAGCTAGTCTTTGAAATGTTTTCTCTGCACTCACATTGACCGCTGACATTATGCAAATAGACTGATGTGATCCAAAAAGGCAGGGACTCATGAGGCATGCTGATAGCAGACCCCAGTCTGGCACCCTTGAAGTTACTGTACTTCGACTCGTGCAACAAGAAACCCTGCCACCATCTATTCGGAGCATGAGGGGAGATGACTCCAAGGTCACAATGAAGGCGAAGAATATCTTCATATTATGGCTATTACTGCAGCAAAGTTAAAAATTCATTTAAGACTTTGAAATAACTGCCCGAATAAAAACGGTGTTATGTATTATACTTTCACCTGACAATGTCAACAAATTGTAATCTATTTTAATAAATAACACTCTCATACTCAAACACTGATTAGAATGAAATGAAAAGTAACCACAGGGGTTCACAGCAAAACATTATTATTTGATCAATTGGGAATGAGAAAGTGATGTAGTAATGCACACAGTAGAAAGAAAGCTGTATCAACTGGCCAGGCTCAAATAATTATAACAGTTCATGTAGAGACTCAAATTAAGCTGATGTGTTTTCCTAAACCAAAAAGTTTCTTTGATGGCAAATGACAATTGAGGCATTTTTGGTTTGAGTGTGATGTTGCAGTTCTTAGGGCCTTTGGCAAATGTGTTGCATGCTTTTGTTTATCCTGACCCAGATGTTTCCGCTCTTGATTTGTCATTGTGACCTATTCCCAGCCTCTGCAATTGTGCCTTATAAGCCAATTTCTGTTGGGAGAGTGTGTTTTCTTTGCCATTGTTTCTTCTGTCCCAATGCCATGTGAGTACTTACCCTATTAACTTGATTGTATTTTTTCATGTTTTGTTTTCTTGTTTATTTTGTCTTGCATACTGCTGCAGGCTGAACTATGTGTCTGCAATGTAAGTTCAATCAATGTATTTCTCATCTAACCATCACTTTTGTCTTACGTCATGGGAACAGATAAACTATTTATTGCTATTTGTTAGGGCCGGTACTTTAATCCATTAATTTTGATGAAATAATTACATTAATTTTAACAGGACTGATAACATTGTTTTTTTATTTGTTTTTTTCACACTCGTTTTTTGGTATGCCTGTAAATCTAAAACACAAGCAACTTATGCAAACAGCAGAGTACGACAAAGCTGCTTCTCTAGGCCCAGTAGGGTTAATCTTTGCTTCAAAAAACAATCTGATGGGATGCTGCAAAAGACTGTTTTTGTTTGCATGCTGTCAGCAACAACATACTTGCAGTAGGTAATGAGTACAATATAAATTAGCACATGGTAAAGTACGTCAGTGACAATACGTTGTGTTTACTGCGTTGTCTTAGTCTCCCAATGGCTCTGCTAATGCAACATTTGTACACAAGCATGTGTACAAACAAGAAGTTTCACTTTAACATGAGCTAAAGGAGTGTATGTATTTGTTGGTTAAACATGTTTGTTTTCTTTTCAGTGAAGTTACTCACATTAGGTAGAGTATCCAGAAAGCTTACTCAAGTAATAATGGCTATGCTTCATAGTAATATTACGCAAGTAAAAGCAAATATTATGGTGCCGTAAAACTACTCCTACAAGTTGTTGCTTCCTCTCCCACAAAGATACTCAAGTAACCGCAACTGAGAAATTGTAACTAGTCACTACCCAGCTCTGGATAAAAGGGAAAAAAAAGCTCTGTTAAGATATTCCACATGGCAAACAGGACAATGAAAGGATGTTGATGAATAATAAGGTAGCAGGTGTATAATCCTTTTTTCATAGGAATTCATTTTTGTACACAGACCTCTTTTCCTTAGCTGGGAAAAGCTTGCAATCAGGTAAAAAGACACTGACCCATTTATATATATCTTTCATTGTTTTTTTCGTAGGTGTCCATCTGGATTCATTCCTTTCTTCCCTCTCCCGCCTCTTCTCTCTTTCACTTGACCACAAGTGTTTCATTCTCACTGCCTTGCTGTTCTCGTTTTTAGTTTATAGCTGTCTTTGTTGTTGGGCCATTTTTGTTTTATTTCTAATTATCTGAGTATTGGGTAAAGTGTGATAACACAAGAAGCCATATGTTTTCCTCTGCTTTTTTTAGATCACTTTAACAGGTGTTTTCCAGGCTTTCTTGAAACAGGGATAATTTAATATGGAGTGTATCCTCATACTGAAAAGAGACATACTATTAATGAGATATTCATATGGCTATAATGTGTGTTATACAATAACCCCTTATTTGTGTTTGAATTAGTCCTTCATCTTCTTAAATCTTTTCAATTATTCCTTGTAATAAAACATGTTTTTTTAAGCTTTTTCACTTATGAGCTCAGACTTTTTGCACATCCTATTTTGGCCAATTTGACGGTTTTGATTTTGCCTTTTCATATGAGATAATATAGTTTGAATACATGTTTGGTATTGTTTTTGGTCATACTGACGCCGTGTGGACTTTAATAAGGATTTTTTGTGTGTGTGGGAACTGATGGTCTGACAGGACAAATCCCTGACCCCATTTCACGCTGACCGACCATGACATCTGACTCGCTTCTCCTGAGCATCATGCTAAGACTACAGGAGGGTTAAATCAGTTTTTCACACTGGATTGTATTTGGGAATAGAGTAATAGGTGTCTACAAACTTTTAGGCAATTTTTTTATTTGAAACAAAATTAAAAAACCATATCCTTTTGTATCTACTCAACAGTTATGTACTACGTTTCTGTTGTTGTATTTTACATACAATTCAAACAATATTCATTAACATTTGTAGCCATAATGAGATACAATCTAAAAAGATTTAAGGTGTGCAATATATAAGACACTCTACGGGTTGTGCTAAAACAAAAACAGCAGCCTCATGCTTTCTGGTGGGTTCCATTGTTCTCTGTGAGATTTATCTTTTCTGTACTTGTTAGTGTCCTGGTTTATCTGTTGCAGCGGATTTCTTCAGCTCTGATGTTGTGCTTCACGCGGAAGAATGATCTCAAACTGCTTATTGTGCTGCTTCTGTGGCTCAGCATGAATATGTTTTGGCATGTCCAGATTGCAGAGAGATTGCAGTGTCAGTCGAAACATATCGTCAAGATCAAAGTTTAGAAGTGTGACCTCCCTCCTCGCATTTTGAAATACAAATTTACACTGGGAAGCAAAGCCAGATTGAGATGCGTAGCCACAGACAACACTGTCCCACTCCATTTTATTCTCTTTTTTTCTTCCCTCCATCATGCAAGTAATCTTTTTCATGTTCAGCTCTTAATTTCAACATCCCATCTGTTTGTAGTTATTTCTAGCCATCTTCATCAAGATTCATCTCTTTTTTTTCCCTACAGGTGTGTCTATTTCTGCATTCTGTGAGTTGGTGTGATTATATTTTACCAAACTATTATCATTATTAGCTAAATCTGAAATAAATAAAAAATGTCAGGCTTTTTTTTTAACACTTCTTCTTTTCCTTCAAATCTAACCACCCACAATAGCTGTTTCTTCAGACAATACATACAGTACAGACCAAAAGTTTGGAAACACCTTTCTAATTCAATGGGTTTTCTTTATTTTCATGACTATTTATAAGGCAAGAAATCCCACTTATTAACCTGACAGGGCACACCTATGAAGTGAAAACCATTTCAGGTGACTACCTCTTGAAGCTCATCAAGAAAATGCAGAGTGTGTGCAAAGCAGTAATCACAGCAAAAGGTTGCTACTTTGAAGAAACTAGAATATAAGAGGTATTTTCAGTTGTTTTACACTTTTTTGTTTAGTGCATATTTCCACATGTGTTATTCATAGTTTTGATGCCTTCAGTGTGAATCTACAATGTCAATAGTCATGAAAATAAAGGAAACTCATTGAATTAAAAAGTGTGTCCAAACTTTTGGTCTGTACTGTATATCAATTTCACAATGTTAGAAATGGCATTTACCCTTTGACATTTCTCTTCACACTCTTGCACTTTACTTTTAAATTTCTTTTTTTTTTCATTTTTCCCAAGTTGAAACCTTCCATGAATCACCTTCAACTTTTCCTGCTACGATACTTTTAAACCCGTCAACTGTCAAGATTGATATATTTACATCTGTTACAGAACCTTTAATTCTTACTCTCAAAGTTTTTTGTTGTTTTTCTTGCAGAAGGCAGAAAATAATATATTACATAATTGGTATTCACAGTACTATTGTTTTGTTTTTTTAGCTTAAGATTCTGAAATAGATCAATTTTACCAAAATTCTATGTACAAGTTTTAACTTCTAAAAAAAAAAAGTTTAAAAGTTCTTTACCTTACTTTTAACATGATCCTACGCAGAAAAGGTTTATGTGAGGTTATATGTATTGCCTGAAGAAGCGGCTAGTGTGGGTGGTTGGATTTCAAGAAGTCAGTATAGCAGCCATGTCATAAAGTGCAATCTGCTCATTTTAGACCTTTTTAATGCACATTCTTTGTTAAACTAACAAGATGTTTTGCGCCCAATGAACCATTAACTGGTCAAAATACAATGAATAAAATTTGGTTCTTGCCTTCCTTATTTGTGTGGATGAATAACAGCAGTGTTACTGAAATAATTTAGAGAATTTTTATTACACTAACAAAATGAGTTGCATGATGAGAAAATAACATTACATGAAAATATATTATTGAAATCTTAACAGTGGCTACAAAGTTCAAAATTGATGAACTGACAAGTGTTTTTAAATGTTCCTATATTTACTACAATATGCGTCACAAATGTATTGAACTCAAAACAGAAAAAAGTCAAAGCATTTCCAAAAGATGGAATAGCTCAATCGTTTTAAATGTTCCCATAACAGTTTTTAACAGCTATAGTTTTCAAATAGACCTGTTTTAGAACTTTATAGTAACAGCTTGTGTCTTATTTTTTGCAGTTAAAATGTGTGTTATGCAAATCAACTCAGTCCTTGAAGATCAGCGAGTTATTTACCAAACAGAGGACATAAAGGCTGCTCTTCCTGCTGCAGCTGAATTAAAGTGGGCATATAAAATTCGTATAAGGGGGGAAATATACGGTGACGCAATGATTGCATTTTCAAACATGATTGTTTATCAGAGGAGGGGATGCCAAATGATAAGAGGTGAAATGGTGTGTTATTCCACTAAAAATTATGAACACGGTGATAAGGGGAGTGGAAAAAGACAAACTTGTAAAAAACAAGGTGAGAAAGAAAAGATAAAAGACATGTCCAAAGACTTGGCGTTTCTTTTCCCCCTTAGTAGACTACTCCCCAAGTCATCTCTGACATAAATCAAGCTGGGTTATTTTGCCAACAATGCACTTACTGCTCAGTTCATAAACAATGCTTTTATGGCTTTTCACCAGCTCAGTTTACTTAGCTGAAGAACCTGATTGAATGAAGTGCATAGCAGGAGGGACCTTAGGCAGGAGTGAAGAGACTAAGTTCAAAAGAAAAGACCTGAAAGCAAAGAAAAGTAAAAGAGTAGTGAATGATTCACAGTTGTTAAGCAATATTAAGATTATCTGTAATTAGGGTGATAGTAGATGGGAAATGGTGACTGTACCTACACAATTATATATTATGAGTAAAATTCTCTACTTTTGCAAACAGTTGGTCAAGACAAAAAAAAATATACAAAAATGTTCTGCTTGGTTAAGTGAAAGCATCCTATGAAATCAAACCTTGTACCTCAACATATATGATGGTTATTAGTTTCGATAGTCTGTAGGTGCATTCACACCACCTCTGTTTGGTCTGCTTTAAATCACATTCTAGTTTGTTTGCCTAGAAAGTCTGGTTTGTTTGGGGAAGTTTGAATGTGCAATCGAACTCTGATGCGGCCCAAAAAAACAATTGGTAGAAGTGAACTTTGGCAGAGTTTAGTGAATACCAAGTGGACCGGACATCGCTTTAGAAAAAGGAAGCAAACTATAGTGCAGGGGGTAGTAATTAAACACAAACAAAGCAAACATGTGTCTAGCACAAGTGGGAGACAAATCTTTTGGTCATTTACTAATGCCAAAAGAGAAATCATGCAACTTCTAAAATCTCACACCACTCCATTTTTGTTTAAATTTTCTGAAGAATGTTTTTGTCTTAAAAATGTACAATTCCCCCCACTCAGCTCCATTCGATATCACAATGCAAGATTCTTGAACCGTATCCAACATGCACTGAGCACCTAAACTAAATCTTCATTCCCCTCAGGCATGGAGACTCACCCTTCAAAATTCCCTTCATGACTGACTTGGCAAATCTTAAAGAGTGTCAATAAGTGCTGATTACAGAGGACAGATGCTAGTATCAAGCCTAACCGGGTCTTATCTCAGTTGCACCTTGAAGAGAAAGTCTAGAATTTTGATGTGAGGTTCTATCAAGAATAATAAGTACTAGCATCTTACCTGCAGTATTTATCATCTTTTGGTTCAAATCCAGATTAGCGGGTCCCAGAAGCCTAAGCTTTTAGCCTAGAAAAATAGATTTTCCAGGCTGTGCCAAGAAAATCTATTTTTCTAGGCTAAAAGCCTTTTCTAGGCTAAAAGTTTGCATGTTTCATGTTTGACATGTTTCACTCTCAGCAAAGGCTGAGAGTGAAACAAGCATTTGAAACTTTTAGTATCTATTACCTTGTTAAGGACATTTGTTTTGTTTTCCCATTTTCTTTGATCAAATAGAAAAATAGGTATTGCTGTTTACAACTTTTGGAGTGTGGTATGCTGCAGGCTTGTTAGTAACACTTTACAACTTCAGGAACTGCTAAATCAAAACATTTAAAGAGCTCTGGTTTTATTGAGAACTGCAGTTTCAAGAATTCTATCAAAACCATAATCTTGAATACAAACTGCTCAACCATGAATGAAGAGAATTAGTAGGGGTACATTCAAACGTACAAAAATAACTTTTAAAAATTCCTGGCATAGAAAACAAGAAATATGAAGCTGAAACAATTTTTGCATATGCTTTTGAAAGCCCCCAGTCCAGAGGGATGTTGAGATCTCATTTCAGTTTCACAAGATGAATGATTCATCTGGTATGTTGTTTTTCTTTTGGAAGAATGACATGATTCTATTCAGTCAGATGTAATAGAGGGCAAATGTTACAAACTACCTTTGGAATGTGACCCAAGTGAACAGACCTAAATGCATCCTCAATGAAACAAGTTCCAACAACAAAAGCATTTTGAATAAAATGTGAAGTGTTCTCAGTTTGTTAGAGGGGCTAACACTGTTAAACGAGTACATGCTCTTATGATCAATGAGTTCATTCTGCAGATGTTGAGCCACTGCACTGTGTGACATGTTGTGCACATTGCTTACATAAATATATATATTTTTTTTTTCACGTTGGACTAGCATAAGTGGGCAACAATTCAAAGCCATATTTTTAAACACTTATTGCAGCCAGCAAACATTCACCAATAGGATCCATAAGGATGTGAAATGGGCTTAAGCATTGACTTTGTATGGGAGTCGATGCATAATGGCACCTTTATGCATTATGAAGTTTTATGTAATGGAGGAAAACTTAGGATAAAAAAGTAGGAACTATGTGGGTCCTAGATGTGATGCACATCTTGAGCTGTTTTTTTTTATTTCCATTTAAGACCTAAGACCTACTGCACATACCGTGTCTTGCTGTTTATGCAAAATTGATCTCATTTAAGTTAGATCTGAGCACAAGCTTTCTTAGTACTCAGACTGAAAAAAATCCATATAATACACATATTGACTGAGCATAGATAAACAGCTTAAAGCTGAAAATAAACATGACAGAAAATATGCAGCACTTTGCAGAAGAGATTGGAAATATTTCAGCATTTAAATATCAATGTCTGAATTCACTACAAATTAAATTGTCACATTTTGTTCCGTTTAAATTAAAATCTGTTTTCACCATTCATTGGTTCACTTCTTTTTTAAGTAAACCAATTGATTTTTTTACTCGAGACTAAATAGCAGATAAATCAAAATATTAAAAACAACAGCAATAGCATGAGATATCAGCCTTAAACCTAAATTTGGAGAAAACTTACATCACGTTAAACTTAGCACTCAAAAGAAGAATGCAGACACGGCTGGCTGCAAACAGACTAGCATCTAATGCAGTATCCTGGAAAGGACAGACACCAGAAGAGGAAAGGGGGGAAAAGAAATGATCAGGGGATTTTTGGGTGGAAAACGAAGTTAAAAGAGCTTTCTGGCATGACCCCAAAGTCTCATAAAAATATCACAAATACCAGCCATACAATGACATGGCATATTTATTTGTTTCCAGAGGTGCTTCCTGTGTAAGTTCACAGATTTAAGCAGCTCCATACATAACAACTTCATTGCCTGTCAGAAAAAAGCAAGAGGTGAATAACTGCTTCAGAAGAGAAAATGTCTTAACCAGAAACAGATTTTCCATAAAATCTTGTTTTCACCTTGGCCCTACAGCCCCGGTCGTATCCCCGACTTCTACTGGGAAATTGCTTCTCTCTTTATTCCACACGCACACTCTCACTGTAAAACCTGAAGAGTGCACGGTTGCAGTGCTCAGAAATGGTGGGAAACATGTGGCTTTTAACCCTTAGGTTGGGGTCACGGCTAGGCCATCAGAGACCTGAGAAAGAATGAACGTTGTGAAGATGATCAGAGCTGACAGGCCTCTTCCTCCTGAGACAGGAAATCAGAGTGCCTCAAACTTCCACTCATTGTCAAATGAGTGTTATAAACTGGATTTAAAAACGCAGAAAGATAAAAGGGCTTCACTGGAGCTATTAAGGTATCAGATTCCACATTAGCCTAGTCTTTATTTAGAGCTAAATAGCTTTTCTTTTTAGAGATAATACATTACAAAAAACCGTTTGCCTTGCTCTAGGTTTCTTTAGTTTTTGTTTTTTGTCACAAATGTTTAACTTAGCAAAACACTACAAAAAATGTCAGAGACATGAAACTAGCTGTGATTGTTCCTAGTCAGGTCCTTAGTGGTCAAATGCTGATATCACCTAAGCTCTGCCCCATCACAAAATGGAGAATAATATTTTACTTTGAAAGGTCTTTATTTGATCCTGTAGAACTAAATATGAATTTGTGCCCAGTGACAGAAGGCATGCTGGTGTAGCGTGGTGGCTAGGGTTGCCACCTTTCAGAAATTAAAATAAGGGACGCCCACCATGGGGTGGGATAGACAGTGAAAAAGTGATAGACAATATTTTATGGCAGTGGTTTTTGTTTTTAAAAAGTGATAAATAGAGCAATCCAAAATTGTACTCCAATCAGAGTAGCATACCTTAAACACGTTTAATTAAGCAAGTGTAAAATATATTTGGTAAACTGCTCAACTATTTAGCAAACGATCATAACACCTGATTTCATAATCAAAATGTGTCCTCACACAGCCAAAAGTATAAACATTATGTGAAAATTCTGGTATTGTAAAGAGTATTACCAAAATATTTATAGAAATAAGGAGTTAGGTTTGGAGGCTGGTTCTAGAGCAAATTTATCACAAGGGCAGGGTACTCAGTTAAAAAAGAATGAAACAAACAAAAAAATTCATAATTTGTGTGTGTAATTTGCAAAACGCTCAACGTTTCTGTATTGTTTTAATGGGTATTTGTGTGTAAGATGAAGAGATATATTTCATCTAATTTGGAATAAGGCTGTAACACATGGATGTCAAACTGATTTTCATTTTGAGGAATATCAAAGTCATGATATAACCAGTTGTTCCAAAATGCATTGATAAAACCCAATAAACCACAAAAATATCAATAAATAGCTGCTTTGCATTCAATATGTCAAATGTTGTTAATGCATTCAGAATGCAACCGTACCTTTTAACATAAATTCATTTCCAGGCCTTAGTATCACCTTCTCAAGCAAGTAACTGACTCATACAGCTTTTGAGGGTGACAAACTTCCAAAATTGTGTTCTTCTGTGCAGACTTTATTTGCTCTAAAATATATGTTTGCTTTTACTTTTATCCTGTTACTGTCTTTGACCTCTAAGTCCATTAAGCTCCACTGTTGGAATGGCATTGATAAAGGATGGGTATGTGGCCAGAGGCTAAATCGACTCCAGTAATATACTTCCATCTGCTGTAGCAGACTGTAGATAGTCTGAAGTACATATTAGTGATTTACTAGGCTATTTACAATGTTCTCACAGCCACCAGTCACACTGTAAACGGGCTCAGACTCTTGCATATCTGACGCCTTAATGAAAATTTGGGTTGCCTCCATCTAATCGCATTATCATTAGTCTTCTGTAAAAAATAACAGTTACTTTAAGGGATGTTTTTATCTAAAAAGTGCCAGACATGCACTAAACTCCATTAGGCCTACTTTATTTTCACAGACACACCCAAATTAAATCCTTGCCTTTGATGTATCAGTAGTTTTTATGAGTGTCAAGAAACTAGAGTAAATGTTTATCAGAGTGGAACCTAAAAGGGACCATCTGTAATTTAAACATGTGTCTTTCCATGGCAACAAAAAGGATGGCCTTTTTTCTTGTATAGCTAAAGTGCTTTGCAAAGTTTCCATCACCTTTCAACATCTTTACATTTTATTACATTAGAACAACAGACTTTGTTTTAGGTTGGTCATTTAAAGACTAAATCCATTTTTTAGCATAAGCTAAGCCAGATTTTGTAGAGGGCATTTGTAAACAGCAATGCACAAGTCTTGGTACAAATAAGTTTTACATGTGGACTTTTTCAGTCATTTCAACACTTTATTATGCTTTGACATGTGTCTGGTCACCTGATATCAGTTGTTTATGTATTTAGTCTTTGATCTGATGGTGCTCTTGTCTCACCAAGTCTTTTGTAGCTTACAAAAATATTTATTCTATGATATATATGTTTGTATGTATTTAGCTCCATTCATTTAGTTTTCCTGTTCTTGCTGAACTGCAGAATACACACAGCATGTTACTTTTAAGAAAAACACAGGACTTTGTATAAAAGCCAAAAAGTGTACATTTCATTTCACCAGAGCCCACTCTTTTACATGTTTCTTTTTCGCACCTTAATTCTGACAAATTTAAAATAAGTTATTATATGGCTATCTTTATCCAAAAGTTCTTGTCTTGCCATTTTACCAAAAAGGCCAGATTTGGGAAGTGCAATATGGCCGTGTCAGATTCTTTGACCTACCAGTGATCTCTGCAGGTACGCCACCTTAGTTATCACAGATACTTTTGTTGTTTCTTTAATAAATGCTTTCTTTGCATATACCTTCGATTTAAGTGAATCTCCCTGTTTTGGTAGGTTTGGTTACCACCCAGCTGTGGTTGTCCAGCTGGGTGATATTTTCTATTTTTTGGTTTTCAAAAGAATAGTGTTCTCTGGAATGTTAACGGTTTGGTAAAATAACCTTGTCTTAAACTTTATTTCATATCTTACCTATTTGCTGTGTTATGCATTTTTCCATTGATGTTATCTAACTAAACTCTGAGGCCTCCCAGAACAGCTGCAAGTCCCCAAATGTACTAATTTTGGGATTTATAGGCCACTGGCCAACTGTTTTACAACAAGGTGTTAGATTATATGAGGTTTAATACATACTGGATGTTTGCCACGTTTCTCAGATAATGATAAAAAACATTTGAAAATCATATAACATTTTATTTCCACTTGCCAACTATACAGCACTTCATGGTCCATCACCAAATAGCAAAGGTTTCAAGAGACAGAGATACTAATGCAGTCAGAATTGGTTAAGCTAAATGAAAAATAGGTACTTTATAGTACAAACCACAGGGCGAAAATAGCAATATAAATGATTTTATCATTATATATTATTTTTTCATGATAGGTGAGGCTCATATATATATATATATATATATATATATATATATATATATATATATATATATATATATATATATATATATATATACACTGCTCAAAAAAATAAAGGGAACACTTAAACAGGTGTTTAACACTTAAAGTGTTCCCTTTATTTTTTTGAACAGTGTATATATATATATATATATATATATATATATATATATATATATATATATATATATATATCGAGCAATTGCTTGATAGATAGATATAAATTCAACTTGATTATTATTGGACCATAACAAAGAACATTTAATCCAGATTTCTATTCTGTTATATTTATTACCTTGCTGACACGTTTCATGCTGCATCAGCTCCAGAAGACTCGATCACAGAGGCAGAACATTTTATCATGCACAGTTTTTTTTTTTTTTTTATCCACGCCCACATGTGTTAACATGTCCACAACTGGAAAACACACCTCTCAGATTACTGCATAAAGGTGCACTGGCACAAAACAAGTGAAATAAACATGATAATACAAAAAGTACAGAAAACACTTTTGATGGATAGAAACACCAAGTGGGGATGCTAATGCATGCTGAGTCTTACTGCCAGGCACACACAAACAGTCAAAATAGCCTGAAGAGAAAAACCTCTCAATCTAGCTTCCAGGTGGATGGATATGCAGCATGCCGTGCAAAATGGCTTCTTTGATATGATTTGACAGAGTGGAACAAAGTGTGATATGCACACAATTTAACTTCTCCAAACTTGAAAAAGTACTAAAACAACCAATTCATGCGTCTCCATGGAAGGTCAGACAAGCTTGATTGTGTTTTTCATAAGCACCATCTACATGTATCATGACAATCATCAACCTATTTACAATTGAAATGCAATGTGTTTTCAGACATCAATTTCTTTTTCAGGTCAACATATCCAAAATTTTAAATACAAAAATGTAAATGCAACTTTTCTTTTTGCCCCCATTTTGTCATAAAATGAATTCAAAGATCCCAATTTTTTTCTATTTCCACAACAGACTTATTTCTTTCAAAAAGTGCTCACAAATCCTTTTATATCTGTCACTGAGCACTTGACGTTTACCAAGATAACTGTTCCCATCATCTCATCACAGTATGTTATGCACTCAAAATGCCTTCTATCAAGTCAGCTTCCCAATGCACCTGAGTAGCTTCACTTTGCTGCATAAGAAAAAAATCCTGAAAAGCTGTGTCTGCATTCTCAGCATAATGTTGAGGCTGTTCATATTGGGTATTGCACTTTGACCCTTGTCACTCATTCTGTTTGTGTTCATTCACAGGAGCTCAAGTAATAGTTGTGGAGAGGAGGATGTGTGGTTTGGGAACCTGAGGAGCTCATGTTTACGTTTTGCAGATGGTGTGGTTCTCTTAGCTTCTTTTGGGCTGTGACCTCCAGTAAGTAGTGAAGTGGTTTGCAGCCAAGTGTGAAATGACCAGGATGAGAGTCTGCTCCTCTAAGTCTGAAGGCATCGTTCTTGACCAGAAAAAAGGCGGACTACCCCCTCTGGTTCGGGGGTCAATATATTCAGCATTACAGATAGAGAGAGTAGCTCCCTCACCCGGGGGGAGCTTGAAGAACAAGCACTGCTTTTTCACATTAAGGTTGAGGTATTTCTGGGATTTTTTATTTCTATTTTTATTGCTACGAAAGTTGGAAAGAAACCTATATCACTTCTCTTTCACTTTGCAATTATATACTAACTTTAAGCTGATTAATCACAAAACCCCCAATAAATGTTTTGAGGTCTATGGCTATTACATGAGAGAAAACAAGTTTGGGGTTTTTCATAGTTTTGAAAGGCACATCATGATGACAATGAACAGTTCATCATGATTAAAAGAAAGAAATATGCCGATTACCGCTAATGATGGAAAACATTTAACAATGTTTATAACTAAGTCACCAAAGCTGGTACATCAAAACCCACTCTACCTCATCCGCAAGCACATATGTATCTGTTTATCCCAGCATGCCACCAGAAGCGCTCCCACAGAGATACACAAACATAAACAGGTGCACAGTCAAACATCCAGGTTGGACATACCAAGACAAATTCATTGGGGTTGAACACTCAAGCATGTAAACACACGGTATTTTCACTGCAGGCATTCATGCCAAACAGACATCTCATTCCCTGGTGCTGCTAAGAGCTGTGAAAACAACTGAGATCTGTATCAGGGCATTTTAATCAGAAACAGGTGCAGGCATGCTGCCCCTCTTGCCTTTTCTCTAAAGGAAACACATGCATGCAAACACACACCCCTACATGGACACACTTACTCAAGTACATTTCTATGTACAAATTTTTTGTGCACTTTTATCTGGAAAATCTGTTGGGAGTATTTAGGTAAAATTAGATTATGTCTGAACCCTGACCCCGAATGTAAATGTGCTTGGTTTCCATACAGGAAATTGTACAATAACCATTACATGGTCTTCAAGTCAAAGCAAGACTAAGTGAGATGCAGTGTTTCAAATTAGTTTCACTCGGTTTTTGTCAGCTTTGAGAGGGGCTCTACTCAAAATGTCACAGGGCATTTTCTTAACAGTAAAAATTCATAAACAGTTGCTGGATTCCAGGCTTCTTACAAAGAATTTTGGCTGTAAAAAGCACAACCAGAGACAAAACAAAAGATCAAAGAATACTTATATATTTACATAAAACATCAAAAAACAAAACATATGAATAAAATGAATTGTATATGTAAAGGGAAACCCTTGGTCATAAAGTCAGGTTCAGGGCTAAACTGAGTAGAGAAGAAACAAAAGAGTTACAGCAACTGGCCATCCCAGAGGAGTCACATCTGAAACAAACATATCCTTGGACCTGAGAGAGCCATGAAGTTAGCTGGAGGAAAGTAATTATAGCCTCAATTTCCATTTACCTTCACACTCTCCTTTTCCAGCTCTTCCTTTATATTTTTGCCAAAGGGAACACTTTATCTTTAAAGTAACTGTACAGTTTATAGCCTTGTGTAAAGCTGCTCTGTCTTGCAAACACAAATAATAACCGAGTCATTTCTTTAACTTAAATCCTGGGTTTATAGTGCTGGGACAGAGGTTGGGTGGTTTAACCAAACAGTGGATTAAAATTTGAGAGCTAGCCTGTGGGGTTAATTCAGTACAATTTAGTTTATTACTTGAGGCACTTTACAAAGAGGTGCATTTCATATGTAGCTGCTTAGAATGAAATTCAGCTCTAAGTATTTCAATTTCAAACAATCTAATCCAACATGGTCATCTTCAGATCCAAATAAATACAGTAAAGTTTCTAAACATGTGTTAACATGGCACAATCAAAGTAAGTGGATTAATCAATAAAATATGTAAAAGTAATGCAGTTGGTTGTATCAATGAAGACAATATTGGCTCATAGTGTGCTCAGCCATGCAAAGATATTGAGAGAGCTCTTTAGGGAATGAGGATGGTAAAGTGTACTTCTCTCCACCATCTGTTGACATTACAATCAATTTTTCTTATTCCACTTCCTTGGTCACTCTTATTCTTTACATCACTAATTTGTTCCTTACATACTGACCGTTATGATTTTGTCGTAATGTTATTTCCCCCCCACAGTTTAAGCTCTCTTCCTTTCAGATTGCTGCTCATTTCTCTTTGCATTCATATTGCTGCTCCCATTTCTGCAACCATCCACCACCCTCCATGTCTTCAACACTCTAAAATCCTTCAGCTTCATACCCAAAATCTCATACCAGTTCAAATCTAAATGCTAATGACTGCTAAAGTCCTTGACCCCCCCATTCATGATTCTACCTCGCTGCTGAATTTTGTATGCTGAAGAAAGAGGAAGTAAAGGAGAGCAGAGTTTATTGAAGAGAGGTGAAAGGCTACAGACTGTCAATATGAGCATCTGGGGAGTAGAAAATTAAGAATAAAATTGCACTGGAGAAAGGTAAAAACAAAACTTCAGATTAAAAAAAATGGCATATATATATATATATATATATATATATATATATATATATATATATATATATATATATATATACACACAGTATATATGCTGTTAATAAAAAAACATCATCAGATTAATCACACTACTGCTGTGATTAATCAAAATTAATCACTGTCTAAATTTATAAGCTTGAAAAGTAAATATGCACGCAGTTGTGCGTGGTAGGAATGGTGCTGGGCAAGGCCGTCCTCCTGCCACACTCCAACAGATTAAGATGCAAGCAATAATCTCTTACTGTGACAAAGCAGGTAATGCAGTAACTCCTTACTCAACAGCCAAAAAGGAAAACTTACTCCACTACACATGCGTACAAGTAGCCTACTTTTCAGGGGACAACTGATCAATAAGATATTTTATTTTCTAGTTCTTGGGTGCCCCACCCTCTACTGTTGCCGCCCTGTGCAGAATTGCCACTGTATTCAACTTTCAAAAAAGGTTTAAGAAGTAATTTATTGTCTCAAACCAAACATGTCTGAAGATTCTCGGTTTTCCAGTTTCTTTATTCAGGAAGGTTTAAAGGATGTTAATTTTAAACGGTAATTTTTCAATTTTGCTCTCCATTCATTTCCTATTGAAATTGTGCAATGAGGTGACAGTCAGTTGGCCCCATCTAGCCAATTGACCAGCGTAATTGGTGCATAAGAAATTTCAAGCTCAGACACATAGCTATTAATTTATATATAAAAATAAATTGAATGCTTGGTTTGTTTTCCTCCATCGCTTCCTATCCGTTTCTGAACCTTGTTTTATATTAGATGTCAAGTCCAAACTCCATAGGTTATTTGAGTGCAGGTTGGATGGGTCCTCATCATATTTCAGCCTGCAGATATAAGAATCATATTAAGTGCTAATAGAAGACAGTTATGGAAGCAGGAAGGTGAGTGACTAAAGACATTTAAAGTTATTGAAGTGTGTTTGTGTCTGCATGCTCCGGCATCAGATACCCATACTTATTTAAGTGGGTGTTTGCGTGAATGAATGTGTGTGTCTACATTTGTATCAGCTATTGACTGGAATGTGCTTTAAGCTGCTGACCTTCAAAAGCTGCTAAATGACAGGTAGGTGCGCAGCCTTTTGGTTTAATAATGAACCAGTTGACATTTGAAGATCAGATCCGTTTCTACATTACCATCAAGGCTGTAGAGTAAAAGATCACATTCACATTTACAGTTTGGATTGCAGACACTCACTCAGGTGCTTTAGAAGCTGACTGTAATTGTTAGAGCTGGACAGGATCTTGTCAGTGTACTGCAGCTACAAATGGTCTAAATAGTAGCTGCTGAATTTATTTGGTTTTGATATATAGATTTAACCTTTTTAAATATAAAATGTTCCTCTATAGCTGTAACCATACCTGAAGAATACAGAGTAATAAAGTACATGCACCAAGTCTCAAGGTCAGAGCTTTATTGAAGGTAACATAGTTTTAAGAAATTGTGTTTGCAAGTATAAAATTTCAGTCTTTGATGTTAAAGCCAATGATAAACAAATAATACCTTCTTCCGTGATCTGTATGGTATCTTTAAATCATCTACAATAGTAAATGTAGATATGCACTGATCAAATAAATTTCACATCCAATTCCTGATCTCATGGATCACATTAAACTTCCCAATGCATATTTGTCAGTTAAATGTTTTATTTACAAACTATAAAGCTACAAAACAGCAATATTGTTGTGCAATATTTTGAAATGAGAGAAATTGCACTGTGGTGTGAAAAACAAGATATTGTAAAGATTGTATTGAAAATTGCCTCAATAAAACAGAGCAACCTTGCTGTATGTTGTTTGTTTAGCCTTTCTGCAATCCACTTAGGGTCTCCTCACACTCCTGCAGGTGTTAATATACTGTAGAAAACATAATTTATTTATGAGTAGATTGTGATAACCCTTTATCATTTTGGACTTAACTGTATCATTCATGATTCACCCCCATTTTGTATATTGTTTGTATTGGGTAGGGACAATGTGCACATGTGAGCGCCTTCAAGTATCTGGGTGGCATAGTATATATATATATATAAAAATAAAAAAAATAATAAAAATCCCCTTCTCACCCACCGCGGGTGGTTCTTATCCTCTGAGCTCAGGTCCTCTACCAGAGGCCTGGGAGCTTGAGGGTCCTGCGCAGTATCTTGGCTGTGCCAAGGACTGCACATTTTTGGACTGAGATGTCTGATGTTGTTCCTGGGATCTGTTGTAGCCATTGGTCCAGTTTGGGGGTGACTGCCCCGAGGGCCCCGATGACCACAGGCACCACTGTGGTCTTCCCCTCCCAGGCCCTCTCCAGTTCCTCCCTGAGGCCCTGGTATTTCTCTAGTTTCTCATGCTCCTTTTTCCTGATGTTGCAGTCGCTTGGTATTGCTACATCTACCACAATGGCTTTCCTCTGTTGTTTATCCACTACGACAATGTCTGGTTGGTTCGCCATTACCATTTTGTCTGTCTGGATCTGGAAGTCCCACAGGATCTTAGCTCTGGCGTTCTCCGCCACCTTTGGGGGTGTTTCCCACTTTGATCTCGGGGTTTCCAGTCCATATTCTGCACAGATGTTTCTGCGCAGATATATATATATATATATATATATATATATATATATATATATATATATATATATATATATATATATATATATATATATACCCTCAATAACTCACCTTACATCTGCTACAATAGCAGATGTGTATGCTATTCTAACAGCAATGTTAGAATGCTGTTTACGTAAAACTGAATATCTCTGTACACTGCAGGAATGCAAGACTGGAATACAACACCAGAGTGATGAAGGTAAAAGGTATATTATGTACAACGGTCAAGAGATTTGTCATGTTTTTGCTCATTCTCAAAGTTAAGCTTTAATCAAGAGACACACTTCCCTTTCAGGGATTGTGAGTGTGTCCACCACGCCAGTGTGCAGCTATTTTAAATGGAAATCTTTTGCTTAATTAATGGAAGTGGCTTATAAAACTGACTTACCCCTTAACAATCTTTTACAAATACTATACTGGCCCTTAATGCAGTGCAATCAAACTATGCCAAAGCACATACTCAAAAAGTGTATCTTTTACGATGGAATTAAGGACAAACAAAAACCTCACTAAGTTGTTCACACTGTTTAAAAAGTGTTAGAGACTCATAAAAGGGAGTGCTGTAAGATTTAATCAGTGTTGCATTTTTCTTTTCAATGTGTTATATGTTCAATGTTTCAAACTATTGTATTTCCTACTGGATCAGCCAGAGTAGTTTTACATTCCCTCCCACTGCAGTTCTTGGTTGTTCAGTAAATTAATGTTTAAATTTAATTTAGTACGTCTAATGTATTTCATGATAATCTTACTATTGTTACATAATATTTATTAACATTTTAATTTAGTTAACTGTAGCATCTTCTTCAAAAACAATAAACCTGATCTCTAATTTTTGACTGCTTTCGAAAAAATGTAAATAACCAAACTGATTAACAACATAATCAGACTACCCTGAGTTCCTGTCAGCAACAATTAAGAACAATTACTGTTTGCAGTCCAAGAAATTGGTTTCATAATAACATTTGAATTACGAAGTCTGCACTGCAGTACTTTAATGAAATTAAAGATATGTAACTGAAAGCAGTACCCTTCAATTAAAACAAGCACACCTTTTTGGAACATAATTCATCACTGGTGCTATATAAACATCACCTTTTTAATAAGAAACCCTTGTTACTCTATGATGTTTCATGAATGGCATTGATTAATATTGTAATCAATTCAACTATTACCTTCTTGGTGAATTACAGCTCGTCTCTGACATCAACTTTATCTCCATGTTATGTAATCAAGGAAGAGATTATGCAAATTGTTATGGTAATCAGAGCGCCAGAGGCCTCCGGTAACTAAAGTCTTGAAGACACAAAACCTAATTATGTGGCTGTTGTTCTATCAGCTAAGTGTTTTCTAATGGATGGGACAATATTGCAAGACAATAAATGAACAGCTGAGCAGCATTTAGTACATTGATGTTGACTCACTTTGCAGCACGTGAGGTGTTGAACTCTGTACTCAGGAATTTCTCTCACCTGCTTGTTTCAGACTCGCAAGATTCATTATTTTGTGTTTAACAGCAGAGAAAATAAGCTTTCCTGGTGAATTTCCTTGAAATGCACCTGCATGTGTATTAAATGTGCTGTTCTGGGAGTTGCTTTGCCAAAGAGATAGTCTAACATTGTAATATAGTGTGGAAATGCAGCACACTAATTGCTGAGAAATGCTGTGAGTTATTATAACTACTAGAGGAGGGAAAGAAGTGATTAGATTTAAATTTCTTTGTGGGCGTAACTTAACCATATTGTAAACGATTTAATGCTGAACTGGCCTTTACATCAAAACAGCTCATGTCAGCACCTAAAGACATATTACGATACAATTCCCATACAATTATAATACAATGCAGTGATGTTCTTTTTATCATATAATGCTAATTGGAGAAAATGTGATTATTCTAAAGCTGATGACACCAATTTGTTTTTCTTCTTATAAGATTTCACCAGTGAATCCTAATTAAAAAGACAGAGTGAGAGAAGTACAAGTCAGAGTGTGGATTTGAGACATTTTTTCCTACTGATTTTTTTTGTTTGTTTTTCTGAGCTGAGAACTGCTCATGCAATAGCATCAACACATATAGGTTCAAGATCAATCCACCTTTTTGTCAATTTGTATATCTATAAACTTCAATTTCATCCCTGTAAAAAACACTGTTTTGCACCCACATGCAACGCAAATTATTTTTCTTTGTAGTTAAAATGTTTTATGAATGTTGGACAAGTTTCTATGAAACATTCTCATGCCATCTTTGAATTTTAATTGTGTTGTATATTATGGTATGACCAAATCATTTTGTTTTTGTATTCTCCAAGGATTTTCAAAATCCATAAAGAATGTGAATGTTGCATAGTGTGTCCCCTAGATAAGGAAGCACATCCAGTGGTATTGAGTATTTAACGTTGCAACTATCACTCATTCCGAGAAAGCATGTGGCAACAGAGGAAAGGAAGAAAACAAACTTCCTTTTTAGAGTAAGAAGCTTCCAGCAGAACCGGTCTCATTATAAGAAACCATCTTTTGAGGCCAACTGGACTTTATAAGGCAGGAAAAAAAATCCAAAGCACTTTTCCAGGAGTAAAACTCAGCGAACAAAGTATATGGCAGCAGCAGCTCTGTTGATGACCTCATTTAGAGGAAACAAAAAACATCTACATAAATTAGTATGGGACTAATACTCCTATTAATGGCTAGAAAAGGAAGGACTTACAGCACTGGCAGTTATTGTTTCTTCAATGTTAAATATTTGATTGAATAATATTTCTACAGTTTACAGTGATTCATTATACTTAATCACACATAAGTGATATGAATTATGCTATCAACATGTTCAATTAACTGAGTCAAATAAAATTTTACCTTCATTTGACACTTTGATATTTACATTTTGTTTGGGATTTAAGATGACTGCAAACAAGTTTAGCAAGCAAGTTAGATTTATTCCAAAAAATTGGGAATTTATTTGTATTTTGTATCCTAATCGATCATGTTGTTAAATAATAAGCTACTTTTGCTCCCATGAACAAACCCTTCCACCAAGTGCAATCATACACCGAACTAAACCCTTGAACTTCCATATGTTCTCTATACTCTAAAACATTCAGATGTCATAAATTCCCCCTGAGCATCGGTTTTAATGCTCCATTAATTTATAGAGAGAGCCGCAGTGGCTGCAGATGGTTTTTATAGTTTTGATAGACGATAAACCTTTTGCGGAGAAGAGAGGAAAATACAAACAAAACGAACAAGCAAGAGCCAAACCCGTAAGTTGCTTTAGTTTCTTATTTTTGAATTTATTCTCACCATATTTGCTCACAGGAGTAGTAAATTACATGAATAATTATCTGCTTTAAGGAAACTCCCTCATCATGTTGAGCCACAGTATTACCAGACTGCATTTGAGGTTAAATAGTGTCTGTAATGCTCTGTAAGGGGGAACTCCCTAGCTTAATCCGCACTTCCAGATTAAAGATGGACTGAGGTACACCAAAAAAATTCTGGTGTTACACCACCATGACGTCATAGGTTTTTACTTAAATGCTACAAGAGGGAAAAGAGACAGACGAAAGAGGAATGATAAAAACATAACCAAATATGATGTATTGCCTCCTTTCATACTTCAATTCTGCTTAAATAGAGAAATGAATCCAATTTTAAAATGTGTGTTTAAGAACCAGTCATCGACTTTACACATTTCATGAAGTGGTATGTCTTTTTTTTATTTAAATAGGTTTTGGTTTGCTTGATTTATAGTTACTCACTTGAAATAATTGTGTGTAAAAACTGTTGTGTATGAGATATTCTGCAGACCCACCTAATTTAGTGTTTTGCTGTTACCATTTTATTAAGTGATTTATGGGTCAGAACCTTGGAATCATGTCAAGCCATAATTTTATTGGTTTTCAAATTTGACAGTTTTTCTTAAAGAGGTGGTTTGACAAAAAAATGTTTGAACTAAAGGTGGACACTCAGTTAAAATGCGTTTTATGTGACCTTTCAACACAGATGCACACAATACGGCATATTTACGATGGACAATGTGTTTACAAATTTGATCTAGATATAGAATGATTTAATGAAGCACATTTATAGTAAAACAGACTTTAAAAAAGTAAGGTAAGCCCTTACTATTGTCAAACTTACATTCTTGCATAACAAAAAGAGACTTGTGTGAAATGTTTCCATCTGCGCCCCACCCATAGTAAAGGTGTTTTATCGTAACAAATGACTCCATGAGTCATTTCAAGTGATGAATATTGCCTCTACACCTGCAGCTTGCTGCTCACACATGCTCAGCTGCACCATGTTAGCTCATTAGATTCGTTTCCTCCTATTGTTATTTGCTTATGTGTTTATGTGGCACCTGCTTACCCGTTTGTCCTCTGCTAATCACTCATCTTATCCTCCAGCTTTTGGATTTGCTTTTTGTTTTTTTATTTTTAATTTTTTTGCATACACCATGCCAAATGTGATGTAATTTAATGGAAATTTGACAGAGCTGGAGTTTCTTTTTTGTCAGCTGATATTACAGAAATTACAGTCAGAACTAATTGGCATAATAATGGAGGTTGTCATAATTCTGGTGACCCAGATTTGAATTGGTGTTTGATCAAGCTCAAAGCTATGTAGTTTGACCTTTCTAGTAAATAAAATACATCAAAGAGGTAACACCTCTTTCAGTCACAAATAATGGGCTTTATTAATCCTCTTTCCTATAAATTCAAATAAATTAGGTACGGAATACATGCTTGCATGAAACAGCAAAGCCTCAGGTTAAATACAACCATTACAAGGGTAATTATTTCTGCTTCTTGGTTCCACTTGGCTGCCTGACGTTTTGTCACAACCACTGAAGAGCATCAAGGTCAGAGCCAATCAAGGCGAGAAAGGAGGGGGAATTCACCTCTTGCAGAAATTAATCCAAATATGAAGGTACGTGGTACAACTATCTAGCTACTGTATATATCTATGTACAGTATATACTGTAAAAGATTTGACATCCTGACTTATTTTTCCACTTGAACTTCAGTCACTTCACATGGTTAGCAATCTTACTACTAAGCATATCTATTCCCCACAGTAGAACACTGAACACAGACTTGTGGTCATTAGATTTTCCCTGGGTAAGAGTGAAATAGAGTACCCATTATCAGACATACATTTGCACTTATCCAGGTATTAACATTCTCTGAGCAATCAGGGTATAGGAGGACACAAAAGAAAGGCTGGGATTAAATTGACTAGCTGAATGTTACTGTGCCTCTGGATGGACTAAGCACTGAACATGACTACTGTCGATCATCAGATGGACATTTTGTGTTTAAATCAAGATAGTTGCACTGAAATCCCTGTCTCTAAATTGGGTAAATTACAAAACTGCTCTGGGAATGCAACCGAGACTGGTTTCTGGGAGAAGGCAGACGATTGTTCTCCTCAGACACATTTTCTGAGCTTTCTGCAATAAAACTGCCCAATATTGATGACAAGAGGAGAAAAACACAGCTTTTTGTCAGGAGGCTTCCGAACACAATAAAACATATTGTTTATGAACAGACTTGCCAGAAAATTTGGTAAAGTGAAATAGGTCATGATTTTAGTGGTTTTAGAATCATGTAAAAAGAAAAAAAGTTGCTTGTGTGCTCCAAACTGAAATGTACAAATGTAGCTTGACATTTTCTAAGCAAAAGCTACGTTTTTCAGAATTTTAGGTTTTTAAAGACGGAGTATCAAATTTGAGTGACCACAACCTAGAAATTGTGCTCTTCCATGGCAAAGCAAATTTATAATTATAAAAACACTTTTCTCCATTGTATATGGATCTTCATACAGGTTGTGTGCTATTTACTGACACCAGAAAAATTATTAAGTAAGCACTCTGTTTCCCAATGATCCTCTGTGCTGGACATGGGTGAACTTTGGAAAAATACCCCAGGGCAGAAGCGAGATTTCCTCATCCAGTAGAAAACTCTCTGAAATACTATTTGCCTCTGGGTTATGAAACATTTTTTTTTATTTCAAGTAAGGGAACAGCCTAAAGCTGGATGAGTTTAAATAGTTATTGCCACTACTGTCACAGTATTCCACCAGGATTCTTTTTTGGGAGGGACCATTTCAAATAACCAAGAAAACAGGTAAAATTATCAGTCCAATTTATAAAAGCCAAATAAGTGATAATGAATAGAAACAACAGATAAGTAGTTTGCTGTTACAGCGCTGGCACACTACCATGAGTCCTTAACAGACAACACAAAGGAGCCCCAGATAATATCATTCTACTCCTTTTACTCATTTAAGCTATGCCTTAACCTTAACATGTACATGTTTGTGTGCATGCAAGCATCTAAAAGAGATAAAGACAGATTTCTATATCCACAACCGTTTCTGGTAACATGGTTATTGCCCATGTGTATTTGAGCCATAGTGCTTGTCCAAACCACAAATGAAGTTATGTCTATCTGAAAATTGCCAGATTTTTATTTCAGTTTTATCACAAAAAGTCAATGATCTAGTTGGGTGTTTTTGTTTTTTTATGTAACACAGCTAATGCTTTCATGTAACATTTGTCTGGACTCCTGCCTCCTCTTTGCTTCTTACTAGTTAAATCACTGCCTTTCCCTATTAAGTCCAAATTGTAGCTGGAGACTTTTTTTTTTTTTTGCTGTCCACTGTGTCATGGAATAATTGAGGCTGATGTTCTTGTACGCAATTATACAACTCTTGTGAAACGTTCAGGTGGATTTGCAGCAGTCTCTCACTTTTTCCTTCCACGCTCTCTTTGCAATTATAAACATGAAAAAACAACAAAATTATTGTGTGCTACACACTGGAAAGCAAGCTAAAAGCAAATGTGGAAATGATGACATGTCAGAAAATAAAATTATTTTGTTTTATTTCTTGCTGCTGTTTAAGAACAAAAAAAATGATATCTAAAATACTAGAAAATAAAGTATTGGAAAGAAAAATGGAAAGAATGATGTTAAGGAAACAGGAGAAATACAGTATATATTTATATATATGCAGGCAAGAGAACTGCCTGCCTCACCTCGAATCTGTTCTCTGCCGTTTCTGATCGCTCCTCGGCACACGAAACACGTCACACACACAGTTGGTGACAAAAAACACAAAAATACATAAGCTTATACATACATAAGCTAAATTATGGAAAATCAGTTCATACATTAAGTGTTTCTTAGCCATTTTATTGGCAGAGTGCAGACAGTGGAAGCATGCTCCCATAGAATGGCAGCCAGTGCAGTCAGTGAGAGGTTGCGCAATCGAAGGTGAGGCTCAGCTCGCTGCTGCCTCACCGGCTTCGCTTTCGAGCATTTGAATGGGAAAATGCAAAAATTCTGCGATTTTGAAGGAAAAAATCCTCAGAATTGGTTAAGTTAAATGAAAAATAGGTACTTTATAGTACAAACCACAGGGCGAAAATAGCAATATAAATGATTTTACCATTATATATTATTTTTCCATGATGACAGGTGAGGCTCTGCCCCTGACCGCACGTCACTGGTATATAAATCAAGGTTCTCTTAATAAAAGAAAATTGAGGATAAAAGTCTTGTTTGTAACATAACAGGAAGTAATTGTGGTAACCCTAGCTGAGAATGACTTAGGGGCAACAATGGCAGACTCAGGAAGAGAAGGTGAGCTCCAGATCAGATCAAGGTTCCTGCCCCAGTGTGCAGCAACTTGTAAAATTGTGTGCAGACCTTATGATCTCAGAGTTACAAGAGGCTAAATAGGGTGAGAATAAGGGGAGGTATAGGTTCCTTTGGGAGGTTTAGAGGAAATGAAGGGGAGTATCCTGATGATGCACACAGGATGTAATGTCAGTTATGTGGGGAAAAGGATTGGACAAGATACTGAACATTAGTAGATAAAATATTGCTGCTCCTCTTACTAAAATAAATCCTATCTGCACCAAAAAGATAGTCATGATTTCAAAACAAATTGAAATTGTCATTGAAACCCATATTGTGCATTCTGCAAGCTGATTGCAACCATGTGTTGAGGATACAAAGCTGACTGAAATGTTCACCTACCTTGAGAAAACTGACAATGGGAAAAGAAGATAATCCAAGTGCTTAAAATAACAGAAACTATGTTACAATTGATGTAGCATAAGTAATTTATTCTAAATGTGAGCATCATGGTTAACCTGTCCAGAATTAATGTCAGTTTCTGACAAAATGATGAATGGCAATGGAGGGACAGCTAATGGACTTTTTGAACTTCAACTTTACAACTTCTGGCCAAAAACAGTTGTGCACGGCTGCATCTTTTCATGCCCTTTGCACCGACACCAAATCAGATTTCACAGTGTTGTCTTTCCCAACCGAAGTGACTGTTTCAAGAAGCAAAAAGAATGAAATACAATGACAAGCAATCACTGACACTCAAAAAGCCTTCTCATTTCGGGTTAAAAGTGATTTAATGAGTTCTAAGGAGCTTCAGTACAGAGAATCTTTTCTTTTTAGGAATTCTGTCAGAACATTTGTGATTAAGCTTCTGAGGCTTCTTATTTGAGATTATCAGCAGAATGAACTCTAACTGCTTTGGAAAAATTCTGACAAGTTTTCAAAGCTACTCTAGACAATGTAGACTTCCTCCTCTCTGTTGGTACACCTTCTTGGTGTTTCAGAGACATCATCTTCGAAATTATGAAGCAACACCTTTTCAGATTCCCAGTTTCAACACCTGTTGTGATGGTAGGATGAATGTGATTCATGATATCTGAATGTTTTATGTTTTTCTGTTTTATGAACTGAAAAGAGGTTCCTTATCTTTGTTTTCCTTTTTTCTATTAGTGCTTGTGTTTACTAAACTCTCAGTTTCCCTGCAGACAGCCACACTTCTGAATTGCGTTTCTCTACCCTGGCATCCAACTCCCATCCTGTCTCGTCCACCTCACTGGGTTGTCACCTCTCCTCTTGCTGCCTGAAATGTTGTTAAGGCTGCAGGATTGCAGGTTTGTTGAGGGAGGGTGCTTTGACAGATAACCTCCTTCACTTTCAATCTCCCTTGTCGTTCTCAGCAACCACCTCCACCTCACAGTTGACTCCACAGTGGAAGTTGCATCTGCAATCAACATTCTTCCTCTACCATCTTCTCTAAATCCAATCTTTTACCTCTAAACCATACCATTCCCCTTCTGCCTCACTTTTTGCCCAACAACTTGGCACTAACTCTGACAACAGAAAAAAAAAGAAAGAAAGCCGGACATCAAACACTGCATCACTTAACCACTCTTTTACCACCTCAAACTTATTTTTTGTCTAATATATCCACTTGCACCAGTCTGTTGTGCTGAGCTCAGTTTATCACCAGGCGTGTGGATCAGCAAGAGACAGATTTACTGTTGTTCATGAAGGCATTTGAAATCTCTTTCTGATTTTGAAAAATGTGTGAATAAAAGTCAACAATGTCATGACATCTCATGAAACCAATTAAACTGTGAATGAAAAAAGCATGATGGACATTACCAGTTCTCCAAATCAAAGGCAAAGACATACTCTCCTATCTTTGAGCCAAATATAAACTGTACTAGAGCTCTTTTTTGTGTGCTAATGGTATTTGCTTTAGACATTTTTCTAATAATACTAAATCTATGGATATTCCAATCAAGATTATAAGACTTATACACTGTCTACAACAAGTACAATAATCTCATTTTAGGTATGCGTTCAGGGTCCTCATTATAGCATTTCTATTTTAAGTGATGAGCATCTGGAGTTTATGACAAAAATAGGCTTTTGACATGCATATTGGTTCACTGTCAGTGTACCTAGCAAGTTGCATCATCTGTTTGCAATAAACACAGCCACAGCCTTTTGCTGGCTGCATGGCTGGCAAGACTGCATGATTTTGTTCAGTAAATCAGTTTTTGTTTTGCTTAGAATGTAATCAGTTTCATCCTTTGCAATGTCCTTCAGACAGAATTATTTTCATGGCTTCCTTTTTTCATATTGGTATTGCCATCAGGTCCGGATATTGAAAGGAACAGTCAGCAAAGGCTAACAACACATTACTGTTTTTACTTGGAAAAAAGTCAGATTTTGCTATTTCCATGTCTTGAATTCAAGATTGTCCCCAGCAGGCAGAATTCAAACTGAGAAAGTTAGAGATCTCTAAGCAACCCCAAGTTGAATATCCACTATGACTGATTTAGTAAAAGTTGCAGGTATTAACTAATTCTCATCACAACAGTTTACATCTCATTACATACTATACAACCTCTGATTCTGAATATATTTCATAAATGTTTCAGCATATAAGACGGGGAGAAATACATAGTTATTGTTTTATGGTGCAAATAGTCATCACTGTGAAAATCCCACAAGCTTTCTAACTTGGAAACAAAATTTCCCCATCTGGTTTGTGAGTACATTCCAAGCTCCACGTTCTGAGAGAATTCAAACACAGTTGTTCCTCACCAGTAATGAATGGGTCAGGGCTCCATACTTTGTCTCAATCCTCATTATAAAATCTCTTGAAACCACTATGCAGAGGTAATGTTGTGGAAAAATGCTGCATTAAAATTGAGTGTGCAAACCTTTTGAATACAGAATCAAAGTTCTGAAACTGTTATTGAATGTGTTGGACTTTATGCATTGCAGAAGGATAAGGTTTAACTATTTATGTGATCAATAGATCAGAGCAACTCATCTGTGGGCTTAGCCTCACTCCCTTTGGGATTTAAAGAAAATCCCAAAACTTCACTTTGAGTGGCGTTAAATTCAACTTCTGGGGTTTTGCTAATTAAACAACATTTACTTAAGAGTATGGTGTTGCTCTGAAGCTTCCAAGTACCAGATTAATATAGCTCTTCAGTCCTGATTTAAACAAAGTTTTAGTAGATCAAAGACTACATGTGTCATATAGTAAAATATTCATATATGTGGATTTAAGTTGTGTTTCTTCATTAATGTGGGAAAAATGACTGTACCTAAATATTAAGTCTATATATATGTTGATTTCCCAAAGAATAATCCCAAAGTAGTCAAAGCAGATTTTGGAATCTGTCCAATGTTAAAACTACAGTAAATTCATAAAATCAATACTGTGTAGAACGCTGAATTTCTCTGAAGATGGGTCAACCAGCAGCAGTGGAGATACTTGCATATTTATATTTGCCAAGAAAAAATAACATTACAACAGCCGTCAGGACTAGAGCCCAGGAAATTAAAAAGAAGCAAAGCAGACATGTGTTATGAAGTCAGAGAAGTCCATGGTGAGCTTCCACATTGCCAAAGGTGAGAAATTTCATCCAAGTTGTTATTATCAAAAGGTGGAAAAGCCATTTATCATAGTGCATCTGTTATCATGGCCTAGAAAACTTACATATGTTTGAGGGCACATTTAACGAAGGGCATACATGAATTTGAAAAGAGATATGCTTACATGAAGGTGACGTGTACCATCAAAGGGTCTGTAATTATTTTAGCAAAACAAAGCTAGACCTCTTTAGCAGAGCTTACAACAGCGTAGCTTCACAGACACAACTGGAGTCGACTTCGCCACCTGGAGTGAAACTGACTCATATTACAAAAAGGCTATTTACAACTACTCATCCTGGAACTCACAAAAGAACTGAGAACATCTAAAGCACTGCAGGACCCACCTGCTGCGGTTAGTTAGTATTCATTATCCAATAATAAGAAACTGTGGAAAAACAGGCAATCATGGTAGAGTCCCAAGACTTCTTAAAACAGTTTTATAAAGATGTTATTTGTGAAGTGCACAATGAATACTTCTCTCTCAACTTCAGTCACCTAAGATATGGATCTAAAGAGCTCCTACAAAACTGCCACTTCTATCTTGGCAGCATCTCTACTTAAAATCCCAATTTAGCTGGCTTTGTAAATGCACTTCCAGGTCTTGGCCGTTTTCCAGTTGTGGCTTTACTCTTTCCGTTTTGGAATCGTTGCTTAAAAAGTAGTCTGCAAGATGCTTAAAGTTTGAAATATTGTTTTGAAACCCATCCTTGCTATAAACTTCTCCACAGCTGCATCCTTGACCTGCTGTGTCCTTTGGTCTTTATGAGTTTGCTTTTTCATTAATGTTCTTTGACAAAACTTTGAAACGTTCAAAGATTATCTTTAGAGATTCTGTTGAAGCAAGGTTAGTCCTGAATGTTTTTCATTTAGGTGCATCATATGCAAAGAAGGCTATGATTGACTAATTTATTCATAAGATTCATGGTCCACATAGACATAAAAAACCTGATGCATAATTAAAAAAAAACTTATAAAAGACTTGCATACCAGTGTTTCCACAAAGATGGAAACACTGGTATGCAATTGGTATGGATTGTAAATGTTTTTTTGGTTATTTTTTACATTTGTAAAAAAAAAAAAAAAAGTTGATAAACATGTTTTTCCTCCAATTTTTATTTAGGATTTACTCTGTTATGGCATTGAATCACAATGAAATACTTGGAATTAGTGACATGAGTACTTTTACAATGCATTGCAAATCTTTCTAAATTAAAGCAAAGAGTTCCAAATAAGTTTGGCCATCATTCCTACTATTTTTTTTTAATTACCTCAAGGAGTTGAAAAAAAATCTCTTCATCCTCCCCTCCCACACCAGACCATAGCAATAACCTTTAAACCTGCTTTAATCTCACTGCTTTGATCTCTATGCTGAACTTTTTTACTGCCATGGTTCACTGAGGTCATCTGAGCTATATGAGAACTCAGGATTATGAATGATTTCAATACTACACATGGTTGTGCAAATGCTGACTACCAGGAATGGACTACTCCAACGTACTTTTTTTAATTTTTTTACATGAAACAATTTTTGACACTAGTGACTGTCCCATTTTTTCCATCTCTCACACAGACACTTCTCATCTCCTACTTTCCCATAAACAAAGTACCAAAGTATTAAACCACAAGCTATACTGATTAGGACCAGATGACAAGCTGGGTTCCTAAATATCTCCTTCTAAAAACCTATGAAATAAAATGCAGGGTACTAAATCACGTCGATGTGACAACCAGTCATCAGTCATAATGTGGAAGGAAGCTAAAGATCAGAACTGATGTTGAACTGAAATAATCACGGGAGTAAATCACATTCCCAGACTGTTTGCAACTGGAGTCAATTGCGTGACTGGTGGTTTGGCCTTGAAAAACAGGGAGGTAATATCTTCAACTGATCTTTGTTTCATGCAATATGTAATCTGTGCTGATAAATCACACAACATTAATCTTTCCAGGGAGTCTTAACGACCCACTCCCACAAATACTGGCGGGATGTCCCAGCAGTTGCTCTACTGCATGAATTTAGACTTGACTTTTGAATTGATATGTTGTTGACATTTCTAATGTCTTCTTATTTCTTTCATTCCCAAAACAGATTAGGTTAGGTGATTGCAATATGCATCATGGTGGATTTAGAAGCAATTTGTCCACAAGGCAAAGGGCAAAAGAAAAAAAAAAAATCAAAACATAAAAAAACTAAAGTATTGCATTAATAATGTTAATGAACATTTAATCTTCAACCTCATATTTTAATCATTCATCAGTAACATTTTGTTAGATAGGGAAATTTGTAGTAATTGATAATATTTCACTTCTAATGTCAAGAAACCAAAAGTTTGTCCAGATTTCAGATTTTCAATCAATCAATCAAATTTTATTTGTATAGTACATTTCAGCAGCAAGGCATTTCAAAGTGCTTTACATCATAATAAACACAGAAAGACAATGCAACATAGAATCAACAATCAAAACACGACATTAAGTAAAGTTCCATCAATAAATTTGTAAGTGATTACTTTCAGAGAATCATTAAAAAGCTGAGGATTATGAAAAAGGATTATGAAAACTAAAAGTTCTGATTGAAAATATATACAGACACCCTGGGACTGTAATTGGCAGTGGTCAATCGAACTTTGACCCCTTTGGCACTGAGAGCGCTAAAATGCACTGAATGAGAACGTTGTGGGTAGTGTTGTTAATATACATGTGGTGAAAGATGTTCTAGTACTCCGTTGTATAATTATGTCACACCAGATTTTAGAGAGTTTAGAGATAAAAGGTTTAAGTCCAACTGTCTGTCACATTTTAATACTTCATGTTCATCCACTGTGTCTATTACATAACATCCTATTAAAATGCATTGAAATTTGAGAGTGTAATATGGCAAAAGTTGAACAGCGTAATGGTATCAGTAAGTTCGGAAGGCACTGTACACAGTCATAATTAAAAATACTCCACATTTATTCAACATTTGGGCTTCAAAGATTATATGACAAATAGTACATCCTGTTCTGACACTTTAGGGTGCAATACCTTCTGAAAACTTGGACAGATCTCACACCAGCTTGACTAACTCAACAAATAAAACATTGTTTGCCTCAGCCAAACAAAAATATCTCAGACATGAAGCTACAACCAGACACAGACATTTTCCAGTCATCTTTAGCTGTCTGCGACATAAGAATTTATCTAATGAATGTGTGCAACCTGTCCTATCAAAAAATGCAGCAACAGCTGTTTGCCTAATCCTATAAAACAAAGACAGAGGGTTGGTATGGAAGTAGTCGATCAAGCATTAGGCAGAAGTTTGTAAAAGTACTTAGTGAAAATGAGAGCTCTATTTCATGCGTTTGCACGGAATCAATCCACTTGCTGTACCGTAGAGTGCCCTCCACTCTTATTGACACACCTAATAAACATATGCAAGTCTAAATGTTTTCTCTGAGATGACTAAATGATGACCTACTAAGAGAAAATGTTTCAAAGTTTTAGCAGGGGTGCTAATAAGTGTGGAACGGGTGATTTTTGTATAAACAAATAATGAATACCTTATTCTCCCTTAAATTTACTTGTACACCTCCGCCAAGAGGAGAGGTGAGGGGGAGTTGAGAAACCCAAGTCTGGCTTTGGTACCTCTCTTTCATGGAGGCTGCTGCTCATGTGACTCACTACTGATCTCTCTCCTTGAAAAGCTTGTGGCTACTCTTATGTCTGGGGCTGCAGTGGTCTCTGTGAGCCAAGAGTCTTGGAGTCCAAGTGTTGCAAAGTCGCCAATTATTATAGAATCTTCACAATTCCAGGTGACAAACTAGTACACACATACCTAAGTTGATGTAAGTATCACATGTTAATGAGGTTTAGGTGATTGTTTTTTTAGTTAACATGTTATTTGTGGTCAGTAAGGTAACTGTGTTGTGTGTTCCCAACACTTAATATAATTGTGTACTCAGTTAATTTTTCATTGTTATTTTTAAATTCATAAATTAAATTAGTTGTCTCCAAACTTTCAAAGACTTAACTTTGGTAAGACATTTTAATTTTCTTTTTCATTAGCAGGGCTAGTAATGAATTGAAGTGGGGCTGCACCATGGATTACTGCATTAATCACTCAAGCCATGATCAACTACAATGAATGATAACAGAATCCTAAAATAGCTTTGCTCTTAACTACAAATCACCTCCAAACATAACTTACGTTTATTTGGTAATGGTCTGAAAACATTTATCTCAAAATAATGTGCATTGCATATCTATACAGAAAGGTATGTCCATATTGTTTTGTTACTGTCAGACAATCATTAGCATGCCAGCAGTCGAAATATAATTTCCCTACAAATGGTGGATAAACACATTTTTATCAATTCGCACAGATTTTAGGAATGTTCTTAGGAGGGTGGCATTAAGAAAACTGGGTTTTACTGTTTGCAAAATGGGACATCTGAGTAATCAAAACTAAACCGTCCAATCCAGCAGAGCGTACTCTGTTAAACTGAAAAACTTATTTGGCTTTGCAGGTGCCTAAAGAACCTATCTTTAGAGCAGTTTTTACAATATGCATGCTTCTTTTGGAAAATTTTCCATAAGTACAACACTTCATTTAGGTTAGAATTCAAATCACAAAATGAGTCAAAAGTATAAAACTAAAGTCCAAAATCCAAAATGAATTCGGCATCATAGCTGAATGAAATAACACGTTTTCAAATTAATCTCTGTGCAAAAGATTTTGTCATTTGAGTTCCTTGGTTGTGATAGCAACGTCGAAACAAAAAACTTTAAACAACTAAACTAAATCAAATACTAGTTTAAGCAAGAAAAACAAAATACAAAGCATACCTCTGATTCAAATGTATAATTAATGTATTCTGAAGATCAATAGACGATCAATTCTCCTTGGAACGCCAAGTTTTCATCCATCAGGCACAGCAGGAGCCAAACGGACAACAGCACCCTCTTGTCAGCTGACTAAATCATTCTTCCATCAAGGAGTGACGGTCAATCGGGGAAGGGTTTATTGATCATGTCACATTTCTTAGTTTGTTTTAATGTACTTTAGTACTGGTTTATAATTGACTTACTGAGCATTATTTTGACAGATGCTATTTTTTCTTCTTTTTTTTGTTTGTTTTTCCTTGGGGTGATAAGAGAAGCAACAGGGTTAAATATTCTCCCCATGTTTGTCTAAAATGTTTATTGGACTTTCAAAAATATTCCAAAGTAACATGTGTTTATTGATCTAACATTGTAAGATTTCTTAGTTTAGATGGATCTAATAAAAATGTTTTCAGTATTTGAACAGCCAATCCTTCATTAGAGCCAGTCAAAAATAGTAGATTTAATCCTCTACCTTATTGATTGTGCATCTCATGTTGAGGTATATCTTGCTGTGACAATTTACAGAAGTCAAAGCCAGTGATGCAGTGTATCTTAATACACTAATGGGTAGGTGGCATTTGTCAAAGTCACAATTGCATCAGTGTCAGGGTCTAAGGTTACCTCAACCACTGTATTCTACTTGAGATGATCAATTTTATTCACTGCACCTGTCAGTGCTTTTTATTTTGCAGCTGATCAGTTTAGATGTGCAGTGATGAGAAGAAAAGTGTAACATCTGTAATGTCAGTTTCCCATCACAAACTTTTGAGCAGAACACATCAACATGTCAGTTTCAAGCACAGGGTTTCATCAAATAGGCAGTCTGTCAAGGGATTTGCAGAAAAATATTGACGCATAAACCTAAGAGACACATACTGACAACATCCCAGTCTATCATCTGGTGCCACCTTTACACAATTCTTATGCACAGATGCTGTTCTGTTGAATGTGAATGTATAAAAAACCTCTTGCCAAACCTTGTTTTTTGTGTGGAAAATGGAGGGTGGAACAGCAAACATAACTCTAGAGCTCTGACCGGAGTATGGGTTTTCACTTTGTGTGTTTGAGTGGATGCCAAGTCTTTTGCAAAAATGTCAAAGGCTGAAAGAATTTCTTCAGGAACTAAAAGTACCTGCCTACATGTTATTGACAAGATAATGACAGAAGCCTGAAATATACCAGTAAATTTACAAAGAACTGACTGATTTAAGTACTTGGAGTCAAATCCAAGCTCTCGATCTTATTCAGCAACATTGGGGTGACTTAAAATGGACTCGACTTGCAGGAAACCAACAAACATGTCAGAGCTATTGGTTGGATGTACTAGTCTAATTTAAAGAACTTTGTTTATACAAGTAGAAAAATCCAGAAAATGAACAGAAAATATCAGTCTGTGTTTAATTAATCTAAACATAAGTTTTCACTTAGTTACTGAAATAAGGGAACTTTTCAATAATATTCCAATTCATTGAAAATGTACATTTGAAGTGTGACTTTATGCGTTTGTCAATCTTTATAAACTGTGAATTGTAGCTCACATGTTATGTTTAGACATGATTTCCTGACCCACATGCAGAATCGTTTACAAGACTCAGGTTTAGAAAATATTTAAAGAAGTATTTACTTACAATAGGTGCAAAGGAAATGTGCCCAAAGAAGGAACTCTTAGTGTTCGAGGTTCTCCTTTGTCTGAAGAGAAGAGGATTAAACTAGGCAAGGGGTATTGTAGCAAGGATGACTTAATTTATTAAAGAGAGCAGCTTACGGGTCTGAAGGCGAAAGGGAGTCATGGACGGAGGAATGTAGATCCTGATTGTGGTGTGCAGATGGAGGTTTGATGTAGGTCCTTATCCAGAGGTGATTTCAACCCTCTTTGAAAGACAGATAACTGTCTCTCAAAGAGGGTTTAGTGCTCAGAGGTTGGTCAAGAGAATCCATTATCTGAACAGTTTATTCATTTTTTTCCCCACAATAACACCTTAATTAGATGTGTTACAATATTTAATTTTCCTTTGGGATCAATAGCATTTTTGAATTGAATTATTCAACCAAGAGCACTGGAGGAATAGGGTAAGCTGATCCAAAGGTGGCAAAAAAGAAACATTCAGCACTTGACACTACCAACAAAACATAATCATGAGGTACTGAGCTGGTTGTCCTGCAGCTCCTTGTGATGAGGGAAATTGCAGACAGGTGTGAGATCTGTAGCAGGCTGCACACCCTATAACAAAGATCCTCTGTTCAGGGCGAAGACTCACTAAGACGAACAAAAAAAAAGAAGAACATCCACACCTCTGGATCAGGACATCACATTTTCCTTTCCTGGAGATTGTTGAGAATGAATAATTCTTTTTTTTACCCTTTGTCTCTTTTAGCTAGTTGCTAAGCTAAAGCTAAGCTATACCTAAAGGAAACCACATGTTAGGAAATGCAAATGGGAAATGCAACCGCTAAGGGATGACACACTAGATAACGCCCTCTTTGGGGCATAGCTCAGAGAGACAAAGGGAATGGGAAACCCATTCCCATGGCTGGAGTTAACAGCTATTTTGACTGTTAACTCTTAAAGGTAGCATGTCAGAATGGACCAGCTGTATTTTGGTATTAATAAATGGAATTCATGAATTCATCTCACTGACTCTTCTTCAACCTTATACATCATGAATTTAGCATGGAGAACGGATGATACTCCACAGGTTATCAGGCTTTTTCTTTATTGTTTTTTCTTCTTTCTATTAAGTAAGCAACAAATGTGGGCCTATGTATCAAGGCTTACAGCACAATTTTACAATTATTTTTCTTTTCATTATAACTTAGTAAATCATGAGGAAAGCTCACTTCAAATTCGAACCAAGTCAGTCCCATTCATTTAACTCAGAAGTCCTGTTCAATTCAGTAATAATGCAAAAAACCAGACTGGGTTTCACTTTGAAACAGTTCTCATTTTCAACTAAACAAGGAACAGTGGGCTACAGTGAAAATGATTGTACCCCTTTTAACAGGAAGAAACCTTCGACTGATAGAAGCTCAGAAAAAGTGTCCTTCTGTCTCATCCTGCTGGGAGTTGAGAGGACAGCAAGCAGAGAGGAAAACACTGATGCAGTTACCTATAAATTCCTGCTAGAGAAAAGATAAAATAAAACTGTGTTGCTTTTAGGCACTGGCATGTTTCCAGGATTAAGATAGTCCAAGCTGCTGAAATATAGTATCAAAACCCATAAAATCTTCTGCCATACTGTTCCCATAGTTTAAGACCTTTCTCGTTAAAAACAGGAGCTTCCTCTGCCCGTACTAAGTCCTCCCTCTCTTATTGTGGCACACTTGAGGTCAGCTGGCCTTAAATAAGGTGACTATGCATTTCCTTGTTTAAAGGAAAAACACATACACAATGGAAGTGTTTTTGTCACTAAATTAGGACAATTATGGTGTGAAATCACTTATACTCTTCAGTAATGAACAAAAGCAGTTATATCATTCATCTATTTTATCTTTGTGTAAATACATTCATACTATAAAAGCACAATATTAATGATTTTGAAAAGTGTTTCTTCTGCCTGAATTATTGTCTTTTAAATATAAGAACATGTACATAACCTTTTCTTGTCCAATGACTTTATTTATTTAATATTTAATAAGATGACTTGACCAATTAGTACTTGAGTATTGACTGGTCCGAGTACTTTTTTACTCTTCCTTGAGTAATTTCTTCTTATTTAACTTTTTCTTGAGCAAAATATTCAGAAATAGTGCTAATTCTACTTGAGAAAAATGTCTGGGTACTCTATCCACCAGTGAGATCTTGTGAAGAAAAAGTTGTATTTGCAGCTTAAAAGAACACAATATAAACACATCATAGGTCACTACAAATGACTTAGATGCTTCATACATAATTGAATGTGTAAAATATGTCAAATCAGCAAATTACTGTAATATCCAACTCTTCATCCTCTCTCCACACTTTTCTCCGGTTGGCCGTTGAGCTTAGACGTACACATCAGTAATTATTTTCATTACTTTATTATTATTTATATACTTACACCACATAATCAATATCTTCCTGAATGCATCAAATGTAAAGCAGTAAAAAGATGGGTTGGATAGTAAAAAGGAAATTTCTCAGACACTGGATAATTCTGAAAAAATCTGCATGAGCAAAGTGTAATTTATTTAAAAATTTGAATAATTATCAGACAATTTCTAAAAACTGAAAAAAAGCATGAAGAGGCACATAAAGAAGGTAGAACATTTATTTACCCCTATTCAGCTTGAATTACAATTGTGTCTTTTCAACACACAAAATCCTGCTAAACCATGACTCCATATCCAGGACATGCATAATGTGAAAAACTGACTGACTCCAACTTCCACTTTGTGCGCACATTAATGCACTTAGGAAAATTACATTTACACCCAGTGCACCACTGTTGCTCTGTCTGCCACTCAAGCTGTACATTTGCTTTATTTTATAAGTTCAGCACAGGGGGTTCATTCACATAAAAAACACTGACAGCTTCATCCTGGCAGGAGTACCAGGGTGGCACTCTACCAGTGATAAGACAAAGACAGAAAATAGAAAAAAAAAGCTGAGATAAAAGTAAAAGGCTGAGTATAGCTGGACAGGTGAACTGAGAGATAAAAGACATACTTCATATTTTTATGTTAGTTATACATGAGTCACTTTCTCCAGAGTAAGGACTTTAAATATCAAGGACTTTTTGTAAGAATGGATTTATCGGCATCACAGAGATGAGCTGAGCAGAGCAGAGCAGTCTTGGCATCTCTCTGCTTTTTAATGAAGTAGAAAGTCTCTTTCCTCTGCCTCATAAGCCAACCAATTAGGACACAGGCCATTGGGTATTGACCAATCAAAGTGCAGGCTTTAACATAAATGGGCTTGACTTTGATAGTGCTAATAAGTTAACGCAGTGTTACACTGCCTGTTTACATTATTTACATTAAATTGGGTGTTATGCAGAGGTGTGTTAACCTATTACTTCCCAGTCAATAATTTTAACAGATTATAGTTTAGCAAATCACAAATGTTGTGTAATAAAAACAAAAATTTAATTTAGGAAACTTGAAAATGAAGGTAGACAATATGGCAACAATATCACATTAACCTTTTTTAGCTATTAATCTTATTCTTTTCTTTTTTGTACTTAAAAATAGAGTTGTTAAAGAAAAGGTGTACCAAAGTATTCCCAAGCAAATTTTGATCACAATTTTGACAGTTTGTGTCGAGTTCAATTAACGTTTCTTAAGTGAATATCTTGGCACATCCTACTGGGAGGAGAGCCCTGGAGAGACCTAGAATATGTTGGAGGGAATGAAATTGTAATTTGGCCTTTAAACACCCTGGAATGGGCTAGATAGTCTCCCTGGGGTTAACAATGTTTGATTTCCCTCCTAGACAGTTTTCCCTGTGACCCAATCTAAGACAAGCGGAGGATAGTGAGAGTTTTTTAAGTACATATTTGAAACAGAATTTTCACTCACACCTAAACCTTTATGGTTAACTCAAAGAATATAATTTAATTTAAAAGGCTAACAACAAATAGTGGTTGGGGATGAAGCACTCTTGATGAACAAACAGGATGTAAATGTACAAAATTATTGTATTACTAGGACATATAGGATGCAAAATGTATTACATTATATTTATCAGGAAGGAATAAATATCTGCAAACCGAACACCAATTGGACCACACGTTCAGACTGCGGTGTTTTTACAATAAAAGATACTGTAAGATGTTTGAATACAATTTTAAAGATTTGGAGTTTCAAGCTTTTACTCTGAAGGCTTAAAGGAAGTTTAAAAACTATAGAGTAGACGTTTGTCCTAATGCTTGAGACAAAAAGCTTGGCATTATTCATTTGAATTTCTTGCTGAGCACAAACAGACCCTTGGTTACAATCCTCATAGTCCAAGCTGGCAAGGACTAAGACAAACCAGACCTTGAAGAGAGCACTCATCCAAATACAAGTTAACTTGATTAGCTTTAGCCACTAGGCAGATGGAGAGTGCTTGGGGAAGTAGATCAGTCATGTAGCTCATTTCTATTGGGAGGTGGGACCAAAACATCTTCAAAAAAACTTTCCTTCTCTGGCCCAAGATGTAGAATACAGCTACATTCAGTAGTGCTGCCTGGTGGTTTGAATATCCCTTCTCTACTTAACTTTGGTCAACAATAAAAAGACCCATTGTGTTCAATACACGGGTTGATCTAATGAATTTAAATAGTGATTGTTGTAGTATTAAAATAATAATGCTTTCTGAATATTAATATATTGATAAGGAAGTTAATCTGTGAATCACCCAGGCTTATAATGCTGAACCTTGTCCACCACTGAAAGAAGCTAAGGATCAGAACTGAACTGCATTTTTTTAATGTTAAATGGATGAAACAATTCATGTGCATTACTTACCTGGGAAAACAAGAAGGCAAGCCAGTGTAGGTGGTGGTTTAGATAATGTTCTGTGAGAATTCCCATCCATGTGGATGTTGCTTTGACAATAGTATTCCCTGATGGCTGTTGCCTCTTTCAACAAGATGCAATAAAATAACGCAATATAGTCTCTACAGTGTGTGCTTGAAATCCAAGTTGCTTGCCCAGAAACTTGAAGTTCTGTGCAGTTGAGAATAGTGCTGGAGCACCTTTGGGTTGCTGTTTGTCTGATTTCAAGCTAATTAGTATTGGGTAATTTCTTTTTCAAAGAAGAGAAATTAGGGCTAATAATTTAACTATTAATATTGTAAAGTATTAATCTAAAATATTTTCCTAAAATGGCAATATCTAAGAGAGCAGTAAAGGAAACCAGAAGTTTCAAGGTGAGATACGTCATTGCCATTAGAGTCAGATGGTTTAGTCGTTAACTTATTCATTCAAATACCACAGTTTGTAGGTATAAAAGAAAAACTCTCGCTATTTTAATGCCACACACAGTCAGTCAGTCATTTGATAATAAATGTGATAAATGCCAGAGTGGAATTGCATCGTGTTGCCAGTTTTGAGTTAATTCATTTGTGCAAGCACCAAACGGTGTGCGGTTTAGTTTTAGAAGAAGAAAGAAAGTCTCCTGTTATGGTAAAAGTGTTTTTATGGTTTGTACCACCTGTGTGATGTTTGTGTCCAAGCATCTATCCAGAAAATGATGGATTACACAGAGGAGTGAATTCAACTGTGGTCTGGGCGTAAATGTGGTGCCATGCGCGCATATGATAGTGGTTTAGAAAAATAGAGCAGCTCATTAGTGAAACACTTGTTTGATCACAGTTTCCCCGAGTTAATGATAGGAGTGAGCATGACCTGGTAATGGCGCTGTGGTATTTCAACATGTGTGAGCTCTCATGTAAGTCAGTCTGTGAGGGCAACATTGAATTATAGAGGCCGCAATAATAAATTATTTTAGAAAGTTAGGATATTTTTGCAGGTTATTTTCAATCCTGACTTGGTCAATTTGAGCATTGAATTTTAAGTTACTGCACCGGTCACATGTATCATGTCACTGTGTACCATTTGAAAACTGGAAGCCTTGGGAGATTATGACTATTTATGATGAGCTCTTGAATTAGCCAGAAGTAATGTTGGAAATTAGTCATTTTCTAGTGCGTTGGTCTCATCTACATAGCTTTACTCTAAACAAAACATCAAAATTCAAACATTAGTGCACATATTTATGTGAAAATATTTTTACCTTTTACTTCATAACCTCTATTTTCCATTGTTACAGAGTAGTAATATCTCATCCATGATGATTCCATGAAAACTTGCTATGGGTTGATTTTCTCTCATCCTCTCTTTCTTTAGCTCATCCAGCTGGTTTGCTAAGGTTAGGGGTAGGTGAGTTTCAATATTGATTGTTTCCCGTGAAGTTCAGAAGAGTTTGGCAAAGGGCACAGTTTCATATTTGTGAACAATTAGTTCTAGGCATGTGGTTTTTCATGTTTTTGGATTTGCTCCTTTTATTGTCACCTGGTGAAAACCTCTACACAGAACCCACATGTACTCTATGTAACATTACCATGAGAATCAGTAACCTGCATTTGATAAGGGGAAATCAAAGAAGATGGTCATCATTTATAGAAATGGAGCAAAACTCACTGATTATGAGATCATATAATGTTCATGAGTATTGAGTCTGAGAGACTGAGTCCAAGGTGAGTCTCAAGTATTTAGAACCCAATTACATGTCAAGTCGGAAGTCTTTCTTTTTGGGACATAACACGACTTCAGTCTGGATTGCAAAGTCCAGTTATCTTCTTTGTGGCAGGATAAACTCTGTATCCAGCCTAGTGGCCGGTAGCAAAAAAAATATGGTCTGTATACTCTACTGAAACAGAAAGTCATAAGTATCAAATGAGGCATTTGTAATTCCGTAACATAGGACTTTTTCCCCCACTGAATACATTTAATGGACATTTCTAATCTTTTCATTGTGAGAACATTTCCATTAAAAAAAAGTCTCTACTTACACACATGTTTACACATCTTTATCACAGCGTACAATTAATTTTAAGTTGAGATTTTAATTAAGTTAATATGAAATAACCAGATATGTTTGGCTAGATCCTCGGTAAAAATCAATCCATCAAAGAAGGCTGACAAGCTGCATTACGAGAAAAAGACATAGCGGTGCGTGGGAACATCGATTGTGAAGGCAACGAGCAAGTTAGCAAATTAAAGCGCAGCACTTCATGGCCTAGCTAGTTATCAGGAGAAGGTGCCAGTTATTGACTGATTCTATGCAGCAGATGAGAGGCTCGTTATAGACTTGGCTCAGAAACTAAACCACAGAAATACACGGACAGTTTCACGTGAAATCATTTCAGCACACTCATGTGCGCACGCAGGCAAAAACCGCACTGACATGCCCACACGCATACTCAGCCCTTCCATAGCACATGTTACACACCCGCACCCCTTAAACAGACACACACACACACACACACATCCCCCCCTGTAATTATGCAGCCGTTTTATCCCTTCTCCTTGCCCTCACAGATAGAGCAATTCTGCCAGCTCTGTCTTCACAGAACTGTTTTATTAGCATACCTCTATAATCACAGCTCAGTGCTTTATAGTGTATATAAATGGCATTGCTGCGTCGTTGTGTTGGCATATGGTTAGTATCTTGCTGACACCACAGTCTTATTTGCTCATTGAATGTCAGCAGAAGAGAAGAGCATCCCGTTTTCTGCAGGAATGAATTAGGGCAAAACGGTGTCAAGATGAAAATAGCAAGAAAATGTGGGAGAATGGAGAGGTAAATGTTACACACAGAGGGTGATATCTTAAAGAGATGGGTGAAGAGACAGAGATTAGGAATGGCATATGAGCAGAGGAATTGAGGTATGAGGGGAGGATGAGAGGAGAAGCAATGATTACTCAGTCATGATGGTAAGGGAAGTGCAGAAGGCTTTCATTCTCAAATGAGAAAACATCTACACTAAATAACACAACAGGTTGGCTGGCAATGATTCAAACAGGTGAAGTTTTGCATAAAAAAACTTTTCCTGTTTTTTATGGTCACAGATGGAGCGTTTGATGACAAAAGAACTAGAACACTTTTGATTTTCTGTACCACAAAGGAAACTTAAGGTAAAACACATTGTTCTCTTTCATAAACTCTGATTAGGGATTACATGTGGCTTGTTTTTCTTTATTGATATACTCATACAAGTGTTTGAAAGATATTACATATTCTTAGCTGGGTCACATTTATTTCTAATCCTTTATGAGACAACCAGGTTTTTCAAAACCGGTTTCCACAGTACATCCTTAACTTTAAGAAATTATGTTGGGAACTGACTTGATAAACTCTAACAAAGTAGTGCATAATTGTGGATCTGAATAAAATTTGATACGTGGTTTTCATAATTCTTTATAAACAAATTCCTGAAAAGTCCATTGAGCATTTATATTAATGCACATTTACTCTGTGGTGTATCCCTAAAAAAATCAATTGGCTTCAGAAGTTCAGAAGTTACTTAATTAGTTTAATTAAGTCCATCCGTGATGGATCTCAACATAAATACAACTTTTCTGGGAGAATTTGTATATATAGCAACTATTAGTTTGGGACTCCACTAATTGGACCTTTATGGAAGACCGGCAAAAAGAAACTTATCATTGAATGAAAGTCGAAGGAGTCTGGTTACAGCTCACCACAGTAAGCAACACAGCTCACTTTTAAAAGAAAGTATACTGAACAGATTAAACCAAAACTGAACTATTTAATCTACATGCAAAATGTCACATGTAAAGGGGAACCCATGTTGCTCATCACCCTAAACACACCACACTCAGAGTGAAACAAGGTGGTGGCAGAATTATCCTGTGTGGATAATATCAGCATTGCATAAAGTGAATGTTGAGGAACCATAAATAATGGGCACAAAAATACATCCCTGTGGCACTCCACAAATAGCTTGAGAGAAAAGAATGCATCCTAATGTGAGTAAGGTTATTTTTACTCCTGGATTCAAAGACCGTTTGAAATAACATCAGATTCCAACTTGACATTCATCCAGAAAATAGAATAACTTTTTTTTGCAAGAATGTTGTTATTTTCTAATAGGAAAAGATGCTGCTAAATAATCTTCAAGAAACATTTCCCCTCAAAATGGGATGCAAACAAGAACTTGAAAACAATTAGTTCTTATAGAAAGATTTAATGAAACATGTTAATTTGAGTAACACAATCACTTTTCAAGAAACAAAGCCTCTACAACTAAATAATGTAATCTCTAATTCTTCTCTTTTCTGCTTTAGATAAATGTGTGTTCTTCATAGCCTTCCTTCTGCCTCTCTGGCATCCATCTATTTCAGATTTTGGTGGAATTTGTTTGATTTTCTCATGTAGTAAAAGAGAATGCATGTGTGTATATTCCTCTAGTGAGCACAATGCATATAAAGATAATGACATTTCCAGTATAGTTTAGTCTATGTGTAATTTAGTCCTAAGTGACTTGACTCCCACTTAGGGAGTGTTATTTGTGTAATTCTTTGTGTTGTGTGTGGGTGTGAAGAATACAGGTGGCCAAATATTTTATTGATGTAATAAATTTTTCTCACGGCTTCTTTTAAATCTTAATATTGTCCATACTGGACTTTAAGAATCCCAGGAATAATTAACTTCTAATCTCTTTGTTGTTGTTTTTTTTTTTTTTTACATTTTTTTACTTCAACTTTCTTGTTTGCTCCTTCCAATAACATTTATTGCATTTTCAGTCCACCATGTTCTTTCAATCATAGTATCTGTTATATATTACAATATTATAGCTATTTATTTTGTAAAAAAAAAGATGGATTCATGACTTCACTTAAATATTTATCACAAAATGTACACAGAAACTAGGTGATATGTCATAAATAGATTTATCTGTCTCAGCTAAGATAAAAAGAAATTATTCAAACGCAGCAGATTGCATCAACCCTTTGAGCTTGTTTTAGTTGCCGAGGTGAGCAACTCAGCAGATCAGCAGCTGCTGATAGGAGTTTTACAAGCACAAAACTATGCTTGAGCATTAATGCATAATACTAAGACAGCTGTACCTTCACAGATAAGCAGCTGGAGGAAACAGAGTCTAGGGTGTTGATATTTAGATTGACAACAGAAATGATAAAGATGTCCAGGATTCTACAGATTTTTTTGACTGGTTATTCATTGGTCTTGTTTTCAGCTTCCTTCAATAAGGACACAAATTTGTTTGAAGCTGAAGCTTTGGAATGAGTTTTGATTTGTTTGCCAGTTGTTTAATTTCAGATAGCTCAGTGTGATTAAACTTGCACCATTTGTAAATCAAATATTGATAGATCAATTCAAATGCCTTTATTCTATAACAACTAACTTTAAGGCTTGATTCTTCTCAGCCTGAGAAAAGGCATTATTGTTTCTTTTCTTTTCTTAAGCAGGGGTTAGCAAAGCTGGCCAGAGTTGATGAGACGACAAAAAGAACTTAACACATGACAAAATTGAAAGAAGCTGCAAAATTCTTTACACTGTCAATGGTTCTAGAATGCCCCAGTTGCTGATTTTGCAGTGGCACAGTGGGTTATAATTTTTATCTTATAACTGAATCACAATTACTACTCTGAGCAAGCATTTTCTATTTTGATACTAAAGGCGTTTGATCTTTCTGTGCTCAGTGGGCACACTGGTGTGCTGTATAGTGCAACGAGGAAAGCCATTTAATTTGAAGTTTGCGTGTTCTGGTCTGAGATCTCTGACGAATCTATAAAAAGGGAAGCATTCAAGAGTCATTTGGGAGTTCAAACCTCTAAATTGTGTGCAGACTCAAGTCAAAAGCAAAAAATCCATTAAGTTGCCTGAAATTGAAAGACTGGATGCTCTTAAGACTTCAGTGCCTTCTTCCTATTTCTACATCCCTGAAACTACAAAGACTGTCTATAAATATATCTGATAGCTGAGAGAAATAAATGACTTTATTGGATGACAGGAATCAAAAAAAATAAAAGAACAGAACCTTACAAACCCAGTGGATAGCAGTAAATATGAAACATTTACACATCTTTACTAAAATACCAGAGTTTGTATTGGAAAGACTTGACTAAAACAAAGACTTTAAAATCTTTTTCCATATGTAATGTGACATATAACTTATTTTTAATCCCACAGCTTGAATTGGTAGTACTTTTACAGTCTGCCATGTAAAAGTTCTCAAAATCCATGAGACTGCTTGAAGAATTTCTCCCTCTCTTTGGTAGACAAGCCTGAGAGGACTGTGTACCAGGAAGAGCCTCAAATTTTCAATCAGATTTTGTTCTACTCTATTTTTCTAAAACTTCACTTTTTTTCCTCCCAAGTGACTCCTCACAGTGAGGCCGAAGAAAGAAATCTCTCCTCATCTTCAGCTTCCTAGTAGGAACCTCAAAGTTTCTGATCAAAACACGCAGGATTAAATGTTTCAGATTCCATCCTTGTGGTCAAAAGTCAGATCCATCTGAAGAAAAGTAAACATTCAAGTTTTTTTTTTAGTATTATTATTCTGAGTTATTCTACTAGGTTTGAGAAAAGATTAACCAGATTTTTCTTCAGGAAAATAGGCTTCTGTCTTTCAATTCTATTCCTTTGTCCAGACATGTGGAGAATGCACAAGATTGTTGTCACATATAGAACACAAATATACTAACCAGAAATTTCTGCAGCGGTCTTTTGATCCCCATCATTGTAGTCAGTCACTTGTTTGCCAGAACAAATACTCTCCGTTTTAACCCAGATACTATCAGATACTCATTTTATTTGACCTAATTTGTCCCTGTTTTTCCCAGTCCATCTCTTGCTCTTTCTTATCACCTTGTGTGCTTGGTATCCTTTGCTCCTAAAATTCAATACTCAAATATATTTTTCACCAATCTTGGTTTATTTTTCCAAATGCCTAAAAAAATTTAAATTTAGCACATATATTTAATGACAATCACATTTTTAAACAAATTATTTGATTTCAAACCATTTTAACTTTATGTCTGCCTAAAATCTCAACAACTTAGATGTAAGGAAATCTAAGAGCTCATTAAGTCAATGAGATTTAATGCTTGCTGTAAGAAACACATTGGCAACAACTCAGAATGGGCAGTGACAGATTGGTTTAGACTACACATAAAGCTTTGGTTTCCTCTGCTGCAAACAGAAAATTCTTGATACATAAAGGAAAGAGATCTGAAGCTAAACTTGATTTTTTTTTTTCTTTGACTGTTGCAGCAACAGTGTTTGCACAACTTTGGCATTCTTTGTCTGAAGTTCACTCTGTCTTTCAGTCTGTTTATCTATATAAGGCTGGCCACAAATAGGGGGAAGTTTAGGAAAACTGGAGCTCATGGGCTACCTTTGGCAGCTATAGCAGTTAGCTTTTAAGAAAATTAAAATTTGTCATGATTTACAAATCACTTCATCTGTTTTAAATTCATGGGAGGAAAGACAATATCCAGTAAGACAGAGAAAGCTCACCTTATATTCTAAAAGGAAGAAAACTTTATTTTTAATGTTTGCATGTTGGCAGCAATATGTCAGACCACAAAACACAGTACAAAATTGCTCTGTGTTTAAAAGTATAAAAGTTTATAGTTAAATAAGTGGACACAGTTAAAAATAAATGCATCATATAAAATAATGTCTATATCCAGTAATTATTGCAGTCTTTAACGGTCTTTAGCAGACAGTGAAATGGAAGATTCTTTATCAGTCAACAACCTTATAACCTGAACCAAGCAGTTTCAATGATTAAATCAAACAAAACACAACAGAACACAGTGAAATAAACAAACAAAAAAAAAAAAAAAACAATATTCAAATTGTTTATTCTAAGCTAATTTGCTAATTTACTTCCCACACATACCGAGTCATCCTTAAAAACCATAAGATCTCTGAAAAAGGGAAACCAAGCGGCATGGTCACAGGGGTTTTGGTAAACAGGTGCAGTTAGCCACTCTGCTAGCTGCAGGCCAAGGACGGCCAGGGTGTGGTTATTAGGGTAGCAGCTGCACAGTGTGTTTGTGGCTGATTGGCAAGCGGCTTCGGAAAAAACAATGCGGTTGGTGATCGTTTTCGCTTCTATATTTTTGGTGATCAGTGATCACCAAAACCGATCACCAAGGCTGCTAAATGAGCACATGCAGGCTCATTTAGCAGCCTGCATGTGCAGCTGGTCTCTTCTTTCCTTCACACTGCGCAAGTGCGCAGCAACAAATTCTAAGTGATGTGGCTTCGGGGGTGAAGCACGTCAAAATGCATCAACACAATGAATCTAATATGATGTTTAAAAAAAAAACAACATTTGACGGAGTTTGGCTACATCCAGGCTCACTGCAAGGGACATCCGGGGCGGCCAGTAAAGCAGCGCAAAGCTACCAATACTCACCCGGAAGAGCATCACGGTGTTACAGGCCCAGCCTCTCCCTAGGGGGGGCGGTAGAGAGCAATGAGTAGGAGCACGGAGAAGAAGAGTGAAGCGTGTTAGCTGTTAGAGACTCCAGCGGTGGAGTGGTTGTAGTTGTCCTGTTTTGCCAAGAAGAGAAATAAAGTTCAACAAGTTCTTCATCTGCCTCCTCCTTGTTTTGCCGCCAGCAGAGCAGAGCCTATGAGCTTGTTACTAGCAAACCAGCCGAAATGGACACCAGCCTGTTCTGGACTTACCAAGGTAACAATGTTCAGAAAGCTAAACAAATAACCCGCTGTTGGACCGCCGCTACGCGCTACAGGTAGTAATATTTTGCTGTTTCTTCTCCACCTGCAGTGAACTCTCACACCGAACGCCTGCTTAGAGCTGCAGCAAGTAACTTAAGCAAACAAAAACAGATTTTACATATGTATTAAAACTTTCACTATGTAATAACATGAGATAGATCATCTCTAAAAAACAATCGATGCCTGTGTTCTGTGTTTGGTTGCTTGATTATTTTGTTGTGATTGTTTTGCCTGTGTTCGCAGTCCATATTTAGTTGAGCTTTGTGGTTTCCGTTCCTGAATTTGTAGTGTGCTCTCTATGTGTATATCTCATTTGGGTTTGAGACCATATTTTTCCGCAGATTTCAGTGTGTTCATTTATGTGTTCATGAGACATTTTCCCTCAGTTCAGGTCCCCACTCAGCTGCAGCATATTCTGCTGATTGGACTCATCTGGTTTCTTTGTCACTGACTTTATTAATTGTAAGCCAGTTCATTGCCTTCATTTTTTGAAAATACTTCAGTTTTTGAAAAACTGAAGTATTTTGAGTTCGTATTTGCCAATTTGTCATTGCTTCTCATTACCCGTTGCTCCTGCCAGGTGTTCTTTGCTTCATGCTGTTCTTCCATTTGTTTTTCTGTGAGTTTATGGACTTCTCTGATTAAAGATCACTTTCACAATCTGCTGATTTTCTATCTGCATTTTGATTCAACATCTATATATCCAAATATCCTGCAAATGGAGGACATCAGTTAGTGTCAGTGAATGTCAGCTGGACAACTTAAGTCACCAGTAATATCTGTTTGTTTAAGTCACATAACATTCCTGTAATGAAAAGCCTTTGCAGTTGGTTTCATGTAATATTATAATTTTATGAGAAACTGATATTTACTTTGAGATGTCTTTCTTGCTGTTTCATCATGAAGCTCATTTTGTTCAGAACATGTTCAATAATTGCTTTCCCTGTTTTTTCCTGTTCTTTTTTTCTATTTCCTGTGACTTTTATGAGTGAAAAGACTTTTATGAGTTAAGTGACTTATTTGCTGTTTCTGCACTTGTGTTTTGGTGCTCAGTCTTTTACAAAATTGCTGAAGTCTCCTTTAATAAACTAGACTTTGTAATGAATCTACCTCAAACACACAAATATAGCATAGAACCATATAATCCCTGATGTAAATATATAATTTCTATATCAATCCTAGGTTAACATGTCTAAAAGTGCTGCTTCCTTCTGGTGATAAGTGGCTCAGTCAGAGTTGCTGGGTGTGTTTGAGAGAAAGAAGCAGAAGGGAAAAGGAAAGCCTGGTGAGCCTGATGCTGGTGGCAAGATGGAAGCCAAGGGCCAGAGGGAAAGAGATGGTAAGCCCTGAGTGACAGCAGCTTAAATGTGTGGATTAGTACAGTAATAGCAAACTAGAACCACCCAGTAGAAACACTGCAAGCTGCAATATGAACCATACGAAAGTGCCTAATCAGAACAAGTTTAAGAAAATTTGGCTATAAAGCCAACAAGTGATGATTGTGTAATGTGTAAAGTACAATTTTTTGTTCCTAAGTTTTGATTGGAATATTGACAAGGACCATTGGGTTGATAGGACAACACAAAAACTTTTGAGAAACATGTAAAACCAATTAAGATTATTTAGAAAAGAAAGAAGCTTGCATGCTGCTCTGACAGAGACAAGTACACAGATTTTAGACTGTCCATTCTGAGGTACAGCAAATTCAATCCATACTCTGTCCTGCTCTCAATTTTTTCTTGATTTTTTCCTCAATATCGACGGTATGAAGAACAATTCCTTGCAATTTACTAGAACAAATAAATATGACAAGTAGTGGTGGGAGAATCATGGTTTTCACAAGGGAAAGGTAAGCTTCTCAGAAATAATTTGAAGATGGATGAAGCAAAATACGGGGCAATCATGGAGGAGAACTTGTAGGCAGCAAAACATTTCACACTGGTGGAGATTCATTTGGAAGCAATGAAACAACACGAAACTCAAACCCACCAGCTTATTTAGATGGTTCTGAAACTTTCTATTAAAAATGCCATCTTAAATGCAACATTTTCAAGGTGGGCCTTATTCTTTGCTGTTATTTAATAATGGATCAAATATATCCATGTGTTAAAATGTCCCGGTCAAAGTTCAAATCTAAGTCAAGCTGAGAATATGGGGCAAGATCTGAAAATGCTGCTCATAGATGTTCTCTATCCAAATCAAATCATCTACATACTGGGCTGGTTAGTCTGTCTTATTATTATTATTATTTAAACACCTATTGTCACATGTGGAATATATATCAATTTAACTGAATACCTTTCTGATAAGTCTTTACATGTGTATATGTGTTGATTTCCTTGATCCTTGGTCAAATTCTTAACTTCCTTCTTCATTTTTCTTCTGCATTGTATGCCTGTATCTTGTATCACTCCCATGGCTTATTATATATGGCTGTAATAACCAACAAAGAAGAAATGCAATGAAAAATAATATTTGAAAAAAAAAATGGTCATGGAAGAGTAGGTGGAGAGAACCAGAAAATGAATACAACCGGGAAAACAAAGTCGTCTTTTATCTCTGCTCTTGGGAGTTACTGACACACTGAGCTGCTCTCTCTCACACACATATTCTCTATGTGGATCACAACAAAAGTATTTCTCATCACGGAAAATTAACATCTTTTTCTCAGTCCTCCCTTCATTCTCTCTCTGGTGGATTTTTCAATGTCTCTTCCCATTCAGAAATTGACCATAGGGCTGTTTTCTAACATTAATTCCCCAAAAAGAAAGAAAAAACAACAGAATACTTTGTGAAATCAATTGGACCATATACTGTACAAAGAGAGAGTGACATGCTGCTTGAAAGTTTTTTCCTATCATTTTTATAAAAATGTTGATAATCAGATTTCAAAATGAACAATGATCTCATTGTAAAATAAAACTAAAGGCATTTATCTTGAAAAGATATCACAAATGTCACATTGTTACCCTCGATGTTTCTGGCCTCATTTGATAGATTTGTGACGAAAAGTGAAAATGAAGCAGGGAGATACTAGACTTTGTTTTTCTGTTGAAAATTGAAAATGGCTAAATGTAATGTCATATGTCTTGATTCAATGGCCTTTGTGATTTCCATTTTTCTGAATTCTGTATTTTGGGTCTTCTTTTTTGAGTTGTTTTTGTGTTTTTTATATTTTGATCTGTTCACTTAGTATTCATTGTTCTTCTAGTCATTCCATGCGGCTGTGCTGCCATAATCTCAGTTTCTAACTTTTGTTCCCCACTCAGTGCCACTCACTTTTTTGATTGTACTCACCTGGTTTCCGTAATATAATCATATCTCCAGCATAAAAACTCCTGGGTTTCTTTCTCTTAACTGCTGGATCCTATTTTGTCCCCGTGGTTCATGTGTGTTTCCCTCATGTTTTTATGAGTTTTGAGTTCCATCATTAAATATGATTTCCATCATTCTCCTGCGACTTCCCTCTTGCCATTTGGGACAAACTCAACACACACCAAACATGACACATTGAGGTTAACAGAAGACACACACATGTAACACATCATTTTATAGTAAAATCTCACAGCCATATTTATAAGAATGCCACCGCTATTATGAAAAATGTTGCATGAGGTTGAGGTTGCATTGATTATTTGACATGTGGATTTGAGCTGTCTGAACAATTATGTTGCTAAAACTGATCCCTGTTACTCTTTCTGCTATAATTGCATAATGTTTGTGTTCCCAATATGCATTTTATTTTAATAAAATCTGACCCAGAATGTGTGTGTTTACTTGTTTCTCTTTTCTGGACAGAATTTCTGATGAAGCCAATAATGGTAGAGGGTTCGTCCCCAGTCTCTCTAGTCAGATTCATCTCCTTTTTGCAGATTCAGTTACATTGGAATCACCTCATGGCTGGTAGTCTGCAGTAGCCAGTTACGTTGACCGACCTAGTCAGATGTTGTGTGCCCGTGATTTGGCTGGCAGCAGACTGCATTTGTTGATTAGCCCGTGGATTTATGTTAATAGCATCTCAACTTCCATTTTCAAAAACCGTAGTTGTTGCTGAGATGGTGAGCTGCAAATCAACAATTCCATGGTCAACCTTGAGGTCTAAACCACTTTATCAATAGTGGTGGAAGAATGCATACAGCAACAAACAAAGAAACCTAAAGGTTTCAGAGAAACTGACCCACCGCATTCAACTAGTAAACAGGAGAGTTGAAGAACTAAATTACATTTTCAAGGAGTAATCAGAAATCAACTTATTTTTTCAAGGTGCCATTACAGGATACATATATATATAGTATGATTTGCATTGTATGATTAAATTAATTTAATTTGACCGAAAGAAAGAAAAAAAAAAAAGTTTTTAATCATATCCAATCATGAACTAAATTGTGGTCCACATTTGAAATGAATTTGGACCATATTAGACACGTCTGTCTTGACATGAGATTTATTTATTGGGAATTGGCACCAAATGAATAAAGTAAGTTCACCTGAACTAAGCTGTGTATGAAAACTGGTCACACAGTGCCATTGTCATTAAATAATATTTCTTAGAGGTGTCTGAAACTAGAGTATTTACTGTTTGAGAGATGAATGGTTAGCTGTGCAGCTAGATTGTTGTATTATTAGACACAACACCACAGACACCCAATGATTATTTGAATTTTTGGGAAGCTTAAATGAGTGCTGCGAACATCCACAGACAGACGCACAACCCCACACGATAGCAACAGGGGAGTCCTTATGTAGTATGCCATAAATCAAAGTCTTCCCTTAAGCAACTTCAGGGGTAACTGAAACAACAAAGGATCTGACTATCTGTGAGAAATGAAACACTTGGAGTCAGTGGAAGCTAACATAAAACATTAAAACTCACTTTGGTTTGCAGTGGGTCATGTTATTCTACAACGAGAATAAAACCATTTACTATGAAAAGGTTTTTTCTATAACAAAGTATATTTTTAATGACAGCAACACAGATTTGTTGTAGTGTCAATGCGTCTGAGTATTAATTGAGAGTTTGAAATCAGAGCTTTTAACATTAGAACATTAATACATTTAATTTATACTGCTGTTGTGATGTCATTTTGTGTAGCAGAATTACAAATATATTTTTATAGCTTTACCCAACACAATAAAAAAGTCAAGGTAATAGCAATTTTTATGTAGTAACCATCATGCTATTATTTATGTTTTTGCTTCCTTGGATTCACCCATTTGTGATGCAGCTAATATTTAGAGTAGAGTAAATTTACTGGATATAATTTCCAGTTTGCAAATGTTGCTGATTATATTGATATCTTTGGTATCAGAAAGTGATGCAATCAAACAAAGATAATCCCTGAAAAGGGCATTAAATGTTGAGAAAGCAACCATGATCAATTCATGGTCTTTCTCAACCTTTTACATGAAAAGGAGAAAGTTAAATTCTTAACAATTCTTTCAGCCTGCTTAATGTTGGTTCTTAAGTCTTTCAGTAGCAACAGAGGTGCCAATGAAAATAAAATGCTTTTTTATGACCAAAAAGCATAATTTCACATAAAATTGCTAAGCTCAAATAACACTCTATTTTTGCTTAAATTTTGCATAGAAGCCAGTTATGTTCATGTCTTCTTCAGAGGTTTTCATGTAATTTCCTTCAGTAGTTTGTGGTGCAGCACCACCACCAAAGACAGCTGAATAGGTTTTTCAAAGGGTTTGGTTTGTTTAATACAGTGCAGAGTGAAAGCAAACCACACTAACTGAAAATGTAAAAAAAATGTTGCAATTTGGTCCCCAATCAAACCAAGTGTGCCGGTCTATCAGATGTGAAAACACCATAAAAGGCGATAGTAAGAAAAAGGCCCTCCACATGTTCACAAATATTTCTGCGGGAGCTTTTTTGTTTTGATCATTTAAAAAGCCATGGAATAATATTGCTACTTTACCTCAAAAAGAGCAATATCTATTGTTCTTGTCCATTTCATTGCAGCAGAAATATCTTATTGAAGAAAAATTGCAAGCGGTGACATGAAAATGCTGCATTTAAATCTTTGGCTTGTTAAAATATTAAAGCAGACATGGCTAAAGCTTCTTTTAATGAAACTGACACTGTTTGGTCAAACTTTGAGCAGGTTAAGGTTTGACTAAAGATCCTAAACTCACTTTAGCTGTTAACACAAAATAATGATGGCTGAGCTTTGTTCTGTGCTGTCAATTCTTTGTTTCACTTTCTCTTTGCAGCTTTGTGCCCCAGAAGTTGTACAAGTACAATATCAAAACAGGATTAAGATTACTTGCACCTCCAGCTATGCATGTTGGTCATAAGCTAGAATAAATAATGCTCTTGCTGGCAAGCCTAAAGGGTTTCAGTCTCAAGGCAGCAATGCATAAATTACATGTAATAAATTGTTGCTTGGATTAAACATTGCAGCGCAAATGTGAGTGTCACAGAATTCTTTGATGATGGATTCACCAGCAGCAAGAAGGAAGCAGAATGTACACAAAACAAAATTTAACGATGATCAATACAGGCTATAAAATAGATTACCACAACCACTTCTTGAGGTCAAGGTGTCTGACCAACATCAATGCAGAAGTTGTAATGAACATGTCTGGTTGTCAATTATTCCTGTGAAAATATTTTTGATCAGTTTTTATTTATTTTTTGGCTTCATTTATTTAGACTTTCCCTTGGCAGTAAAAACACCCTTTTAAGCAGAAGTCATAAGTTTGAAATTTGCAGGAAAATAAACAAGTAAAATTAACCCAGTGAGAGTCAATATAATTCAGGGACACCTTCCAGTTTATGATTAGCAGTTGCACTGTTTAGTTACAAAACTCTTTAAAGGAGTTACAACAGAGTTACAACCATACTACTATTCTAATGGCAAAATACAGCAAAATATGTCTATCAGGTTCAGAAGAACGTTCTTAAAGCGATATCAAATTGACGACAACCTTTTTGCAAAGTTGGTGTCAAAACTATCAAGGAAACCAATTCTTTTTCTTCATCAAAATATGACCAGTTTTCAATACACCATATATTTCTGCTAAATCAAAATAACACAAACAGCTTCGGTCTTTGGAGAAGTGATGCCTTGTTCTGGCTATCGTCTATATTTTGTGACATTACTTAGTCTATCACCCAATGTTCCCACCCTGCCTAACATTCATTTACTTCCTGGTTGCCTGTTCATGAAACTCTGTCCTTTTCTCCTACTTGTTGTTTGTTTTTCTGTCTCAACATTCCAGGATTTTCTGTTTTCCAGTAATTACCCTGGGTCCTTTAAATCTAACCTTGACTTATTTTTTTTTCATTTATTTATTTAGTTTTTTTTACCCTGTTGCTGCAGCTCTATTATTGGATTTGTCTGTTTGAATTTCTGGGGACCAGATCAAGGTGTGGCTGCATGGCCTATGCTCTCTCTCTCTCTGGCTGGAGTCTTTTGAATCAGAGATTGTAGATTTAAACAACTATAGACCTAAGCTCTCAAAAAAGGTAACATATTTATGTTTGCTGTACAGAGCAGTTACCACTTTTCCCCTCCTTCCAGGTCACCCTAACATCGGTTTCCTCCCCTCAAGAGTGTCAAAAGTGTTTTGAGACATTCTTAGTAGTTTTGGACAGAGAAGTAGAGTGTATGAGAAGCTCAGCAGATTTGCAGTTCAACCAGATGTTTGCTAATGGCTGCTGCTAGTCTGGAGGAGCTGTGTTGCGAAGAAGTGGGGGAAGTCGCTTTATGAGAGCAAGCGTTTAAACACCTCCATCAGAGATTCAACTGTTTCTCAAACATGCATGAAAGAATCAAAGCAGCACTCCATGTATGTATGCATTATGACGAGATAACATTATAATATGATATAAAACTCAAAAACAGTCAATTGTACATAATTTCTTCCTCTAAAGACTTGACTTTTTGTTGGGGGATAAAGCCTTGAGACGTGATTTGGATGTGTCTCTCAAAGACATTCGATGTTCAAAATGCTTTTTGAACGTTGTTGGAGACATGCTGTTTGATTTTGATTGGTGAGGCTATTTTAAGAGCAGATCTGGCTTTGCATCTAATTTCAGACTGAGAACATGCAGCCCCTGGTTCGGGTGCAAATAGCTTTATGAATTTGGACGTCAGTCTGTTAGTCTTAGTGTGGTCTTAGTATAAAGAAATGTTGGTGGGAGAGCAGACCGTGTAATAGGAAAATGACAGTGATTTGTGCTATTACTGAAAAAAAATAATTTCCACAGAGGAGGCAAGACGGAGAAGAATTATAGTAGAGAGATAGGTAGCAGAATTGTAAGACATATAGGTGAATAGCATAAGAAAATTGAAAGTGCAGAACAAGTATGAAAATAATGGTTAAGGGAGGAGATTGATTTGAAAAGGTGAGAGGAGGTAAGAGACACTATAACATGATGGAAGATGGTAGCCTCCTCATTCAGTTCCTAAAACTGGGGGTTAAAGTGTTACTGTGTGGATTACAGTGTCTGTGAAAACCAACTAAGCGTGTAATAGCAGATACTTTCAGTCGTATTCTTTATCTTTCTTCCTCCCCTCTGACCAATCATTGTCCCCCTCTTTCTTCTTTCTCCTACACAGTGGCCAGCAGATACCCTGCTGAGAAGAGTTTCAGCATCAATAATAACGTGGGAGGGAAAGCGAATGGAAGCAGGGGAGAGGAAGAAATATTGCTTTCCTCCTCATGGCCTCAGGGAGTTCAGCAGAGTTCGGAACTTCAGGGGCTGTGAGCAAATGCAATACATAAAAAGCCTGATGTGGACCTATTTAAAAGAGTATGGCAGGTATACTTTATCAATAAAAATAAGTGTTGGGAAGAACACCAGAATAATGGTAAGAATTTAGTTTGAATAAACAAAATTGAGTGGGGAAATAAAATAAGTAAAATATAGGGGATAACAGTAAAAATGTTGGTTTTGGTATTGCAGCAAAGGCAGCACTACAAGCTCTCCCACAATATACACACTTTTTTGTAGATACATTGCAGCAAAGACCTCAGTAATTAAAGGGGTGGTATTGTATATTTTCCAGGCACATGGTGCCATTTTATAGCAATCAAGTAACTTTACCATCAGTTGATATGTGCTGTATAACAAACATAACTTAAGAGAAATTTGGCTTTGCAATTTGACTCCTTAAAATTGGCCTCTGTCTCTTTGAGAAGCTCCTCCTCTTTTCACCATGTTGCTACAATATATTTCCATTACAGCAGTTATTGGTAGAGTTAGACTGAGAAGTACTTCGTATGATGAACTCAGCAGCCTTGCAGAGTCACCAGGTGTCTGCTAATTTTGTCTGCAAAGTCTGTGGAGCTAATTGGGAAAGTTTGGGGGAGGGGTTCATTGTCAATGATTTTCTAGACAGAGAAATGTCCTAGAATGTGCACCCACCACCTATTTTTCTCTTAGATTTTGAAGGTAAATTTTGACCTTACTTACTTTTGTTATTGCAAGTCAGCTGAACACTGGTTTCCCAATGATGCACCTTCTAAATATAGAAATAATACATTTCTATGCACCCAGACTAAAACACCAAATCATTCTGTCGTAGTGTCTGACTGTTTGCCAAAAAAAAGAAGAAAAAAAAAAAATGAAAAACAGGTGATACTGCAGAGATAAGTGCTTTCATTTAGCTAAGGCACAGTGTAGCAAGGGGAGACCGATTTTTAGAACTTATACCTATTTTCCTCTACCAAAATTAAATAACATTGGCAATGAGACTTTTTCTGCTGAAAGCCACTTTGACTATATAAGAGATTAAACAGAATTTTCCGGGGTCCCTGGTGATATTGGAGCAAAGGCAGCAGGTGGTTGGAGATGGAAATTGCATTTATTAAAGAGTGAAAGGTGGCTGTAAAAGGAAATTAAAGTTCCCATGCGAGTATGCTGTAACATGGCGACGATCTTAAATAGCTGTTCAGGCCTTTCCGTTGAGGTCTTCTGAGTTGGTCAGACTATGTTTAAATCATTTTGTTTATATTGTTTCTTCTGATTCCGTTTCATCATTCACATTTCATGATGTACATACACAATGTATGTAGGTGTTGTCACTAGCACCAGGCTTAAATTTCATATCAGTAGCACCATTGTGATGTGTTAAATACTTGAATTTTAGCTTTTTTTATTTTTTTTCTGGTAGACACATTAAAAAAAAAACATGCAGAAAAAAATAAGATCATGTTCCAAGGTGAAGCCGCATACAAGGTATTATGCATATATACAGTATGTGACCTCATTTGTTAGCATGCTAATTTCATTAAATACCTCAGCATCACATGAGTGTCTTTGAATGTAATAGCAATGCATGCTGAGTGCCCTTGAGCAGTAAAATGTAGCATTTTTTGCTCCTTCTGCTTCTCTAACTTTACTAGCAAAATAAGCTTCTGTTTTTTAAGCTGGATTTGATTTAGTTTTGTAATTTGTAATTCAGTAGTGTTATTTTTGTAAAAATGGGAAAATGGAGATTTTTGGACAAGCAGCAAATGGACAAGAAGCACGAACAACAGAAAATGTTGTATGTAAAAGTATAACTAACAATTATTTTTTGATTCACTTAATGCTAATTTATCTCTTTTGCTATAAAATAAGTACAGGTAGTTGCTATTTATAAATTAGACTTCTGCTTTACCTAATAATTTGCTGCATTTAGTTTCATAAATAAATAATGTAATATTGGATTTAGGTCATAACCATCAATCTGAACAGATGAATGTTTGCAATTTTGGCTCTTGAAGCTTAAATACAAACTTATCTTTACCCCAAGGAGCAGACTAGTGTTTTTAAATCAGGCATTAATAATTCCAAGATGAAATGGGAAATAGTAAATAGCTGCCCTGTGGCTTTAATATCATGGTGGCACGTTATTCAGTCCAAAATACAGCAAGTATCAACATTGCTTCAATCTCAATTCATTATTGTTTGTGATGAAACCAACACACGGCAGTGCATGTGAAGTGTAAGAAAAGAGATGCATGCTTTTCAATATTTGCTCATCGTTCCTTGCTAAATTGTTCAAATTTATCCAAACTGGAAGGAGAATATCTGTGAGATTTTCAAGGATTTCCACAGATTTGAAATCTGATTTAAGTTCAGTCCATCATATCACAATAACATAATTTAATCTGAACCATTCTGTTGTAGCTCTGGTCGTCTTTTATTTCTTCCATTAATTCAAGACTTCTCATCAAGGCCAGATTTGTCATATTAACAGATTCTGTGAGTTGTGGGTCTCTGCAGCACCAGCAGAGTTATCACTGGCCTGCCGCTTCTGTGATTAATGCTCTCCTTGCCCAGCCTGTCAGCCTAGGTGAATGGCCATGTCTTGGTAGGTTTGTACTTGTGTCATACTCTTTGGATTTTCAGATGATAGATTGATCGAAGCTTTGTGTTATTACAAGCTTGGAAAAATGTTGTATAATATTAACTTTAAAAATATTTATAAATGTACCCCTGACCTGTTTACTGTGTTCTTTAGTTTTCGTGATGAGAAGGCTTCCTAGAATCTTTACAGAATAGTTTTATTTAGGCTGTAATTCAATTACTCATAAGTGTATTGTACATAAAACATCCCAATAAAACCCACTACAGTTTGTGGTTATTGTATATCAAAATATGTATTAAAAATGTTTAAGGTTAATCAATATTTTGTAAGACACCATAAAGTCTTCACAGACCCTATTTTGACTCACTTGTATTGTGACATTTAGCAGTTTTCAATCTCAGGAAAGTCCTACTTTTTAGAGCTGTCATAAATTCCTAATTTGTGTCAGATTTTATCACAATGCAGTAAGTTTTTTTTTCCTTTTTACAGCAAAGGCTTATAGTAAAATCATGTCTGCTTTTCAAAATTTTGATAGACCACTGAAGTTGACGATGCGAGTCTGTAATAATATATTCAGATGCATTTTACAGAAATTTTTGAAAACTATCTTTGGGTTACAAAAGATCTGAGTATTACAGGCTGCATATCTGTGGGCTGTATTCCATTTAAGCTTCTCTTACGGTATTTATCACTGACTGAGTTCTTTCCCATGAGATCATTATTGATTTCTTTAGTACTGTTTCACATTAGTATGAATGCAGGATTGACTACTAAAGTCAGTCAATCCCATTTTCTCTACTACACTAGAAGTTTGACAGTAAAATGCATTCCTTCTTAAATGAACAGAGTTATGCATATTTTTGTTTGATAAACATTTATGCATCATTGATGGAAAACAGAAATATTATTTAAAACCAGCATAATATATAGATATATTGGGTATTTATATTGGGTCACAACAAAAAAGCAATAATTTGCAGAAATCATAAGGTTTCATCAGAATTTCAAAAACTCATGAGGACTGTTGTTCCACAATATCAAATAGTCTCTATTCATCTCATAACCTTTTGGGAGGTAATCATATTTCAAACAAAGCATGATTACATGTTATCTTCTGTTATTAAAGTTTGGTGGGGTTACTTAACTACACTGACCTCGCCACTATTACATTTTGAGTGTAATTAACTGCTAAGATTAACCTTCTGCTAAAGCAATTTACTACATCAGACAGAAGATTCCCCAGTTGTTGTTCAATGTTCAACACTGATGCGACTTTCAGTTGTATTTGAAATTCATTGTGAACATGTCACAGATCCGGGGTCAAAATAAATCCACTTGATATTCATATCTATTCAGCAGCTGCATCTATAACATTAATTTTAGTTTCACTCGGAGACTTGTAGATCATTGAGAACATTTGTAGCAGCCTTCGATTTTTTTGTTTGTCTCTCCTAAGCCTTTCTTTGGGACTGTTAGTGTTAGGATCTGTAGGTGAGTAGCTGTGGTTTCTGTGTGCGTGTGTGAGCTCCAGTATTACAGGATCTTTGCTTTAGAGCGTGACCTACCTGCCATTTCTGGCACACCTGTGGATTATTCAGCTGATTACCGAGCGTGGCATTTAAGGAGCCGGCAGACAACACTTTGATGCCTGATGATTACTACTATCCATTCCTGGTAGACGCATGTCACCTCCTCTGTTTCCCCTACAGAAAGTTTTTATGGCCTTGTCTGACCTCTTTGCTTTTTCTGCAATGCAATAAACACTGCAAATAAGCAACAATACTCCTATAAATGTAAGTTAAATGTTGCAGCAGTGACCTGTTAACATTAGTCATTATTGCAGAATGATCGTAGTGGCAGCGGACTTGGTTTTATAATTATCTGACCACTTGAAAGCAATCAGACTGTAACATTGAAGTTAAACCAAAGATGGTGAAGCAATCATTAAGTATGGAATAAAAGAAAAGATGAGACATAGTGTTATGACAAAAATTAACCTAACTTCTGCCCTTTTGTAGTAGCACATTGAAAACATACACCATTCATTCCGACATACATGCAAAATAAAAAATGTAGACACATCATAAGTCACACATATTTTATCTGTGATTGAACTTGATGTTTGAAACCACGTGTTTTGTTTCTTCATGCTTGGGATGCAAAACATCCTTAAGAAACTTAAATAAGATCAGAAACAATGCAATGTATGTTACTTATTTTGACACAGATGGGTCATTGAATTTGTTTCACCATAGCTTCCCATGCTATTGCAGGATACAGCCCCTTTTCAGGAGATGATAAAAATGCTACTGATGTAAGTATGAATAGCCTTTGCCACACCAATTTTTCATTACTTTAAGTTTACAAGAGCCAAAAAAACTCCTATCTAACAATGTGTTTAAGCTAATCATGACAACCTCAACATAGAAAACTTAAAATTGTTAAACATTGTGGACAACTCTTGTACCAAGTTATACATAGTGATTTCCAATGTACAAAGATAAATAAAATGAAATGATAAAAAAGATTAAACCATTTGAATACACTGACAAAGAGAATAGTATAAGAATGTTTGTTATGGAGTCATTTAAATTCCTCAGCATCACTCATGTCTCTCCTGTTCAGTATTATTAAGTTCAGCATAAAAGTCTATGCTCTAATGGAATTGTTGTCATCACAGTAAAAACATTTGAGAAAACTAATTTGTTTATACTTCCAGACTTGAAAGTCTTCCCTTTGCTATATCTATATTTGCTGCTATCTCTGATTAATGTTGTTGGAAAGTTTGGAGGAACTGAAGTGTAACAACAAAACTGAATTAATTTAGAGTTTTCCTTACTTTACTTTGCATCTGTAGAATAAACAGTTGTCAAACTTTAGAACAGTTGTTTACAAACTGAATATTTAATTTTGTGTGAAAAAGACGGACTATTTTGCTCATGATTGGCACCCAAAGAACTAACTGAATAATCAGTTCTTGAGGGTTCAAACAGGTTCATTAACGCATCTGGATATTTGCTGTCATTGTTCCACGCTATAATGTCGAGGTGGTTTCTGTTCTTCTTCTTCTTCCACAATTAAAACAAGTTTAGAGCTGCTTATTAACACCAAAATTCAAATTGCCAGCTAGATCATGGTAATACATGTGTCTCTTTTAAATTTTTCTAAAAGACAAGCAGATCATTTGAGATATTGATTTTGAGATTGTGGCCAGCTTGATCAGTCAGGACATGGTCATTGTAAGAGAAAAAACTTGATCAATTCTGTGACATTATGTTTACATCCTCATGTTAGGTTTCAGAATTGGATCTTGGATTTTTAATAGAAAAATAAAATCTCACCACTACATATTTTTGACATATCTTAAATGCAATACTGATGTACAGTATATGTTCTTATCCTCTTGACCATAGATTCATTTAATGTTCCTCTGCAAATTCTTCCAAGTCCAAGTGCCCTTCTATTTAAAATCTCAAAATACAATAAATCTTTTAAATCTGTTCATAAATTTAACTTTTTGTCTAGTGTATGCCCTGCAGATGATGGACTGTTGGCAAAGTCTTTAACTTTATTGTCAATTAATATAACCAACTAATGAGATGAGACAATAAGACAAAATGAAACAAGACAAAAAAAAAAAACAATATTGGGCTAAAGAGAAAATGATAGGAATATTTGAAATTCTTTATTTTATTGCTACAAATAAATTTGAGACGGAAAATTTGTGTGATTTTTAGATCACAAAATCTTGTAGTATGGCATCTCATTGCAGTTTATTGCACTGTTACAAATTGTGTTCTACTGATATTATTGCCTATTACTGTCATTTCACCCCTATAGATATGAAGGTTCAACAAGTGTCGGTACATTACATTTGACCATCAACCTTGGAAGTAGCTATTGCAAAAAGCCTTTCACTGACTATTATCACATGCAGAAAACATTTACTTCAAATTCTGTAATGCATAGCACACTTACTCTATTTGTAATAGCACAGCCTTGAGGAGATTTAATAGGCCTTTAAAATATGAAATGATAATATATTTTTGAAGGAAAGTTATTTTTCTCTTGTGAGGTCCTCTGTTGCCAACTTTAGGCAGCACTATAGAGGCCAAACATAATGTTACTCAGCCTATATCTGACTTAGGCTGTCACACACTGTTTGAAGCCATCAGCAGCACAGCAGGACACTTTCATGCCAACAGAGCTTGCTGTGGATTATGAGCTTGAAGGATAGTCTTTCGAACAACACTGGCTTCCCTGGAATCCTTGAAACAACTGCACAGATTGAAAAGTACTTGTAAGCTGGGTATGCCATCATTATGGATAAGAGTTTCATTGTGGCATAGTTGTATATCATGCTTTTTTTTAATATATCATCTCAAAAATATTGTTTGTTACTAGAATTAAAAGAACAGAATACAAATATCCTTTATTGTCCCACAGTGGGGAAATTCACAAGTTAAGGTAAGAGGGAATATGAAGATTGACACAAAATTAAAAACTGTAAAAATAAGAACAATAAACTATGTAGTTTGAGATATAACCCCCATTACATATTCCATTTTTTTTGCATACTGCTCATTTTACCCCTATTCTGCATCTTTATGAATTAAAGTACCTGCTTACAAAATGTATGTTTACTGATATTTGTGCATCTTGGTTTCCTGTGAGTTATGAGTGTCACATACCACCCATGTGTAATGCAGAAGTAACTATTGGATCTAAAAAATGTTAAAGTTCGGTTCCTGGAATGCTTTTGATCTCTGATGTGCCATTTGAATACATCTACATGATTTTAGCTTTGAGTAGCTAGACCTCAAATATGTCATACATAAATGGTTATGATAGATCAATTTTTTGAAGCCATGTTGGGAGTCTGAAGCAGTGTTGGCACACTTGGTTATGTGTTTTTTCCAGGGAAAGAAGCAGAATTGAATTAAAAGACATTTGTGGAGTTGTCTGGTTCTATCTCAATACAACGTGAAGCATCAATATGTAGAAAAATGCTTAGTTTACAAGAGAAAAATCCCATTCATTGTCCTGCTCTGCAATGTCAGATCAACCACACTACATTTGGGATCAGCAATCTATTGAAGCATATAGCCAATGTCTTGTTAAGATTTTTATCTCAGACAAATGCATATCGAGCTACAAGATACATCTGGGGGAATTTCTAAATACATTCAACATTCAGAAGGTTATGTCAGACAAACATTTTAGAATCCTAACATTCTTAGATTATTTTTTTGTCAAGGTTGTTAAAACCGGAAAATTTATCTGGAAATGAGTAGGAATTCATGGACTGGACATAA